>NC_090272.1:87725707-88379343 GCF_040414725.1 Anabrus simplex | reverse complement strand
GAGGAATATACAAAGTGATTCAAAAGGTTGCGCAGAAACCAAGTAGCCCATAGAGGGGTCGAAGTAGAACAACTTGAGTAGGAACGTATAGTCTAGGGCGAAACCCTGCATCAGGGAAAATCTGGGAATGCCATGAACTACATAGTGGACAATTTATTTATTTTCGCAGAATATTCCTAAACAATGCAGAACTGACAGTGAGTGAAGTGACAATAATTTGCGCACAGTGAAGTTTGATACTGGGCACTGAATGTTGATTACGGAAGGTGTTCGAACTGTCACCCATCACCAGGGTTGCTAGGTGCCGGAGATGAAAATAAGGAAGTAAGTACAGAGTGAAAGGACGTATTTGTAGAGAATGAATAAAAGACGTGAAAGTCATTTATGCCCCCCACTTTAAAGGTAATTCCTTTTATTTTGACAACGGCTAATCCGAAGAACAATATTTGTTAATCAAGAAAGACTTCCACGAACCTACTACGCTGGCGTAGCAGGGGGAGAGGTGATACTCCCACGTGGCGCGTCCCAGGTGGCGGATAGGGGAGTCCTAACCGACTTGCCGGCGGACTTGAGGGAAATAAAATACCTCTCGCGGACCAAACACACAACCCCCTGTGGGTGGGGGACGCAGACGAAGAACACACCCACGGTATCCTCTGCCTGTCGTAAGAGGCGACTAAAAGGGGCGACCAAGGGATGATTGGATTAGAACCATGAAACTACTTGTGAATAGTACCACTACCCGGGGAACACCATAGGTCGCTATTGCGCGTAGAACCACTATGTTAGGTACCAAATAGGTATGTGATTAGTAGCACGCAGGAGCACCGCGCGGTCAGACTTTTACGGTACCTGTGATCAGTAGCACTATATGAGCGACACCAGGGTTCTGGCTTGCCTATGATTAGTACCCACTATATAAGGAACGCCACGGGATAGTACGATTCCCTGTGGTTAGTACACTTATGTGATGAAAACCATAGGTTTGCATTGCCTGTAAATGGCGCCGCTATGTGCGGAACACCATAGGTCTGTATTACATGTGCGAATTTCATAACCTGTCAGTAGTACCATAATGTGTGGAATACCGCGAGTCAACGATACTTTTGATTAGTACCGCACCATGACAAATACCATGGTTCTACTTTCCAAGCGGCAAGTACCATTATGAGAGGCTGATAACCTATATTTTGGACCCCGTTAGCTTGCAAGCATCACCGATTCAGTATTGAGCTATAGTAGCAGTCCCTTGGTCAGTATTTACTATTGTTTCCCGTCAGTGTCTGAGACTGAGGCATTGCGGGTCGGCTCCACTGATTGTTTTAAATTCATATCCATCTGTTCATTTTTCGTCCTCACGCTTTGAATTCTGGTCGGTGGAGGATTTTGGATTTTATTTTTTCATTGCATTTCGTCTCATTTCGTACCATCAGGGGCTGATGACCTAGATGTTAGGCCCCTTAAAACAACAAGCATCATCATCATCATCATCATCAGAAATACTTCATTTAGTTTCCATTGTGTTATCATGTAACCATCTGTCCATTTAGCCAGTGTCGAAGAAAGACAGTCAATGTGTACGTTATTGACGGAAAGAAGAAGACTTGTAAGTTGTGAAATTACGAGGAGTATACACATCCTTCGATGCTTCAGTCAGATGCAACCGAGTATCGAAGTGCTCAACAAAATATTGATTAAAATAAGAAATGCGTAAAAGACATAAGATCTTTAGGCTTTTTCAATCGTGAAAGTACCAGCGTTTCGCCCCAGTGTAGCGGTGGGCTCATCAGTTAGATTTCTACACCTTTCCAAGACGCCGGCGGTAGTGCGCCGTTGAGACACCACTGCAAGTGGACGCACATGCTTCCTCTAGTGCGCCGTTGAGACACCACTGCAAGTGGACGCACATGCTTCCTCTAGTGCGCCGTTGAGACACCACTGCAAGTGGAGGCACATGCTTCCTCTAGTGCACCGTTGAGACACCACTGCAAGTGGAGGCACATGCTTCCTCTAGTGCGCCGTTGAGACACCACTGCAAGTGGAGGCACATGCTTCCTCTAGTGCGCCGTTGAGACACCACTGCAAGTGGAGGCACATGCTTCCTCTAGTGCACCGTTGAGACACCACTGCAAGTGGAGGCACATGCTTCCTCTAGTGCGCCGTTGAGACACCACTGCAAGTGGAGGCACATGCTTCTTCTAGTGCGCCGTTGAGACACCACTGCAAGTGGAGGCACATGCTTCCTCTAGTGCGCCGTTGAGACACCACTGCAAGTGGAGGCACATGCTTCCTCTAGTGCACCGTCACTGCGTCACTGCTAGCGCGTGATTCGCAGGAGCAAGATACAAGGATCCGGTTTACGTCAACGCAACAATAAACGGAACCTTACATTCTTTAATTTTGGAATGATTTTAGCAGACATTTTTAAAGCTTGCTGTGGTGGGTTGAGAGTAAGAGAGTTCATAGTAGTGTTATTACAATGTATGACTCCCCGAAAGCAAATAAGAAAAGGCCTTGCATTTATTTGAAACAAATGGGAAGATCAGTACAGGTATAAGTGGATTGCGCCCGTTGACAACAATTGTTTCAAGGCAAGATGTGTTACTTGTAATCGGGTATTTTCAATTGGATATGGAGGTGAAAGTGACTTAAAGCAACACGTTTCGACCACACTCATACAAGTTTCGTGAGGCAAATGAACATGGTCTCTAAAATAACAAAATTTATGTTCCCTCTACTGCATGAATTATTTTTAGTTTGAGTTTGGTGACGAATCGAGCTTTAAACTTCAACTAGCGTCCAGTGTCTTAGATTTACCAACAATTCTTAAGTGGGCCTAATAACTTAACACTCGTATGTGATGTGGTTTGCCATAATGGTGCGTATATCCGATTTTTGCGATTTTACGCTAAGCTTTAAACATTCAAAGATCGATCATTACTATCTACTGGCCATGGGTACGACCCCCGGTGGGTGGGGCCGGTAGAATAACACCCACGGTATCCCCTGCCTGTCGTAAGAGGCGACTAAAAGGGGCCTCAGGGGCTATGAAATTTGGAGCGTGGGTTGGCGACCACGGAGCCCTTAGCTGAGTCCTGGCATTGCTTCCACTTACTTGTGCCAGGCTCCTCACTTTCATCTATCCTATCCGGCCTCTCTTGGTCAACTTTTGTTCTTTTCTGACCCCGACGGTATTAGGTTTGCGATCCTAGGAGTCTTTCATTTTCACGCCCTTCGTGGCCCTTGTCTTCCTTTGGCCGATATCTTCATTTTTCGAAGTGTCGGGTCCCTTCCAAGTTTTCCCTCTGATTAGTATTATATAGAGGATGGTTGCCTAGTTGTACCTCCCCTTAAAACAATAATCACGACCACCATGGGTACGTATTGCAAGGCGCAAGTATACTTGCAAGACCGTAGGTTGGCAATGTCTTTGAGGCTGAACCAGAGGTACTCCTGAAGCCTGTGGTAATGCGATGGGGAGGACGCAAAGAAAATGAACGGCGGTTGGATATTGACGGGCTGGAAGGAGTTCCTTTGGTTGTGTGGCTGTTTTGTCGTCTGTTACGTAAAAGCAAAAGATCACTGGCACATGTGTTTGAATGACTATGCAGTTGAAGGCGTGCTGTAAAACTACAAGCTGTATTCACTTACACAGACATGATTTAAGCTATAATAGTGTTTCATGATCTGTCCCTTAGAAAATATTGGCATTTCAAAAACCTACTTAAGTTTTTCGATACGATATCTCGAGTGTTGGTGTATGGAATAAGAGATGAAAGGAGGGAAAGAACTGCTCACTCAGCGCCCAGCACACCGCCAGGAGAAGAGTTGAAATGCACGGAATATTAGAACCTGATGCAAATAACTGTGCGGCGCGCAGAAGTCAAAAATCGTACAACCCCACCAAGGGGCAAACTTTACAAACATCCCCAGTTAAAAAAGTCGTAGTTGCAATATCTCATTGAGTTCTGCCGGTGGTTTCTGAGTAAAGTGGATTCAGGACTTTACATCCTCAGTTTTCCATTTCTTCAGATGAGGCCATCTCCAGCATCTTCTGTGATGTTCATCAATAAGAGTCAATCTCGCGTCAGATCTGTTGTAAATATTTTTCGGGCTAGTTGTAGTGTGCTAACCCGGTAGGAACCATAGTAGAACCGATTTTACATTTCCGCTCTCGCCCACAGCGTGGCTCATTTATTTGGAACAAGTTCTTGTTAGCTGACTAATGATTCTTTCCACTGCAACCGAAGGTGCGCCACAGAGTTAAGTTGAGTCACCATCTGCACAGGTTTGTATCGTGTCAAAACTGTAGTTTTATTAATGGGCAATGCATCTTTTCTCAGAACGCAGGAACATTAAGGACCCTGGGTAGAATTCAACGAAGACCAGGAGGAAAAGTAACTACCTAACCTTCAAAGCAACATAATAGACTTTGACTTCATTCCTTTTCCTTCGTTCGGAACACAGGTTCTCGAGAACGACTTCCATCTGTGCCTGGTCATGGTCATGTTCATAACTTCGGCCCACGATTTTCCAACCTTCTTCCCCAATGATATGTCTCCAGGTTTTCCTTCGCTGCCTTTGCTTCCGAGATGCCTAAGAATTCCACTCTAAAGCCACAGCTTCGGCTACTACATCTGGTTTCCATTAAGTATGTCCAAGTCTATTTCGTGTGCTTAATTTGTAGTAAGGTTAACCGAGGATTGCCCGGTGCGCTGGGGTAAGAGCCTGACTAAATCACAATTATTGCATTCATTAGAGGAGAGGAGGCTCATACACATTCCAAATATAGAAATTATCCGGATAATTGTTCGTCCAAAAGCTGATTCTCGTTTTACCCGGGTAGTCGTTTGTTGCGATTTTGCTATCAATATTCATAACGCTAACGAGAGTCCGACTCGTTGGCTGAATGGTCAGCGTACTGATCCCGAGTTCGATTCCTCTCCGGGTCGGAGATTTTAACCTTCATTGGTTAATTCCAATGGCCCGAGGGCTAGGTATTTGTGCTTTCCCCAACATTCCTGCAACTCACACACCACACATAACACTATCCTCCACCACAATAACACGCAGTTACCTACACATGGCAGATGCCGCCCACCCTCATCGGAGGGTCTGCCTTACAAGGGCTGCACTCGGCTAGAAACAGCCACGCGAAAGTAAATTAAAAAACGCTAACGAGAAGTAATGGTAAGTTTAGATATTTGCATACTTGCTCAAAAAGTAACAGAGTCAGGACTGATCTATTATAATTTTGTGGAAACCAACGCAAAATAGTTTGTTTATATTTTTCTCCCACGTGTACACCAGTTTGAAAAGGAGGGATTTCCATATGAGGAATAGGTATGTGCCCCACTGTCCACATAAATCAGTTGGATTTATTGTGTCACTCATAATCACAAACTATTCTCTCTTTTAGTCTTCGGAATAACTTCTTTAATTGAAAATAACATTATTTAGGCCTACACTTAAACCTGATGGCCACATAATACATTTTTATTAACACAAATAAAGCATAACGGGCCAAAAGTTAAACATTCCAACTAGCGGACGAATCTGTTGAAAATCTGAGATGACGATTTCTCATTAGACTGTAAACAAACGAAGTTACTTTAACAAACAATTACACGCATACATTTATTTTCTTTTAAATAAGGAAATGCGAACCTCAGCTTCTAGAAAAGCTTGGATTTTATGTAAAAAAAATAAAAAATAAAAAAAGAAATAAATAAATAAAGAAAAACAGAGTGAATTAACGTTCTCTGAGCACAGAAGTCTAAGTTTAGCGAGAGATAGGTGGTGGAGTAGCCGTAGATAAGTAATGTTGTGGGGAGAAATGGAATCAAACCCATCCTCTGATATGACATTACATATTCAAAATATTGCACTTGGGCGCACATTTGGTAGATGGCAATGGGACGAGCAGTAGTCACCACATTGGTCTCACATTACCGATAGGACAAAATGAATTTACAGAAGAATTTGTGAGTGCAAAAACGATAGGGTGAATTCTGAATGGAATAAGTGTACATCTTTCAGGGCTTAGCGACGTTAGAGCGAAAGGGACTACTGTATCGACTTACGAACTGAATAGTTGTAGATTTAACGCGCTACTGTATCTGGCGACAGAGCCAGATGACAAGGCACCGGACGTAAACAAGCAGTAGCTCGTGGCATGCCCGAGTGCAATACTATTTTTAACACGTAATGCAGTAAAAAATAGCCTTTTTGGTGTAGTGATTAGTGTGATTAGCTGTCACCCCCGGAGGCCCGGGTTCGATTCCCGGCTCTGCCACGATATTCGAAAAATGGTGCGAGGAATGGAACGGGCTCCACTCAGCCACGAGAGGTCAACTGAGTAGAGGAAGATTCGATTTCCACCTCAACCATCCTCGAAGTGGTTATCCATGGTTTTCCACTTCTCCTCCAGGCAAATTCCGGGATGGTACCTAACTGAAGACTACGGCCGCTTCCTTCCCTCTTCCTTGTATATCCTTTCCAATCTTCCCATCCCCCACAGGGCCCCTGTTCAGCATAGCAGGTGAGGCCGCCTGGGCGAGGTACTGGTCCTCCTCAGTTGTATCCCCGAACCAAAGTCTCACGTTCCAGGACTGCCCTTGAGGCGGTAGTGTGGGATCCCTCGCAGAGTCGAGGGAAAAACCAACTCTGGAGGGTAAACAGATTAGGAAAGAAAGAAAGAAAGAAAGAAAGAAAGAAAGAAAGAGTGCAGTAAAACGTATTTAAAACGGACCCTCTATTAAAAAAAAACGGCTTTAACGGAAAATGAATTCCAGTCCCTTGAATTTGGCATAATATGTAATATAAATCACCCTGGTTTAAGCAGAAACTGTCCAACGTGGAGACGGGAGCCAAATATGGACTTAAACGGAAAATGTTCAATCATCCAGGTGAATCGTTTAGCAAAGTTTTAAATATCCTATATATTCTAGATTGTCTGTGACTCAAGGTCAGGCTTTTTTCTACTCTACCTATAATCTGGCAATTATTTTTGGAATTCTTTCTTTCTTTCTTTCTTTCTTTCTTTCTTCCTTTTCTTCTTAATCCGTTTATCCTCCAGGGTTGGTTTTTCCCTCGGACTCAGCGAGGCGTTCCACCTCTACCGCTTCAAGGGCCGTGTCCTGGAGCGTGAGATTTTGGGTCGGGGTGGAAGACCCTCGCCCAGGCTGCCTCACCTGCTATGCTGAACAGGGGCCTGGTGGGGGGATGGGAAGATTGGAAAGGATAGACAAGGAAGAGGAATGGAAACGGCCGTGACCTTAAGTTGCCTGGAGGAGAAGTAATAATAATTTCGTGTGGCTATTTCTAGCCGGGTGCAGCCCTTGTAAGGCAGACCCTCCGATGAGGTTGGGCGGCATCTGCCATGTGTAGGTAACTGCGTGTTATTGTGGTGGAGGATAGTGTTATGTGTGGTGTGTGAGTTGCAGGGATGTTGGGGACAGCACAAATACCCAGCCCCCGAGTCACTGGAATTAACCAATGAAGGTTAAAATCCCCGACCCGGTCGGGAATCGAACCCGAGACCCTCTGAACCGAAGGCCAGTACGCTGACCATTCAGCCAACGAGTCGGACGGAGGAGAAGTGGGAAACCACGAAAAACCACTTCGAGGATGGCTGAGATGGGAATCTTTTTTTGTTTTTGTTTTTTCTAGTTGCTTTACGTCGCACCGACACAGATAGGTCTTATGGTGACGATGGGACAGGAAAGGGCTAGGAGTGGGAAGGAAGCAGCCATGGCCTTAATTGAGGTAATAGCCTGGTTTGAAAATGGGAAACCGCGGAAAACCATCTTCAGGGCTGCCGACAGTGGAGTTCGAACCCACTATCTCCCGAATACTGGATACTGGCCGCACTTAAACGACTGCAGCTATCGAGCTCGGTAAGAGAGATGGGAATCGAACCCCCATCTACTAAGTTGACCTCCCGAGGGTGAGTGGACGCCGGGGGGACCTCCGGGGGTGGCAGCCAATCACACTAACCACTACACAACAGAGGCGGACTATTTTTGGAATTCAGTGCATGTAAATCAGTAGCTGTCACTTCGTAATAATAATAATAATAATAATAATAATAATAATAATAATAATAATAATAATAATAATAATAATGCTTTTACGTCGCACTAACTACTTTTTTTTAATGTTTTCGGAGACGCCGAGGTTCAGGAATTTTGTCCCACAGGAGTCATTTTAAGTGCTGGTAAATTTACCGACACGAGGCTGACGTATTTGAGCACCTTCAAATAGCACCGGACTGAGTCAGGATCAAACCTGCCACGTTGGGGTCAGAAGGTCAGCGCGTCAACCGTCTGAGCCACTCAGCCACTACGATGAAAACGAGGAAGCCATTGTGTTCGAAGAAGAAACGATTGAGTGCAGACAACACTTACAAACCGAACGAGTTGGTCGTGCGGTTAGGGGCGCGCTGCTGAGAGCTTGCATTCGGGAGATAATGGGTTCGAACCCCACACTGTCGGGGGCCTTGAAGATGGTTTTCCGTTGTTTCCAATTTTCACACCAGGAAAATGTTAAGGCTGTACTTTAATTAAGGCCACGATCGCTTCCTTCCCACCCCTAAGCATTTCCTATCCCATTGTCGCCATAAAACCTATCTGCGTCGGTGCGACGTAAACAACTTGTAAAAAAAAAAGAGAGAAAAGACAAGAAGAAAGTGGCTTTACGTCAGCATTTGCCTTGTGTGAAAAATGGGAAACCACGGAAAACCATCTTCAGGGCTGCCGACAGAAGAAGAGTTACAAAGATGCTGTCACAAGTTTAAGGAATTACAGGAGTCCACCCTACGGCGGAATAATTCAGGTAAGTTCGGAGTAATTTTCTAGGTTAAATTTTTAGTGGAAATTAGGGCAATGCAGTGCCCGGCCTGCGGTGTAGGGGGCAACGCGTCCGCCTGTCACCCGGCGGAGTCGGGTTCGATTCCCGGCCCGGTCAGGGTTTTTAAATTGTAATCTTCCTTTCCTCACACACAACATTCCACACTACCGCCATTCCAATTACACGCAGGTTCATACAGTATGTTGCCAGTAGGGGCAAAATATCCACATGGGTCGACGCCCCGAACAAATAGCATTTAAAAAAAGGGCAATGCAGTTCAGATAACTTTATTGACTTCTGACGAATATAAAGTGCAGTGCTCTACCGATAAGAAAAGTTATCCATTTAATGGACTCTGTTAATGTTTGACGTGTTTTCAATAGTCTAGTGCGACTAAATAGACAATGTGTACTGTTTTATAACGCACTTTCATTAAGCGGAAACGATCTTTAACGGAATGTTTCTCCTGTCCTTTGCGCAATTCCATTGAAGATAGGTTTTATTGTACTGCTGTACCTCAGCACGAAAGTGGACAGTAAGGATGGTGGAGGTTGATGTATGAAAATACTTCTCTCCGAGATGTCCTCATCAGTTTTAACGTGGGTTCTTCTAACCCTCACACCGCTCGCCTCTGTAGCGTAACGGTTAGTGCTATTATTTGCCGTCATTGGAGACCTGGGTTCGGTTCCGGTTACTGCCAGAGATGTAAGAATGGCAGGAGGCATATTATACAGTTAGAATAATAGAACATGTAACTCCCTTCCATTGGTGGTGTACCGGAAAAGAGCTACACCATCTCAGGAGGAGGACACGAGTCCTTTGGTCCAAGGGTCCCGGGTTTCGATTCTCGGTAGGGTCTGGAATTTTAAATTCTTCTCCTTCTTTATCTGTTTACCCTCCAGGGTTGGTTTTTCCCTCGGACTCAGCGAGGGATCCCACCTCTACCGCCTCAAGGGCAGTGTCCTAGAGCTTCAGACTCTGGGTTGGGGGATACAACTGGGGAGGAAGACCAGTACCTCGCCCGGGAGGCCTCATCTGCTATGCTGATCAAGGGCCTTATGGGGGGATGGGAAAATTGAAAGATATAGACAAGGAAGAGGGAATGAAGCGGCCGTGGCGTTAAGTTAGATTCCATCCCGACATTTTCCTGGAGGAGAAGTGGGAAACCACGGAAAACCACTTCCAGGATGGCTGAGGTGGGAATCGAACCCACCTCAACACAACTGACCTCCCGAGGCTGAGTGGACCCCGTTCCAGCCCTCGTACCACTTTCCTAATTTCGTGGCAGAGCTGGGAATCGAACCCGGGCATCCGGGGGTGGCAGCTAATCACACTAACCACTACACTACAGAGGCGGACGAATTTTAACTGCCATTTGTTAATTCCTCAGGCTCGGGGGCTGTGTGTTTCTATGCCGTTTTCAGCGTTAGAATTCATCCTCACAGATGCGCAGTTCGCGTGCATGGTGTCAACTCGAGACAACTGCATCAGGCCTATTATTATTATTATTATTATTATTATTATTATTATTATTATTATTATTATTATTATTATTATTATTATTATTATTCATTATACCAGGATTTAAATATTACACTGCAGAACCAGGAATCGAATTGGAGCCAACTAGTCCAGAATCACAGTAGTCTTATCGAGCCTTGTTGCATAAGACCTTCGATTCTGAAGACAACTTTATGTGTAAGTCAAATGAAAGTTATATTTCGCCTTGAAGAAGAAAGTGGTATCATAGAAGCACGTTCCACTTTGTGAGAAGTCAATGATCGTGTCGTTGAACCAAAATATTAAGGTCATGAGAAATTGCATAGGAAATGTCATTCTACGATAGAAAACTTGGCAGGTAACTCTACTTCTGGAAACAAGCAGAGAAGAGGCTATTAATTGATTTCGAACCTGTTCCTTGATAGTAAAGGAAGACATGGTCCACAATTAGTGTAGTTAATTACCTCATTGGCTTATTAGAGTGACCGAATACAGATTACAGGCATTCTAAATATTATTCGTCTAGAAGAATGATCAAAATACCCAGGTCCATAGCTGAGTGGTCAACGTATTGGACTTAGGTCGTGGAGGTCCTGGTTTTGATTCCCGGCTGGGTCGAACGCTTCTGTTTGTGCTGTCCTCAGCATCCCTACAACTCTCACACGGCACACAACACTATCACCGAACGAGTTGGCCCTGCGGTTAGGGCCGCTTACATTCGAAAGATACTGGGTTCGAACTCCACTGTGGTTTCACACCAGGCAAATGCTGGGACTGCACCTTCCGCTTCCTTATCATTCCTAGCCTTTTCTTATCCCATCGTTGCCATAAGACCTATCTGTCAGTGCGCCGTAAATTTAATTGAAGAAAACAAAAACTATCCTTCTCCACGCTAAGACGCCACTCAAGCAATAGCCACTCCAAATTATTATAGGGAGAAGTACGGGAACTGATAAACATCAAGAAACTAAGAAAACCGTTAATCTAGGTCATGTTCGGAGCGACAAAAATTACAGCTAATAATAGAGGTCAACGTTGCAGACAAGCGAGGAGGTAGTAGCTCACAGAATTCGTGGCTCCAGCACTGTAAACAGTGGGCTGGTATCCATATAATATAATATAATATAATATAATATAATATAATATAATATAATATAATATAATATAATATAATATAATATAATATACCTATTCCCTAGTTCTGTAACTAGGGTGAGAGTATTCAATTATTGCAATCCATTTTTCGTACATTCATTTGATTTTCCTTGTGTTTGTTTTCGTAAATCTATTCTATTACTATAATAAATCATACTTAAACCCAATAGTATTTATTGGCTCTTTTACTAATTTTTAAATTTTTCACTTTTTGCCCTAGATGCTATACACTAGCGTTCGGAAATGTATGATCTAAAGAAATACAAAATATGCAAGCAAATATTCCCTAAAAATGAGCTAAATACGACCTAAAAAGAAGTAAAATATGACTTAAGCATTTTAGGCATAGGTGGCAAGTATTAGAGTATTAATAACATGCCAAAGAGTGATTCGCGGTAATACAGCAGATACATTTATCATGCAAACTGACAGAACTACAGTAGGTACGTTAAAACTTTATATTTCATTCAGTATCATAGCCTTGAGGCGCAGTTCTCACTCAGTTTTCCTACAGAAAGATCAAACAATCCAAGTACTAGCATGCTTTTTGGTATCTGTTGGCGTACGTTCTCGGTCGGGTCTGGAATTTTAAATTCTTCTCCTTCTTTATCTGTTTACCCTCCAGGGTTGGTTTTTCCCTCGGACTCAGCGAGGATCCCACCTTTACCGCCTCAAGGGCAGTGTCCTGGAGCTTCAGACTCTGGGTCGGGGGATACAACTGGGGAGAATTACCAGTACCTTGCCCAGACGGCCTTTCCTGCTATGCTGAACAGGGGCCTTGTGGGGGGATGGGAAGATTGGAAGGGATAGACAAGGAAGAAGGAATGAAGCGGCAGTGGCCTTAAGTTAGGTACCATCCCGGCATTTTCCTGGAGGAGAAGTGGGAAACCACGGAAAACCACTTCCAGGATGGCTGAGATGGGAATCGAACCCACCTCTACTCAGTTGACCTCCCGAGGCTAAGTGGACCCCTTTCCAGCCCTCGTACCACTTTTCAAATTTCGTGGCAGAACCGGGAATCGAACCCGGGCCTCCGGGGGTGGCCACTACACCACAGAGACGGACATGTTGAATTTCAATTCTTAAATCGGTTATGAATCTGTACCTAATAAAATTTGTCCAAGTAAGGATGCCGGAACTGACTCCACGTCACGCTTAAAATGTCAGGCTCACACCTATAAGTATATGAGGTTGCAGACCTCGATTTCCTGAGCCCTACACATAAAAAATCAAAGAACAATATTTGATTTCAAATACCGGAAATATCTTCAATCAGTGAGAAAGGTTAGAGTCAGTCAAACCGGATGACATTGATATTAGCTTGTAATAAGAGATGTTTAACTGTACTGACAACTCACTGTCTTAAGGCCACGAAAGCAAAGCAGTCATCTTCATAGAGGCCACGAAGGCCCTTGGAGGGGTGAAAGATAAAGGCTTCCAGTATCCGTAACCTTGGCACTAAGCGAGATAGAGTGGTTAGCTCTACGCCCGACCTCGTTTGCCCCCGGGAATTAACCTATGGTGTAGGCTGAGTGAATCTCATGCACCTTCGGAAGTGGAAATATGGTTTCCAAAATTTTCTAGTTCCTGTCAGGGAATCGAATCTACGTACTTACCACCTTAACGACACTATAGCCATGAATGCGGAATATAGAGGGTAGGAATTCCAACTTTGTCGTAACTGAAATAGTTCACCACTGTTTCCACTATTTCATTCTATGCGCATTCTGGGGTTGTATTCCAGGCTGCAGTAATTTTCACCTCAATATTAGTCGTAATTACCGAGCGGAATTGCCTACATTGTACTGTTTGTGCGGCAGTAAGTGTACATTCGGGTAATGGTGGGTTTGTGGCTGCAATTCTAAAGATGGTTTTCCGTGGTTTCCTACATTAACACCAGGCAAATAGTAGGCCTGTAACTTAACTAAGGCCATTGATGCAACCTTCCCCATCTTAGCCTTTCCCATCCCGGCGTCGTGGAAAAGCTCATCAATTAGTGCAACGTTAAAGGAACCTGAACGTAAAGAACTTACTAAAAATTGAATAATTTTGAAGTTGATTTTCACAAAAACTTTTCACATTTTCACAAATTGCACAATATATAGACAAACTTTTCTGTTTAATTTTATTAATATATTTTACACCGTACGATGATTCCCAGTTTGTGCGAATAATTGATTCATTAGTCTCTTGCTATTTATTGTTGAGTGTGGTATTTTTCCCGCTGTCACTTGGCCCAGGCCAGAGGAAAATGTAGCTAGCACTGAAGTATCAGACCCATTTATGGTGAACCGGGCGAGTTGGCCGTGCGCGTAGAGGCGCGTGGCTGTGAACTTGCATCCGGGAGATAGTAGGTTCGAATCCCACTAACGGCAGCCCTGAAAATGGTTTTCCGTGGTTTCCCATTTTCACATCAGGCAAATGCTGGGGCTGTACCTTAATTAAGGTCACGGCCGCTTCCTCCCCACTCCTAGGCCTTTCCTATCCCATCGTCGCCATAAGACCTATCTGTGTCGGTGCGACGTAAAGCCCATAGTATTTATGGTGTGACGATATTGAAGCTGCTGTGGTGTAGAAAAATTCGTATCCTGATCCCGTAATAATGCAACTCTTCCTGGTACCAGGAATGGAATCCGATAGTTAATAAACGTTAAGCGGCACCCTTCGGAGGTGGACGAGGTGTGCGTATAATGGTATTCGGAGCATCAATAGTGCATCTGCGTGTTATGGAAGGTCTGCTGACAGGGCTAGTCATGCTGCAATAGTACTTTCTGCCCCAGCGAAAAAAGCAATGGCAAACTACCTCACTCCGTTTCGTGCCTTGTACGCCTCATTATGACGCCGCCATTGGTTTCTGCGATTTCCCTATGGCCGCATTCATTATAAACTTCGATGGTGCTTTTTGAGGATCCAACCAGCCTCTGAGCTAATAATAATAATGTTATTTGTTTTACGTCCCACTAACTACTCTTTTACGGTTTTCGGAGACGCCGAGGTGCCGGAATTTAGTCCCGCAGGAGTTCTTTTACGTGCCAGTAAATCTACCGACACGAGGCTGACGTATTTGAGCACCTTCAAATACCACCGGACTGAGCCAGGATCGAACCTGCCAAGTTGGGGTCAGAAGGCCAGCGCCTCAACCGTCTGAGCCACTCAGCCCGGCCCTCTGAGCTGAAGACTTAACAAGTAAACAAACAAACAAACAAACATGGCTCATCCCAAAAATTTACTCACACGGATATGTAACACTTGTTTCAAACAACGTGACGAAATGTTTAGTTATAAATTGAAGACAACACAAACAGCCATGCCCAGACGCGAACCGGCAGCCAACGCATGGCACAGTTGCACAACCTACCGTGCGTTGGCCCTGAGCTATGCTTACCCGTTGTAACGCCCGTTCAACTAAGGCGGAGTGCAGGAAATTTCGTCTGAAAATGGATTCTCTAGCTTGTCAGTAAATCTACTGTCACTAGTGTTCCCATCATTAAGCACTTTTATATGCCAACCAACTGCACCGGGATTCGATCTCGCGGCTTTCAGTACAGGAGACGAACACTCTGCTATGTTAGAGGTCACAGCAGTAGCAGCGATTGGGAATTAAAAGTGTACGGGAGGGAGGTGGGTCGGTGGGTGGGGTACACAAAATATATAGACAACAAAAAGTTACAGGCTCTGAGGATTATAGTTTGGGGTAGACAAGAATGTTGAAACAAAATACATAGCTACAAAATGATACGTTTTTTAAGCTCTCTGAGCAAATTTCAACAGAGAAGTAAAGTTTGACAGGTTTTTTCTTTCTTTATTTATTTATTTATTTATTTATTTATTTATTTATTTATTTATTTATTTATTTATTTATTTATTTATTTATTTATTTATTTATTTTGCTATTTGCTTTACGTCGCACCGACACAGATATGTCTTATGGCGACGATGGGATAGGAAAAGCCTAGTAAGTGCCTGGTGTGAAAATGGGAAATCACGGAAAACCATCTTCAGGGCAGCCGACAGTGGGGCTCGAACCCACTATCTCCCGATTACTGGATACTGGCCGCACTTAAGCGACTGCAGCTATCGAGCTCGGTGTTTGACAGTTTACCAACTTAACTGCGGTATAATAGTTTTTTTGAGATTTTGATTCATTACTCTACAATAAAACTTTCACCAAAGGAACAATTACACAGATACTAATCCCTACTTCCTGTGGCGCTGAAAAATCGGTTAGCTGCCTAGAATTATATTTTCCGCAAAGTATTTTGTTAATGTTTAAAGAAATTAATGGAATTAGGTAACAGAAAACAGAGTTTGTATAATTTTAAAAAAAGGGTCAACAGCAAGGATAGAATAGTGCTAATGGGCGATTTCAATGCGAGAGTTGGGAATAGAACTGAAGGATACGAAAGGGTGATTGGTAAATGTGGGGAAGATATGGAAGCTAATGGGAATGGGAAGCGTTTGCTGGACTTCTGTGCTAGTATGGGTTTAGCTGTTACGAATACATTCTTCAAGCATAAGGCTATTCACCGCTACACATGGGAGGCTAGGGGTACCAGATCCATAATAGACTATATCTTAACAGACTTCGAATTCAGGAAATCTGTTAGGAATGTACGAGTTTTTCGCGGATTTTTCGATGATACAGACCACTATCTGATCTGTAGTGAACTAAGTATCTCTAGGCCTAGGGTGGAGAAAGTGAAATCTGTCTGCAAACGAATAAGGGTAGAAAATCTCCAGGACGAGGAAATTAGACATAAGTACATGGATATGATTAGTGAGAAGTTTCAAAAAGTAGACAGTAAGCAGGTTCAGGATATAGAAAGTGAATGGGTGGCATACAGGGATGCTGTAGTAGAAACAGCAAGGGAATGCCTAGGAACAACTGTGTGTAAAGATGGGAAAAGGCGAACATCTTGGTGGAATGATGAAGTGAGAGCAGCTTGTAAACGTAAAAAGAAGGCTTATCAGAAATGGCTCCAAACAAGGACCGAGGCAGACAGGGATTTGTACGTAGATGAAAGAAACAGAGCGAAACAAATAGTTGTTGAATCCAAAAAGAAGTCATGGGAAGATTTTGGTAACAACCTGGAAAGGCTAGGTCAAGCAGCAGGGAAACCTTTTTGGACAGTAATAAAGAATCTTAGGAAGGGAGGGAAAAAGGAAATGAACAGTATT
Source organism: Anabrus simplex (assembly GCF_040414725.1). Lineage (NCBI taxonomy): Eukaryota > Metazoa > Arthropoda > Insecta > Orthoptera > Tettigoniidae > Anabrus > Anabrus simplex. The sequence goes on along the minus strand of NC_090272.1, from coordinate 88,362,660 downwards.
TTGAGTAATTCAGGTGAACTCATAATAGATCCCAGAGAATCACTGGAGAGGTGGAGGGAATATTTTGAACATCTTCTCAATGTAAAAGGAAATCATCCTTGTGGTGTTGCGAACAGCCAAGCTCATGAGGAGGAGGAAAATGATGTTGGTGAAATAATGCTAGAGGAAGTGGAAAGGATGGTCAATAAACTCCATTGTCATAAAGCAGCAGGAATAGATGAAATTAGACCTGAAATGGTGAAGTATAGTGGGAAGGCAGGGATGAAATGGCTTCATAGAGTAGTAAAATTAGCATGGAGTGTTGGTAAGGTACCTTCACATTGGACAAAAGCAGTAATTGCACATATCTATAAGCAAGGGAACAGGAAGGATTGCAACAACTATCGAGGTATCTCATTGATTAGTATACCAGGCAAAGTATTCACTGGCATCTTGGAAGGGAGGGTGCGGTCAATCGTTGAGAGGAAGTTGGATGAAACCCAGTGTGGTTTCAGACCACAGAGAGGCTGTCAGGATCAGATATTCAGTATGCGCCAGGTAATTGAAAAATGCTACGAGAGGAATAGGCAGTTGTGTTTATGTTTCGTAGATCTAGAGAAAGCATACGACAGGGTACCGAGGGAAAAGATGTTCGCTATACTGGGGGACTATGGAATTAAAGGTAGATTATTAAAATCAATCAAGGGTATTTATGTTGACAATTGGGCTTCAGTGAGAATTGATGGTAGAATAAGTTCTTGGTTCAGGGTACTTACAGGGGTTAGACAAGGCTGTAATCTTTCACCTTTGCTGTTCGTAGTTTACATGGATCATCTGCTGAAAGGTATAAAATGGCAGGGAGAGATTCAGTTAGGTGGAAATGTAATAAGCAGTCTGGCCTATGCTGACGACTTGGTCTTAATGGCAGATTGTGCCGAAAGCCTGCAGTGTAATATCTTGGAACTTAAAAATAGGTGCAATGAGTATGGTATAAAAATTAGCCTCTCGAAGACTAAATTGATGTCAGTAGGTAAGAAATTCAACAGAATTGAATGTCAGATTGGTGATTCAAAGCTAGAACAGGTCGATAGTTTCAAGTATTTAGGTTGTGTATTCTCCCAGGATGGTAATATAGTAAGTGAGATTAAATCAAGGTGTCGTAAAGCTAATGCAGTGAGCTCGCAGTTGCGATCAACAGTATTCTGTAAGAAGGAAGTCAGCTCCCAGACGAAACTATCATTACATCGGTCTGTTTTCAGACCAACTTTGCTTTACGGGAGCGAAAGCTGGGTGGACTCAGGATATCTTATTCATAAGTTAGAAGTAACAGACATGAAAGTAGCAAGAATGATTGCTGGTACAAACAGGTGGGAACAATGGCAGGATGGTACTCGGAATGAGGAGATAAAGGCTAATTTAGGAATGAACTCGATGGATGAAGCTGTACTCATAAACCGGCTTCGGTGGTGGGGTAATGTGAGGCGAATGGAGGAGGATAGGTTACCTAGGAGAATAATGGACTCTGCTATGGAGGGTAAGAGAAGTAGAGGTAGACCAAGACGACGATGGTTAGACTCGGTTTCTAACGATTTAAAGACAAGAGGTATAGAACTAAATGAGGCCACAACACTAGTTGAAAATCGAGGATTGTGGCGACGTTTAGTAAATTCACAGAGGCTTGCAGACTGAACGCTGAAAGGCATAACAGTCTATAATGATAATGTATGTATGTATGTATGTATGTATGTATGTATGTATGTATGTATGTATGTATGTATGTAGATTTAGGTGGCTAAAACGGAATAATTTTTCTCCACAAAGTGGGGGGGTGGCGACTGCCCCCCTTACTCTCTCCCCCCCACCCCCCACCCCCCGAAATAGCTGCTACTGGGTCACAGAACAAATCTTCGTGAAAACAAGCAAGCAAGCGTACCGTATGCTTTTACATACTTCCAACTGTTAATGTTGTGATAACAGCCACAGGGCCGACAGATTTGTGCGCAAGCCACAGAGTAGGGACGTGACATTTTATGTGTTGACTTGGACACCTCCTTGTGTCAGGTTCCTCAGCTTTTCTGTCCGTCCTTCTTTGGTCAATTCTCGTTTTCTTCCTAATAACGATGGTATTCGAGGGTTAGGGAGTCCTTAATTTTCATACTCTTCTTTTATCTCCACAATATTCGTCGTAGCGTCGAAACGTATTTTTCCGTACTGAAGCGTTAAAAAGGGATGATTTCCTGGTTATACTTTCCTTTAAAATAATAAACATCACCACTTATCGCAGGTCACAGAACTTGTAGCTTTATCTGAAATTCGATTCAAATGGACTCAATTTCCCCATTTGAAAAATCACGCTTGCAATGACCAGGATTCGATCTGCTGCTGCCTCGAAAGGAAGCTAGTGACAGAGTGAATGAGCTGCACGGTTAAGGTCGAGTAGCCTGGATTCAGGAGATGGTATGTTCGAATCCTACAGTCCCTACCTTCCCAGTTCTAGACTTTCCCAGCCTTGAATCGCCGAAAACCTTCGTCTATGACATGGAGGTGGTGGTGGTAATTATTGTTTTAAGAGGAAGTACAATTAGGCAACCATGCTCTATTAACATTAATTAGAGAGAATAAATGGAAGGAGTCCGACTCATCGAAAAATGAAGCTATCGGCCAAAGAAAGACACGGGACTCGAAGGGGGTGAAAATGAAAGATACTGTAAGCCTCGACATCTGATAGCGTGGGGGTCGGAAAAGAAGAGTTGTCCAAGACAGGTCGAATAGGATGGATAAAAGTGAGGAGCCTGGCACAAGTAAGTATAAGGAATGCCAGGACTCAGCTAAGGGTCCCTCTTACGACAGGCAGGGAATGCCGTGGGTGTTATTCTACCACCCCCACCCACAGAGGGACGTCTGTAAGGGTGGAGCCACCGAGCTCGATAGCTGCAGTCGCTTAAGTGCGGCCAGTATCCAGTATTCGGGAGATAGTGGGTTCGAACCCCACAGTCGGTAGCCCTGGAGATGGTTTTCCGTAGTTTCCCATTTTCACACCAGGCAAATGCTGGGGCTGTACCTCAATTAAGGCCACGGCCGCTTCCTTCCCATTCCTAGCCCTTTCTTGTCCCATCGTCGCCATAAGACCTGTCTGTGTCGGTGCGACGTAAAGCACTTGCAAAAAAAAAAAAAGAAGTAAAAGGGTGGAGCCCTTCCTAAGATGAATTCTAATGTTGAAGTCGTACAAACACCCAGCCCCCGAGCAAGAGAATTTAACCAATGAAAGTTAAAATCCCTGACCCAGCCGGGAGTCGAACTTGGGACCCCTGGGAGCAAAGGTCAGCATACTAAGCATTTAGTCACGGAGCCGACATTGTCAATACAATCATTTAAAAAATGCAATTATAATTTGGAATGGCATAGTTCATCGTCAAGAAAGAAGAATACAAAAGGGAGCACCAACCTTCACAAAGCACGTTCAGAAGCTCATCCAAGTCTGGGAAGTATCCGTGTGCTGCTTTCACTTCAAGACCTGACACTCACAGAAGCACTCTCAAACAACGACTGAGCAGTCGGGTACGACTCATTCCACCGTGGAGAGAGGACTTCCAAACGTGACCCACAGAGAAAGGAGTAGGAGGGGGCTTTGAGGGAGAAACAGACCATCACGATCGCCTGCAGTTAGATTTATCATTAGTGTTTCCTAATTCTTCTATTTCCAACACTCGCTGATCATTGGTTTAACTTTTCTACCGGCATTATTGGGAAAGCGTAGTACAGTAATAGATCGGTATTCCTTCCACTTCTACCGACATCAACAGACTTCGGAGCGTCAGAATGTTTTAGCCTGAAGAGACGATCGTCAGTAACGTGCCAGACATTAGTGATACAGTCTATGGGTGGAGGCGGTATTCCCTTCCTATCCTAAGAGGCGACTTAAAGTGGAGCCCAAGGGGCTCTTAACTTCGGAGCTTGGAGTGGCGACCACTAGTCCCCTAGCTGAGTCCGGTATTGCTTCCACCTACTTGTTGTTTAATATTGAAAACAGACAAGTTAGGGGTGCCCATACTAGTTTCCTCAATTATGCCAAACACTGAAGGGCTAAAAGGCTCGGAAACTTTTCAAGTTGTGAGTCTTGGATAGCTCTTTCAAACTAAAAAAATCCAATATAACTTCCGGCCTAAATTCAATTCCGGAAAACAGCCTGAAAAGGCTTGTTTCTTTACACGTTTTCTTTTTCATTCAAATCCCAGCCAAATTATCTTATTTACATAATTCTTTCTGTAATGTGTTCCTATGCCTTTGCTGGCGGGCAACATTGCCAACTTGGCGGATTTTCCGCTAAATTTGGCGGAATGGGAAATATATCATTTAGCGGACAGCGGATTTTTTGGCGGAATTCTAGATTTATTGTAGCGGAATTTAGTGTTTTGTATGTGTATGTATGTTCAGTCTTCAGCCCTAACGCTGGTTGGATCATCAACAATTCTGCCATCAGCTGTCATAGATGGCCTAGGCATCACTGAAGAGGCGTACTAGGGAAATGAGGAATGAGGTAGTTTCCCGTTGCTTTCCTCACTGTGCCAGAAGTTGCTATTACATATCAGTCTGCCAAGCCCACTGAAATGCATGCACCAACCGACCCTATGAGCAACATTTTCACACCATTCATAGCAGGGACTGGCTGCAGAAGGAATGGCATTACTAGCATCGCTCATACCTCAGTCACTTTCATATTGTCAAAGCCAAGGATAAGACAGAGACAGATCAATGAAAGTAACAAATTTGCTCTAGCCCATACCAGAAGACATAGTGCACTGTAAACACTAGGTCCTGTCAGAAAAGGCATTTTAATGTTTTATCTATTTTTTAAAAAATTTGTACTCCAGTCTGTCTCCGAGCTATTCCGTATTTCTTATCAGAAACTAGCAGTCACATGAGGAAAACATGTTATTTGGATTTGATGTTATGAGATCATGGTATTATAAATTTGTAATGTGTGGGGAAAGGTTACTTATCTCTTAGTTCACGAATGACGACAGATAATGAAACTGTGAGAGAGTAGCATTTATATTAATGATATGAAGGCAGACCGTTTAATGAACTGATGTTCTGTGTGTGGCCCTTGAGGTAGGGGATTCACCTAGTTTTCACCCGGCACCAAAACGCCTACAAGTTTTAGCTCGCTGGCTCGCAGGCAGGGGGGTTTAATCCCAGTAAAACTCACAGATCAGGTGAGTGCAGACATTTACATTATTATTATTATTATTATTATTATTATTATTATTATTATTATTATTATTATTATTATTATTATTATTATTATTATTATTATTATTTGAGATCGGATTTCTTGGCGGAATTTTAGCGGATTTTTAGTAGTATTTAGCGGAACTTGAAAATATAAGTTGGCAACACTGCTGGCGGGATCTAGTGTTTACAGTGCACTGTCTTCTGGTATAGGCTAGATCATGTAGTTAGAAACGAATGTTGTTAAAAAAAGAAAAAAGAACACAGAGGTTGGTTAAGAAAGACGAAGTCGAAATGGCAACAAAAGAAGGCTGCAGACATAAATAAAAAGTGTAAGGACAATGACAGTAGGAAAGTATGGGATGAAATAAATCAGATAACCAAGAAGAAGTCGGGTTCTGGGAGGACCAATATAAGTCATGGTACATGGGTCCAGTATTTCGAGAAATTATTGAATAAAGAAGACAAATGGAGAGCTCATTATGAGGGGATTATTGTTTCGGGGGGTTTGAGTGTCACTCTGCCTGAATTAGATGAGACTATTTCGACTCAGGAAATAATGAACCTGTTACAAGGAGCCAAAAAGGGAAACTCAGGAGCTATTTCGGGTGTCACATACGAATTTTGGAAAGAGGTCGGAGAGCAAAACGGCATGTTGGAAATTTTGACGAGGATATTCAATAAATTCTTCGAGAAAGGGGTATTCCCGAAAGCTTGGAAAGAGGGGATCATATACCCTATACATAAAAATAAATGGGATAGATTAAATCCAGGAAACTATAGGGGAATTACCTTATTAGATACATTGCGGAAAGTATATACTGGTATACTAGCAAATAGACTAAGAAACTAGGCAGAGAGAGATTCAATATGTCGAAATTTCAAAGTGGTTTCAGAAGAACACCAGATAATATATTTATTGTGAGAACTCTTATTTACAAATATGTAAAGAAAAAAGGAGATAAGCTGTATGTTACATCAATGGATTTAGAAAAGCATCTGATACTGTGAACAGGGGGGCAGTCGTTACTAGATTGAGACAAGTTGGAGTGTCATGTAAAATGATAAGAGGTATAGAAAAGACGTATGCTGAAGTAAAGTGTACTGAGAGAGTGAAAGAAGGGGTAGTAGTAGGAGAGATTATCTCTAAAACAGGGGTGTAAATTGTCACCGATCTCTCTCTAAAATGGTATAGGCTAGAGCAATTTTGTTACTTTCATTGACCTGTCTCAGTCTTATCTTTGACGTTGACAATACGAAAGTGACTGAGGTATGAGCGATGCTAGTAATGCCAATCCTTATGCAGCCAGTCCCTGCTATGAATGGTGTGAAAATGTTGTTCATAGGGTCGGATGATGCATGCATTTCAGTAAGATTGGCAGACTGATATGTAATAGCAACTTCTGGCTCGGTGGGGAAAGCAGCGGGAAACTACCTCACTTCTCATTTCCCTAGTACGCCTCTTCAGTGATGCCTAGGCCATCTATGACAGGTGATGGCAGAGCTGTTGAGGATCCCACCAGCGTTAGCGCTGACGGACTGAACATACATACATACATACATACATACATACATACATACATACATACATACATACATACATATATACATACATACATACATACATACATACATACATGCATGCATGCATGCATGCATACATACATACATACATACATACATACATACATACATACATACATACATACATACATACATACATACATACCTTATGTACGTTGCCTAGCGACAGTGACTCTATGCATATAATCTTGGTGACAGCACGCTGGATTGTGATATCCCAATACACGTTTTCTGATGGTTTTTCGTTCATAACCAGACCTGGGGTTTTAAGGCAAATGCCTATTTCGTTCCTTACGAAATAAGATGATTTAAAAAAAAATATGTTGACGTTTCATGATAAATCCCTTACATTAATAGAGTTTTATAGAGCCCTAAAATGCCTATTTTAATATTTTAGTGCCTAAAATGCATATTTTCTACATTTAAAATAAAATTCAACTTCTGTAATATTTACAATCACACAATGGACATCCCTGGAACGAGCAGAACAGCAGAGGGTGGGGTTTTCACAGAAATGTGCTCTTCCCAGACAACTGTCACCAAAGGAATGAATATGAAATGAAGGAGGAATGGAGGTGGACGATTAGATCAGAAGAACAACGAGCAGGTAATAAAGGACGTACGGTGTCTAGTGACGGGGTGAGGGAGAGAATTATCTAGGAAGAGCAAGGAGCAGGCAGTAAGAAGGGACATACTGTGTCAAGTCGCCAGTGAAAGAACATCTGTTTAAATGAATATAGTTCATCATGCCTAAAACGAAATCATCTAAGAGTGCGCTTATACAAAAATGGCTTGTACAAACAATTTTCAGGCATGACTTCTGATGGCAAGATTATTTTCTGCCAGTACTGCAATAAACAGGTATGTGCATATATCTTAAATTTCATATTAATCTAAAACTAAAGTTTTGATATCAGCTCCTCTAATTAATTGCAGAGACCTTGTCCAGGCGACCTGGTTTCGATTTCCAGTACCAGCAGTAATTAGAAATCTACGAGGCGGTGTTGACCCAGCATCGTGAGGACAACTGAGAAGCTACAGTGGGTAGGGGTCACGGAGGCAAGGCAATACTTCTGAGGGATACATCGTGCTGACTACACGCCTACACGCCACCCAATATCTGCAGGCCATGAGCTGGGCAGCAACCATTATTGAAAGCCAAGCCCCTTCGGGGACTGTAGTGTTCTTGTTCTTAATTAACTTTAGAGTAATAATGGCTTAATTTAAATCGTTCAAAATTACAAATTTTATTCAATGGCTCACATTTTCTATTCCTCATCTTAGTCTCTAATTGACATAACTTTATTGTGTTCTAGATTAAACATGAGAAAAAATGCCACCTACAGCAGCATGCAGATGCTGCCAGTCACAAAGCGAAAGCAGCCATGAAAAGTAACATTAGACAGACTCTCCTCACACAAACTATATCTCCTACAACCCATAATGGTTTCTATGCTGATATGTGTAGAGCTCTACTTGCAGCAAATATCCCCTGGAATGCTGTGCATAATCCGGTTTTCAGAGATTTCTTACAGAAATACACCAAGCAGCACATCCCATCAGCATCTACATTAAAGAAAAACTACTTAGATATTTGTTACATTGAGGCCATTTTGTCAATCAGGGAGGATATTGGAGAGTCTTGCATATGGTTCTGTGTGGACGAAACCACCGACTGTGGGCAGGTACATTGCTAATCTTATAGTAGGAAAACTGGAACCCAATCAGGCATCTACCGCTCACCTTCTTTGCTCTAAACACCTTGAGAAAGTCAATAGTCAAAGCATAGCATACTTCATCAACAAGGGGTTGCAATTGTTGTATCCTGGGAGTGTTGAAGATTCTTAAGTCCTTCTCCTTGTCTCCGATGCTGCTTCCTACATGATTGCCACTGCACCTCTCCTCAAAACTTTCTATCCTTCTTTAATTCATGTTACTTGCATGGCCCATGCCTTGCATAGACACGCAGAAACAGTTAGGGCCGAGTTTCCTGCAGTAAATACTCTCATTTCAACAATGAAGAAAGTGTTCTGTAAGGCTCCATGAAGAATAGCCATATTTCGAGAGAAACTCCCCTCTATTCCCCTTCCACCACAGCCAATCGTCACCTGTTGGGGTTCCTGGATGGAAGCTGCCCTGTATTATGCAGAACATCTTGCGGAAATCATGACTGTGATAGACAATTGGCCTTTAACGGACAACTCTGCATGCGTGTCGTCTATCAAACAGCTGTTAAATGATTGTTCCAGTGTTCAGAGAGACATTGCGTATGTGCAGGCACATCTTTCATTTCTTCCAGTCACCATTACAAAAATGGAGGAAAAAGGAAACAGTCTCAAACGGCAATTTTCTGTAATTGAGGAAGCTGAGAATAACATAGAATGTGCTAGGGGCAAGGTAGGGGATAAAATAAGAGACAAGTGGTCTAGTGTACTGCAGAAGAACCCAGGTTATTCTATGATGCAAAGGGTACATCAGGTAATGGATGGGGAAAAGGTAGACTTACCGAGTGAAATAGAATTGAAAAATGTAGGTAAATTTTCCTATGCATCTGTGAGTGTGGAGTGCTCTTTTTCTGCTTTCAAAATGATTTTAACAGACAAAAGACACAGCCTGACTGTGGAAAATTTGGAGAAGATTATTGTTATGTACTGTAAAACAAACTACGAATGAAAGTACTGTAGGAATGTTCCTCACAAATAATAAACACATACTACATTCGCGTTTACACCGTTATTGGATGCCTACAGTGTTGTAATTGTGTACAGTGATTTTGGTATTAAGGTTTTAGATCAGTACTGATAATGATATATCATATAATGCATAACTTATTTTGACACATGACTCTTTTTGATAAATCTCTTTTTTATTCTGTCTTAATTTTGCAGTTATTTCGGTTAAGAATAGGGATACCACGTTTGTTAAAATAAAAAAAATATCACGTTACAGTTTAAGTGTATATTGCAATATTCTTAAAGTCTATTTCCTGCCTATCCATACATTTTAAAAACATATTTTAAGTGCCTATTTTCTCTTTTAAAAGCCTATTCACTTGTTTTAAAAGCCTATTTTAGGCGCCTAAAACTAATTTTTTCCAGCCTAAAATCCCAGGTCTATTCATGACTCACCAACGAAAGCGAAAATGAAAATTCCGGCTTCGAGCTGCAATCGGACCCCCTTCCATCTACCTATGTTCAGAATTTCAGATCTCTGCATGCTGTAGATTTTGCTGGGCATCGCGCACAGACAGACAAACATTTCCTTTTATTATAGACTGTTCACCGCTCTCAGATGTTAAAGGTGTTGCCTACCACTAGGGAGAGGCCTTACTGAAGGTATCGTTATTACTGTTGTTGTTTGGATCATCAGTCCATAGGTTGGTCTCCATGCCATCCTATCCTGTGCTAACAGTTTCATTTCTACGTAACTACTATATATAATCTGATCTGTATGTCATATTAATACCTTGGTCTACACCAGGGTTTCCCAAACTTTTTCTGATCATCGCCCACTTTCGAGATTTATTTTAAAAAATTCGCCCACCTGATTTCAAAACTACGCACAAATCTTAAAAGTACTAACACATACATTCAAATACCTACATATAAGTTGAGAAATGAGGATTTTACGGACATTTTTCTCTTAATAGGTACATCATGTTTATTTAGGTATAATTATGTACATCAAAAATTTGCAACGAATATGTCTAAAAAGGAATAACAATCAATGCAACGAACTGAAGCAAAAATAAAATTAAAACTACATGAATTTTATATATAATTAATTAAACAACACGAATACCTATGTCTAATTAATGTTAGGGATGGATTAGATGAGTTTCAATCAATTTGTTGATGTCGGGAGCCATTTTTGTTAGAAAAATTCTAAGATCTCCTCGCTTTTCAATTTCTAACCTATTTCTAGACTTCGTGGCAAGATTATTTACCGCACCAAACCCTCTCTCAACCATGTAAGAAGAATAAAAGACTACGAACAACTTTTCTGTGATGCACCACAATCCAGGATAGAGCTGGCGAATTTTATTTTGAAGCCAAAATGCTTGGTAGCCCAGTTTGAACTTGAGCTTTAGTTCTTCATTTGCAACAAGCTCGATCAGCTCTTCTTCCAAGGTCGGGGTGAGATCACCTTCAGAAGGACAACTGTTGAAAGGGTCAAGAATCCAATCAGGTATTTCCAAGGATAAAATATCCTCAAACCTTGTACACATGTCTGAATGAAAAATCTCCAAATGCTGGCAGTATGCAAGTAGGTCTTCTTTGGTCGGAGTTTCTAACTTGAGGCTAGGAAATTGGCTTAATTCGTTTCGCTGAAGAATTATTTGCCAAAACATCAGCTTCGATACAAAAGATGAGAGAATGCTTTTTGCTTTTATTAAATTAAGTTAATTCCCTTGCAGCTTCAAATTTACTTCATTAAACTTACTGAATAGGTCTGCTAGGTACGCAATGTCACCGGTCGAATTCATTATGTTCCGTCCAAAACAGTATCTTTCTCCTTTAAGAATTAGTAAAAAGTAGAATCTCTCCAATCAAGCTCCTTTGGACAGCCACCTCACTTCAGTGTGAAGAAGTAAGCGCGTACAATCTTCTTCATTCTCCATGCAGAGTTGTTTAAATAGCCTGCTACTGAAGCCACTGGTTTTTATCTTATTTACCGCCGTAATGACAAACTGTAGAGACCTGTGCAGTCGTTCACTCAAATTTTTGGCCACAAGGTGTTGTCGACGAATGACACAATGAATTGTAAGTAAATCGGGTACACTTTTCTTCACATATGCGAGGAGCCCTTTGTAGCGACCAACCATTGCATTAGCACCATCAGTAGCTATAGTCAAAATATTGGTTAGAGGTATTTCTTTTTGTAGGAAATAAATAGTCCAATGTTTTAAAGATACTGTAGTTTCCCCTTTCGTGTCAGTCTTTAATGTTCTGGAGAAAAGCAATTCTTCTTGCCATTTTCCTTCTTTTATATACCGTACGTACGATAGCAAAAGTATTATTGCCCAAAGATAATTTCTTAGTAACATCAAAGGCAGGTGTATGGAGCACTGTTGTTGAAACTTCTTTAATAGCCGGAAAAATCAACTCTTCCCCAATCGTGTGTGGTTTCCCTGATTTCGCAATCATCAGTGCAATATTGTAGATGCACGCACGCCATCGTTATTCCGTTTTGGAACCGCAGAAAACATAGGCTACTAGTCACAGTGGCCTCATTCAGATAACGAGCTTCCAGATTTTGAAAATATGGCAAGGGTTTGTCTTTCATATTGTTATGAGTCCTGGTGAAATGGTCCACAATCCTTGATAGCTTCATAGCTTCATTCGTGAAGGTTTTTATTTTTAGACACATTAGGCATATTGGTTTAGTTTTATCAGGTTTAAATGGAACAATTCCGTACTTTAAGTAATCCACTTTATACTGTCGTACAGCGCATTTCCTTTTCGGCTAAGACATATTAGATTGCTTTCTGAAATCGGAAATAAAATTCACCTTTAGCATTTCTCTGAATTTTTGGAGTACGTTAAGATACATTTTATTAAAAGCCTAGGTTACGTGGTTTACCTTGCACTGAGGGCCTGAAGCCTAAAATGTGAAATGAAATGAAAAGCCAATATTAGGCTACCACGTTTTGTACCCTTCATTTGTTTATTGTTTATATACCTTCAATCTTCAAAGGGTCAACGGTTCAAAGCATAGTTGGGTACCTGAGTATTAGGGGACAAAACTATTGGGTATTGATATTTGATAAATAGACCTAAAATACTTGAAGGATGGTTTATCTTACCTTACCTGGTGACCTTTATACGTTAAAAACTAACCCGTCTAAAACTTAACACGTTTTTTCTTACATTACGAATAAAAAATGTTTAGAAATTATACGAAATATTAGTACGCCTATTTACTACCACTATTAATATATAATTATAATGAATACAGTTAAAACGTACGATACATTAATATTCATCACTGTATACAATTGCAAAATTTAACCTAAAAATAGTGTAAATATATTTACCTTGTTGCTCAACCAAATCAACACACGAAGTTTAAATAGACATTATAATCACAACACTAAAACTCTAACCTAAAATTTAATAAGTATTTTTGTACACTACACGCCGCTTTTTAGTTGTAGACCTAACCGACACTAATAACTCTGCCACTATTAGTTATTCCGCTACCCAAGTAACAATATTCACCTACTTCCTTTAAGACTTCATTTCCTAATCTAATATTTCCTGCATCGTCTGACTTCATTCAACTGCACTCCATTAATTTTGTTTTAGATTTCTTTGCTTACATCTTGTACTCCTGCACCAAGACTGTCTCCATATCACTCAGTAATTTCTCCAAATCTTCTACAGACTCAGATAAAATAGTATCATCGACAAATCTCAGAAATTTGATTTCCTCTCCTTGGATTCGGATTCCTTTTTCAAATTCCCCTTTCATTTCCTTTACCGCCTGTTCTATATAAACACTGAAAATGAGAGGGGGAACAAACTGCAGCCTTGCCCCACTTCTGCATCGCTTGCTTGTCATACCCCTCGATTCTTATCACTGCAGACTGATTTTTGTGCAGGTTGTAGATAATTCTCCTTTCTCTGTATCTGATTCTGATCATCTTCAGAATCTCAAATAGCTTGGGGTAATCAACACTTTCGAATGCCTTTTCTAGTTCTATGCCATGTACGTAGGCGTGTCCTTAGTCCGATCCTCTAACATGAGACGTAAATTCAGGATTGCTTCACGTGTCCCTACATTTCTTCTGAATCCAAACTGATCATCTCCCAACTCAGCTTTAGCTTGGTTCTCCATTCTTCGGTAAATCTTCTTCTTCTTCCTTCTGCGCTTTTCTCACATCTTTGGGGTCGCGGGTGCGAACTGTGTAGCACATGTGGATTTGGCCCTATTTTACGGCAGGATGCCCTTCCTGACGCCAACCCTATATGGAGGCATGTATTCACTATTACGTGTTTCTGTGGTGGTTGGTACTGTAGTGTGTTGTCTGAATATGAAGAGGACAGTGTTGGGACAAACACAAACACCCCGTCCCCGGGCCAGAAGAATTAATCAGACACGATTAAAATCCCAGGCCCGGCCGGGAATCGAACCCGGAACCCTCTGAACCGAAGGCCTCAACACTGACCATTCAGCCAATGGTCGGAGCATGCTTCGGTAAATAATTCGTGTTAAAATTTTGCGAGCATGTGATACAAAAGTAATGGTGCGGTAGTTTTCACACTTGTCAGGACCTGCTTTCTTTGGAATAGGTAGAACAAAATTCTGCAGAAAATCGGATGGCACTTCTCCTGTATCATATATCTTACACATTATATGGAATAACCTCGCCATCCTGGTTATCCTAAGGCAGTAGGGTATGTTTCAATTCTAGCTGACTTGTTCCTAGTTTGGTCTCTCAAAGCCATGTCAAATTGAAACCTCAAAATTGGGTCTCTAATTTCATAAATATCAACAGCCTCTTCTTGTTCCAGAACATAAGTGGAATCCAAACCTCCCCGCGAGTTCGTCTAATAACTCAAACGCATTCGGCTTCGATTGTCGCTTGAAGTCTGTGAGGAACGGAAACCATGAGACGGGCAATATGCTGCACACTCTCGGCATCCTCCTCCCAGGCATCAAGTGCTAGATAACAAAGGTCATCTTTGGGCGGGGTCAGGCCAGTTTTCCCTCATGAGGCCTTTGCTTATTTATTTTTTGCACGGCTTTTAGTTCCGGAAGTGTCTCATGGTGCAGGTCTTTCTGTTGACCGCCCACTGGCTTGCGCGTCTGAGTGTGGGATGATGTTGATGATGGGGCAGGGAGAGGGTGAAAATGTATCAGCACATAGCCTACTCCTGTCGAATATCAAGGGTTGTCCACATGGCGCCCCAGGGCCTCTTAACTTCGGAGTGTGGATTGCCCTTAGCTGAGTCCTGAGTACTGGCATTGCTTCCACCTGTTTGAACCAGGCTCTTGGCTTGCATCTATCCTATCAGACTTCCCTTAGTCAACTCTTGTTCTTCTGTGTGTACCCTCATTCGGTATTTCCGGGAAGGAACTAGTGAGTCAACTGGGAGCTCCAAGCCAGAGGGCTTCTCCCCTTCATTGTTCTCTTCCTCCTTTTGCTCGTGGATCTTCTGGAAGGTGAAAGCAAGATGGTCTCATTCTGTCTACAGCCCCAAAAATCTGGAACTTCATCACTGGGGATATAAACCAGACTCGCCGCGAATAGGGTGTTGGTGTTGTGGGCGTCCCAACGGAGTCAGCATCAGAATATCGTCGTGTTGGAGTGGAGTACTGTGTGTGTACTGCCGTGGAGTACAGAGTTCTGTATGTGTACCGATGTGGAGTCAGCGTGTGAAATAGTTGGTGTGAGTAGAGTTGGATCACTGTTTAATTGTCGTTTTAGTGAGCAATGTTCGTTAGCCCTGTTGAGTTGTTGCTGTTATGTGGCTATTATTTAGTTGTCAGTGTTAAGTAGTTCACTGTGTGAGCACACACATGCAATGGCTGTATGAGTGACGGTTTCTCTGGACCAGTTGTCGTGTAATAACACACTGTGTATTCGAACCTGCCTGCGTGAAGCTATTTTGTACAGTGACTGAAAGTGAAAAGCGAAGTGAAATAAAGGCCTGTCTATCAGGATTATCGTCCGTCACAGGAGCCGGATTATCTGCGGTGAGGATGGCACAGGCATTGTAAATAACCACAAATTAGGGAAATTTAGTAATTCATTCTCAAATATAACTGTGTATATATATGTGGGTGTGTGTGTGCTAATTAGGTCATCGTGCATTAAAAATTATTAATTTCGTGTGGCTATTTCTAGCCGAGGGCAGTCCTTGTAAGGCAGACCCTCCGATGAGGGTGGGCGGCATCTGCCATGTGTAGGTAACTGCGTGTTATTGTGGTAGATGATAGTGTTATGTGTGGTGTGTGGGTTGCAGGGATGTTGGGGACATCACAAATACCAAGCCACCGAGCCATTGGAATCAACCAATGAAGGTTAAAATCCCCGACCCGGCCGGGAATCGAACCCGGGACCCTCTGAACCGAAGGCCAGTACGCTGACCATTCAGACAACGAGTCAGACATCGTGCATTAAATTAGATCGATATAACAGTGTTATATTCGTTAACAGTATCAACCGGCTTCGGTGATAGGGTCGTACGAGGCGAATGAGGAGGATAATTATTTACATAGTAGAAGATTAATGGGTCCGTCGTCCGGCCACATGGCTGAATGGATAGCATGCTGGCCTTTAGTCACAGGGGTCCCGGGTTCGATTCCCGGCAAGGTCGGGAATTTTAACCATAATTGGTTAAATTCGCTGGCATGGAGGCTGGGTGAATGTGTCGTCTTCATCATCATTTCATCCTCATCACGACGCGTAGGTTGCCTGCGGCTCTTGGTGTCGCTATAAACCGAAGGTAATGGATCAGTGTGACTTGAGCAGACGCGCAAGTTGCCTCGCAGACGTATGCGAGAACCGTACCGTCAAATGCGTGAGTTTGCAAGAGGGCGCATTATTAGCATGAGAGAACGTGATGCATCCATCCGGGAAATTGCTGCTCGTGTGGGACCAAGTGTGTCGGCAGTGCAACGGGGGTGTGTACAGAGAGGTTCACAGAAGGCCGTATAACACGACGAGATGGGTCTGGTCTCACCACCCAGACCATCTCCCGAGAAGATTGACATTTAATCCTAATGGCACTGCAGGACAGGTCTGCGTCCTCCTCGGCTCTGGCGCAACAGTGGAACAGTGTTGTAATAATCGTGGTTGCCACGACATTCACATAATTTGATTGCCCACCCGAATTAATTGTATATATATATATATGTATCATGTATCATATGTAATTTTATTCATTATTAACGTCCATCATCATCATTTATGTAATTGTACGTAAGAACGAGATATAATTTTTAATTGTAATATATTAGAGTATTCCATGGTAATGTCAAAACAGGTCTTGCGCTAACAGGCTACTTGGTGCTTCGCAATAGTCCAGGAAGGTTAATTTTGGATGGTTCTTGGAAACGTACGGAACAGCAAGAGGAAGATACATAATTTCGTTGTTGCGACGCTAAATTACCCCATATCACGTGCTCCTATCAGGAGGGCTTTTTCTGTCAAGGACAGACACTTCATCTATATATCGACAGAGTAGTGACGTATATCGGCTCTCATTGGAACGAGATGTCATGTGACACCAAGGGAGGAAGTGGGAATCTGAAGAGGATTTATATAGATCTACACGGCGTGGTGAAGTTCATTCGGGATTCTTCATTCTGTATTCTGCATTCTACATCCAGCTTTCTTGAGTCTCCATTCTCAGGTAGTCCACGGGCTTTTAGAGTCACTCTGCTTTCTGAGTGCATCGCTTACGATGTGCTTATACTCAACATTTCTTATTGGCTCTGTGAGATTATTTAGAAAGACAAGTTCAAATAATATAGAAGGACTGGATGTTTCCGTTCTCTCTATTCAATTCATTCCGATGTGGAATTTCACATTGTAAGGCTGGTACTATGTTTTGGTACTCAGCAAAATAGGGAGTGATAGATTCAGGGTGGAATCCATTCCATGAAGCAGATGACGAGGATGATGCTGTTGGAAGAGGGACGACAACGATCAACCTCGAAAGCAGACTACGAGAAGATCAACTCCGGTGAGCATTAGTAATCCCTGTTAACGCAAGTCCGCGCGTGTAGTAATGAATTGTAATCTCAGTCAGTAATTTTTAATTTTGGTAAAAACTCGGTTTTACGTAATTTCATCTTTTTTTAAATAAAACTTTTCTTTCTTTTTACGTCGTTAAATAATTGACTTTTTAATAGGTTCCCTATGTTTTCCCACATGGTATTTAATGGTTAGTATCCCTATACCTCATGACCGAGATAGTCTCATTAAATTATGTTTAGTACTTTTTATATCTAAATTCGGTTTCAAATTACATTTAATTTCGAAGCCTGGCGTCCAGCGTGCAATTGTTTTTAATTATCTATATCGGGTGTTTGATCCGTTACAGTGTAACATATCGTACACTACCAGGAGTGACAGTCCGTCGCCGTTTATTACGGTCTGGGTTACCGGCGTGTCATTCACTTCTCCGCCTACCTTTGACTAATATGCATAAACATGCTAGGCTGGAATAGTGTATAGAACGACGTCAGGGACAGGAATGGCGCAGATAATGTTTTCGGTTTTGGTTCGCCGCAAACAGGGCAAGACATACAGTGCCAATTCAAGGCCTTATGGTGTGGGGTGCTATAGGATACCACCACAAATTACAGTTGGTGCGTGTCCAGGAAACTGTGACCAGTTTGACCTACGTGAATGACATCCTGCGACCCGTAGCCATACCCTTTCTGCACGACACCCCAATGCCATATTTCAGCAGGATATGCGCGACCATATGTTGCTGCATGAACACGTGCCTTCTTCTTGTCGCAGGATGACCGACTGTTGCCCTGACCCACCAGATCACCGGAATTGTCGCCAATCGAAAATGTGTGGGATATGGTGAAACGACAGGCGCTGTTCTGTGACCCAATGCCAACCACCAAAGATGAACTGTGGAATCAGTGAATGCAGTATAGATGACTATACCCCAGGACGCCATTCGAGCCTTATACGTGTCAATGCCATCACACATGGAACAAGTTATCAGTACCCACGGAGGACCCAGTGCCTACTAGGTAACAGGGCACATGCTGAACCTAGGTGACTGAAATACTAATCGTTTCTGAAGAACATACTAATTAACATGTCCTGTGAATATGAACTTACTATCTCTAGTCTTTAAAGGTGTTCTGCTTTTCATGAACATAGTGTATTTATTTCGCATTAGTTAGATCAAAATTAGAATACATCTCTATTATTTGGAATTCAGCAACAAAGTTAGACATAAGTTTGATTGAAATGATCCAGAAAAAGTTCTTGAAATACATATATTTCAAGCAAACCGGAGAATACCTCGTATTCCAAAATAACAATAATAATAACTGAAAAATGGAAATGTCGGTTGATGATGTTTCTCTATAAGCTTGTAATAATGGCATGGATGATATGGAACTATCTTGTCAACTTCTATTACACGCACCTAGAAAACTGGCAGGTAATTTAGGACCTTGTTTTTCTTGCCGTCCGCCTCTGTGGTGTAGTGGTTAGCGTGATTAGGTTCCACCCCCGGAGGGCCGGGTTCGATTCCCAGCTGTGCCAAGAAATTTGAAAAGTGGTACGAGGGTTGGGACGGGGTTCACTCAGCCTCGGGAGATCAGCTGAGTAGAGGTGGGTTCGATTCCCACCTCAGCCATCCTCGAAGTGGTTTTCCGTGGTTTCCCACTTCTCCTCTAGGCAAATGCCGTGATGGTACGAAACTTAATACCACGGACGCTTACTTCCCTCTTCCTTGTCTATCCCTTCCAATCTTCCCAACCCCCTACAAGGCCCCTGTTCAGTATAGCAAGTAAGGCCGCCTGGGCGATGTACTGGTCCTCCTCCCCAGTTGTATCCCCTGACCCAAAGTCTCACGCTTTATGACACTGTGCTTGATGCGGTAGAAGTGGGATACCTCACTGAGTCCGAGGGGAAAGCCAACCCTGGAGGGTAACAGATTAAGAAAGAAAAAAGAAAGAAGAAAGAAGAAAATTTTTCTTGTCATGAGTTAATACAAACATTTTAACTCACCTGAATATAGAATGATGTCACTGTATAATAAATTACATCCTATCTATATTCATTTATTCAAGATTTTAAAATCTGACTTCTCGAAATCTTGTAGGCATTTATTAGAGGTAATTAATTATTAAGTTAAGGAAGCTATGGTATCTGTTTTCGTTTTTGGTTATTTTCTTCTTTTAATTGTTCATTATTTTATTATTGTTATTGTTACGTAATAGACACCTAACTTGATTTATTTCTCTTTTTTTTGTATCCAGTTTGTTATTTTCATTTTTAAAATATTTTTTATTTATGCTCAATAATATTAGTAGTTCTCAGCAATATTGTAATTGGACGATCGTCTGTATATTTGCATTAAATAAATAAATAAATAAATAAATAAATAAATAAATAAATAAATAAATAAATAAATAAATAAATAAATAAATAAATAAATAAATAAAATATTGTCTTTTCACGAATGGCAACAGCGAACGGCAGTAATTTTTAAAATAATTTGCTTTACGTCGCACCTATACAGATAGGTCTTATGGAGACGATGGCTCAGGAAAGGGCTGGGAGTGAGAAGGAAGCGACCGCATCATTAAGTCGAACCCCAATTTTTCCCTATCCTTCTTCTTATTATTATTCTTTTTCTATTGCTTTTCCCAAATCTGTAGAATCGCGGGTGAGAACTGTGCCGCACATGTGGATTAGGTCGTTTTTACGATCGGATGCCTTTACTGACGCCAACTCTATATGGAGGGATGTAATTACTATTGCGTGTTTGTGTGGTGATTGGTAGTGTAGTGTGTTGACTGAATATGAAGAGGAAAGTGTTGGCACAATCACAAACACCCAGTCCCCGGGCCAGAAGGATTAATCAGTTGCGATTAAAATCTCCGACCCGGCCGGGAATCGAACCCGGGACGCTCTGAAACGAAGGCCTCAACGCTGACCATTTAGCCACTTAGTCGGACCATCATTTTCCTAGTCTGAGAATTGGAAACCACGGAAAACCATCTTGAGGACTGCCGACAGTGGGATTGGAGCCCGATGTCTCCCGGACTGAAGCTGACAACTACGTGACTCAAAACGTGTAGCCAACTCTCTCGGTTGTCATGAAATGCATCTGACCGCAACAAAATGGCTAAATGTAAAGTAATAATACTGTTATTGGCTTTACGTTCCACTAACTCCTTTTTACGCTTTTCGAACACGCCGAGGTGCAGGAATTTGATCCCGCAGGAATATTTTACGTGCCAGTAAATCTACCGACTCGAGGCTGACGTATTTTTGCCCCTTCAAATACCACTGGACTGAGCCAGAATCGAACCTACCAAGTTGGATTCAGAAGACCAGCGCCTCAACCGTCTGAGCTACTCAAACCGGCTAGATGTAAAGTTACATTAATGCTGATAGCAGCGATCAAAAAGGCCAAGAAAGTTCTGTTTATCAGTTTATCTTCCACCTTAGAATCTATATATTTCCTGTATTTAAAGGGAAAATGTCTTCTTGCTATCAATAAACCGCGAAAACGAACTCCTTTGCTATGATCACCTAACAAAAGAAACCTGTGAGAGGGTCATAAAATGCCATTGATTTATCGATGGATATTGTGATTGTTATACTTCTTCTTCTGCTACCGCTTTTTCCCACACCTGTGGGGTCGCGGGTGCGAACAGTGAAGCACTTGTGGATTAGGCCCTGTTTTACGGCCGGGTGCCCTTCCTGGCGCCAAGGGTTGTGATCACTATTGCGTGTTTCTGTGGTGATTGGTTGTATGATGTGTCGTCTGAATATGAAGAGGAGATTGTTTGAAAAAATACAAACACCCAGTCCCCGAGCCAGAAGAGTTAGTCAAATGCGATTAAAATCCCCGGCCCGGCCGGGTATCGACCTCGGGACCCTATGAATCGAGGGCCTCAACGCTAACCATGGAGCCAAGGAGTCGGATATGGTTGTTACAATAATATGCAGAGAAATCTGGACATCTCCATTCTTACCATTTCCCAATTATTATGGGGCAATTACTGATGTGGATTTGGCCCAGTTTGACGGCCGGATACCTTTCCTATGTGGAGGGATGTGTTCGCTATTGCGTGTTTCTGTGGTGGTTGGTAGTGTGATTTGTTGTATTTTCTCTATACGAGGATGTGCGTATTAAGACGAACATAAGAACCCAGTCCCCAAAACAGAGGATTCAAACAGATCCAGCTATAATCCGCGGCCTAACCGGGAATCGAACTCAAGACCCTTTCAACCAAGGTAGCTAACATTGACCATTAATGTAAGGAGTCGATTGAAGTGGAAAATTTGATACTGGATAATAGACACACATTCTCAGTAATATCATCATCATCATCATCATCATCGTGATTCACTCGCTGCTATGTACCGGGTGTGCCAAATAAAACTGGCCTGAAAAATATCCACAAGACTGACGCGATACTGACCCTTGTTAATGAACAGAAGAACTGCCCATCACAGGAAATGCTGGAAACCGTGATTTCGATGCACCAATCGGTTGCTGTCATATGTCTGCGCGTGCGCCTTTCCCGAGTACGTCGCTGTGTCATTACGTGTGATTGAGAGGAGCATACGTGTTTAGTGACCAGCTGAATGCAACACAAAATGGTCCTCACGATAAAACAGCGCGTGTTCACTGCAGAGTGTTATGCGAAGCACGATTCGTGGAAAACCAGTGCGCAACAGTTTTGAAAAAACCTCCAGCAAAGTCTGCAATGCAAAACGTAGTGGCAAAATGCCGTGAAACGAGCTCAGTAGCGAATAAAAGCCGTAACTATCTGAAAAGTGTTTGATCACCAGAAAACATTGCTCGAGTGAAAGAAAGCCTGGAACGCATTCGGACGAAAATTCAACTCCGTTTATCTGTGCAAGTGGGGATTAAGAGATCGTCGTGTCGGAACATTGTCAAACAGGACCAACATCTGTATCCTTACAAATTTACTGTTGTGTATACGTTAAAGCGTCCAGACGAACCTTCGCGTGTTGAGTTCTGTTTCTGAGTGAAGTGGAGTCAGGACATTTGAATCCTCATTGTTTTGTTTCTTCATATGAGGCCTTTTCCAGGATCTTCTGTGATGTTCATTAGCAAGGGTCAATCCCGCACCAGTCCTATTGTAAATATTTTCTGGACTAGCTTTATTTTGTCCACTCTGTATAATAAGTATCTTCTGAATGCATCAGTGTAGCCGATTATGGATATCTTTTGTCCACTCTGTATAACAAGTATCTTCTGAGTGCATCAGTGTAGCCGATTATGGATTTATTTTGACCACTCTGTATAACAAATATCTTCTGCGTGCATCAGTGTAGCCGATTATGGGTTTCTTTTGTCCATTCTGTATAACACATGTCTTCTGAGTGCATCAGTGTAGCCGATTATGGGTTTCTTTTGTCCACCCTGTATAACAAATATCTTCTGCGTGCATCAGTGTAGCCGATTATGGATTTATTTTGTCCACCCTGTATAACACATGTCTTCTGAGTGCATCAGTGTAGCCGATTATGGATTTCTTTTGCCCACCCTGTATAACAAATGTCTTCTGAGTGCATCAGTGTAGCCGATTATGGATTTATTTTGTCCACTCTGTATAACAAATATGGCCTGCCCCTTGGTGTAGGGGTAGCGTGCCTGCCTCTTACCCGGAGGACTCGGGTTCGATTCCCGGCCAGGTCAGGGATTTTTACCTGGACCTGAGGGCTGGGTCGAGGTCCACTCAGCCTACGTGATTAGAATTGAGGAGCTATCTGACGGTGAGATAGCGGCCCCGGTCCAGAAAACCAAGAATAACGGCCGAGGGGATTCGTCGTGCTGACCACACGACACCTCGTAATCTGCAGGCCTTCGGGCTGAACAGCGGTCGCTTGGTAGGCCAAGGCCCTTCAAGGGCTGTAGTGCCATGGGGTTTGGTTTGGTTTGGTTTGGTTTGGTTTGGTTTGGTTTGGTTTGGTTTGTATAAGAAATATCTTCTGCGTGCATCAGTGTAGCCAATCATGGATTCATTTTGTCCACATTGTATAACAAATATCTTCTGCGTGCATCAGTGTGGCCGATTATAGATTTATTTTGTCCACCCTGTATAACAAATGTATTCTGAGTGGATCAGTGTAGCCGATTATGGATTTATTTTGTCCACCCTCTGTAACAAATATCTTCTGAGTGCATCAGTGTAGCCGATTATGGATTTATTTTGTCCACCCTGTCTAACAAATATCTTCTGCGTGCATCAGACTGTTGTAAAACCTTAGGGGGTGGAAGTCTATACCGGGGTTACACCTTCTACGTCCCGTTGAACTGCGCGCCTTCTAGAAGGCCATCTGTGCTGTAAATCTTGAATTTATATAAATGAAGATACACAGTTCAAAAAATTAGGGGACATGTTTCGAACGTATGCCATGCTCCACCAAACAATACATCACACCCAGGTATATTACCAACTAAACCTTTATTCTTTGCCGTTGAAGTATACAAAAGAACACCGATGGATTCACGCTAATTTTTAGAACACAAACAGAAATGTCCAAATAGGAGCGAAAACAAAGTGATAACAGTCCTCCAGGGTGGATTTGTATCACAGTTGGAGAGCTTCAGTATGGTTTATATCCTCCACGAGCAGTTATAACAGCTTGGCACCTACGTTGCATGCTCCGTATAAGTCGATGGAAGTCGCGTTGCGGTATCAGGCCCCATTCTTCAATGAGAACCTGTTCGAGGTTTTGGGGAGTCTGTGGTGGAACAGGACGCCCACGAACATTTCTATCAAGCCTATCCCACACGTGCTCGATGGGATTAAGGTCGGGACTCACTGCTGGCCATTCCGTCTCTTGAATGACTAGTTATCGCAAGACAGCTCTGGTCATGCGCGCTACATGAACCCTGGCATCGCAAGACAGCTCTGGTCATGCGCGCTACATGAACCCTGGCATTGTCGTGCATGAGTACGAATTCAGGGCCAGCACCGTATGTAGCAACCAACACATGCTGCAGCAGTATCTGCTCGATGTACCCCGCAGCGGTAAGATTGCCACGGACGACGACAAGATTCGTACGGCCATCAATACTGATACAACCCCACAGCATCACAGAACCTTGTCCAAATCGATCGCCTTCCTGGACAACATTTGGCATGTACTGCTGACCACGGCGTCTCCATACACGTTGACGTCCATCACGCTGTGTCAGGGGAAATCTGGACTCGTCTGTGAACAATACAAGTCTCCATTGGCGAAGTTGCCAGTTGACGTGGGTACGGGCAAGCAGAAGGCGAGCTGCGCGATGTTGCTGCGTCAAACAGGGCACTCAAACAGGACGTCTGGATCGTAAGGGTACTTCTCTTTAACCTGTTCCTTACCGTCTGGTCAGATATCGTGAATCCAATGCCCCTCCTGAGGTCTTGTTGCAGTTCTCTCGCAGTTGCTGAAAGACGCTGCAACGCACAGATGGTAAGATAGCGGTCATCCTGTGGGGTTGTCATGTGTCCACGACCTTGTCCAACCCTCCTTGTGAACTGGACTGTCTCACTGTAGCGAATCCACAAGCGTTGAATAACTTACGGAGAAGCATTTAGATCCACAGCAACACGACGATAAGTCCACCCGTCCTGGATCAAAGTGACGGCCCTTGCGACTTGAACCTCGTTAAGATGTCCCATGGGATGTGCTAGTTTACGTACAACGTGCTCAAATGACCGCAGTAGTCTGTGTACCTCACAACGACACACGAGTGCAACCGTTTTCACTTTGTTTTGAGGGGTCACCTGACAGTTTAATGCATGGTTACGCCAACAGATGGATTATAACTTCGATTTGACATACGCTGAGTATCTAAGGTCTCAAGGTATGCTATACGACCATTGAAACTCCATCTACCAAATTAACATTCACATATCAGACGTTACAAAACCATGTTCCCCTGATTTTTTGTACTGTGTATTTGGACCTTTAGTTTTTAGAGATCTCTGCTATCGGCCTATGTGCGCCCTCTGGCGGGATTAAGGATAACTAATTTTAAGCGAATTTTCAATTTTCAATGTTCATAAACCTCAAGTTTTATATATTGGTTTTTTACGTGCTAATGTTGTCGGTACTCCTATGTCTTCCTTCTTCCTTAGTTATTAACTAATCAGGAATTTTGTGAATATTTCTCTAGCCAATTCAATTTGGGGTTGTGTACAGTCATTATGGTGATCTCAATAGAATTCTGGAACGTTTCCCTCTCAGACGCCTTCACCTTCTGTTAATTCCCATTCAACTTAGTATGGGGGTGACTAAGATTTTCTAAACTTCTAAATTCTTCACACTACTTTGATACTTAAAATTTCACATCTAGTCACCCCTCTGTAGTATAGGCTTAGCCTCTGCAACTTCGGGCCAAAAGCCAGGCAAATGCTGGGTGGTTGTTGTTGTTGTTGTTGTTGTTGTTGTTGTTAGTCGTTTAGTCGCTTTCTACTCTCCGTGACCCCATAGACCAAAGTGCGCCATTTCTTCCTGTCGTATACTATTTTCCGAAGTCTTTCTAAATTGAGAGCCGTGGCTTCCTTGATGTCATCAATCCGCCTCATCCGTTGTCGCCCTCTTCTCCTGTTACCATCAGTCTTCCCCAGCATTAAGGTCTTTTCCAATGAATCATGTTTTCTCATAATATGACCGAAGTACTTTAGTTTTTGCCTGAGTATTTGACCTTCCAATGAACAGCCTGGGTTGATTTCCTGTAATATGGACTTATTAGATCTCTTCGCAGTCCACGTAACTTTAAGGAGTTTTCTCCAACACCATAGTTCAAATGCGTCTATTCTTCGGCGCTCAGCCTTTCTTACTGTCCAGGTTTCGTTTCCGTACGTTGCTACTGGGAAGACCATAGCCTTCACTATACGAATCTTCGTTCTTAAAGTTACGTCTCTACTCTTGAAAATGTTATCAAGGTTGGCCATTGCCTTCCTCCCAAGGAGCAAGCGTCTCTTAATTTCATGGCTGCAATCGCCATCAGCAGTTATTTTGGAGCCCAAGTAGATGAAACTAGAAACAACCTCCATTGTTTCACCATTTATATGCCAGGAGGTGATAGGTTTAGTTGCCATGTTTTCTTGACATTCAACCTTAGTCCAGCTTTTGCACTTTCATATTTCACCTTCATTAGTAGATACTTAAGTTGTTCTTCACTTTCTGCCAACAGGGTGGTGTCATCAGCATATCTAAGGTTATTTATATGTATC
Source organism: Anabrus simplex (assembly GCF_040414725.1). NCBI lineage: Eukaryota > Metazoa > Arthropoda > Insecta > Orthoptera > Tettigoniidae > Anabrus > Anabrus simplex. The sequence continues at coordinate 88,335,936 of NC_090272.1, read as the reverse complement.
CCACCAATTTTAGCTCCAGTTTCTGTTTCATGCTGGGGCTGTACCCTAATTAAGGCCACGGCCGCTTCCTTCCCACTCCTAGCCCTTTCTTGTCCCATCGTCGCCATAAGACCGATCTGTGTCGGTGCGACGTAAAGCAAGTAGCAAAAAAAAAGGATTTTAAGTGTCTTTGAAAATGAGTGCAAGTGCTTCGCCTCCTAGCATTTTGTTCATGGCCGATCATCTTAAACCTTTATTTTGTACATTAAGGCCATTTAGAATAGTCACTCATTGCCCATGTTTAAATCATCATTATTTATAGACGAGTGTGTAACAGACTGTCGAGAAGAAATGACCCAAACGTATTATCTGAAGTTTTCGAGCATGATTGTGTAAGCAGCTTGTGCCTCTGAGAGGCTGTGCTGTAGTAAATTTTGGAGCTCAGTCTCCTAGAATGTAAGTGAGTGGAGCAATATGCTCTTGTCAAATAGTGTATCTTTAAAGCTACAATGCTCATTCCCTGTGTCGATAATCTTCTCTATTGTATCTGCTTTTTGACTTTAAGTCATTATTATTGTGGGAGCTTTCGAGCCCATGTTTATATTATTGCTGTTCATCGCGAGTTTCTAACTACCAAATTTTAAAATAAAAAAGGAAAGAAATAAAATTTTAAAATTTAGTGCCTTAACTTATGCTCTGATCATTTCACTGTCCACCCATTCACCCCAGTACCTTCTTACACTACTCAGTCCACAAAATAATAATAATAATAACAATGTTATTGGCTTTACGACCCACTAACTACCTTTCTGTTTTCAGAGACAACGAGTTTCCGGAATTCAGTCCCGCAGGAGTTCGTTTACGTGCCAGTAAATCTACCGATACGTGTCTGACGCATTTGAGCACCTTGAAATACCACTGAACTGAGCCAGGATCGAAACTGCCAGTTTGGGGTTAGAAGGGCAGTGTCTCAGCCGTCTGAGCCACTCAACCCGCCTCCACATGTGTACACAGTACAGCAAATGGTACTTACTATTACAGTAAATAAGTTGGTGGACTGGCGCCTGCATGTAGGCAACACAGCGTACAATTGTGCATTACTGTCGACGAGTTCTTGAACTGGTGGGGCATGCAGAGCACCGCCTAGTCTTTTGACGCGACTTTTCACGATTCTTTCCCGTCGTGGTCATACCGCCAATTTCACCTCCATCATCTCAAACGTTTCGCTTGCGGATTTGCCTATTTTTGGCAGAACTCGAAATTTGCCCATTACTCAAACTAGAACATTCTCAAGTTCCGCTGTTTAATTTTTCAGGTGTCATACTGCTACCATATGTTTTCTTTTGCGGGTAGTTTATAAATTTATTACTCATAATTACTCATAATTAGTTTATAACCTATCAGTTATAAATTAACTGAGTCGAAAGTGAAAAGAAAATGCCTTCAGATATTACAAAACAAAAAAATAATAATAAGGTTGAGGAGTTTCAACCAGAGGGTAGATCTTCTGAAGTGGTGCTGACGTCCACATACTATTCTTGAAGTGTCAATCAGTGCTATGTCCACCACTTTGGTATGAAAGCTAAACTCAAAGTAAGAGTTGCGTAACTATAGCCTTGACGATGTTGCGATAGAGATGGGTGAAACGTTAATGTAATGGTAATGTGTTGCTTGTTATTCTAAGAGAGGAAAAACTATTTTAAAAATCTAACGTGAGGCGCAGTTTTGCTACATTTCTTTCCTTCTTTCCTTCTTTCCTTCTTTCTTTCTTTCTTTCTTTCTTTCCTTCTTTCTTTCTTTCACAACATCGCCTTCAGGGACATGATTGATGTACTAGTAGATATTTTAATTATCTCTCTCATGCATCACTCATTGGCATAAATATCTCCTCACTTCATAGAATGGGAATAAAATCCCTGGTAATATTTCATTGGCTGCTGACGCTTGGGTGATGCAACTTGCCATAGTTCCTCTAGCATCAGGGGTTTCCAATTTGTAATGGCTCGAGGGCCAGTTTGGAAACCTTAGTCATGTTCGCGGCCGCACTTGAATAGGCCAATTTTCGTACTATTCTGCAAATAGTACAGTAGCACCATTATGAAATAATATGCATAATTCAACTGAAAGGAGGACTTGATAATTTAAATTTCTTAAAACATTATTTTAAAATTGGATAAAAGAGTGAAATTTGGAGCTGGGCTAAGTGGCTGAGACAGTTGAGGCGCTGGCCTTCTGAAACCAGCTTGGCAGGTTCGATTCAGGTTCAGCCCGGTGGTATTTAAAGGTGCTCAAATACGTCAACCTCGTGCCGGTAGATTTACTGGCACGTAAAAGAACTCCTGCGGGACAAAATTTCGACACCTCGGCGTCTCCGAAAACCATCAAAAGTGGTCAGTGGGACTAAAAATAACAACATTATTACTTTAAATTTGGATTTTAAATGTTTTAAAATCAAGAATAATCTGTTGAGAACAAGTGAACACTTGGAAAGAGGAACTACAGTAGTATTAAAGAATAATTAGTTTTGACTTGGGTCTATAAGATGTATAAAAATTAATACGTTTTTGAACGAGCTATTCAATATTTTTGTGACTTTTCTTCAGATTATTTCTTAGAGTGCTGTCGTGGGCCGCAAAAATGGCATCGCGGGCCACATGCGGCCCGCGGCCAGCCTTTTGGAAACCCCTGCTCTAGCTTTTCAAAATTCTCGCACGATAACCTAAGAGAAAAACCAATCTCTATTATCTTGATATTGTTTCATCGTTTTTCAGGAGTTCGGTAAGCTAGGGAGATAGTTCATTGTTAGCTATGTCTGTGGATCAGTGGCAAAGTTTCTGACTTATGATCTTTAGTTTTAGGGTTCGATCCCCTCCGAGATACATAGTGGACGTTTGAAGGATGAAATAAAAAATGAAACTGGTAGACAGGGCACCTGGACGTGATCATATCAGCAGATCCACAACCTGGTAGCTAAAGACATAGATTATTATTATTATTATTATTATTATTATTATTATTATTATTATTACTGATTCTTCTTCCACTTTCCCACATCTGTGGGGTCGCAGGTGCGAACTGAGTCACACATAAGTGGATTTGGGCCTGTTTTATGGCCGGATGCCCTTCCTGACGCCAACCCTATATTGTGGGAAGTAATTACTATTCCGTGTTTCTGTGGTGGTGGGTAGTGTATTGTGTTGTCTGAATATGAAGAGGAAAATATTATTATTATTATTATTATTATTATTATTATTATTATTATTATTATTATTATTATTATTATTATTATTATTATTATTATTATTATTATTATTATTACTTAATCAGTTTACCGTCCAGGGTTGGTTTTTTCCTCGTACTCTGCAGGGATCCTACCTCTACCGCCTGAAGGGCAGTGTTTCGAGACGTGAGACTTTTGGTCGGGGATACAATTGGGCTGAAGGACCAGTACCTCGCCCAAGTGGCCTCAACTGCTATGCTGAATAGGGACCTTGTGAGGGATAGGAAGATTGGGAAAAAAAAATGGCAAGGAAGACGGAAGGAAGCGGCCGTGGCCTTAAGTTAGGTACCATCCCGGCAGTTGCCTGGAGAAGAAGATGGCAACCACGGAAAACCACTTCGAGAATGGCTGAGTAGGCAATCGAACCACCTCTGATCAGATGCGGGCCGATGACCTAGATGTTAGACCCCTTTAGACAACAAGCATTATCGTCATCTGATCAGTTGACCTCCCTGATGTTTCAGCATGTTCTTTCTCGCCAGTTTCAAGATTCTCGACCGGTTTTATAACCATGACACAAGAAAAGCCAGAATACAGTATTCGCCCATGAATGTATAGTCTAATATATACTCTACGGAGTTGGCCGTGCGGTTAGGTTCGCGGAACTGTGAGGTAGCATTCCGGAGATAGCGAGTTCGAATCCCAATGTCTGCAGCCCTGAAGATGGTTTTCCGTTGTTTTCCATTTTCGCACCAGGCAAATACTGGGGGTTGTCCTTAGATAAGGTCAAGCCAGCCAGGTCCTAGGCCTGTATAATCCTTTCGTCGCGGAAAAGAAATATCTGCAGGGTGGTCGGAAACAATGTGAACCGGGTATATGAACGTTCGAGGACAGGTCGTGCTGATGAATAATTTGAGAAAAATAATTCTATACAGTCGAACCTCGATATCTCGAATCACCTCAGGAGTTAAATTTTATTTCGAGATAGAGAGAATATCGTTTTCGAGCACATGATTTAATCATATGTGTCTACGGGCTTATACTGAGAACATTGGGCCGATTGCTTAAACGATGACTTGTTTTAAGCCTTAGACAACGTCTACCTAAACAACGTCTAAATTGAACACGATTTTCCATTGTATAAACAATGTCCATTCGATGTTTAACTAGACATCGTTTAAAGTTTCAATTTTGGTTTGAAAATGGAGACAGAAGTATCTTTCATGCAACTCTTTGCTTGTCGCAACCAATGAAATTCGTTAGTGCGCGCGCCGAACGCCAGTCAGCTGTTTGTCTTCCTACACATTACTCAAATATGGCTAAGCATGAGCATGACTTGCCCACAGATAAGAGCACCGCTTTCGGTGGAAATTAAATCTCATAATATTATCGACACTAAAGCGACACGCCACCGTACGGGGAAGTGTAGCTTTGATTATAGCGTTGTTATTGTGAGTGTAATCTACTCGTATATACGATAGCTTCGACGAAGGGAAAATGAAGCAACAGTAGTGTGTGACCGAGTGTGTTGTACGGGCCATATAGATGTAGCTTGCATTCTGAAGATCGTAGGTTCGAAACACATCATCGGCAGCCCTGAAAATTGTTTTCCGTAGTTTCCCTATTTTTCATCATCATCATCATCTGTTTACCCTCCAGGTTCGGTTTTTCCCTCGGACTTAGCGAGGGATCCCACCTCTACCGCCTCAAGGGCAGCGTTCTGGAGCTTCAGACTCTTGGTCGTGGGATACAACTGGGGAGTATGACCAGTACCTCGCCCAGGTGGCCTCACCTGCTATGCTGAACAGGGGCCTTGTGGAGGGATGGGAAGATTGGAAGGGATGGAAGAGGGAAGGAAGCGGCCGTGGCCTTAAGTTAGGTACCATCCCGGCATTCGCCTGGAGGAGAAGTGGGGAAACCACGGAAAACGACCTCCAGGATGGCTGAGGTGGGAATCGAACCCACCTCTACTCAGTTGACCTCCCGAGGCTGAGTGGACCCCGTTCCAGCCCTCGTACCACTTTTCAAATTTCGTGGCAGAGCCGGGAATCGAACCCGGACCTCCGGGGGTGGCAGCTAATCACGCTAACCACTACACCACAGAGGCGGCTTTCCCTATTTTTACACCATGCAAATACAAGGGCTATTATTATGGCCACGGTTCTTCTTCCCCCAGTCCTCCTCTTTAAACAATAATCACCACCATCACCACCACTTGCCTTTTTCTATATATTTGCCGAAAATTATATATATATATAAACCACATAGGCCCTACAACCTACTTTTTAGTTTTTCACTATTATGTGTGTTTACTTGGCAGTAAATATAAGTGAATCCCTCCCGGTTGATGTGACAGTCCTCTGACGATTGAGACAAGTTATTCTGATAGTGGAAGTGACCTATAATTCAATGGAAATTACCCCATGTGTATAATAAAATATATCGGTTGCCAAGAATTGTATTCAACTCGACAGTTACCTGACTGTCCCTTTGTCAGTCTCAAGAAACAAGTCTCTTGAAAAGCGAAACCTTATTTTAAGATCTGTCTCCACTCTCCCTGTACATGTGCGATTGCTGCGATTTATCAGCGAGAGACCCACCGAGAGGCCGTCGGACTAACCTTTCTTCGATAAGTCGTCTCAACATGATAATACAAATTACAAGTTTCATGGTTCATAACCTCTCATTGTGATTCACTCCTCTCATTTGAGGTTAAACAGTGCTCTCGGCAGTGTTTAAACATGGCCGGTTGAACATCGGTTTTAGACACTGTCTAGGTGATAAATAACGTCTCTGCAATGTGGTAGCTATACTTAGGCATTGTTTAACCGTAGACATCGTCTAAACACCGTTGCTGTAATCGGCCCATTATTTTTAACAGTATAATAATATACCAACAAACTCTATTTTACGGCGTCGCTTTAGTTATAACCCTTAATGTAATAACTTTTTAGAAGACAGGATACAGTACACACAGTAGTGAAACAAGAAACATACCTCGGTTAACACCTTTGGCAAACAGCTGTTAGTCTCTTCTCTTTATTACTGTTAACCTTTCCTCCCTTCGCGTTGAAACTTCTCGTCAATGCCACGCAGCCGACATTCGTAAGTGGAGCCTGTCAGCTAATGTAACGGAAACCGAAAAACTGAAACTTCTAGTGATCGGAAAATCGGCGAGGCCTCGCTGTTTCTGAAGTGTGAATTAATTACCGGTCACGTATGAAAGCAAACCCCCGAAGTCGATGACCTCTATCGAATCCCCGGAGCTTTCCCACATATTTTCTTACACATTGCACACTGACTGACAGAGCAAATGCAACACCAAGAAGGAGTGGTCAGAACTTTATGCCAATTGCAGGGTAGACTAACGTCACTGAGGTATGCTCATGATGTGAAATGCGCCGCTGTGCTGCGCACGTAGCGAACGATAAATGGGACACGGCGTTGGCGAATGGCCCACTTCGTACCGTGATTTCTCAGCCGACAGTCATTGTAGAACGTGTTGTCGTGTGCCACAGGACACGTGTATAGCTAAGAATGCCAGGCCGCCGTCAACGGAGGCATTTCCAGCAGACAGACGACTTTACGAAGGGTATGGTGATCGGGCTGAGAAGGGCAGGTTGGTCGCTTCGTCAAATCGCAGCCGATACCCATAGGGATGTGTCCACGGTGCAGCGCCTGTGGCGAAGATGGTTGGCGCAGGGACATGTGGCACGTGCGAGGGGTCCAGGCGCAGCCCGAGTGACGTCAGCACGCGAGGATAGGCGCATCCGCCGCCAAGCGGTGGCAGCCCCGCACGCCACGTCAACCGCCATTCTTCAGCATGTGCAAGACACCCTGGCTGTTCCAATATCGACCAGAACAATTTCCCGTCGATTGGTTGAAGGAGGCCTGCACTCCCGGCGTCCGCTCAGAAGACTACCATTGACTCCACAGCATAGACGTGCACGCCTGGCATGGTGCCGGGCTAGAGCGACTTGGATGAGGGAATGGCGGAACGTCGTGTTCTCCGATGAGTCACGCTTCTGTTCTGTCAGTGATAGTCACCGCAGACGAGTGTGGCGTCGGCGTGGAGAAAGGTCAAATCCGGCAGTAACTGTGGAGCGCCCTACCGCTAGACAACGCGGCATCATGGTTTGGGGCGCTATTGCGTATGATTCCACGTCATCTCTAGTGCGTATTCAAGGCACGTTAAATGCCCACCGCTACGTGTAGCATGTGCTGCGGCCGGTGGCACTCCCGTACCTTCAGGGGCTGCCCAATGCTCTGTTTCAGCAGGATAATGCCCGCTCACACACTGCTCGCATCTCCCAACAGGCTCTACGAGGTGTGCAGATGCTTCCGTGGCCAGCGTACTCTCCGGATCTCTCACCAATTGAACACGTGTGGGATCTCATTGGACGCCGTTTGCAAACTCTGCCCCAGCCTCGTACGGACGACCAACTGTGGCAAATGGTTGACAGAGAGTGGAGAACCATCCCTCAGGACACCATCCGCACTCTTATTGACTCTGTACCTCGACGTGTTTCTGCGTGCATCGCCGCTCGCGGTGGTCCTACATCCTACTGAGTCGATGCCGTGCGCATTGTGTAACCTGCATATCGGTTTGAAATAAACATCAATTATTCGTCCGTGCCGTCTCTGTTTTTTCCCCAACTTTCATCCCTTTCGAACCACTCCTTCTTGGTGTTGCATTTGCTCTGTCAGTCAGTGCATAATCACAAAATAAATGTAATTCCTCATGGGATACTACAGACGCTGCGCACTAAGCCATTTGTCGTTATCGGGTGGCAATACCTTCCTCGTGTGAACAGGGTCTTGTTCAACTGGAATGGCTACCGATTGTCCCGCATTAATTAGAGGACAACTGTCGCCAACAATTGTTCATCAATTGGCATCGTCTAAATTAGGCATTACCTAGTGCAAGACGAATAATTGGGCCTAATTTTTTTTTCGAGACAACAGTGAATACAGAGAGGTACCAAGGTGACATCTTGACGCCATTCTTCCATCATTTAACGGAAGAAGAAAATCGCGTGGGTGGTATCAACAGGATTCAGGCCCTGCTCATACAGCTTACAGCAGAAGATTCCCTTTGTACAATCTCGGAAGTATTTGCAGACAGAGTAATCAGTGCTGGCCTATTTTTCCCTCGTTCTCCAGATAAAACAGTGTGTGATTTTTTATTGTGGGGTAAACTGAAAGAGAATGTGTATCGAACAAATCTTCATGCATTGGAGGAATTGAAAGAACATATTACGAATGAAATCGGAAATATTACAGTGGCAGAACTCGCTCGCGTCAGCCAGAATGTCGCTACCAGATACAATGCCCGTATAACCCAGGAAGGACGACACTTTCAGTACCTCTTATAAGGCAGGGCGGCCGCGCGCGACATAAGTTCGGCTGAGGCAGCTGCCGTAGCGCAGAGTACAAACACTGTGCGTTCGGTCTGGGTTTATATGAGAGACCATGTGGTCTGCATTATATAAATAGCAAAGCAAAGCCACCTCCGTACAGACCATGAAGGCCCTTGGAGGAGTGGAAGGTAAAATAATAATAATAGAGAGAAATGTACACTCAAGTTTGAGCATTAAATAAATTTCACATTTTAGTCTTTGCTATAGTCTGTAATTGTCCTGGTTATTTTCGTGCATGTTATGATGTGATATCTACTACACTTCTGTCCACACAAAATGCACTTACAATCTTCGTCTGGCTCATGGAACTTCTGGTTTACGCATACCTTGTGGTGAAACCTATGTATGGAGAGTCGTGTTATCACGTGGCGCTGTGTGTTGCACTCTCTAGTCCATCTATCGTCCGTCATCGCTGGTGAGGCGTAGAAGTCGAGGTCGATTTCACTTTTCTTCCTTTCCCTGATGTTTATTAGTGCCCTGCTTGCTTCCGTTGATTGTAGGTAGAACTGTGATCGTATGTATTCTATGAAATACGTCTCCCGCAGCATTTCGTATACCATCCGGGATGGCGCTGTCTTTCCGACTCGGGTAATCCTCTTCATGAACATTGCTTTTATTCTTTCTATTCTCATCAGGTCTCCGATCTTCAGCTTTTCCCACACGATCTCAATTCCATATGTTATCACTGGCGCTACTGTCGTCTTGAAAAGTCTCATCGCCGTGCTGATTGAAAGGTTTGAAATGTTTTGGATGCTGTGTGAGGCTCTGATTGCTGCTGCCGTTCTTTCTTGAATATGTATACCAAAGGACGCCGCCGTTGTCTGTAGTGTTATTCCCAAATATTTGTAATTTCGTACCTTTTGTAATGGCTTTTGGTGTAATGTTATGTTGTCTTTGGGCGTTGATTTCCCACCTTTTCTGAAGGTCATTTGTACTGTCTTTTCTTCATTTATCTGTAGGCTGTTTTCCTCCACCCAGGTCTCTAGTCTGCGGACTGCCCTTTGCACATCCTCCTTTTCTTTCACTCCGATCAGCATGTCATCTGCGTATAGGATCAGCTCTGCTTTTGATCCTTCCTCTACTATGCGGTTCACATCTGCTGTATAAATGTTGAAAAGTGTGGGACTCATGGGATCCCCTTGCATAACTCCGTTCGTCTGTATTATGTCTTCAGAAATTTCTACGTTGTTGTGGAAGGTAAAGGCTTCCACCATTGTTAACCTCGGCACGTGATGGCGTAGAGTGGTTAGCTCTACGCCCGACCGCCTTTGTCCCCAGGAATTAACCTGGTACTCATTTTTGGTGTAGGCTGAGTGAACCTCAGGGTCATATGCACCTCCGGAAGTGGAAATCTCGTTTCTTAAATTTTACGACTTCCTGACGGGGATTCGAACCCACGTCCTTCCGGGCGAACTGAGCACGCCTTTACCGCCTCGGCCAGGCAAGTCCTGCATTACATAAATGGTATACAAAAATACGGTCCAGTAATAACAGGCAGTAAAATTTCGTGTGGGTATTGTTAGCCTGGTGAAGCCTTTGTAAGGTAGATCCTCCGACGAGAGTGGGTGACATTGGTCGTGTATGGAAAACTGCGTGATATTGTAGTGGAGGATTGTGTTGTGTGTGGTGTGTGAGATGCAGAAATGTTGACAACAGTACAAACAAGCAGTCCCCGAGCCGAGGGGATCAATAATGTAAGATTAAAATCCCCGACCCGGACTGGAATGGAACTGAAGGTCCTCTGAACCGAAGCCCACTATACTGACCATTCAGCCAAGGAGCTGGACACAAGCAGTGATAGAAGGGGATCACGATCATAAAAATGAGGATAACAAGGAACACTGTAACTCTCACCGAGCTCGATAGCTGCAGTCGCTTAAGTGCGGCAGTATCCAGTACCTATTCGGGAGACAGTGGGTTCGAACCCCACTATCGGCAGCTCTGAAGATGGTTTTCCGTGGTTTCCCATTTTCACACCAGGAAAATGCTGGGGCTTACCTTAATTAAGGCCACGGGCGCTTCCTTCCCCCTCCTAGCCCTTTCCTATCCCATCGTCGCCATAAGACCTATCTGTGTAGGTGCGACGTAAAGCAGCTTGCAACTCTCAATAATTTTCGAATATCCGCTTTGGTGTGCGCTAACAAGTAGTGCCAGTGTGAATAGTGTCTTGAGCCTTACTTCGCCACGAATAAAGACGAATAATTAGGCTACTTACTGTCCATGGCTTGTTAGCATTCTGGCCTTTGGTGAAGAGGGTTCCGCGTTCGATTCCCGGCCGGGTCGGGGATTTTAACCTTAATTGTTTAATTCATTTGACTCGGTGGATGTGTGTGTGTGTGTGTCTGTGTGTGTGTGCCGTTTTAATCATTACAATCATCTAGGGTAGGATCCCATCCTCACAAACATGCACGTTGCCTACAGGCCGTCTACTATTGAAATACCTGCACCAGTCCTTTCCGGAGACCATACGTATTTATTTATTTATTTATTTATTTATTTATTTATTTATTTATTTATTTATTTATTTATTTATTACCAGGATGACCTGCTCTACGTCATAAATCTTGCGGCCATGCCTCCGATGCAGCACACTTTTAGCGTATGGCTTTTAGTGCCGGGATTGCTCCAGGACATGTTTATCCCAGCAGTTCTGTAGCCGCCTTTCCCGGTGCACCCCACGTGGGTGAGCGACGTGTAAAGCTGTGTGAGGGTGCATGAGCTTAGGAATGGGAAGGAAGCGGTCGCGACCTTGACAAAGGTATAATTCCTGCATTTTCCTGGAGTTGAAATGGGAAAGTGCGGAAAACCATTTCGAGGATGACCGACGGGGGATTCGAACTCACCTGTGGTAATGATGATGATGCTTGTTGTTTAAAGGGGCCTAACACCTAGGTCATCGGCCCCTAATGGTACGAAATGAGTCGAAATGTAATGGCAATTTAAAAGTCCAAAATCATCCACTGACCAGAATTCAAAACATGATGACGAAGAATGAATGGGTGAATATGAATTTAAAACAATCAGTGGATCCGACCCGCAATACCCCATATTCCCAGAAACTATTCGTAAAGCAATAAAATTACTGACCAAGGGACTGCTTCTAAAGCCTAAATCCTGAATCGATGGTGCTTGCTGTCTAAAGGGGTCCAAAATTCCGGCACTTATCGCTAGTAAAGTAGAACCATGACATTTGTCATGTTGCGGTACTAATCAAAAGTAGCATTGACTAGCGGTATTCCGCACATTATGGTGCTAGTCACAGGTAAAATAATACGTACATGTACCGGGCGAGTTGGCTGTGCGGTTAGGGTCACGCAGCTGTGAGCTTGCATACGGGAGATAGTGGGTTCGAACCCCACTGTCGGCAGCCCTGAAGATGGTTTTCCGTGCTTTCCCATTTTCACACCAGGCTGTACCTTAATTAAGGCCACGGCCGCTTCCTTCCCTTTCCTAGGCCTTTCCTATCCCATCATTGCCATAAGACCTGTCTGTGTCGGTGCGACGTAAAACAAATAATAATAATAATAATAATACGCACATGCAACGCAAACCTATGGTGTTCCTCACACAGGTGAACTAATCACAGGGACTCGTTCCTCACATTTTTTAAAAAAATTTGTTCGGGGCGTCGACCTAGGAAGATTTTTGCCCCTACTTGTACCATATGTTAGGAACCTGCGTGTAGTTGGAAATTGCGGAAGTGTAGAGTGTTGAATGTGAGGAAAGGAACGTTAAGGACGACACAAACACCCAGTCCCCAGGCCGGGGAAATTAATCATTTACAATTAAAAACCCAGCCGGTAATCGAACCCGGGACCACTGCGTGACAGGCGGACGCATTGCCCTCTACACCGCGGAGCCAGAGAGGGTGAGCCGCTCATATAGTGGTACTAATCACAGGCAACGCCCAGGCCCGTGGTGTTCTTCATGTAGTGGTTTCCCATTTTCACACCAGGCAAATGCTGGGGCTGTACCTTAATTAAGGCCACGGCCGCTTCCTTCCAACTCCTAGGCCTTTCCTATCCCATCGTCGCCATAAGACCTATCTGTGTCGGTGCGACGTAAAGCCCCTAGCAAAAAAAAAAAAATGTAGTGGTACTACACGCAAATAAGGGCGACCCATGGTGTTCCCCGCGTGATGATACAAATTACAAGTAGTTTCATGGTTATAATTCGATCATCCCTTGGTCGCCCCTTTTAGTCGTCTTTTACGCCATCAAGGGATTCCGTGGGTGTATTCTTCGTCTGCGTCACCCCTCCCCTCACCCACAGGGGATTGTGTGTTTGTACTAAACTTCCAGGTTCGCGAGAACTATTTTATTTCGCTCAAGTCCGCCGGCAAGCCGGTTAGGACCCAGCTATCTGCCACCTGGGACGCACCACGTGGGAGTATCATCTCTCCCCCTGCTACGCCAGCGTAGTAGGTTCGTGGATTGCGAAAATGAACGCCGAAACGGCGCTTTTCTCCCTCCGCAGTCCCACTTCCCTGTAAAGCCAGTGACCAACACACCTCGCGCGTACAGTAGGTACTCGGATACTTTCACACACTTCTCACATGCGAAAGTGAATTCTTTCCTAACACATGTTTTTGATTACAGTAATGACCAGCGGTCTTGGAAAGTTGGATGTGAGTGGAGTTTCTCATTGGTGCGTATTAAGAACGCTTTATAATTACATCCTATTCTCCCATCTGACAGACAGCGATGCCGGAAACTGAACTGAAATGAAATGGCGAAATGTTATATCAGATAACAGGGTAATTACAGGGTCTGTCCAATATTTGCAGCTGACTTGCCATTCTGTCAGTATCTGTGGCCGCTGCTGCCATTTTGCGTCCCCCTGCGGTATAATACTGGTCGACTTCACTCCCGCTTTCGATAAGTTCGCCCAACAATAACATCCGTGTTGATTCCGCTAACCCTCGGCTGGCGGCGCTTCGCTACTCCATTCGCCAGCCCCGCGCATCAGTCAGGTTTGTAAGTAGTAGTCATTGCACTGTGTGGGAACGACGACAAGTGAAAAGGGCAAGAATCTGTTGGTGATAGACGGTTATAAATTCTATTTCCGTAAGTGTCTCGTCCATGGCGTTGATAGATACAGTTATTGAAGGAGAACATGTAAGTGTTTTGTAAAATTCAATTCTTTAAATTGTACTCTCGGTTCGCATTTAGATCATAATCATGAAAAGGATGCCTCTGGTATATTAAACCGGCAAAGAGTCGGCAATATTGTGATGAGAACGGCTGTAGTGTGAGCACCCCTCCAAACTTATAGGCTACGCCTCGAGTTAGCTAATGGTGATACTGACACTCTCACAACTCATTATTTGGTTCGAATAAAGACAAATATTAATGCCATTCGATTACGCAAACTTTAAAAATTGCCCAATAACTTACCAGAATTACACAAAGCACTGGAGAAAAATGTTTTCACAACAAACAGGTGGGACAAATTTTTATTTGTGAACGACTCGGAAAAGAATATTGTGAGTTCTCATGCCAAAGCAATTTAAATTTTCTGAAAGAGTCGAGAACTTGTCATCTCCGCACAGACCATGAAGGCCCTTGGAAGGGTGGAAGGTATTATCGGCACACTTTATCTTGGTGCATTTACACCCTAGTACTGAATCGATCGACCTCGGCAATCTTCGAGATTGGTACTAGCAACCTTTGAAACACAAACTATGAATCGCTTAAGCATCGTTGTGCGACATCTGGCGTACACTTTACGTACTAGTACTGTTGTTGTTTACACAGCAAAGCCAAACTATAGAATTCATGCTAGGAACAAGATTGGCATCGAGAAATGTTATATAATGTGTATGTGACATAGTTGTTGGCTTAAGATAATAACGGTTTAGCAACTTCATATCGATCGATCACATTCTCGATTCAATTCAGATTTCATTTTCAGTTGGCAGTACTATCGGAACGGGGACAGCTCCCTCCTTTCTCCTCACCGCCATACACAAATGCACCAAGATTTAGTGTGCCGATAATAAAGGTTTCCACTATCCATAACCCCGGCACTTGATGGGGCAGAGTGGTTAGCTCTACGCCCGGCCGCCTTTGCCCCCAGGAATTAAACCTGGTACTCATTTTTGGTGTAGACTGAGTGAACCTCAGGAGCATGTGCACCTCCGGAAATGGAAATCACGTTTCTTATTTTTTCCGACTTCCTGACGGGGTATCGAACCCGCCTTTACCGCCTCGGCTGGGCAGCCCCTTTATAATTCAAGGGGTAAATGAAAACAACTACTTCCCATTGTTTTTTGGCTCCCAAACAAAAAAAAAATAAGACCGGCTCTGAGACGGCAATTCATCGGGCAATTGCTTACGTTTGGCCCCAAACGAATATAAAGGGCTGAAGATTGCATCTCGGACAGACATGGTGGAGAAAGATTCAATCATTAGGATTATAAAAATTTTAAAACAAAGGAATCTGAAATCGGAAGACTTCTGAAAACTTTGTTTGGTCTGCCTCTCCTACCCCCTGGCCAAAGTGAAGATTGCTTCGTCGAAGATGTAATGCCCCGCAAAACTAACAATGAATGTCTGGATGACTTCTTTGATTATTTACATCGTATCTATATTCTTGCAGATAGGGACTTTCCAACCATTATGTGCGCCGACTTTAGTACCGGTAGTAGTTATGAACGGACTACTAACTGCTCTGAGGCATTTCACTCTGAACTGAACGTTCAATTTTACTCTTCCCATCCCGACACATTCCATCTGTTAGAGATATTAAAGGGTGTTCAAACTGAAACTCAAGTTAAAATGAGAAGCGAAAAGCAAGCTACTCCCAAAAAATGCGGGACAAACAAAACTG
The DNA here is from genome assembly GCF_040414725.1 of Anabrus simplex. Classification (NCBI taxonomy): domain Eukaryota; kingdom Metazoa; phylum Arthropoda; class Insecta; order Orthoptera; family Tettigoniidae; genus Anabrus; species Anabrus simplex. The sequence goes on along the minus strand of NC_090272.1, from coordinate 88,320,486 downwards.
CATAAAAGAACAAATGGAAAAGCTGTCTAATTCAACCATTACCCGGTACGAATATCTTCAAAACCACCGTTACAAGTTTCTTCCTCCTACAACATTTTATTACTTATGCTTGACAATTATAACTTTGCTTGTTCTGTACTTATATTATGAGAATAACTCATTTCTTTCTTTCTTTCTTAATCTGTTTACCCTCCAGGGTTATTTTTCCCTCCGACTCAGCAAGGGCCCACCTAAAGGGCAGTGTCCTGGAGAGTGAGACTTTAGGTCGCGGGTATACAACTGGGAAGGGGGACCAGTATGAGAATAACAAAAACCCAAACACATTTAACCATACTTACTGCATGTAGAGAGTCCTAACTCTGAGTATGAAATGGGAAGGGAAATGTTATGGCACTGTTGTCAGCTATGGAAAAATAAGATGGCAGCTAATGGGAATCAAGACGTCCGTTTCGGAATCAATTTGGGGTCAGATAATTTCAAAATTGTTACTAATCTTTATCAACAAAATCTATTTTAATTATTTTATCACTAACCTCAAAATTTGACACTTTGTCGATGTAGTATGATTATTCTTATATATTTCTATCTATTGATGGGGAAGATAATTCATTATTTATTTAGTATATAAGTACATTTGACTTCAAACCTGTAAAGAAAAAAAAAATATTAATATAAGATAATCTAACAATCTCTAAAATTAAATCCGTGGAACAAACAGTCGTTAGTGGTATCTGACTACAAATATTTCCCATAAAACGAATATCTTGAGAATTCTTTATAATAATGTTATTGGCCTTATGTCCTAGTAACTACTTTTACGGTTTACGGAGACGCCGAGGTGCCGGAGTTTAGTCTTGCAGGAGTTCGTTTACATGCCAGTCGACACGAGGCTGGCGTATTTGAGTAACTTCAAATCCCATCAAACTGAAACCGGATCGAACCCGCCAAGCTGGGGTCAGAAGGCCAGCGCCTCAACCGTCTGAGCCACTCAGCCCGGTTTTTCTTCTTCTTTATCTGTTTACCCTCCAGGGTTGGCTTTTCCCTCGGACTCAGCGAGGGATCACACCTCTACCGCCTCAAGGGCAGTGTCCTGGAGCTTCAGACTCTGAGTCAGGGGATACAACTGGGGAGGATGACCAGTGCATCGCCCAGGCGGCCTCACCTGCTATGTTGAACAAGGGAGGATTGGAAGGGATAGACAAGGAAGAGGGAAGGAAGCGGCCGTGGCCTTAAGTTAGGTACCATCCCGGCATTTGCCTGGAGGAGAAGTGGGAAACCACGGAAAACCACTTCCAGGATGGCTGAGGTAGGAATCGAATCCACCTCTACTCAGTTGACCTCCCGAGGCTGAGTGGACCCCGTTCCAGCCCTCGTACCACTTTTCAAATTTCGTGGCAGAGCCGGGAATCGAACCCGGGCCTCCGGGGGTGGCAGCTAATCACGCTAACCACTACACCACAGAGGCGGAGTACGTTGCTTTTTAAATATTCATATTGTATTGAACACCGAGCTCGATAGCTGCATTCGCTTAAATGCTGCTAGTATCCAGTATTCGGAAGATATTGGGTTCGAACCCCACTGGCGGCAGCCCTGAAGAAGGTTTTCCGTGGTTTCACATTTTCATAAAAGGCTGTACCTTAATTAAACCCACGCCCACTTCCTTCGCACTGCTAGCCGTTTCCTGTCCCATCGTCGCCATAAGACCTATGTGTGTCGCTGCGATGTAAAGCAACTTGTAAACAAATATTGTATTGAACAACAGTGATATGATTTTTATCAAGCTAATAAAAACTTAAGTACAGTGTGAACCGGGTGTATAAACGTTAGAGGCGTTCCAATCAGATCACTTCGCGTGCGAATTCAAAAGGGCCTTGCTCGGCACTGTTGCTAAATCTTTACGTGGCTTAAGAGGACTTGTGCGTGAACATCTTAGAAAATGCTCCAATATTTGCTTATATTCATGGTACTCCTGCTACTGAACCTTAGAATGCACAAGGTTATAATTATTTTTATAATTTCACTATACGCTCAGAAGTATTTTAAACCCATAAAAGTTTTCCTTCCCCAAAATTTACTTTTGTTGAGTAAAACAATAGCTCCAGCGAATTGGTAATGGTCGCGATAGTGAAGCTCCTTAAAAGAAGCTGGCTATCAATGGAAAAGGCACCCAGAGTGGTCTGAAAGAGGTAACTGCGAGAATCTTCCGCTGCCCTGTAGGCTATAAAGAGCTTAGCCGACGAGAGTCAGTCAGTCTAAAAGTCTCACGACACATCTCTCACGTGGGCACATCTCGACGTCTCCACAACTCCTCTTTTTTCGGCCGGGTGACGGCACATCTTTTCTCCGCACTCCGCCGACCGTAAACAAACATATCGGCTGGCACCAAGTAGGAAGTCGGCCTCCCCACCATGTATTATACCTGTATAGTCCGTGATGTTGACCTTGCAATCTCCGACGAGGTGTAACGGTTCAAATCCCGTTACAAGATGATATCTGTATTTTTATTATTGTATGATTTTATCTGTATTTTACTATTATTATTATTATTATTATTATTATTATTATTATTATTATTATTATTATTATTATTATTATTATTATTATTATTATTATTATTGTTATGTCAGTATTATTATTATGTTATCTGTGATATTGTTACTATTATTGTAATTATCAGTTTTATTCAATTCGATTTTGCAATGCCTGTTGCTTGCAAGATTGTACTTAGATGTATGCATATATACGTATGTGTAGAATAACACTCAATACCTGTACAGTGAGAATTGTTGTATATATCAGAGATTGGATGTGACGTTGGTACATTGTGCAAGATTGGTGGCGATTCTGCCAAGTCGTTGCCAAGTCATGGCTACGTCATCGTGAGCTTTTAGAATATGCGCTCAGAGAGTCGGCCGCCCCGGGTTATTTCACCACTGTATGTAATATTTGCCGCGTTGTGGGAGTATGTCATTGTTATTTCTGGAGATTACGTAGCTGTGTCAACCAACGTCTATAAAAGGTGGGTGCATATTGTAGCGTCAGTCATTACTTAAACGGAAGCAGTACAGTGAAGAAGTCTACTAGATCAAGAGGCCTTAGTTGGTCAGTCAACGAGTGTGAACGAGAGATGGTGAAGACTCAGTGAGCCATTAATTATTGGTCATTGAGAGAGTGAGACCAAAAGGTTGGTCGCTCACTCAGTTGAAGACACGGACGCAAGGGCTTACCATGGAGCCAGAGAGGGCAACCCTGGACCTGCCAAGAGGTCATACCATATTGACTTACAAAGAAGTCAGATGATATGGAGAAGAAGCAGTCACAAGGATGTATCACCAAGTTAGGCGTGACACATCTACAGTAAACACCAGATCAAAGGAATACGTCGTAATTACACTAAAAGTGTTGAAGGTACAGTCAAGTGAATCAGTGAGGGAAATATTTCGTATAAATTGTTAAATGTCCGGTCAAGAAGAATTCAAATTCATGCCTAGTTTCTTTCAGTTGCAATGTCATAATTTCATATTCTCATCTGTTTTATCGCAACAAGACTCACTATTTTTTGATATATTATTTAAAGAATATATATTGTTCTATCAAACGAATTCATAGTTTCATTTCATTGACAGTAAAATATCTTAACCTCAAAATTAATGGGGAAACCGAACGCCAATCTCCTTTTCCCAGAACTTGTGTGGTATGTTGTCAAAAGTAAGCTTATTACCCCACACCCTAGAGATAGTCAAGAGTCTCATTCTATTATTGCTGCACTGAGTGGCCCTTCAAATAAAGTATGTGTAAGTAAGCAGGTAACAAGGAAGTGTGAGTACAAGGTCCGACGAGTGTGTATTTTATTTAATGAATGTTAATTTTCATAATTTCCATTTTAAATGCAGATATTCAGATTTTTCAAGTTAAATGCAGTTTTATATAATATTTGTAAAATTTAGTCAAGCAGATAAGGAACTTCACAGAGGACATGCAGACCGATATTCGCACGCTCGGCGTTCATAGTGCCGCACGACTCTATGACGGCCCCTCACCATCCCCCGATGTACTTTTGTATATCGCCTCTGCAGATGCCTACTTCAACATCAAGCATAAAGGTGCGCTCAACCAACATCGCCTTCATCGTGTGGAATTTACTCCTCCCAACGTCTTAGTGCAGCTCATGGACAACGCAGCTGCTACAGCCGCTTCGCCCATCGCCACCCCTCCACCTCCATCCCCGTCACCACCTACATCTTCGTCCTCTAGTTACACGAGCCATGTTACTACCATTACTACTACTGCTACTACTACCACCACCACCACCACCACCTCTGCGCACACCTTCCCTAACACTCCTATTACCGCCACAACAATGTCTCATCTTTTTCCCCTTATGATGTCTTATCTCCTCCTATCCCTCCCACCCCTGATCTACACGTACCCAGAGCACATCTCATCAGCCACCTTCCGAGGGAACTACTACTCCTGATACTCCTGGAAACATGTTTCGTCCACCATCGACGCCACCGCCTTCTGACCGTAATATCCTGTATAGCTGCGTCGTTCGCGGTGTGGAACCAAGAATACCAGTCGAAGTCATCGCCCAGGAACTCCGCCAGGCAGGACTGCCCGTGCGAAGAGCGTTTCGCATCCACAACGTCGACGGTCCGACCTTCATCGACAACGGCATAAACCTCTATGGCTGCCACCATCGAGTTGAACCATCTCGCTCGCCTCCCCAAACCTCGCCCCGACATACCATACCTCGTCGCCGTCCCAGACCTGCCCCTCCTCCTCAACCACCTAGCCACATCTCCGACCTTATCCACGCCCAACCCGTTACTTTTCGCCACCATCGCCAACCTCTCACCTCCTCAGCCTCCTACTCACTTCTCTTGTTCTTCTCCTCCTTCTATCACATCCTTGCACTTCATCTTATCCCTTGCTACCTTGGTTAAACCTACCCTTCTTTGCATCTCTACTATACATGTATTTGTAAATCTGTCCATAAAGCACTAGATACCCTATACATCCTTTATTCTCATCTCCTTAACTTATTCATACCGCCTTTTACCCATCTCCGTCTTCTCTCAATTCTTCCCAACCCCGTCTAATCTCCTGGCCAGAGAGAGGGCGTTACCCTTTAGGTAAAAATAGTCAGTCACCCCTAATAAGATTCTAATTAAATTTCGTCTAATAATCAAAAATATTATTGATAATACAAATATTAATACCAAAATAATAAATCGATTGATAGTTAAATCACCATGTATATATTCATCTCTATAAAAAATTACTAAAGCTGAAATAAACAATACAAACCCTATAAACAAAAGTGATATTCAATCAAACAAAAAGGTTATAACAATTTAACTTCTATTCAAATGTAATACTTCTCACTAAATAAAAATTACTAAATGAATAAAAGGGCCTTAAATAATGAGTGTGTTAAAAGATGAAAAAATGCTAATTTAGGAAACCCTATATCTAAAATTCTTATTATCAAACCTAATTGTCTTAAAGTCGATAAGGCAATGATTTTTTTAAAATCAAATTCAAGGTTAGCTCCCAAACCCGCTATAAATTCGCGAGTCATTTTTCTCGTATTGAGTTGATAAATCCTCTGAATTGCTGGGATATCCACAAAGCAGAGCTTTGGGTCCAGCAGCCAATATTGTTGCTCTCTTAGCACCACCCAGGGGTCACGTGTAGGGTAATATGAGGTTAAACCTACGGACGTGTAGCAACGGCAGATACTGATGAGCTCAAATGTACAAATATTGTTTGTTTTATTACGTGCTTGTTCTGTGTGTATAGATGAAACTTTTTTTAAATCCTGTAATTGTACATATTTGTAAATAACTAAAGTGTAACCATGTATCCTCTTGCCATACGATATATATAGTCGCGAGTCACTGATTAGTCAGTCGGAAGTGCGTCAGCGAGGAGTAAAATGGTCTTAAAACATACACTTTCACAACCACTAAATGAAATTATATCATTTGGGGGATGATGCGTTCAAGCTTCAACACCACAGAAGCTTAAGATGTGAAATCGCAAAAGCTTTATTCCCATTTCGAGCAAAATAATATAATTTCTTATAGTGGTCATGAAAGTCTACATTTTAAGATTAAGAAATTTTATCGAGCACATTTACAACACGTAATAAGACCAATCGGAAGAAAAAATGGAGGATGTCTGAGAATTCGAAAAGTCGGCAAAAGAAAGGAAGGGCATGAAAATAAGAGACTCACCAAGGCCTCGAAAACCTAATGCCGTTGAGGTTGGGGAAGTCAGATAGGAGAGATGAAACCGAGGATACTGACACAAGTAAGTGGAAACAATGCCAGACTCAGCTAATGGAACGGTGGTCGCCAACCCACGCTCCCAAGTTGAGAGTCCTTGGTCTCCCATTTAGTCGTCTCTTACGACAGGCAAGGGATATCGTATATGTTATATTACCGCCCCCACTACAGAGATTACGTGGTCGAGAAATGAGTCTATAAAAACATGTGATGATGAAGAGATTGAGGCATTCCCCTATTTGAATAAATATTTTGAATTAGTTATCCTGAAAATAACGCAAACACGAAAGTGACACGGAAATTTTTCTTGGAAGCAATCAGTTTGAAAGTCTAATTAGTTTCACTTAATGTCTCTATGCTAGAAGAAAAGGGAGTAATGTATACTTTTACTTCCAGACTTTGGTATTATTCCATCACAACGAGAAATAATGATTCACTAAAGACCCGCGTTCTGTGAAGTAATTGCAATTGTAATGTTACTAATTAAATTTTTTAAAGTAATTAGTAACTGTAATTGAGCCCAATTACTTTTATCTTGTACTTTTTATACCGCTGCGTACAGCACCTATTGAAGAGCCTGGCTGAGTGGCTCAGACGGTTGAGGCGCTGGCCTTTTGAACCCAACGTGGCAGGTTCGATCCTGGCTCAGTCCTGTGGTATTTGAGGGTATTCAAATACCTCAGCCTCGTGTCGGTAGATTTACTGGCACGTAAAAGAACTCCCAAGATACTAAATTCCGGCACCTCGCCGTCTCCAAAATTCGTGAAAGTAGTTAGCGGGACTTAAAGCCAATAACATTATTATGTATGTATGTACGTTCTCGTATGTACTGGGTGGTCCGAAAACGTTCTAAGATTGTTTGACATGTGTGTGTGTGTGTGTGTGTGTATATGTGAGCTCCGAATAGAGTATGCAATACATCAGAGTTTCTCAAACTATTATGTGATTGTACCCCTCACTCATGGCTAAAACTTCAATGTGTCAACACAAAAAATCTCTAAATGATACGTTTAAAAAATATGATTACCTGGCTAATTATAAGGCAATTTGATTGATTACAACCCATCGTTTTTAAATGTACATCGTAAATAAGACGAGACTGAAATTAAGTACATTTTTAAAACACAGGACAAGAAATTTAAGAGTTTGTGTGTGTATGAAGTATAATACAATGATAATAAACATAGGATACCCTGTGTGTATGACAGTTTCACAAAACCCTAGATTTTAGCCTCAATATCCAATTAATAAATAAGGATGAACTATTTTCGGTCTTAATTCTGGAATTCAGACTTTCCGAACCATGAACATTTCAATGGGATGAGTAATGAAATGGCGTATGACTTTTAGTGCTGGGAGTGTCCGAGGACAAGTTCGGCTCGCCAGATGCAGGTCTTTTAATTTGACTCCCTTAGGCAATCTGCGCGTCGTGATAGGGATGAAATGTTTCTGCCCCCCGTGCCAGCGAAATTAACCAATGATGGTTAAAATTCCCGACCCTGCCGGGAATCGAACCCGGGACCCCTGTAACCAAAGGCCAGCGCGCTAACCACTTAGCCATGGAGCCGGACAATGGAATGAATGTGCCTGCATGACGTGACACAGTTTTCTGATGTGTTGTAACCCGTGTGAAACTTTCAAGCAAAGCGTGGATGAATATATACATATTTAACTTTGTCCTTATTTATTTCCATATTTCATGTTTTTTCACACACATACACACACACACCCCACCCACTCCCCGGAAGGCTGCTCGCCGTACCCCACCAAAAATCTCAGGGGTACGCCTACCACAGTTTGAGAACCACTGCAATATATTAGTTCCACTTGCAAGGTATCATTCCTCATATCAGATGACAGAATAGAAAGCCTTTCTAAGCAGTGGGTCAGGAATTCTGGGGGTTGAGACACTTCCCACTCACGAGGATATTGTGCAACAAATATTTACGCACACAAAATACCGTCAAAACAAGTCTGAAATTAACATCCATAAGTTTTAATACATCTCCCTACAATGCCAGGACAACCGTTATCCGCATCGTATTATAAAATTGCAATGAAATGTCCAGTAGTTTTCGTGTCTGAAATGCGTTTCTATTATTATTATTATTATTATTGTTTACGGGGATATCGTGGTGGACAGAGGTGAAAGAAGGTGTGGGCATGAATCGGTCGATAGAAGGTAATCAGAAGATTCATTTAAAACTTTAAAATTAAGGTCATATTTTCTTATTTTCTTTTTGTTTCTTTTCAAAGTTAGACTTTACGATTTCAGGTACCAACTTTTGTTTTTACAAGTTAGGTGACAATGTTTAGAAAATCAGAAAAATCAGCAAATGATAAATGAGCAAACTTGAGCTTGCAGCTCCCTAATTACCAATTTTACATGAGCACCACTGCTTCCATTAACAGTGAAGGAGACGAGTCTCCCAAGTTCTTTTACATCAAAATCAGAGCATCTTTGCTCTACAAGTTAATCTAGGAGATTACTCCCCGAACCGCATGACATTGCAGCCTTCCAAAGGCACCATTCAACAGTTACGTTACTAGAAAGAGCGCCTTTGTTCTATAAAACTTAGGAATCTATTTCCAGAAATTTCCAGGCCTATCAAAGGCACAACCTACATTTTACAATTGAAGCAGTATGCACTGTCTTACGTGCTCAACAGTTTACATATTTACATAAAAGAAATAATAATTTCGTGTGGCTATTTCTAGCCGAGTGCAGCCTTTGTAAGGCAGACCCTCCGATGAAGGTGGGCGGCATCTGCCATGTAACTGCGTGTTATTGTAATGGAGGATAGTGTTATGTGTGGTGTGTGAGTTGCAGGGATGTTGGAGACAGCACAAACACCAGCCCCCGGGCCAATGGAATTAACCAATTAACCAATGAAGGTTAAAATCCCCGACCCGGCCGGGAATCGAACCCGGGACCCTCTGAACCGAAGGCCAGTACGCTGACCATTCAGCCAACGAGTCGGACACATAAGAGAAATGACGCAGGGGTATCGATTACCCATTCTACCAGGCCTTTGTGTCAAACAACAGGTTAAGTTACTGGTCCAAAAATGGAGAGAAGGCGGACATGTGCGCTCCTTGAAAATCGAAATGAAAGTTAAAACCCTATTTGGGCTTATGGCCCGAAGTTACAGAGCCTAAGCCTATACTACTGAGGTAACTAGATGGAGGAAATATTTAAATTACAAGTATTACAAACAAAAAAGGTTCCAAATTAAAGTTGCCTCAAAATCAAGTTGATAGGGAACCCGAGAGGGTATCACACTCTCTATTCCCTGATTTCGGCTAAGTTCTTTGACTTGTTTGAAATTTACCCTTGAACTAGGAATTTACATTTCAGAAAATTAAAGTTACATAGTTAAAGATCGGAAACCTTCCCTCGAGCTAATTTCAAAGACTGTCACTTAATAAAACCAGGACTGCCATAACCTTGAGCTGATGGACTACTCGACGATGGGATAGCCACTCCTTCCTCCTTTCTTAACACACACTCTGTCGACTGGAACGATCAATAAGACCACCTGGTCGAAAATGTGCCAGGAAGGTTCTAGAGAGCTCTGGGCTAAGGCCCGACACACCGCCAATTCTTATTGGGTAATTAAAAAAATACTAAAGATAGTTTGATTGGCTGAAAAATAAATATCCAAAATTTTCTATTGGCCAACATGTTAAGTTGGCGGGAAGAGATCAAAGTGTTCTCAACTTAAACATACTAAAAACACAGAATAATCAACTCAGTGTAGTAAACCTTAAAATAAAAAGAATTGCTTAACAATTTTAATAATTCCACTTCACACCAGAGGGCAAAACATCAGTTTTTTAGTAGAGACATCTGTAGAGAAAAGTCCAAACTACTTGTATTAGTAGTTGCGCGTTTTAGTTGTAGATGGCATTCTTCAAGGCGCTTCATTTGAATGAACGGGGCAGATTTACCTCCCGGTACAATTATTATTATTTTTAAGAGATACATCACAATTGGGAAGTATCCTGGAGGCAATGATAACGAAGTAAACTTAAAACGATCTTAACATTACAACTCCGCCATATATAAATGCACACGTACCTTAAGTATTGCAAAATGTTTACACTGTTATCTTACCATTGTAAATACAACACGTTCACATACAAATTCGCACATACCTTAAATAATGCAGATGCCTCAATACTTTAATACTACGATTTACAGTGGATTGAACGTTACATTAAAATATGACACAATCTCATAAAAAATTACACCAGAGGTTCTCAAACTATTGTGAGATTGTACCCTTTACTCGTGGCTGAAAGTTCAAGGACGAGAGCGAGTTATAACATGTAAATAAAAGCCTATTGTTACAACATTAACAATTACAAATTTCCACTTTGTGATGTTTTTACATTCTCTTGAAATTGTAACCTAATTGTATTCCGGATCCGAATGGTCGCCCTCATTGGAAGATGGACAATTTATTATTTCTTCCATAAACCTCTCTCTCTATGGTCGTCTGACGAGAAGTCGCATGAATGCGAGGGGCAAGCACGGCTGCGGCGCATGCGCCTATCTTAAGTCTCAAGGCCTGACAATAAACATCTGTTCCATCCGCGGTGGCTCTTGTGTATTGAGGTGCTGTCGTAAAGTTTCAAATTGGTAGTGCAATTGTGCTTTTGTTATACATTTACTGTAAGAATGTATAACGAACAGTTTGATAATGAACATGCATTGATTCAGAGAGCTCGCATTGTCTGTCCCAACTGATATTTGTAGCTAAGAGTGTAGTACAGGGTGAGAAACATAAAGCGGAACCAGCATCGCAGCCCGGCAGTGGACCATGCACACGGGAGGTGCGTGCGTGACAGGGAGACTGCAGTAAACACGTTGTCGCAAATGCTATTTCTAGTAAACAAACAAACAACACACTAGATTAGGATCACTTTCTCCATCATGTATCGCATTCAAAACCTATTCGTAATGCAGGGTCACTTGTTTTATGTTCTTCCACTGCAGTAATTTCATACGCCTTTATCTTCAGTAACTTTGTGCCCGTTTGAAAAAAAAAAAACTTAGGAAATTTCCATTTCTTGAACAAGTCGTCGAAGTGATTTTGTACGAGACCTTTCCAGAGCATTACCAATGTTACCTACAGCTTCTTGAGTGAGTTCTGTATGTGGTTTATTACGTTTCTTATCCTGAAGACGTCCCATCTTACGTAATTTTTCTAATAATCTACGAATCGAAGTCCAACGTGGAACTTGAACATCAGGAAACTTCTCTTGAACGGCCCTCGCACTTTCTAAACGGATCTATGAATCGTAAATGAATACTCCTTGGGGAAAAGGATTCCGATACCTGGATTGAGCCGCCTAGCCATTTCGCTCAATTCACACACCGTACTAATGTCACCAACGAAACACCTGCCAAGTTTCCAAACGTTCAACAAAGACCGAAACCTAACGCGGTAGCGCGGCCTTGAACACATCCGGCACTGTATTTTGTCACTGGCCGACTCATTCACTCAGCGATTCCCACGCACAGGATGGAGCGGTTCTGCTTTATTCTGCTCACCCGGTATATGTTACTCGTTCTGTACCTGCAAGCTGTCACGACTTCTCGTCAGACGCAGATAGTATAGATGACACTCGGACCTAGTATACATATATGACGAACACTGATGGTGATGGGAGATTGATGACGTTAACTCCAGATAGACCCTCAGCCCCAAAACACATCCATGTTAAAATAGATCGGGGTAGATTGTATCGGAGACAGCCACGAGCTTTATCCGTAATTACGTCTGTCGGGGTGGGATTTTCGTACTCACAAAGACGCACACACGAAATGCCGTCAATTACGTAGACTGTTTTATTTACGTATTTATACACCTTAATAGTTGCACATCAAATGAACCAGCATCTTGAACTAAATAGACTGCACATTAGCATGTCAACCAACTACGGAACACTTGACAAGATCACATGTACCAACACAACATAACCACTTCAACGGAATTTCCACAACATAATTCGACTAACGACTCTCGCTAACAACTCAACTCAACTCAATAACCCAAGATTGTCTCTTTATATACCTTGCCTGGCCAGGCTTCCAGAAAAGTATGATCATCATGCTTTCTCGTATCTCCTCGACTCTCCAATAACCTATATACAAATGAACAGAATATTCTCTAAGCTCGAGTGACAAAGGTACATTGTCCTAGACTATTACCCTGTGTTCCACAATATTACATCGGATTTATACATCATATTTACAGGTAATAATACGTTATACTATTAATTACGTGTTCTTACATTAAATAAAGTAATATTAATAAACATGCAGCAGAAGTATCGTGACATAACCTCACATGTTTTGTTACACAAGAGAAATCATACAACACACAAATAATAAATGATTGACCACGATTTATACCAAATAAAGCCCGTACTGACAACCTGTCGTACATAACTGCATAGATAATAATAATAATAATAATACTAATAATAATAATAATAATAATAATAATAATAATAATAATAATATCTACTAATCGAGCCCGATATTTATTTTCACTATTACCCATGGGTTTAGAGAATTGTTTCCAAGTTATGCTAGTCCATTACACACTTGCATCAGAATATGTTGCTTGGTTCATCTCGTTAATTTCCACTGCCTCTCGAAATACGACGAACTCTGGAATTTATTCTTCAGAATCTATTGTATCGTGTTCACGATCTTGGAATTCATCGATTCCGTGTCGTAGTCGAATCGCAGCGCCAATTAGAGTTTATTTCAGTCTCTGTACGTTCTTCACCTTTCAGCCCTGGTAAGTTTGGGCTTGTTCCCTTCGTTTCGACGCACTCTATCATTTGTTATCCATCACTCATACCCCGTCTTCCTTGTGCCGCATGTGCTTGGGCATTGTAACGTTACTCTCTTTAGTTTCCACTTTAACTCAAGGTCCCGTTGGACTCCACTGTGCTGTCACTCCTGGGAATACAGGGCCTCTCATATAAACTAAGACCGTACAAGCAGCGTATTTACTCTCCGATACGTAAGCTGCAGTAGTGGAGGCGCGCGCATAGTTCTTGGCCTTGCAAGCAGCGTGCATATGTTCGACCTCGCAAGCGTCAGTCACCATTCTGAATCTCAGCTGTTAACATGGTGAGAAAGTAATCATTGCAACACCGTATTTTCGTATGTAAAAGTTATCTTAAATACGAGTCGGCTCGACGGGTACGCGATGCATTTGTTCAGAAATAGTCTATCCTGGTGAAGTGCCACCTTCATGAGCACAGATTCACGTAACTTAATTGTGAATACGTTTGAAACTAATGCCTCAGTACTCAATTTAAAAAAAACATGCGCGCACACGAATAGTTTCAACAGAGGGAAAGCTACATGACATTGGTGCGAATCATGAACGGTCGCCGAATAAAGCACTCACAAAATTAGCGCAACAAGTAGGAGTTTCTACTGGAGGACCCGTACTACTTCGCAACATTCATTATAAATAGGTCAAATAACGTGTCTTGATATGAAATTGCTCTATGCGTTGCCCTGGTCAGTGGCTGGTTGCTGAGCCTTGGGGGTTGCACTAATGTCGAGTAAGTGCTGCCATTAAAATTTAAGAAATGCTTTAGTTGACAGTCTGTTAATGTAAGCAGCAAGTCCTACCCCTCATGGGGATGGTTGAGGGCGAGTACGTAGCGCCTTAAAACTGGGTCCCTCGGTTAAGATATGGTAACCCCGACAGAAGAGACCCTGGTCCTCCACGTTGCGGGTTGTCCGAAGGACTGGTAATTCTTCCACTTAAAAACTTACCTCACTCATAAATGTCAGATGATTAACCGGACGGATTCTATGATGACGACAAAGGTAAGATCAAAGTACTAACGATTTGGAATTATACATTAAAGTTGGGGACTTGGAACGTGAGAGGCATAAACGGCAAAGGAGAAGAACTGGATAGAGAGTTGGCTACGAAAGAAATCAACGTTGCTGTAATTACTGAGACAAAAACTAAATTACAAAGTACAACATGAATTGATAAATACACTATGATTTATAGCAGAATTACACAGGATAAAAGAGCTGCAGATGGAGTCGCAATATTAACAGACAGGAAGTAGAAAAACAAAATAAAAGCTACACCATTTTAAATGAAAAGATTTTAGTGCTGAGGTTGAAGGTAGAGAGAGGGAAATTAACCTTGGTAGCCGTGTATGCTCACGCAGAAAACAAACAGGAAGAATCTGAACAGTTTTATGAAGTTCTTCAGTCAGTGTTGGGTAACGTATGTGAATGTGACTTTGTTATTCTGGCTGGTGATATCAATACTCGAGTAGAAAACAAACCAACTGCAGAAATAATGGGAAATAAAGATGAACCAACTGTAAATGAAAATGATAAATTATTGATAGAATCTGCATCCTATAATCAATTAAAAATTACTATCACCTTCTTTGAGAAGAAATACATAAATTTACATGGACTGAAAAAGGACAGCGATCAATTATATTGACTATGTAATGGTTAATAAAAAGTTAGGCCCAGATGTAACAGATGTCAGAGTACATAGAGGCAGCGATTTATATACAGATCATTATCTGGTCATTGCAAAAATCAGAATTCTTGCTAAATGGAGGAAAAGGCTGAATAGAAATATACAGAGAAACCAAGAAATCTGTAAGGTATGTTTACTACAGGATGATGAAATAAAATACTTATATCAAAATCGGCTGCAACAGTATTTAGTTCAGATTCCGGAAAGTACTGATATTAACAAAGAATGGGAAATCATAACCTCAGCAATTCAGAGGGCAGCAGATGAAGCCATTGGAATGAAGAAGAAATTTAGGAGAAAACTGGGCTTAAAATATGGAATAAAGAAATTTCAGAAGCTGTCAAGCAAAAACAAATATTATACTTGAAAATGATACAGCATCGCACACCACAAAATGAAAAAGAATATAAAAACAGCAGGAACAAGCTCAAGTCACTAACGAGAAATCTCAAGTAAGAATCATGGGATAGGTTAATAAACTCAATAGATGATGATATCCATGGTAGGCAAGCGATGGCGTATAAGTTAATGAAGCACCTCAAGAGTGATGAAAGAAAAACTGCTAATATAAATGTAATCGAAGAAGAATCATGGATACAACACTACAAAGAATTGTGGCATATCGGAGAATATGGAGAGAGTCAGGAAGACGTTGAAGCAATTTACATAATAAATGTCGAAGAACTTAATTCTGTTCTGAAATCCTTCAAAAATAGAAAAGGACCAGAGTAATACAATATAAATATGGAGTCGTTGAAATATGGCGTTTCTTCCAAGAAAAGCCATTCATTTTCATTATCCATTATTGAACGAATTTGAAGGAATAATTTTCATTTATTCCTGGATGACATGTCTGCAGTGCTATAATGAAGATGTGACCGCATTTATTTACCAACTAAACATCTTGACCGCTCATCTACTATAAGTGAGTGTAAAATTTTGAAATACTTAGGATACGTGTGAATTTGTATATGATGATGTTGTAATGTTAAGTTAGTAGTAAGCTCAGCCTAGAGGACTGTAAGCCGTAGTGTTAAGCACTGGAAATACATAAGTTGTGTGTGAATTTGTATATGATGATGCTGGATTTAGAATGTTAAACTGGTAGAATTTCTTGTAATGCTTTCTTTCCATAGAGTTGTTTGTTGTACTCTTCTTCTTCTTCTTGTTTAATTATGTTTTTACTTTACTTTATCATAATACATCTGTAAGTGATCATTGCCTCTGGGATATTTCCCAATTGCGATGTATTTAATAATAATGAAAGCGTACTGGAAGAAAAGGAAAGAACAAAGAACAAGGAATTGAAATTGGCACGTGGTCCTCAGGTGGCCCATTCGAAATAATAATAATAATAATAATAATAATAATAATAATAATAATAATAATAATAATAATAATAATAATAATAATAATAATACACGTACCCAGTCTCCTAGCCAGAGGAATTAATAAATTAAAATCTTGTCCCAGCCGGTAATCGAATCCAGGACCCCAAACTAAAAACCAGTACGCTAACCCTGTAGTCATGGAGCCGGTTGTTGCACACATTGATCTTTATTCTGTCGATCATTTTTTTTTTTTTTTTTTTTGCTTTACGTCGCACCGACACAGATAGGTCTTATGGCGACGATGGAACAGGGAAGGGCTGGGAGTGGGAAGGAAGCGGCTGTGGCCTTAATTAAGGTACAGCCCCAGCATTTGCCTGGTGTGAAAATGGGAAACCACGGAAAACCACCTTCAGGGCTGCCGACAGTGGGGTTCGAACCTACTATCTCCCGAATACTGGATACTGGCCGCACTTAAGCGACTGCAGCTATCGAGCTCGGTCGATCATTGTTTATTTAACCGGAGTATGTCGACTAGTTGAGAAATTTTAGGCGTGACGAAACTTTTCTGAAAATGCGTTGGTCGACTTTCTGGGTTGGCGCTCTAGTATTGGACCGAAGTCACAGAAGTATTCACGTCAAAATTGTAATTGCATTAATTTTTCAGGTCCTTTTTTTAGCCAAAATAAGCGTATGTTGATAAGTTAATTCGGAGAAATGCCGGAAAACTGAATGGACATTATCAACCCCACAAGCCACTATGAAAGTTAATGACCTCCTTTGAAAGTACAGGGTCGCACTGGCTTGGTGGGTTTGGATCCTGGGGCATTCCTTTAAGGAATATCCCTACCTCAGCTTCGTGTCGTAAGCAACAAAAGAAAAAAAATCCTGTGAACAAAATTTTCTCCAAAAATATTTATTTATTTATTTATTTATTTATTTAAGTCGTTTAACCTTCAAGATTGATTTTTTTTCCCCCGAACTCAGCGAAGGATCCCACATCTAGCGCCTCAAGGGCAGTGTCCTGGAGTGTGAGACATTTGGTCGGGGAAAAAACTGGCGAGGAGGACCAATACCTCGCCCTTCTATGCTGAATAGGGGCCTTGTGGGGGATGGGAAGATTGGAAGGCTCTGCCAAGGAAGAGGAAGGAAGGGACCGTGGCCTTACAGTAGGTACCATCCCGTCATTTGCCTAAATAATAAGTGGGAAACCACGCCAAACCACTTCGAGGATGGCTGAGGTGAGAATCGACCACCCCCACCACCACCACCACTCTATTCAGCCTCACCCCCACCCCTCTACTCAGTTGACCTCCCGAGGTTGAGTGGACCCCGTTCCAGTCCTCGTACCACTTTTCAAATTTAGTGGCAGAGCCAGGAACCGAGCCCGGGCCTCCAGAGGTGGCAGCTAATCACACTAATCAC
The DNA here is from genome assembly GCF_040414725.1 of Anabrus simplex. Classification (NCBI taxonomy): domain Eukaryota; kingdom Metazoa; phylum Arthropoda; class Insecta; order Orthoptera; family Tettigoniidae; genus Anabrus; species Anabrus simplex. The sequence goes on along the minus strand of NC_090272.1, from coordinate 88,302,882 downwards.
TACACCACAGAGGCGGATATTATTATTAGTAGTAGAAGTAGTAGCAATAGTAGTAGTAGTAGTAATGTTATTTGCTTTACGTCCCACTAACTACTTCTACGGTTTTCGGGAGGCGCCGAAGTGCCGGAATTTAGTCCCGCAGGAGTTATTTTACGTGCCAGTAAATCTACTGACGCGAGGCTGACGTATTTGAGCACATTCAAATACCACCGGACTGACCCAGGATCGAACCTACCAAGTTGGGGTCAGAAGGCCAGCGGCTCAACCGTCTAAACCACTCAGCCCGACCTAATTATTATTATTATTATTATTATTATTATTATTATTATTATTATTATTATTATTAAACTTGCAGGCTCCAGACTTTTCCCCTTTTTAAGTAATTGGATATGCCCTCTGTTGCAGGGGCAGTGTACATGCCTCTTACCTAGAGGCCCCGAGTTCGATCCTCGTCTCGTCCTAAGATTTTAATCCTGGAGTGAAGACTGGAACAGGGTTCTTTCACTTTTGTGCGGAGCAAGTAATAAGCTGTGCGAATATGAGTTGCAGCGGGTCCAGTTAAGAAAACAGATGCTTAAAAGTGCCCGATGTCTCACGCTCCAGAACACTGCCCTTGAGGCGGTAGATGTGGGATCCTTCGCTGAGTTCGGGATTTGGGGGGGGCGGTGGGGGGGATAGAATGTGGATGGGGATGAACACAAACACCTTAGTGCGGTCGCACAGGGTATGAAGTACATTATACAAGACTCTACTCTTAGAACCTTTCCAGGAAGCTTGAACGCCTACAGCAGTGACAATGATTGAGTGACTGCGCTTTACTGTACTATGGAATTTCCAACTTCATTTAAATTAGAATCGACGAAGTCCTTGAAGTGCTTATTGTAAAGAACTACTCATAAATATTAGCTGTTGTCAGTGTTCATACAGGCATTGTACACATGGGTTGTAGGAATACAGGATGATTCAAAAGGTTGTGAAGAAACTGAAGTAGCCCGTAGAGGGGTCGAAATACGACAACTTCCGAATATGAACGTATAGCCTAGGACAGGGATGGCAAACCTTTTCCGACAAGTGTGTCAGTTAGGGTCAAGACTATTATTTTCTATTGTCTAGTCAGTATGTCGTCGGTTATTTTCCTTTAAAAATCATCATGAAACCCCCTCCTTTGACTTCATTTAAGTAGTATATTGCATTACATATAATTTTGTTTTGCTATTTGTTTTATGTCGCACCGATACAGATAAGTCTGATGGGACGATGGGATAGGAAAGGCCCAGGAATGGGAAGGAAGCGGCCGTGGCCTTAATTAAGGAACAGCCCCAGCATTTGCCTGGTGTGAAAATGGGAAACCACGGAAAACCATCTTCAGGGCTGCCAACAGCAGGGTTCGAACCCACTATCTCCCGGATGCAAGCTCACAGCTGCGCGCTCCTAACCGCACGGCCAACTCGCCCGGTTACATATAAATCTATTCGACTAAATGTTTCATGATGTTATTTTACAAACATCATTGAAAAATTACATTTTTAAAACATGTAAATTTTAAGAATAAAATATATTGTTTGCTTTAACACAATAAAAACTAGTAGCGAGGTTACGAACTATGTTGGCTGCCGAAACCTGTCTCACTCCCCTGGGGCAATGTTTTATGACTGACAGATGAAATGATAATGGAGAGTGTTGCTGGAATGAAATATGACAGGGAAAACCGGAGAAAAACCTGTCCCGCTTACGCTTTGTCCAGCACAAACTTCACATGGAGTGGTGGTGGTGGTGGTGGTGGTGATTATTGTTTTAAGAGCAAGTACAACTAGGCAACCATCCTCCCTATAACTCTAATCAGAGAGAAAAATGGAAGGGATCCGACACTTCGAAAAATGAAGATATCGGCCAAAGAAAGACAAGCGTCACGAAGGGCGTGAAAATGAAAGCTTCGATACGTAACACCATGGAACTCAGTGGTGAGAGGCCGGCGCGCTGCCGCCTGAGCCACGGAGGCTCCGCTTTAACCTAATAACATTTGTAAAAAATACGGCCATAGAATTAACTGTAACATAGTTCTTTATTAGAATCTAAAGTTAAAATATGATAATATGTACAGTAGTTTGGCGTGACACACAAATCGTGACTGCGTGTCATAGGTTTGCCATTCCTGGTCTAGGATGACACCGTGTGTCAGGGATAGCCTGGAAATGTCAGGAACGATAAACAAAATAAGGCAAATTTGCAAAAACAATATTTTAGGTGGGGGCAAACATTTGGTCATGGGGTCTTTGGGAGTTCTGTGAGGGTCGTGGGAGGATTTTGATATTAACTTCAATTCTTTTCTGTTCAGATTGATCTTAAGGGACTAAATATAACACACCTGTAAAAGCAGTATCTTTGGAATATTTTGGAGAGTGGTTCTAGGGTTACCTGTGGTTGTATCATATATGATATATCCGGGCTGCGCCGGGTTTTGAGATTTACACCGTGCAGCCACCTACACCTTGCAACAGAAGAAGACACAACAATTACAAACATAAAACTCAGAATGTATCATGTAGCCTATGATACAAAAAGATCACCACAAGTTACACTAATTGTCTGAACCAGAAAAAAATAATAAAAAGTCCCTTCAGGCAAGCAACTCAAATGTTGAAAGCATCCTAGGGATATGAGCTACGAATTTTAGGTAAATCAAATATAATAAAGTATTAGAATATACCTTTTATTCCTAAAAATTATAATCCTTTTTCTTAATCAACATTATCCAATCGATTACCAAATGAATCAATGCAGTGTTTTACTAAAGCACCACTACGAGCGCTAATATGAGTCAACAACATTCCATGTGGACATTTTGCAAAAAACAAATCAAATGAAGTCTCTGGTATTGAACCAAGGAACATACTACAGAAGGAATTATGCAAATAAGTTAATTTGGCTAGTATTTGAATAAAAAAGAAAACGATTACAGAAACAAGCGATTTTAGGCTGCATTTAGGCCGGAAGTGATTTTCGAAATTTGCTTTTGTTTTAGTTTGGTAGAGCTCTCCAAGACTCACAATTTGACACCTTTCCGGGCCCTACAGCACTTGAACTTTCGGCACAATTGAATGGGTGCTCGCATAAACGGGCTAACCAACAAATTTGGAAAAAATGAGGTATGTGCTGCCATCAATTGCGGAAGGTTCAAAGTATCTTCTGTGAGTTGGGCTAACCTGTGTGATGAGATACAACGCTTTAAATTTTATGCTATTTTATTTAGGCCAATTCTGTTATTGCAAAATCGGGCTAACAGACGTTTACGGAGGAGGCCGTAAAGATGGCATTGCTGTATATGTAGGTTAGTAAACCTTATCCCCATGTATACTAGAGGCTGTGGGTGTTTCTTGTGTTTTTGTGCCAGATGAATGGAAGGATTTAGTAAAAAGAGCTAGAGTAAGAAAGCCATTTCAAGTAGTAAAAATGACAAGTGATAAGTTTGTGAGCACTCAACCTTTGCTAGAAAAATTAACCAAGAGAATGGTATCTGTAAATAAGCAAAGAGTACTAATTAGTAAAGTTTCAAGCATACTATTTATGAAAGATGTGCCATTTAAGTATTTTAAAAATATTTGTAAGGCTTTGTTGAGGAATATGATTGTGTTGACCTTCACAAAAGGAACAATAATGGTGGTCGGCCATCACTTGCTAGTGTTCAGCTGTCACCAAAGTACAGTGTTACAAGGCCAATAAAGCCAGCGAAGCTTAAGGAGTTGCTTGAGCTACTTGAATATGTCCCTGCAATATATCACCAGTATTACAGAGAATTGACAGCTGGCAATGGCCAAGAGGTAACTGAGGATTCATTTTCCAATGCATTAGAATGTGACCCATATGACTGATGATTATCCCATGATGGAAAGTTACGTCATATTTCAAAATAAGTCTGAAGCATATTTATGTCTAAAAAACCCACGGCACTTATGCCCTTGGAAGGGCTCTGGCCCGAAGGCCTGCAGATTACGAGGGGTCGTGTGGTCAGCACGACACATCCTCTCGGCCGTTTTTCTGGGTTTTCGAGTCCCGGGCCGCCATCTCACCGTCAGACAGCTCCTCAATTCTAATCACGTAGGCTGAGTGGATCCCGAATCAGCCCTCAGATCGAGAGAGAAATCCCTGACCTGGCCGGAAATCGAAGCCGGGGTCTCCGGGTGAGAGGCAGGCACGCTACTCCTACACCACGGGGGCCGGCATATTTATGTCCAGTTTACTGTATAAAACACCTTTTTTGTATTGTATGATCATAAAATAAAGTTTGGTTACGAATCTAAGGTAAACTATTAACTATAGCTAGGTCAACGCAGAAGTCAATTTCCTTCCATTTTTTATATTCCTATTTTTCCAAGCACTTTTCATTTTCAATACACTTCCAATATATGGTATTGATAATTTAAAAGTACTACATCAAGATAAAATAATGAAACAAATAATATTTTTATGGTATAATTTTTGTTTTTTTACATTTGCAAAAGTTGATTTATCTCTGTTCTGACGAAGTGTTGATTAGCCCGTTTTTGCGAGCACCCATTCAATTGAGGAAATTAATTTTACGTTTTTCGTAGTATTGTGACTACTTTATCTACTAAGAAACGATTTCAACATTAAAACGCAGAATGTATCATGTAGCCTATGATACAAAAAGGTCAGCACTTACATTAATTGAATCGATTATTTCAGAAAGCAGTCAAGTGCCAAAAAATGAAAAAATGAGTTATTGTCAGAACATGTTACTAAGAGGGTATACGCACATTTTGGTACTGAAACAAGTCAAGAAACGTCCTCCTATAATGGTCAGGCATTACGTTGAATATCGTATTTAGTTCAGAAACCAGTTAAGTGACACCGCTTGGCTGATTTCTGCAGTAAACTGCTGGTACATTTTGTGATGTGCCGCACCTTGCCTGCTGCTCTGAATCCAGAATAGCCAGCTGTCATTGTTGTGTTTCTTTAAACGCATGTTCGTAGTTTTGTGAACAACTGATTGAAAAAGTGTTTCTCTTGTTTAGTGCAGTGTTTTTATAATCGTAGTGATATGTCTGAAAGTTCAGGAGACGAACCTGTATCTAAAAGGAAACGAGGAGTGGTAGACAAACAAACTCACATGCGTAATATTATTCGGAATGCGAGGGTAAAAGGAGAGGGTTATATTTCTTATTCAGGCAAGGAAGTGCCTGCCCTGAGCCCTACATTATTCTTTGTTATTGTTTGTTTTAGGTGCCCATCAATATCAAGAATATGCGTGACCTAAATGCCTTAAAACCTTACCTGATGAGGTATGAACACTTTTATGACAGCATTTTACAAAGGCCTACTACAGAGACAGAATGTGCTGTGGAGTTCGTATGTGAAGTTTGATTACCTCCTGTTATGAGCAGGCAGTGCTGATTTCATCCTTTTAATAATTATATTTATATCAGCAATGTAGTCTAAACCTATTAAACTATTTTCTGTTTCCACAAATATGGGTTTTATGACAAAATCCTTTTAAAATTCAAGAATGATCCCATAAAAACATGTTTGCAACACTCGTTTATTTCAGAAACCAGTCAAGTGGAATTTTTTCGGATTTTTTTTACAGCAAAATTAATAAGCACAAAATATTTTTCCTTAGATAGAAATTATTAAAAGATACAATACTTTCAAGCTAAAATATTAAAACATCTACCATAACATTTTATCTGATGCTAGACAGTTTTTTCATTTTCCCAAAAATGACCGACTTAGTGCTTGACTGGTTTCTGAAATAATCGGTTCAATTGTCTGAGCCAGAAAATGATAAAATACATGACGTTTCATGATTGTGTGATACATAGGGTCGCCAGAGGATACACCATGCATCTCACGAACCTCATCAGGTGGAGGTGCTGGTGATTAGTTTTAAGAGGAAGTATAACTGAGTCACCGCCTATCAATAACACTAATCAGAGGGAAAAATCGAAGGGGTCCGAAAGTTTAAAAAATGAAGGTATTGGTCAAAGAAAGACAAAGACTGCTTGCCTTGCGAACTGAATATTGCAAATAATCCAAAGCAATAGTAGTGCGTAGTAGAACTTTATAAGCATTTGTATCCTATTTCATCGAACAGTGAACAGTAGAATGCACAAGTAATTTGTTTATTGTACAAACAATCTGTAAAATTGTGCCAAGTGATATGTTAAAGAGTGTGTGTTCGATTTCTTTTTATTTCCTCTCAAAAATCTGTGACAAGTTCAGTTACCTTAAAGAAATATTCATGTTTGATGTTATTGACATTCAACACGGTGTTTTCACATTTTTTTAATCCCTTCATGGGAACAGTAAAACCATTCAAACTTCACTTCCACTTTCTCCTCAGTTAAGTCAAGTGTTCGTAATATTATTGAGTGGGTGAACCCTGGAACTCGACCTCCCAGACCGCCAAATTATAGTCCAAAAATAATGAAAAACTCTGCCGTAAGAAGCATTTCCCATGCAACATATAAAACATAAATATTGTTTGTTAATAACTTTGCAACAAATTTAGCTAATCAACCCCAAATTTTGTGTGGTAGTATATCTTATTAATATATGCTTGTGTTTTAAATTTGATTGTGTGAAGTGTTAAATTGAATGATAGAAATACCACATTTCTGTCTTGACTCCCCTTAACTATGCCGCTTTTCATATCTTCTTGGTCAACCTGCTGTCATCCATTCTTGGTCGGTAGATTCAGAGTGGGTCTCGGTCCATAAGCGGCCACGGCTGGTCCGTAGTCCAACAGCTCTGCACTCTGACCGGCCAACCGAGCTGAGGAGGGGTGGCAACGGTTCTACCGTGGTTCTACGCCTCTGGATTCGCGAGACGAGACAGGGCTGAACCTCATGGCTAGCCCCAACCGTCGGCTGTCCTGAGAATGGTTTTCCGTGGTTTTCCATTCTCCTGCACTAAGGCGAATGTCGGAACAGTTCCTAGCAAAGGCCACGGCCGCCAACCCCTTCACCTTCTCCGAGCATCTCCTTCACCGTAACAAATCTCTCGGTCTGAGAGTCGGCGTCACCGTTTAAGAGGCCCGCCTCCCCCCTTCAGGGGAGGAATGAAAACATTTTAGTAGTAGTAGTCCACCCTTATCACGTGTTCCACGAATCTCAACCTTCTTTCCTGTATCACAATTGAAATTGGATTCACGCTCTTGTACAGCTCCTGTCTCCACACACATAGCAAGTGTAATATTGTGAAAGGGACATTTCTGAATGACATCATAGATACTTCGCTCACAATATACGACTTGGACTGTCTGGCATTAAATAATGCAGGGAAGAAAACATACAATGTTCCATGATGTAACACCTGAACTGCAGTTCTAGGAAGCGTTTCAGGCACATTACCTGTACCCATCTCATTAACATATAGCTTTCGATGATGTTAACGATAAATTTACACTTCACTGAGCGCAATTAATATTTTATACTTTTCGTAAAAATAAGATGTGACCTTCAAATTAAGACCTTATTAAGTATAACAGAGTAAAGCATAGTAGCTTTGTATTCCTCGCAACGTTTCTTTGTCATTTCAGAACTTTCCCACCCTCAAAAAGATGACCTTCTGCGCTTTTATAATTTGTTTCATTCATCATTATCATCATCATCTGTTTACCCTCCAGGGTCGGTTTTTCCCTCGGACTCGGCGAGGGATCCCACCTCTACAGCCTCAAGGGTAGTGTCCTGGAGCTTCAGGCTCTTGGTCGGGGGATACAACTGGGGAGAATGACCAGTACATCGCTCAGGCGGCCTCATCTGCTATACTGAACAGGGGACCATGCGGGGGGATGGGAAGATTGGAAGGGATAGACAAGGAAGAGAGAAGGAAGTGACCGTGGCCTTAAGTTAGGTACCATTCCGCCATTTGCCTGGAGGAGGAGTGGGAAACCACGAAAAAACACTTCCAGGATGGCTGAGGTGGGAATCGAATCCACCTACACTCAGTTGACCTCCCGAGGTTGAGTGGACCCCGTTCCAGCCCTCGTACCACTTTTCAAATTTCGTGGCAGAGCCGGGAATCGAACCCGAGCCTCCGGGGGAGGCAGCTAATCACGCTAACCACTACACCACAGAGGCGGACATTTGTTTCATTAATAAATCGTAATTGTACAACTAGAAGATAAAAAGAGAATCGCTTGACCAACTGGTACAGAATTGTATAAGTAACAATGATTAGAGCCCGGATGTTGAGGAATATACAGGTTTAAAAATATATATTTGTTCGTCGACCTCTGAAGATCTTTTTCCACTACTTTCACCATATATGAGGAACCTGCGTGTAAGTGTAATTGCGGAAGTGTAGAGTGTTGAATGTGAGGAAAGGAACGTTAATGACGACACCCAGTCCCCAGACCAGGGATATTAATCATTTACAATCAAAAAACCCCGACCCGGCCGGGAATCGAACCCGGGGCCTCCGGGTGACAGGCGGACGCGTTTCCCCCCACACCGCGGGGCCGGACAATCTACAGGTTTGAATGCAAACATACAGAAGCAAGTATCAAGTATATTCTAGCCCGGACAACAGCTCTGCTATCAGATTTACATAACCCGTAGGAGCGAAATTCATGAAAAATAAGAAATTCATATTCCAATAACACGTATGTGAAGAGAAATGGGCAGAATAAGGATTTGTCCATTCGACAGAAATACTTGTTAGTTTTAATATTCTAGGATATCTCTTAATGGTACGGTCATCTAGGTGAAAGGGTAATTTATTATGACATTTTGGTTACGACTGTAATAAAGGAATAATTTATTATTTATCAATACTGTTGCTATTTATATACAATCGAAATCGCTTATAACGACTCCGAAGGAAGCGGCAATCACTGTTGCCAACTTAGCCGATTTTCCGCTAAATTTGGCGGAATCAGAAGACTGTCGGCGGAGAAATATACCATTTAGCGGACAGCAGATTTTTTGGCGGAATTCTAGATTTATTATAGCGGATTTTAGCGTTTTATCCATTTTACTTTTTTTAATTTGTACTCTAGTCTGTCTCTGAGCTATTCCCTATTTCTTGTCAGGAGCTAGCAGTCACATGAGGAAAACATGTTATTTGATTTGATGTTATGAGATCGTGGTATAAATTTGTAATGCGTGGGGAAAGGGTACTTATCTCTCAGTTGACGAATGACTACAGATAATGAAACTGTGAGAGAGTAGCATTTATATTTATGCTATGAAGGAAGACCGTTTAATGAACTGGCCTGTTCTGTGTGTGGCCCTTGAGGTAGGGGATTCACCTACTTTGTACTAAAACGCCTACAAGTTTTAGCTCGCCGACTCGCAGGCAGGGGGTTAATCCCAGTGAAACTCACAGATCAGGTGAGTGCAGACATTTACTTTTATTATTATTATTATTATTATTATTATTATTATTATTATTATTATTATTATTATTATTATTATTATTATTATATAATTCGCTGGGGCCATCAAGGACCACGTTAAGTCTTGTTGCATTTGACACTGAACTTGGCCTTCTTCAGAGCCCAAATTTCCCTCATTCTTTGTGAGTGGGCCTGCTTACGCTCCTCTGTCCAAGGGGCACCATGTCTTCTCTTCGGTTGCTCGTCTCGGTTTAGCCCGTTCGTCAATATTTTCTTGCGGAAGAGATCTCTGTTAAGGGCGTCTTCAGCTGAGATATGTAGCATTTGCAGGTCTTCTTTGGTATTTCTAAACCAGGGAATTGTGGTTTTGGGGTTTGAATCAAAAAAGTGAAAGATTTCTTTAGTTAACTTTCTTCCGTCCATTCTTTTCAGATGACCTTAAAATCGTGCCCGTCTTTTTCTGATTGTGTCGGTAATGTTCTCTATTTTGCTGTAGACTTCCTTGTTGGATCTCTTTTGATGGATTCCATTTCTGTACTTTGATCCCAAGATTCCTCTCACAAATTTGCGTTCTCTTTTCTCCAGTTCTTTGTTGGCATTTAGAGACAGGGTTTCGGCTGCATATAGAACTATTGGCTTCAGAACTGTTTGATAGTGACGTATCTTGGTGTTTTGGGAAAGGCATTTTTGTTGTAGATTGTGCGGGATGTTTGGTAGGCTATTTCCAGTTTGCGTACTCGCTCCTGAAGTGCTTCTTTGTCCAGTCCATTTTTCATGATGATCTCACCCAGGTATTTGAATTTGTCTACTCGGGTGATGTCCCCGTATTTTGTATGGAGTTTTGGTGGAGCCTCTTTGATGTTAGTCATTACTTCTGTTTTCTCAAACGATATCTGCAAACCAGTTTGTTCAGCAATTTCCTGTAAAATTTCAACTTGAGCTCTAGCGGTTTCTATGTCGTTTGAGAGAATTGCAATATCATCGGCAAATGCTAAGCAGTATGTTGCGATCCCCTTGGATTTGGTTCCTATTCTTAATGGACTGTAGTTGGTTTCCTGTAATCTCACCCGCCAGGTTATGATGATCTTTTCAAGAACACAGTTGAAGAGTATCGGGGATAGCCCATCACCTTGTCGGACTCCTGTTTTGACGTCAAAGGAATGCGAGAGACATCCGTGGAACTTCACCTTGGATTTTGTATCGGTCAGGGTGGCTCTAATTAATGCCAGCAGTTTCAAATCAACTCCAAATTTATTTAAGATGTTTAGCAGGACTTCCCGGTCAATGGAGTCGTACGCTTTCTTAAAGTCCACAAAGACAGACACATACTGCTTGGACCTTAGTGTACAATATCTGATGGTTTTGAGATTTTGGATTTGTTCAGCTGTTGAGCGACCTTTTCTGAACCCTCCTTGGTATTCACCTATTTGATGTTCGACTTGTGCTTCCAAACGCTTCAAGATGGCAAGCGATAGAATTTTGTAAGTCACGGGTAGTTGTTGATGTTCTTCATGCTGCCTTTTTTTGTGTAATGGATGGATCAAAGCTATTTTCCAATCTTCGGGTAGGGTCTCCTTGTTCCAAATTTCTTCTATTCGCTTTTGCAAGATATCAAGTGATTCTTCTGGGGCATATTTCCATAGTTCTGCTACTGCTGAGTCTTCCCCGGCGCTTTGTTATTTTTGAGACGGGCAATGTGGCGCTTGATTTCATCTCTGTCGGGTGGTCTGGAATCTGGGTACCTGAGTAAGGGTTCCTTGGTCTCAATGGCGCTTTGCGGTTTAGAGCAATTAAGTCAATTCTTGAAGTAATCTGCCAGAATGCTGCAATTTTCTTCATTTGACGTCGCCAGTGTGCCGTCTTTTCGCTCAAAGCATAGAGATGGTGGTTTATAGTCAGTGAGTTTGCGTTTGAAGGCTCTGTAGTACTCTCTGCTTTCATTCTTCCTAAAGTTTTGTTCTATCTTTTCAATGAGAGATTTTTCGTATTTACGTTTCTCAGTTCTGAACACCCTAGCTGCTTGGGCACGTTGGGTTTTGTAGGTTTCCAAATCACTTTCTGATTTCGTAGAGTAGTACTGTTTCCACGCATTGAGTCTTTCTTGGAGGACTGATTCGCAGGTACCATTCCACCAGGCACGCTTTTTGCTTCTCTTGATTTCTGCAACGTCTTTGGCGGCCTCAACAAGGAGACTTTTGGCGTTGTTAAAGTCACAGTCATTTGGTCTAGCCTTCTCCTGGAACTCCTCGACCCTTTGCCGAAGTTTATCATTGTCGAAGCGTGTGATCTGTTTGGTTGTCTTCCTTGTGTTTGCGGGAATTGGTTTGAATTTGATAAGAGACATATAATGATCTGAGGCCACATTGATGCCTTTCTTTACCTTGACATTCATAATCTCAGGGCTGTTTCTCCTGGAGATTGCAATATGATCAATTTGGAACTCTCCGAGAGCTTGGACGGAAGAACGCCAAGTCATTTGCTTTCTGGGTAGATGGCGAAAGTGGGTCGACATGAGCTGCAGGTTGTGATTTTCGCATATGGATACCAGTCTTTAGCCGTTGGGATTGGTTCTTTTGTGAGCAGGGTAATTTCCTATAACTTTCTTGTACTTCTGTTCACGACCTAGTTGGGCATTGAAGTCACCCAAAAGAAGCTTGACATAGTGTTTGGGGATTTTGTTTAATTTTTCATCCAGTAAGTCCCAGAAATTATCATCTTCGTCTGGGTCAGACTTGTTCTTATCGTTTGTAGGAGCATGTGCGTTAACTAGGGCGTAGGTTTTGTTCGCGCATTTAATTGTGAGTATAGACAATCTGTCATTCACAGGTTCGAAATTTGCAACCGATTTAAGGATGTTGGTTCTAACAGCAAACGCGATTCCAAGCATCACAGCTCCATTGAGGATTCCTCTTTGCGCTTTGCTCTTGAAAAATCGGTAGCCTTCGGATTCAAAAATATCTTCATCTGGGTATCTTGTTTCCTGTAGGGCCATTATGGATATCTGATTTTCGTGAAGAGCTTTGGTAAGGGTTTTCAGCTTGCCAGTTTGTGTAAGTGAATTTATGTTGAAAGTTGCTAGAAAGGTTTTAGATTTTGGCCTGAGTTTTTGACTCTTCGGGGTACACCGAGACGCTCCGACTCGTCTCTTGCATGATGTCGAGTCTCCCCCAGAATCCGAACGAGACTCGTGCGCCGTGGCGTTCACGACGAGGGAACACAAAGATATTGAAGAATCTTAACTTAGATGGTTTAAGCAGCATAGAACAAGTAATGTGCCGATCAATGGACCTGTTCTTCAAGCGAAAGCCAATGATATTCCTCGCAGTCCCTATAACGACCGTTGATTGCCGCCAGTGTTGCCAACTTATATTTTCAAGATCCGCTAAATACTACTAAAATCCGCTAAAATTCCGCCAAGAAATCCGATCTCAAATAATAATAATAATAATAATAATAATAATAATAATAATAATAATAATAATAATAATAATAATAATAATAATAATAATAATTTCACAGATGTCATTCGAAAGCGAAGAGTTAATTTTTTTGGACATATTTTTCAAGAATGCCTGATGACAGACTTGCTAAGAAAATCTTTAACCACTTCAATAAGCCCAATAGGAAAGGCAACTCTTATGAAAAATGGTTTGTTAACACGAAGAAAGATTTGCAAGAAATGAACATCAAACACCAAGACATCCACAATAGAACCACCTTCAGAAAAAAGTTACACACATTTAAGGGTTTCCTAGAGTCAGAAACAGCGACCAAGAAGAAACAACAATGGACGGCTGAAAGTAAAGAAGCAGCAAGTAGGAGGATGAAGGAGTACTGGCGCCAAAGAAAATTTAAATCAAGAGGAGTTATTTACGTGGTCCACCAGCTGGCCAAAACCGATAACAGATTAATAATAATAATAATAATAATAATAATAATAATAATAATAATAATACCCGTGTGGGGATTTGCCGGTTACCTCCATCGGGCGCGTCCCATTGGAACTGGGGAAGCTCGATGGCTCTGCCGCCAGCAGAGTCAGAGGGTAGTAGGTAAATAACATACCACCGTGAAAAAAAAACTGGTCCCTTGCCAGGGTTACGGCGAAGACTGGTAAATGACCAGAAGCCAGAAAACATCTTGAGGCAACCTCTAGGGCTAACAACCCTAGTTGTAAAAGGATGGGTACCCGTCCAAAGCAAAGTCAAGTAAAAAAGCATGATGGCACAACATTTCAAGAAACATACCCCAGGGGGTAAATCTTCGGATAGGCCTAATGTGGGCACGCTTCATTTATAAATAAGTTTCTTCGAAAAGAGATTGGATTTTCTCTCTGACTTTCGAAATTGTAGAAATCATTCAGTGTGATACACACAAATCCTTCGTGATGCTGACGTTTGTTTCCCAATCTCTTATCGCAATAGGCCCTATTATGTGTGAATTTTCTGCGAAAATAAACACTTTCCTTTTACTTAGCGAAGTTTTCACAACGATGCTTGCCTTGACTATTTAACAGACAGACTGAGCCGATTGCATAAATGATGACTAGTTTTAAGCCTTAAACAACGTCTACCTAAACAACGTCTAAATCGAGCACGATCTTCCACTGCATAAACAATGTTCAGCCGATGTTTAACTACACATCGTTTAAAGTTTCAATATTGGTTTGAAAATGGGAATAGAAGTATCTTTCATGCAACTCTTTGCTTGTCGCAACCAATCAAATTCGTCGGTGCACGTGCCCAACGCCAGTCAGCTGTTTGTCTTCCTACACATTGACATTACTCAAACATGGCTAAGCATGAGCATGACTTGCCCACAGATAAGAATATCGCTTTCGGTGGAAATTAAATCTCGTAATATTATCGACACTAAAGCGACACGCCACCGTACGGGGAAGTGTAGCTTTGATTATAGCCTTGTTACAGTGAGTGTAATCCAAGGCCCGACACCGCCGGCTGCGCAGTAGCGTGTGACTGGGGAAGAGCCGTCCATGCGCGTATCGCCATGTTGCGGGCACTCCACAGCTCGCCGAGGAGATCGTAGTATGGGATTCATGGATTAACTTACATTACGCACGAATGAAAACACCTGTCGACAGGTTAGTTAAACTCCTGCGATACAGGATAACACGGTAAGAACAGATGTTCATCAGATATATCCAAAATAAAATGTTTAAAAGGCGCCGCATTAGAAAGTAGAAGATCCATACGGAAATTTCCGTCAGTTCGCAAACCAAAACTACTGTACTAATTTTAAGTCAAAAGCCTCGCATAAATTATACAGATCAATAATCCTGAGGTCTGAACAGTACAAGTGGACCGTGAAGTGTGAAAGTTTGTGTGTTCCTTCATATTAATCTCCGGTAAGCGTCTAATACTGTTGCATTCCAAGCATCAGGGAAACTTAGCCATTCCCAGGTCCTAATTCATTAATATTAAATGGCACAGCCTACACCGACTAACGCGAATATACGCAATAAATATACCATACAAGCATCAAGACGTTAATAACACGAAAATGATACTTATGCTTACAAACTGAACACATTTGCATTGTTATTGAACTAATCTCCACAAATAGTTTGGATAGCTAGCCTATAAGTAACAGGCGTAATAAAACAACATTTAGAAAACTAAATAAGAAGACATTAACATACACTACTAATGATAGTAAATATATACCTAGGTAGATAAACAAATGTCTTAAATTTAGAGATCACTCTCCAGAAACAGAAAAACATTGTATACCCGTACATTAAATAAACAATCTTCAAAAAAAGAATAGGTAGCTAACATTAGGTCTACTATAATGATCATGTTTGTAACTGGTGATACTCTGCCTCATAATTATAAATGTCTCTAACAATAAAAATAATTCCTAACTTAGTTTGAGTTTCTCTGAGTTAAATATATTTTTGGTAGTTGGTTAGGTTTAAGAGAGGAAAAATATATCATTTAGGATGCAAAATTCCCTCTCATACTATTCTCATCTTAAATACCAATATTAGGCCTACTGATTTTATAAACTCGAACTGAAAGGAGATTTTCTGAGCACAAATTAAAGTTGAAAATGTATTCTAACTTTTTCTATTACAGGAGCTTTATGATTCATATACGGAAGAAGATAAAGGAGCTTGAATATCAAGCATAGATGAATATAACAGTTAAACAGGTAGTTTGATTAATGTTTTCTAGTGCAAAGTAGGAGTCAGCCTAGTCAAACTTCTCTGGAACAGCATACTTAACAATTATTTTATTATAAAGGTGATGTGAAAACACGGATGATGGTATTAATAAATAATTTTTCTGATAATTGTTAATAATTTGAAGCCATATTTTGACCAAAAATAGATGGCTTTATCAAGCTTTATCAATCATATTTCTAGATTCTAGGCCCGTGTTTATCGTAATTTTAATACGGGTACACAGTCTGTAAGAACAAATTGTGCGCTTTTTCAGAATAGATGTTTAGTTCTTCCGAACTGTCCCTAATGAAATGAAAAACGCCAAGAAGAAGAAGCAGCCTAAACATTGAGAATGCCACGTCCATACATCCCTGAATCCACCACTCTATAGTCCATTCGCAATTATGGTAATTTTATAACTTTTCAATTTCTACTTACTTGTGAAAAGAAATACCAGATCCTTTCTGACAGCGTTTTGTACAATTGAAAGCTGTACAATAAGTCACCATCGTGAATAGTTCTCCACTCCGCACTTAGGCGTACGGCTTAACTTAGGCCTACTCTCCTTTAATATCGCCGATCAATGTAAGCTCGCACTTATCACTCAAAATAGTTGTCAGTACTATAAATTATCACATAACACAACCACATATCCGCTAACCGATAAGAATCACCATGAAAAACGCACAAGGAACTGTGAACATCACCACGTGTTAACCATGCATTCGAAATTGGAAGTGCCCGCAACATGACGATGCGCGAAAATATTCAATTCTCCGCATAACACCAGCGCGCTCTGTGAGTCTAGATAAGTAATGTTAAAGACTTTGGTGTAATCTACTCGTAATCCAACTCGTTGGCTCAACGGTCAGTGTACTGGACTTCGGTTCAGAGGGTCCCGGGTTCGATTCCCGGCCAGGTCGGGGATTTTAACCTTAATTGCTTAATTCCAATGGCACGGGGGATGGGTGTATGTGTTGTCTTCATCATCATTTCATCCTCATCACGCCGTGCACGTCGCCTACGGGTGTCAAATAGAAAGACCTGCACCTGGCGAGCCGAACCCGTCCTGGGATATCCCAGCACTAAAAGCCATACGACATTTCATTTCATCTACTCGTATATACGGTAGCTTCGACGAAGGGAAGATGAAGCAATAGTAGTGTGTGACCGAGTGTGTGTACGGGCCATATAGATGTAGCTTGCATTCTGGAGATCGTAGGTTCGAAACACATCATCGACAGCCCCGAATATTGTTTTCCGTAGTTTCTCTATTTTTACACCAGGCAAATACAAGGGCTTTTATTATGGCCCTGGCTCTTCTTCCCCAGTCCTCCTCTTTAAACAATAATCACCACCATCACCACCACTTGCCTTTTCCCGTTGCTGAAAACTTAAATGATTATATATATATAAACCACATATAAACCTACTTTTTAGTTTTCACTATTATGTGTGTTTACCTGGCAGTAAATATAAGTGAATCCCTCCCGGTATGTGACAGCCCTCTGACGATCGGGACACGTAATTCTGATATGTAGTCGAAGTGACCTATAATTCCATGGAAATTACCTCATGTATATAATAAAATATATCGGTTGCCAAGAATTGTATTCAAGTTGAGTTACCGTACTGTCCCTTTGTCGTCTCAAGAAACAAGTCTTTGAAAAGCGAAACCTTATTTTAAGATCTATCTCCCCGTACATGTCAAATGAATTGCTGCAATTTTGCAGCGGGCGACCCACAGAGAGGCCGTCGGACTAGCCTTTCTTCCCGAAATCGTCTCAACTTGATAATACAAATTACATGTTTCATGGTACATAACCTCTGATTGTGATTCGCTCCTCTCATTTGAGGTTAAACAGTGCTCTCGGCAGTGTTTAAAAATGACCGGTTGAACATCGGTTTTAGACAGTGTCTAAGTGATAAATAACGTCTCTGCAATGCGGCAGCCATACTTAGGCATTGTTTAACCGTAGACAACGTCTAAACACCTTTTCTCCTATCGGCCCAATTATTTTAAATCTACAACAATATGCGTTACATTGTTGTCAACAATCCCCAAATACGTAACAAACAAAAGTCAACGGTCGTTATAACCGATATGTCGTAATTAGCGGCGTCGTACTAAGCGAGTGTTTAAATACAGTGTTTATATAGGATTTGGACGGGACCGTAAGATTTCCCCGTTATATCCAATACGTTGTTAAAAGCGATGTCGCAATAAACAGTTTGGGCTCTATTTATCTTTCACATAAATAATTCACAAATTAAATGAATAAACATTTTACGACTAATTTTAGAAAATGATTAAACAGGAATTCAAGCGATGAGGCAAGCCCTATTTCGCGAAATAGTGCTAAAATATGTTCCCTTTTTAAGAACAATGCGAAAAATTGTTACCATTTCGCGAAATCGTATGTAAATTAATGCGGAAAAGTCATGTCTCTACCTATATTCTACTATACATATTTTTCCATTAGGGCCATAGTGCTAAGTAACGGCCTTCACCGCACTGCACGTGGAAATCTTCAAGAATGAACGCATAAACAAACCAAAGGGTCAATGTCATGGCCAAGGACAGAACCACAATATTTCGAAATCTGTTAATTGACAAGTTTTGTAAGGCTCTTCGAACATGGTGTCTTTCGCGGAGGTCGATAAAAATACTGGATTATTGCATAATGTTCAACATTCTTCATGAAGAACTAAAGCTGTGTGATTAAATCTTCAGCTTAAAATGTATCTTATCCATTCGCTTCGTCTTTCTTGAACGAGCTCATTAATGAAAGTCACCAACAAACATTCTGGGTTGATAGGATCTTCCTACCTTGTTGGTTTCCTTTGCAAAATACAGAGAGACGATGATGATGATGATGATGATGATGATGATGATGATGATGATGATGATGATGATGATGATGATGTTTGTTGTTTAAAGGGGCCTAACAGCTAGGTCATCGTCCCCTAATGGTACGAGGCGCAACGAAATGAAACGATAATTAAAACTTCAAAATGTATCAACTAATATATAAAACGAATTTTGATGAAAAAATGACCATAATGCAAAACAATCAGTGGATCCAATTCACAGTGCCTTTTCTGAGATGTTGCTTGTTATAAAAAGGGGTCCAAAATACAGGTCACCGGCACCTCATAATAGTACTAATGACTGGTAAAGCAAAACTATGGTGTTTCTCCTATAGTGGTACTAATCACAGGTAACGTAGACTCATGATGTTCCTCGCATGGTGGTACTAATCACACGTAATGCAGACCCATGTTATGTCACACAATGGCACCGCTCGCCAGCAATGCAGACCCACGGTATTCCTCACATAAGGACACCGCTCGCTAGCAATGCAGACCCATGGTATGTCACACATAATGGCACCACTTGCAGGTACCACAGATCCATGGTGTTCCTCACATAAGGGCACCGCTCGCCAGCAATGCAGACCCATGGTATTCCTCGCATAAGGGCACCGCTCGCCAGCAATGCAGACCCATGGTATTCCTCGCATAAGGGCACCGCCCGCTAGCAATGCAGACTCATGGTGTTCCTCACATAATGGCACCACTTGGAGGTAACACAGACCCATGGTGTTCCTCTTATAGTGGTACTAATCACAGGTAATGCAGACCCATGGTATGTCATACATCATGGCACCACTTGCAGGTAACACAGACCCATGGTGTTCCTCGTATAGTGGTACTAACCACAGGTAATGCAGACCCATGGTATGTCATACATCATGGCACCACTTGCAGGTAACACAGACCCATGGTGTTCCTCTTATAGTGGTACTAATCACAGGTAATGCAGACCCATGGTATGTCATACATCATGGCACCACTTGCAGGTAACACAGACCCATGGTGTTCCTCTTATAGTGGTACTAATCACAGGTAATGCAGACCCATGGTATGTCATACATCTTGGCACCACTTGCAGGTAACACAGACCCATGGTGTTCCTCTTATAGTTGTACTAATCACAGGTAATGCAGACCCATGGTATGTCATACATCATGGCACCACTTGTAGGTAACACAGGCCCATGGTGTTCCTCTTATAGTGGTACTAATCACAGGTAATGCAGACCCATGGTATGTCACACACAATGGCACCACTCGCAGGTAACACAGACCCATGGTGTTCCTCTTATAGTGGTACTAATCATAGGTAATGCAGACCCATGGTATGTCACACACAATGGCACCACTCGCAGGTAACACAGACCCATGGTGTTCCTCTTATAGTTGTACTAATCACAGGTAATGCAGACCCATGGTATGTCATACATCTTGGCACCACTCGCAGGTAACACAGACCCATGGTGTTCCTCTTATAGTTGTACTAATCACAGGTAATGCAGACCCATGGTATGTCACACACAATGGCACCACTCGCAGGTAACACAGACCCATGGTGTTCCTCTTATAGTTGTACTAATCACAGGTAATGCAGACCCATGGTATGTCATACATCTTGGCACCACTTGCAGGTAACACAGACCCATGGTGTTCCTCTTATAGTGGTACTAATCACAGGTAATGCAGACCCATGGTATGTCATACATCTTGGCACCACTTGCAGGTAACACAGACCCATGGTGTTCCTCTTATAGTTGTACTAATCACAGGTAATGCAGACCCATGGTATGTCATACATCTTGGCACCACTTGCAGGTAACACAGACCCATGGTGTTCCTCTTATAATTGTACTAATCACAGGTAATGCAGACCCATGGTATGTCATACATCTTGGCACCACTCGCAGGTAACACAGACCCATGGTGTTCCTCTTATAGTTGTACTAATCACAGGTAATGCAGACCCATGGTATGTCACACATCTTGGCACCACTTGCAGGTAACACAGACCCATGGTGTTCCTCTTATAGTTGTACTAATCACAGGTAATGCAGACCCATGGTATGTCATACATCTTGGCACCACTTGCAGGTAACACAGACCCATGGTGTTCCTCTTATAGTTGTACTAATCACAGGTAATGCAGACCCATGGTATGTCATACATCTTGGCACCACTCGCAGGTAACACAGAACCATGGTGTTCCTCTTATAGTTGTACTAATCACAGGTAATGCAGACCCATGGTATGTCATACATCTTGGCACCACTCGCAGGTAACACAGACCCATGGTGTTCCTCTTATAGTTGTACTAATCACAGGTAATGCAGACCCATGGTATGTCATACATCTTGGCACCACTTGCAGGTAACACAGACCCATGGTGTTCCTCTTATAGTGGTACTAATCACAGGTAATGCAGACCCATGGTATGTCATACATCTTGGCACCACTTGCAGGTAACACAGACCCATGGTGTTCCTCTTATAGTTGTACTAATCACAGGTAATGCAGACCCATGGTATGTCATACATCATGGCACCACTTGTAGGTAACACAGGCCCATGGTGTTCCTCTTATAGTGGTACTAATCACAGGTAATGCAGACCCATGGTATGTCATACATCTTGGCACCACTTGCAGGTAACACAGACCCATGGTGTTCCTCTTATAGTTGTACTAATCACAGGTAATGCAGACCCATGGTATGTCATACATCTTGGCACCACTTGCAGGTAACACAGACCCATGGTGTTCCTCTTATAATTGTACTAATCACAGGTAATGCAGACCCATGGTATGTCATACATCTTGGCACCACTCGCAGGTAACACAGACCCATGGTGTTCCTCTTATAGTTGTACTAATCACAGGTAATGCAGACCCATGGTATGTCATACATCTTGGCACCACTTGCAGGTAACACAGACCCATGGTGTTCCTCACATAAGGGCACCGCTCACTAGCAATGCTGACCCATAGTGCTCCTCACATTGTGGAACTTATCACAGGCCACGTACACTCTTGGTTCCGCTCACCTGGTGGTACTGATCATAGGCAATGCAAACACATGGCATATCACACATTATGGTACCACTCTCAGGTAAAGCAGACCCATAGTATTCCTCACATAGTGGTACTAATCGAATTCAACGTAGACCGGTGGTGTTCTTCATATAGTGGTACTACTCGTAGGTGACGCAGATCAATTCTGGACACAGGGGAAACGTCATATTCTAGCGAAGAGAACGACACCTTTTCTCGCATGGACTACGACAGCGTAGTAGGTTCGTAGTACAGCGAGAGGAGGCATTACGGAACCCATTTCCTGAACACATTTTTTAAAATTGATGCATTATAAACCTGAGTCTTTTCAGCGTAAAAAGAAACTCCATCACGACCACAATCACCACGAGTGGTTGGCATGATTATTCCTTGTTGACGGAATTTTATAATTCAGGAGTTATTTTACGAACCAGTGTATCTATTATGTTATACATACTTTTGATCACTCCGGGAAATACGGCATTTAGTGTCATAGCCCGTAACGATCAGTATTTCCATTCATTAAGACCGTATTTCCCACTCATCAAATTGTTATTTCTCACTTAAGATTCTGTCAGCAGCCGGGTGAAAGTTTTAAAAACCGACAGCCGTGAAATTAGGTTTATGGTGTACTTTTTAATACATTTATTGACTGGATATAAACGATCTTTTGGATACTCAGATAGAATCACTAACATTTATAGAAAAATCACTAAATCGGATAGTGGCATAATAATGATAGGTGATAGGTAATACCCAGAAAGCGCTGTTTCAGCACAGAAACACTTTTCATAGCACACAGAAGTGTAAGTAGTGTTGTGGGTTTTACTACTTAGTAGGCTTGGCTGACTACATCAGAAAGTAGAGCGCTGGCCTTCTGAACTCGAGATGACAGGTTCGATCCTGGCTCAGTCCGTTCGTATTTGAAGGAGCCCATATATGTCAGCCTCATGTCGGTTAGATTTACTGGTGCGTAAAAGAACTTCTTAAACTGTAAAAGCAGTTACTAGGACGTAAAATTGTTGTTGTTGTTGTTGTTGTTGTTGTTGTTGTTTGTGGTGGTGTTTGGGTCTTTTTTAAGATGCTTTATGTCACACAGACATAGATAGGTCTTATGGAGACAATGGTACAGGAAAGGGCTAGGAGTGGGAAGGAAGCGGCCGTGACTTTAGTTAAGGTACAGCCCCAACCATTGCTTGGTGTGAAAGTGGGAAACCACGGAAAACGATCTTCAGGACTGCCGACAGTGGGGTTCGAACCCACTATCTCCCGAATACTGGATACTGGCCGCACTTAAGTGACTGCAGCTATCGAGCTCGGTGTTTAAGCCATCTGTCCATAGACTGGTTTAATGCAACTCTTCATGCCACCCTATCCTGGGCTAACCCTTCGTTCCTACAGAACTACTACATCTACTCTACAGTAGGCTGTTTGACATATTCATACTTTGGTCTACCCCTACCGTTTCTACTGCCTACACTCTGCTCAAAAACTGACTGAACAAGTCGTGAGTGTCTTAAGATATTATTACTCTTTCTTGATTCGTTATGCCGAACTAAGGAGCGTGTTTAACTTCTTCTTTCTTCTTATCTTTCGAATATCTCTTTATCCTCTCGCAGCGGCCGATAACCTTAGATGTTAGGCCCCTTTAAACAACAAGCATCACCATCATCATCATCCTCTCAAAATGTTCCTTTTTACGTTGTTCAGTCCATCCTTTATCGCTGGGCTTTACAGAAAATTTGTATTTTTTGAATTAAAGTCCTGAATTTTATTCTATCTTCAATGGTTTTTTCATTAGTCAATTTCATTGAGGTCTTCACTGATTTCCTGTAGCCAGTTATTGTGACTTTTCATTGATAAGGATAAGTTTAGCATTTTCTTTGTAAGCCTGTTATTATCCATTTTATAATAAGAGACCATAACATCGTAATCCTGATTGTATCTCTGATTTTTTTTCTGTAACTTGATAGTTTTCATGTGATTTCCTTTTCATCCAAATTTTGACCCTGAGGATTTTTCTTTCTTGTTTTTCTATCATTTTGATTCGAGATTTTCCACCAATTATAATAGTTTCAAATTCACAAACTACTTCTGTTTTAACTATTGTGTTATAATATCTTAATTTTGCCTTTTTTGTTATAGTTTTCTTTATTGTATCTGTTCCAAGTAATTTTGTATGCTGCTTGAAGTTTTGTAATTATTTCTTTGTTAGCTTGCTCATTTCCGGCGTGGGGAAGATTCAGCACACACAAGGTAATGGCAGAATTTACCTAGACATGTGATAGCTCCTGCGGGTAGCTCGAGTGGAAGGTTTCAACCTCTTTCCTTTTAATGTAATTTTGTAAAGCTGGTGATTTAAATGTAGAATTTTTGGCAAGTCGAAAGACTCTGTTCTATATCTAACGTAAGGGAACAAAGAGTGAGGACCGTATGTTGTTTCCCATTCAACTTTGCATCGTTGTAACTAAAGTATTTAAAATTTCAATTTTTTAAAATCTTGTCTCGGCCTTAAATTTTCGAGTAAAGTAAATGTTCGAGTAAAGTTGCTCTTGCTACACCCTGCGTAAATAGAAAGTTAAGTTGCAGAAAGTGCAAATCCGTGTGAACTAAGTTATATTTTCAAGTGCCTTCTTCCTTAAAAAGTAAACACCATGTCTCTGAAGGAAGTAGCTAAGAAGATATCGGCTTTTGAAGATTCCATGAAAGACTTTCAAGATCGCCTAGACTCAGCAGTCAGTGCCGCCAACCCACCGAACGTGCTTCAAGCGCTTGGCGGCGAGTTCGAGGCATTCAAGAAACAGGCCAACGAAGACATCTCTAAACTTAAGGGGGAGTTGAAGGCTCTGGAAAATCGGCTTCAGAAACAAGATGACGTTTTGGATGAGGCCGAACAGTACAGTCGCCGGAACTGCCTTTTATTACATGGTGTGCCGGAACAGCCGTCCGAAGACGTTTACATAAAAATGCTAGAGACACTAAAAAATAAACTCTCAATAGAACTTTCAATTCTGGATGTGGATCGCTGCCACAGGCTGGGCCGCCGTAATCGAACGTCTGCTGAGGTAGTCTCACATGGAAATCGACCGATCATTATCAAGTTCCTTCGATACCATGATCGTGATCGAGTGTGGCGCGCGAAGCGAGCTTTGAAGGGCAGTTGACTCATGCTAACTGAGTCTCTCACAAGTGTGAGAAAAAACATCCTTAATAAGGCAAGAGATTTATGGGGAATGCAGAAATGCTGGACTCAAGATGGGCGCATTTGTGTTTTACGGGAAGATGGAAGTAAAATTCAGATATGCACGATGGCTCAATTAAAAAACATTACAGGGAGTAGGCTGAACATGCGAACATAGTGAAAGAAATTATGTGTATACTAATTAGTTTTTATTTGTGTGTGTTGTGTGTGTGTGTAAGTGTGCTTGTGAAAGTCAGTGGATCTACTCGCCAAGCTGCTCGGGTAAGCTCATTTTACTTCTTGTTTAATTGTATATCCTACTGCTTAGTTTCAAATGTTCGTTGACCAGTACAACGGTAATACCATTGACCTGCATTCCTCTCCACAGCCCTCACCCACCCCTTCTCTTTTGTCCCTACCACCTTCAACAGGACTTGTGTTGCAAGAGCAGCTCAGTAGCCACCCGCGATCGTTACATTGTTGCCACCTAAATGGCCAGTCATTATTAGCTCATATGGAGGAGGTACAGGCTATTTTTGAAGTGAACAATGTACATATTATTGGAATCAGTGAAAGCTGGATGCGTACAGACATGCCGTCATCGGCAGCTAACCTTGACAGATACTCAATATTACGCCATGACCGTACTGACAAAATAGGTGGAGGGCTTCTACTTTATTACAGAAATGACCTGAAATGTAAGATAATTTCCACTTCTGACCCAAGACTTACACTACGACCAGAATTTATGTTTGTAGAATTAGACTGCCATAAAAAGATATTAATAGGGATTGTATACAAGCCACCTAAAATAAGACAGACTGATGATTTTGAAGAGGCATTAGCAAATCTTATCTCGGCATATGATGACATTATAATCATGGGTGATTTTAACACTGACCTTTTAAAGCAGACTAGTGAAGCGAATAACCTACTAAATTTATTTCTCGCCACAAACATGACTGTTCTACCCCTCAACGCTACTAATCACGTTCATTACTCTGACCGCACAAGTCATACCTTAATTGACCTTCTTGTGACAAATCAACCTCAGAAAGTAATTAAACACGGACAGATCCCTGCTCCTGGCATCTCTTCACATGACCTATTGTACATGTGTTACTCTACGCGAATACCTAAGTACAAACCACGCTACATTACAATACGAGACTTACGACATATGGACCGGAATAAACTGCGCCACGATGCATATAACTTGCCTTGGGACAGTATACGTAATTTTCAGAACATAAACTCTAAAGTAAACAAATTCAATTCAATGGTACTGGAAATATTTGATAAGCACGCACCAAAGAAACAGGTAAGAATCACTCGCCATTCATCCGGGTGGCTAACGGCCGAGATAAGATCTGCTATGGCCAGTCGTGACAAACTGTACAGACAATACAAACTGACGCATGACACAGATGATTTTGAGCGGTACAGGATTCTGAGAAACAGAACAAAGCAACTAATTAGGAACTCTAAATATAAATACTTTCAGGAACTGATGAACACTAACAGCCCAAGACAAAAATGGAGTAAATTACGTACGTTAGGTATAGGTAAAACCGTAGAACAACATGTACCAAGCATATCACTAGAGGCTTTAAATGATTATTTCGCACGGCCAAGAATAGCCTCTACCTCCTTCCCTAAAAGTTCACTACCCTTGTTTCAACAGCATTCTGTGCATGAGCAATTCTCTTTTAGAAATATCACTTCGAATGAAGTTAAAGGTGTGATATACTCTATTACATCTAATGCCACAGGTAATGATGACATTCCTATATCGCTGATTAAAGATATCTTGGGAGCTGTTCTGCCAATACTAACACATATATTTAACTACTGCCTGACAAACGGAGTGTTCCCAGATGTTTGGAAAGATGCACTAATTAGACCAATCCCGAAGAGCTCCAAGTTAGATTCTCCTTCAGATTATCGTCCAGTATCCATCCTACCACCCCTATCCAAGGTACTTGAACGCCTAGTTCACACACAAGTTACTGAATACCTTACCAAGCATTCCCTCCTCAATCCCTTCCAATCCGGCTTCAGGAAAGGATATAGCACTGCGACAGCTTTACTACGAGTGACAGATGATATTAGACGTGCAATGGACCAACGGGAAGTGACTGTACTGACATTATTAGACCTCAGTAGTGCCTTTGACACTGTCAACCCTCAGTTACTACTGCACAAACTTCGAGAACTAAATTTTAATAGTGCGTCGCTTCGGTTCTTTTCCTCTTACCTTGAAAATCGCTGGTAACGTGTGACAGTGGGAAATATGACTTCAGGGTGGCAAAGTAAGACCCTCGGTGTCCCTCAGGGGTCGGTCCTGGGACCACTGTTATTTATCATCCAAATTAATGATATATCGAAAGCTCTTAAATTCTGCAAAATGCAAGTGTACGCAGATGATGTACAAATTTACTGTCATTCAAAACCGAGTGATATTGATACTGCAATTACTAAAATAAATTCCGACCTAAAACATCTTAGTGACTATGCAAATGAAAACAGTTTACTAATAAACCCGAATAAAACTCAAGTTATTATCATTGGTACCAGTAAAAACCTATATTCCCTTAAGCAACGGGACATCTCTCCAATAATTTTAAACAATGAAATCATACCCTACTCTACTTCAGTGACTAACTTAGGAATTATTATGACTGAGACCCTAAATTGGACTCAACAGGTGATAAGCACATGTAATAAAGTACACAAATGCTTATATCCTCTGAAGCGATTCTGCAATGCATTCTCGGTTCGACTTAAAGTACAACTAATTCACTCTCTTATACTACCCATACTTGACTATTGTGACACTGTGTTGACTGAAATTACCTGCGACAGTAACAAGAAACTCGACCGGAGCCTCAACAGCTGCGTAAGATATATATTTAATCTGCGATATGATGCTCACATATCACCATATTATAAGGAATTGTCGTGGCTTCGAGTGCACCAGCGCCGTGAATTTCACATGTTATCACTTCTGCACAAAATACTTTCCACTAATACTCCCAACTATCTTTCTTCGCCTTTTTCTTACCTCTCTTCATATCATGACCACAATACGAGATCTGGCTCCTCTCTTACCATACCTGTAAACCGTACTGCTGCTTACAACCGCTCCTTTATAATCTCTGCGTCCAGGGCATGGAATTTGCTACCTGCGAACATTAGGGACAATCCCTCTCATCGAAAGTTTAAAGTGGCGTGCCGCGAGTATTTGTTGAGTAGATTCTGCTGACTTGCTGGATAATTGTTGAGTGAATGAAAGAATGAATGGGATGAATGAACGGATTATTGCAGTGGATTTTACTTTGTGTATTTTAAAATTAAGGATTCTTTTGTTGTCATTTTTAATATTATTACTATTGTTTTTGCTATTAATATTATTTGTTTTATTTGTATTTGTAAGTACTGTATAAGTTATGTACATGTATACTCGTCTAGTGGTTAAGTGTAAGAGAGGGCCTTGAGCCCTAACTTCGCCACCAATAAAGGCATTATCTATCTTAGTCACAACTTATAGTACGCGATTAGCCTCTGTATTTTTGGGCCATAAGCCCAAGTAGGATTTTTACCATTTCTATATGGCGGGCAAGTATTTCGCCTTCCTAGCCTTTTGTTTATGGCCGGTCATGCGCAACCTTTTCTTTTACCATTAAGGCCACTTAGTATGGGCAATTATGCCCATGTATATTCATTTCAGACTGTAACATTTTCCTTGTGTTAGTTCCATTTGGGAACAGTGACTATTGTGCAATTGATAAGCCCACACTGGGGTAAGGGTGCGTGAACATTTTAAAGTGAGGCTGAATTTTTATTGCGCCATAAGGAACTGATACCTCCGAGAGGCTAGACGATGGTATTGTGGAGCTCAAACTCCTGAGTAGTGTAACTTCTGGGAGCAAATCCTGCTCTTATATAATATTGTACCTGTCAAGAGCAATAAAGCTCTTTTCTATGTAAATTAACTGCCTGTTAATTATCACTAGCTTTTTACCTGATTTTCAGACTTCTAAGTCCCTGATATTGTTAGAGTTGACGAGCTCATTACTAACTTGTTATCTTGTCTGTTATTCTTTCAAATTTTCTATCTCTCAATTTTTAAAAAGGAAACAATTGAAATTTTCAAACTTGCTATCTTAAAAGTTGCTCTGAGTAATTCCTTGTCCAGCCATTCAACCCGCGCGCTTCCTAATCCTCTGTGAGCCACGGAAATCCCGTGTCAATAATAATAATAAGAAGAAGAAGAATTCGTCACCACCAACACGAGAAGAAATTTCTTCACACATCACGGGAGGACGGAATTGTAGCTGAACTTTTGAAAAATTTAGGTCCAAATTCACTCAAATAAATTACACAAATAATTCAAAACATTTGGCAAACTGAAAAGTTCCCAGATGATTGGAAGATTGCTCTAATCCATCCACTACATAAAAAAGGTGACAAATCAGATGTAAATAATTATTGAGGGATCTCTCTTGTATTTGTCACCTACAAAATGTTATCAGCATGTCTCTTGCAAAGAACACAAAAGCAGTTAAAATCCAAATTAGCTGAATATCAAGCAGGATTCAGACCAAATAGGTCATGCCTCGAACAAATTTTTAACCTCAAAACCATACTCAAAATGCGAGCTCTCAGACAAAAATCCCTCGTATGCACATTTGTAGATTTCTAAAATGCTTACGATTCAATCGACGGGCCCTCATTGTTCCAAATTCTAGAAGAGAGGGGACTAGATTCCAACACTCCAGAACTTATAAAACAAACATTGACTGTCACGAAATCTAAAGTGAAATTTAGGGGGAAATCTTAGAACTCTTCCACATTCAAAGAGGCGTGAGACAAGGTGATGGAATTTCTCCTATTCTGTTCAACATCGTCCTAGACAGGGTTATGGAAGAATGGGAGAAAAAATTCAAGAAATGTGAGATTTGGAAGCCAATCCGACTGGGCTTTCCTAAAGATAACCTCTACACACCATACGTCGCTTTTGCAGATGATCTGGCGATACTAACAGAGGATGAGGAGACTGCCGTTAAACAGCTCGAGATACTTAAAGAAATTGCAGAAAAGGTGGGACTACAGATATCATTCGAGAAAACTAAATGCTTTTGTTTAAAGACATAATTATATCAAGTGTCTGTGAACAAAATATGGTATAATTGACAGAGTCCATTACTTTAAATGCCTCGGAGAATTTGTCGAACCGACAGGCCTTGAAAAGATCTCACAACAAACTCGACTCCAAATTATTAAAAGAGCATGAGGGTTAATCCAAAACATCTACAACAAAAAATCCATGTCAAGACATACAAAAATTTGGCATTTCAACACAGTCATAAAACCTACAGTCCTTCACGTAAGTGAAACATTGGCACTGAACGGAAAGCAAGAACTTGAAGAAATCAAAACGGAAGAGAGGAAGTTCATTAGGAAAATCTTAGGAGCAAGATAGACCCAAGAAGGTTACAGGTTACAATCAATCAGAACAACGGAAAAGTTCTCAAACATCGAAATTGACATTAGGAAAAGACGAACGAAATTCTTCGGTCATCTCACTAGATTACCTCAAAATCGATTGACAAGAAAGATAATAGATTACGTAACCTCGATTAAGAGCTCAACACCCTGGCTTAACGAACTTCGAAAGGACCTCATAACGTAAACATAAGTTCAACAGACATTCTAGGAAGAGACATCTTTAGACACAAAGTAAACAACTGGGAAGTTACCTCAGAGCAACTACAACAAAAACAGTACAGACCAAAGTGGTCGACAGAACGTAAAGGTACATTGGTACATTGGAACAACAAGAAGAACCCACAGAAGAAATGATTGAGTTATTGGCTTAACGTCTTCCAATATTGGGAGAATTCGCCAATAATAATAATAATAATAATAATAATAATAATAATAATAATAATAATAATGGTTCATGTTTGTGGGTTACTGTAGTCACGTTCTAGTTCGTGAACCATGGGCAACGGCTGAGTGGCCTAGTAAGTGGTCCTGAGAGTCGGGACACCAGTTGCTATGGAATGGGAGTGGGCATCTCGGACATATTCTGAGTCGTGGCCCTCCTTGTGCTCAGGCGGCTAGGACTATACAAGTCACCGGTGGTCCATAACCCGTTAGAGGAGAGATCCTCACTTGGACTATGTGCAAGTAGGGTAGCATCCTGCTTCATGAATTTACCGAGCTCAGAACATATTAAGCAAGCCTCGGACCTATGGGAGTAATGGAGTCCCACTCCCATTTGACAGGCGAGGGACTCCTTGGAAACAACTTAGCGAACGAAATGGAATTCGATGGGGAGCTTTCAATATTAATGGGGCTTATGGAAGAAAGAAGGCAGAACTGGCTGAGTCAGCAAAGAGGATGCATCTGGATGTGCTAGGAGTAAGTGATATTCGGGTAAGGGGAGATAACGAGGAAGAGATAGGAGATTATAAAGTGTACTTGGCGGGTGTTAGAAAGGGAAGGGCAGAGTCTGGGGTAGGGCTCTTTATCAGGAATACCATTGCACGCAACATAGTTTCTGTTAGGCACGTAAATGAGCGAATGATGTGGGTAGATTTGTCAGTGGGAGGAATTAGGACAAGAACTGTGTCCGTGTATTCACCATGTGAGGGTGCAGATGGGGATGAAGTTGACAAGTTTTATGAAGCATTGAGTGACATCGTGGTCAGGGTCAGCAGCAAGGATAGAATAGTGCTAATGGGCGATTTCAATGCGAGAGTTGGGAATAGAACTGAAGGATACGAAAGGGTGATTGGTAAATATGGGGAAGATATGGAAGCTAATGGGAATGGGAAGCGTTTGCTGGACTTCTGTGCTAGTATGGGTTTAGCTGTTACGAATACATTCTTCAAGCATAAGGCTATTCAACGCTACACATGGGAGGCTAGGGGTACCAGATCCATAATAGACTATATCTTAACAGACTTTGAATTCAGGAAATCTGTTAGGAATGTACGAGTTTTTCGCGGATTTTTCGATGATACAGACCACTATCTGATCTGTAGTGAACTAAGTATCTCTAGGCCTAGGGTAGAGAAAGTGAAATCTGTCTGCAAACGAATAAGGATAGAAAGTCTCCAGGACGAGGAAATTAGACAGAAGTACATGGATATGATTAGTGAGAAGTTTCGAACAGTAGACAGTAAGCAGGTTCAGGATATAGAAAGTGAATGGGTGGCATACAGGGATGCTGTAATAGAAACAGGAAGGGAATGCCTAGGAACAACTGTGTGTAAAGATGGGAAAAGGCGGACATCTTGGTGGAATGATGAAGTGAGAGCAGCCTGTAAAAAGAAGGCTTATCAGAAATGGCTCCAAACAAGGGCCAAGGCAGACGTAGATGAAACAGAGCGAAACAAATAGTTGTTGAATCCAAAAAGAAGTCATGGGAAGATTTTGGTAATAACCTCGAAAGTCTAGGTCAAGCAGCAGGGAAACCTTTCTGGACAGTAATAAAGAATCTTAGGAAGGGAGGGAAAAAGAAAATGAACAGTGTTTTGAGTAATTCAGGTGAACTCATAACAGATCCCAGGGAATCATTGGAGAGGTGGAGGGAATATTTTGAACATCTTCTCAATGTAAAAGGAAATAATCATGGTGGTGTTGCAAACAGCCAAGCTCATGGGGAGGAGGAAAAGGATGTTAGTGAAATTATGCTTGAGGAAGTGGAAAGGATGGTAAATAAACTCCATTGCCATAAGGCAGTAGGAATAGATGAAATTAGACCTGAAATGGTGAAGTATAGTGGGAAGGCAGGGATGAAATGGCTCCATAGAGTAGTAAAATTAGCGTGGAGTGTTGGTAAGGTACCTTCAGATTGGACAAA
The DNA here is from genome assembly GCF_040414725.1 of Anabrus simplex. Lineage (NCBI taxonomy): Eukaryota > Metazoa > Arthropoda > Insecta > Orthoptera > Tettigoniidae > Anabrus > Anabrus simplex. Next base: position 88,270,359 of record NC_090272.1, on the reverse strand, counting down.
AGCAGTAATTGCACCTATCTATAAGCAAGAGAACAGGAAGGATTGCAACAACTATCGAGGTATCTCATTGATTAGTATACCAGGCAAAGTATTCACAGGCATCCTGGAAGGGAGGGTGCGATCAGTCGTTGAGAGGAAGTTGGATGAAACCCAGTGTGGTTTCAGACCACAGAGAGGCTGTCAGGATCAGATTTTCAGTATGCGCCAGGTAATTGAAAAATGCTACGAGAGGAATAGGCAGTTGTGTTTATGTTTCGTAGATCTAGAGGAAGCGTATGACAGGGTACCGAGGGAAAAGATGTTCGCCATACTGGGGGACTATGGAATTAAAGGTAGATTATTAAAATCAATCAAAGGTATTTATGTTGACAATTGGGCTTCAGTGAGAATTGATGGTAGAATGAGTTCTTGGTTCAGGGTACTTACAGGAGTTAGACAAGGCTGTAATCTTTCACCTTTGCTGTTCGTAGTTTACATGGATCATCCGCTGAAAGGCATAAAATGACAGGGAGGGATTCAGTTAGGTGGAAATGTAGTAAGCAGTTTGGCCTATGCTGACGACTTGGTCTTAATGGCAGACTGTGCCGAAAGCCTGCAGTCTAATATCTTGGAACTTGAAAATTGGTGCAATGAGTATGGTATGAAAATTAGCCTCTCGAAGACTAAATTGATGTCAGTAGGTAAGAAATTCAACAGAATCGAATGCCAGATTGGTGATACAAAGCTAGAACAGGTCGATAATTTCAAGTATTTAGGTTGTGTGTTCTCCCAGGATGGTAATATAGTAAGTGAGATTGAATCAAGGTGTAGTAAAGCTAATGCAGTGAGCTTGCAGTTGCGATCAGCAGTATTCTGTAAGAAGGAAGTCAGCTTCCAGACGAAACTATCTTTACATCGGTCTGTTTTCAGACCAACTTTGCTTTACGGGAGCGAAAGCTGGGTGGACTCAGGATATCTTATTCATAAGTTAGAAGTAACAGACATGAAAGTAGCGAGAATGATTGCTGGTATAAACAGGTGGGAACAATGGCAGGAGGGTACTCGGAATTAGGAAATAAAGGCTAATTTAGGAATGAACTCGATGGATGAAGCTGTACTCATAAACCGGCTTCGGTGATGGAGTCATGTGAGGCGAATGGAGGAGGATAGGTTACCTAGGAGAATAATGGACTCTGTTATGGAGGGTAAGAGAAGTAGAGGGAGACCAAGACGACGATGGTTAGACTCGGTTTCTAACGATTTAAAGATAAGAGGTATAGAACTAAATGAGGCCACAACACTAGTTGCAAATCGAGGATTGTGGCGACGTTTAGTAAATTCTCAGAGGCTTGCAGACTGAACGCTGAAAGACATAACAGTCTATAATGATAATGTGTGTATGTATTGAACCCGAGTGACTTAGGCCCATAATCAATCATGATTTGATCGGTAAAATAATATGAGACATTTATTGAAATACAGAGGAGTGTGTTTGAAAATGTTTCGTTTAGATAATGTCGAAATCAGAGCGAAGGAAGGACGACAGACTGGAGCCTGACGGATTAGCTCAACACGACAACTTTTAGCTACTTCACAGCAGGGAATATCATTAGTTGGCGTACAAGGAAATACAGAGTCCACAAATAAGTCTTGGTCAGAAAGAGGAAGGGGGAGAATCCTACAAAGGAAACTCACAACATGAGTAAGACCTTGGGATATTTTTGGCAAGACGGAAATTCCGTGACCTCATGGAAAATTACAGCGGCTGAGTGTACGTTCGCTAGCCTAAGTTCAGAGCAGGTGGAGATTTAAATCACGTGACCGCTTGCCGGCCAATAGTAAAAATTTGATGGGAGACTCAGTGATACCATCTTAAGGAATGAGGGATGAGATATTTTCGTAACTACAAAAGTATTCAGTAATAAATTAATATGAGTAGACGGATGGGTGTACTGGATTTATTAGATGTCATGCATGGAAAAATAATCAATACTTATTGGCAAATTAATTAAATTGAAGGCTGGATTTCTTGGAAACCAGACAGCTTGAATCTTATTGGCTGAAAGAAGACCACGTTGTCAGGGACGCTTACGAAGGCGCGAAATGTGAGGAGCGAAATCCACCCATATCTCCTAAATCTGTGATCACCAGGAATTCGTATTTTATCCAGCAGATATGCTAGCGGAGTGGATTAATTTGATGTAAATTTTAACTTCCAATTCGGAGTGCAAGTACCGATATTAAAAATCCACCCCCTCCCTAAGGGGCATGACGTCAACGAATCCGCGGGAAAAAGGCTTCATCCATATATACGGAGCTGAATTGACGGTCGCCAGCCACTTGTCTTGAATCGTTGGAGCTGAATTGACGCTCGCCAGCACACTTGTCTTGAATCGTTGGAGCTGAATTGACGGTCGCCAAGCCACTTGTCTTGAATCGTTGGAGCTGAATTGACGGTCGCCAGCACACGTGAATTGAATATCGGGAGTTGAACTGTTGGTCGCCGGTAACTTAGAATTCTACGGACGTACAGTCATTTAATGGCGCGAGCATCCGCCAGTGTTTGTAAAGTGTGATCGCGCTCAAGCAACATGTTAAATCTGGAAATAGTTAACGTAGGATAGTGTTTTTTTATTTATGAATAATCAGTGACGTAAAGTAATTACCCTGCAAGAGAGTAGTATAAAATATATCACCATAAGTACGTACATAATAGACTGTGTGACGAACAGTACTTTAAGGAAGTAGTAGCCTGTACTTAGCTATACCGAACCGATGTAATGAACACGTCAAGAATGCCGTATAAATCGGGCGTATCGCGACGGGCGTAATAGTTGACACCTCGTCGTACGTGTCCAGGTCCATTGTGCGGTAGGTGGACGAAGATTAAATAGTGTAAATATATTAAATTCTTGGGTCTAAGATAGAAATTTGTTGTATCCAAATTAAAGTATACAGTGTTAACGTAGTAAATGGTGAAGGTTTGTGGTAATCAAGATATGAGTGTAAAATAATAATAATGTGCCAGGAAATCTTTTGTGAAACTACGCCATCAAGGATGGAGGAGTAAAACGCAGAGAGGGGCTGGATGAAGCCTCTCGTCTGCAAAGCTGCAATGGAATACCGATAACTAAGATGAGTACTAAAACTGTAAATAATATTTGGGAAATGTTATCGTGATGGGAAAAATGGGAATAACTTGATTATACTTGGTTACCTTCTGTAACAAGATGGGTCGCTTAACGACCCCATCCTAAATTTGTAGCACGGACAGTAGTAAATCATAATAATGTAAATAATCGGGTCTTTTATGTATTCAGTTTGTTGGAGATGTAAATTTGTATATATAGTGTAGTACGTTAAGTCATGCATGCATTCATATTTTCTTTGTAGTCGATAATTTTCTTTACATTTGATTTTGATTATGCTAGTTAAATAAGACCCGATATGTGCTTTTATGTTTTGTCATTTTAACGAGCCATTTAATGACATGGAAGGAAAATCCAGCTTCGCCATACCAAGTGTGTTTTGTTGAAATTAATATGGTCATATTTTCAAAGTGAAGTTGTTAAATTTGTGAGATGCGATTAATATAATAATTTCCAAGTAAATCATATCTGGAGTGTTTAGTGCCAGAATGAATCGACTTTGTGAAAGAGGTTATGCGTTAAACATATTACGAGTGGACTATCGTGTTACAGGCGAAATATTATTTTTTTAAATAATAATAATAATAAATAAATAATATAACTATTTTTTAAGAAGATATTTTTTTTAAATATGATTCGGAGATAATAATAATTCATGTGATCAAGTGTTGAGTTTATTGGGAATCATTTAATGACGGGATGTCGTTTTTAATTCGGAATTAAAGTGCGTGATAATTTAATTTGATCAATCAATAATATTGAAATGTAGATCGGTGCTAATAATCCGTACATGTTAATGAACGTGTGGTTTAAATTACGGTCCAATATTTTTTTACGTATAAATGTCGCGTTTTGAAGTTGCGATTCATTAGCCGGAACATGTAGTGCTAATATTACGAGACCATGATTGTCAAAATTTGGTAAATATAATTTCAAGATGTTACGATTATTTGTGGAGAATGAACTAAAGCGTAGATCAAAATGAGATAGAATATGTGAAAGAATCTGCAGTCAGATAATAAAAGGTCGTACGATGTCAGGAATGAATAAATAAGTCAGTTGATAATTCTGTGAGAAATAAATGAATCGAGGAATATTGGGATATAGAGGAAAATAAATTCCGTACGAGAGACACTTAGGATATTGATATGAGTGTAAAATGTACGGGCAGTGTCACAGAGAAATACTGAGTTACGCAGCGGGTAGAATTCGAACCCGTGACAGCATGTACGAAATAAATAGACTGCACAGCTGTTCGTTGAGATACAACGGATCTAAGGATAATGAGAGTTCAGATTCCACATAAATGGTCGTATATTGTATTCATTGTAATGACGAGCGAGGACAATCATGATGTCGTGATAATAATAATAATAAATATTGCAGATAAAGGATTGGACCGCCTTAATTAATTGAGCGTTGATAACGATGTTAAACGGGAATCTAAATGATAATATGCAACCGATAATAATAATAACAATGTAAGGAAGATGTTAAATCATCGCGGTCAGATTAATAATAATTGTCATAATAATAACTGTAATGATGTCGTTGGTTGATCAGGGAAATGTTTGTAATTGCGACCGATATCTTAATATATTTTGGCGGAAGTGACCGGTTCATTAATAATAATAATAAACTTGTGTGACGTGAATAATAATAATAAATATCTTGAGTCACCTATTCATTAATAATAATAATAATAACCACGAGAGGGATATAATAATAATGACAGTAATAACCATTTGTGTTTGCGTCCCGCATAATAATGATGATATTAATCTAACGTGACAGTGCCAGGAACCGTTGAATAATAATAATAATAATAATAATAATAATAATAATAATAATAATAATAATAATAATAATTTCAAGGATGATAATTTCGTGGATTAAATTGTTTGGTGACAACTTCCCTCTATTCGTATGTTGAATAATACGAGTGATAATATTAGAATCATTTGGTTGCCTCGTTTTTGTACGGTTTCCGTATGGGACGATGTTACAGTCATACTTGCGTGTTTGTTTACTTCGCTCGCGATGCGAGGGGGGCCACTGGCACGGTATTTTCCCACCGCTTCTCGTTATCTCATCTATGGCAGTAGTCTATTGAGGCTAACTGGTGACAATGCAGATCACATGTAAATAATATGTAAATGCTAAATCAGTGGTATGGCATCAGCTGGATATCGTAATATAGGAACTGTCCGTGGAATCCAGTTTTCGCAATTCACGAGAAACATTACCCAGTCCGAGTACCGGTCTCGGAAAAATGTATATAGCCGGAGTACGTCATCTTAGTTAAATCGGGAAGCCGACCGTAACATGGGTTATGCTCGGGCTCCCGATAGAAGGAAGCTATATCCTTGAACAACGGTTCGATTCAAATGGAATCGATCCGTAAATTATACCTCCAAAATGTCATTTTATTTCAGAAGCAACGCAGCAAGATATTGATACCACTTGCGGTATGGCAAGTGATTTATATATGTAACATGTGTGTAAATTCAAATATTGTTGCCACGTGTATCAAAGTTTTATACGTCAAATGGCGTAATAAACCGCTCCTTCTGGCAAATTATTTCAAAGGAAACCACTCTCATAATCTTTTTATTGTAGTTAGATGATGCCCTTTTTAAAGTAACAGTCACTTCCTAGTCCTATCATGGAGTCCTTAAATTCAAGTTACAATCGAGCCTTCCCCCCTTTTAATTTTAAGTTGCTCCGTTCATCCCCGTGTTCTATTATGCCGTTATATTTATATTTGATGAATTAAATAATGAACCGACACCCCTGAGATAAATGCTAGTCTGGGACTCGGGAGGTGGACGGGTGCAAAATGGCGCCCAACGTGGGGCTTTAAGAACGGCAAAGTGTTGCTTTAAGAACGGCAGGGAGGCCGATATTATTGCTAATCAATTTTTATATTTTATACTTTTTTTTCAAAATTTTGTATTTTTAAATTTTTGATTTTTATTAATTGATGACCGCATCACGGTCAAGTGTGTGTTCACTTGTAACGTAATATCATGCTAGAGTAAGGTTAGTTTCGAACGGAGCTAGATTTGACTAGTTTATTAATATAATCCATTGCTAATCTCTTCAAGTTTGGCAATGATTCAAAATTCAATAAGCTCGAAGATTTGATGTTTCTCTTTGTCCCATATGGAATTTAATATTTTTTTTTGTTATTCAGGACTCCATTTAAATGTCATTGGACATGAGATGAATATTATAAACAGCTGTTTAGGAAGGCTTGAAATGGTAAAAATATTACTGAGCACCAGTTCAAGTTATTAGTTAAAAAGAGGTTGAGATGGTATAAATTAAAATTAACGTATTTCAGGGCAGGAGATTTCCAACTTCGTCGTTGTTTTTAATGTTGTTGTTGTTGTTATATTGGAGCGGTTTATTGTGAAATCTTAGGCGCAATCCAGCATTCAAGTTGAATGACCTGCAAATGTAAACAAGTTTTATAGTCAAAATTTTTTTTTGTTAAATGAAAGTTAGTGTAGGGGTATAATGTCATAGGATAGGGCCTAGACCCAATAGCGTATTCCTTCGTGTGCAGCAAGGCGAGAGGCCGATCGGCCCTTTTGCTTTCTCAAGAAAAGTTACAATGTCTGACGACGGTGGGGAGCGATCCCAGGACATGGTGGTAGAAGGACAGGGAGAGATGAAAGCTCTCACGTTGGAGGATTTAATGCGGAACTTAACTCTGAACATGGAACGTAGGTTCGATCAAGTACAGGCTAATAGTGTTTCATTAGAAAATAAAGTTGATCAAATGCAGGCTGATAATGTTTCAACTAAACATGAACTTGCAGAACAAATGAAGGTTAATAGTGTTTCATTAGAAAACAAAATCGACCAAGTACAGGCCGCGAGTGTTTCACTAGAGAATAAGATCGACCAAGTACAGGCTGCGTGCGAAGTTAATAAAACAGAACTCAAGGCACAAATAGATGCAGTTCAGGCCGCGAGCGTAGCGATGGGACAGGAACTTAGGGACAAATTAACTCAAGTCCAGGAAGCATGTCACTTCGCGAAAGATGAATTAAAAGTGCACATGGATGCGTACATTACCATCGTTAATGAAAAGGTTGACCGCGTTAGAGATGAGGCTCAAATGGAACGCGCAGAAATTAAGGAAAAATTGAACGCTAGTGTCAAGGAACTCGCCGCTCTACGATTAACTGACAGAAAAGACATAGAATCACACATAGAGGAAATTCGGGATGAATGTCGGAAGGAGAATGACATCGTCCGGGGACAAGTAGAAGAAAAATGCGCGCAGATAGCTGGCACCTTGGACAAGCATGACAAGGGCATGAACGAGTTACGTGGGGAAGCCGCACGTACACTTGTGATCGTAGCAGGACTGAAAAACAAAGTCGAAGAACTGACTATAAATTTAGAAGACCGTAGCCAGAGAATAACTAAGTGCGAAGACGCAAACTTAGCGTTATTCCAGCGGACGGAAGACTTAATTGAACAGGGCCAATCATTCGCCGACACGGAAGATCGCTTGTTAGAACAATGCAAGGCGTATAATGGGCAAAATTCCGGCACAAAAGAAATGTCAAGTTGTAATCCCGACGGAATGGATGACATGCGAAAAGACTTGGAGATGTTGAAGGCTAGGTTGGAACCATCAGCGTCTAGCCAAGATTTTAACCTCCAATATCGCGAATACGAACCCCATGATAACCAGGGGATTCATAAGAAAGGAGGCCTATCCCATGCTGATACACACGGTTTCAAGTTTGAAAACAGAGATGGATCATCTACGTCATCAAGTGCTATCCCGACATCGGTGGTACACGTCATTAAGATGTCTGATGACAAGCCACCAAAGTTCGATGCCCGTGGGCATATTACCCCGAAAGGTTTCATCCGGGAAATCGCCGGTTATATAAATGAGAATAAAATACCAGTAGAGCGACAACTGCGAACGGTCGAGAAATTCCTAGACGGAGCACCAGCTGTATGGTTCAGGGCTTTCTTGTATACCTTTGAAGATTTTGAAGGATTTCGGCGGGCTTTTCTCCAAAAGTTCTGGAGTATTCAGGAACAGCAGGAGTTAAGGCTGGAAGTATACTCCAGACGATATGCAACATCTTCACCCACGAAATTCTCTGATTATTTTGTGGCACAATTTCACAAGCTACGGGAGCTTGATAATCCAATGAGCGAAACAGAATTGATTAGCGCCACTGGAAAGCAATTGCCATTCGAGGTCCAACGAATGATGATAGCGTCAAATGTCCAGACAGCTGTCGATGCGGAGGCTTTATTACGTCAATTAGACCTCACAACGCATCATTCGAACCCAAGACAAATTAGGAGCAGGGACCAACAGGTGAATAATATCGAACGGACAATCGAACTGAAGACCACTAGTACAAAGAACCAGGGAACTAGTACTGATCCGGAACCTCGTCGAGCATATAATACGGAGTGGAAGCCGCGACAATGGACGAGACCAAGGAATTTTGCGGAAGGCAACCGGCAAACCAACCAAGGGAACTTTCGAGCTGACAGGGGATACCGTGGATTCCAGAGAAGTAATTATAGGCCGTATCCAGCTAGGAATCAAGGGAACCCGAGATATTACCAGGGAGGATCTCGTCAGGAGAAGGATGACAGATACCAAGCGTCTAGGCGGTATATAGAAGAGCTGAACAAGAGAAAATGGAAGGAGGCGATCCATGATCGAGGCCGTGATGAGGAAGCGACAGGAGCGGAGAGCTTGCAATTCCAAAGAGCAAGGAAAGGTGGCAGCGACTTGAACCCGAATGCGCCGACGTTCGAATCTGAAGAACGGCTCGGGGCGAAAAAAAAAACGCCGAATTTTAACTGAAGAATGGATCATCGCAGAGGTCGATACATGGGTTGTGACCTCTGACGAATTAATTGACGATCCCGAAATCCAAATTTCAAAGGAAATTAAGAGACTACCAGTGATATACACTAGGATCAACCACGTGAGGGTTCGATCACTCATTGATACAGGCGCCAGCGTATCAGTAGTATCCCAAGTTCTGGTAAATGAACTACAATCGAAAGTAAACATCCCGATTATCCCAGTTTCAAATTTGAATATTCGTGGAATTATCCCGGATAAATCCGTCATATGTAAGAACCAGGCATTATTGGACATCGAAATTGGAAATTCAAAATTTGCTCATACATTTATTATCATGAATAAAATCAACTATAACTTGATCCTAGGGGCCGATTTTATGACCGAATATCGGGCTGTGATTGATATGGGAGATAACTCTGTCAGATTTAAGCACAGGGAAGGTATTGAGGATACAACCATGAACCCTCAGTCAGAGATAGGAGAACATGAAGAAATTTGGAACACCGAAGTCGTGAATCCGCTTAGGACGGACGAAAGTGTCATGAGTGAGACGGATGATCATGTGACCTCTGATGATTATAAACTATTTGCGGCAGAATTACAGGAAGGTGAAGTCAACTGTGGGAAAGTTATAGCAGATAAAGTTAATGCAGCTGTAATAGATCCCGAGGGGAAGGAAAATTTATTCAAAATTTTAACAAAGCATAGCGACACGTTTGGCTCAAAACCTGGAAAAATTGAAAATTTTGAATACGAATTAAACGTGAATGATTGGTCCCCGTATAAGAAGAAATTGTATCCAATTGCCGAGAAATTCTATCCCCAAGTCCGCGAAGCTATTAGAGAAATGGAAGCAAGTGGATTGATTTCGAAGTCACCGACGCCATTTTTGAATCCTTTAGTGATAGTAAGGAAACCGGACGGATCAGTGCGCATTTGCCTTGATGCACGTGCTATCAACGAGAGATTAGTCCCAGAGTATGAGCAGGCCCCGCCTATTAAAGAGATCTTGAAGAGATTTAAAGATATGGAATGTTTTACCACTTTTGACCTGACGTCATCGTTTCATCATATACTGTTGGAAGCTAAATCTAAGTTGTTGACGGGATTCTTATTCGATCAACAGACTTATGTCTTTAATCGTCTCCCGTTCGGTATTAAGAATGCGGGTTCGGTTCTCATTCGAGCTCTTGACCGCAATCTAAGTCCAAAGGTCAAAGAGGCGACTATCATGTATGTGGATGATATCTTGGTAGCTACAAGAACACTGTCGGAACACTTGGAAAATATTAATGAAGTCCTCACCGATTTAGGAAGGCATAACTTCAAAGTCAACCTATCGAAATCACATTTTTGTCAGAAGGAGGTGTTATTTTTGGGTCACCTTGTAGATGGAGATGGTGTGCGACCAAACCCAGTCAAAATTGAGGCCATTAGGATGTTTCCTAAGCCTACTAAAGTAAAACATGTTCGGCAGTTCCTTGGAATGTGTCAATTCTTCGCTGATCATTGCCCTGATTACACAACCGTAGTAGCACCATTGCAGGACCTGCTTAAGAAAAATAATCGATGGAAGTGGGACCATACTTGTGATGAGGCGTTCGCTCAGACCAAGCAACGATTACTGCATAATGTTAAGCTCGGATACCCGGATTTCAGCCTCAAATTCATAATTCAAACAGACGCCTCAACCATAGGTATAGGAGCCGTATTACTGCAGGAAAACCCCGATGATCCAAGCATAAAAACCTATATTGCCTTTATGAGCCGGAAATTGCGGAAACATGAGATAAAGTACACTATCACGGAATTGGAAATGCTGTCTATCGTGAGCGCTTTGCAATATTGGAAGAAGATCGTGTATGGTTTTCAGATTGTTATTCGTACCGATCACAAAGCGCTGACGTTCATTATGAAAACCAATATGGCAAGCGAGAGGGTTAGCCGTTGGGCATTATTTATCCAGCTATTTTCTAACAGTCGAACATTGCCCCGGGAAACTCAATATTTTGGCAGACACATTGAGTCGACATCCGAACCCGGAGGAAGTCGTAATCCACCAAATTGAGTTGATAGAAGAGGATCAGGAAGTCTTAAGGAATCTGAAGGACATCGGAGCGATACAGAAGATAGATGGGTTCACTAACTTGATGATAGAATTTTTTGACAAAACATTGCAGCCAGACAATCCACAGTATGACAGAGCTAGTAAATTATCAGCGAGCTACCATTATTTGAATGGGGTTCTTCATAAGTTTTTGGATGAGGAACACACGAAACTTCGCATAGTCATACCATCTGAAATGCAAGTACCGGTAGTCAACCATGTACACCGGGTCATTGGACACGGAGGTATAGGGAAGGTTTTGGCAACTATCCAAGAGACATTCGTGTGGGCCAAGATGAACCAAACAGTCCGAAATGTACTACGATCATGTGACGTCTGCCAAAGGATTAAACCTAATCCGTATTTACTTAAGCAATCTCCGCGCCCACTGTTACCTACTGAACCCCGCGAGATATTCGCAATGGACCTGTACGGACCGCTCCCCAAGGCCCGTAGGGGAAACCAATTCATCCTTGTTAGTTTAGATGTATTCTCTAAATTGGTAGCCTTGTATCCGCTGCAAAAGGCTAATTCTAAAACTGTACTACGAGGAATTACTTCACATATCATTCCACAGATGGGGAAGCCTAAGAAGATCCTTACTGATCATGGTAGTCAGTTCACATCTGCTGCGTTTGCAAATCAATTACGACAACTAGACATTCAGCATGTACTTAGTTCGATTCGCCATCCCGAATCGAATCCATCAGAGAGGATTATGCGAGAGATTGCAAAATTTTGCAGGATCTATTGTTCCGAGGCACATTGGCGGTGGATTGACGTGGTGCCCATTATAACTAAATGTATTAACACCACGATCCACGAAGCAACGGGCCAGATACCGGAAGTGGTTCACTTTAACAGATATCCGGCCAGGCCATGGCACGATGCAGTAGCATGTCCTGTAGATCCACGCGTATCCAGCGAAATTTGTATCAGAAAGACACGGGAACATTTGGAGGCACAAGCAGAACGACGATTGAGAAGGCTGAGGAATAAGCGATTCCACCGTCCGTTGAGGGTTGGCGAGCTCGTTCTAGTGAAGAAGCCTAGTGTATCTAACCCAGAGCAGAAGGTGTACCACAAGTTTTGCAAATTGTTCGTGGGACCTTTCAAGATTATACAAACTTATGACAACAATGCTTACAAAGTTCAGAGCTTGGATGGAAGTTCAGAGAACATCTATAACGCTGCAAATTTAAAGCTGTACCACACGCCAGCAGACCACAGGGAAGCAGAGGATGAACGAGAGGAAGCAGATGACGAGCCGGAAGAAGATGATGTCGAAGAAGAGGATGAAGAAGATGACGGAAGGGAAGAAGAAGTCCAAGTAATCCATACACCAATTGAAGCAAGGCCATGTCCAGAGTGTGGAGAGATAGACAGAGACGTGCAGGAATTTGTCAATGCGATCCATGATATCGAAAGACAGAACGAGGAGTTAAGGGTCAGGAACCAGATGTTGAGAGACGAAATCAATAGCCGTCGCAGAACAGAGGATCCAATGTCAAATCATGATAGTGATGATATGGACACATCATAAAAAAAAATCTCATGATGCTCACTAGATTTTTTTTTACCTGGGCAAGAGGAAGATGAACCCGAGTGACTTAGGCCCATAATCAATCATGATTTGATCGGTAAAATAATATGAGACATTTATTGAAATACAGAGGAGTGTGTTTGAAAATGTTTCGTTTAGGTAATGTCGAAATCAGAGCGAAGGAAGGACGACAGACTGGAGCCTGACGGATTAGCTCAACACGACAACTTTTAGCTACTTCACAGCAGGGAATATCATTAGTTGGCGTACAAGGAAATACAGAGTCCACAAATAAGTCTTGGTCAGAAAGAGGAAGGGGGAGAATCCTACAAAGGAAACTCACAACATGAGTAAGACCTTGGGATATTTTTGGCAAGACGGAAATTCCGTGACCTCATGGAAAATTACAGCGGCTGAGTGTACGTTCGCTAGCCTAAGTTCAGAGCAGGTGGAGATTTAAATCACGTGACCGCTTGCCGGCCAATAGTAAAAATTTGATGGGAGACTCAGTGATACCATCTTAAGGAATGAGGGATGAGATATTTTCGTAACTACAAAAGTATTCAGTAATAAATTAATATGAGTAGACGGATGGGTGTACTGGATTTATTAGATGTCATGCATGGAAAAATAATCAATACTTATTGGCAAATTAATTAAATTGAAGGCTGGATTTCTTGGAAACCAGACAGCTTGAATCTTATTGGCTGAAAGAAGACCACGTTGTCAGGGACGCTTACGAAGGCGCGAAATGTGAGGAGCGAAATCCACCCATATCTCCTAAATCTGTGATCACCAGGAATTCGTATTTTATCCAGCAGATATGCTAGCGGAGTGGATTAATTTGATGTAAATTTTAACTTCCAATTCGGAGTGCAAGTACCGATATTAAAAATCCACCCCCTCCCTAAGGGGCATGACGTCAACGAATCCGCGGGAAAAAGGCTTCATCCATATATACGGAGCTGAATTGACGGTCGCCAGCCACTTGTCTTGAATCGTTGGAGCTGAATTGACGCTCGCCAGCACACTTGTCTTGAATCGTTGGAGCTGAATTGACGGTCGCCAAGCCACTTGTCTTGAATCGTTGGAGCTGAATTGACGGTCGCCAGCACACGTGAATTGAATATCGGGAGTTGAACTGTTGGTCGCCGGTAACTTAGAATTCTACGGACGTACAGTCATTTAATGGCGCGAGCATCCGCCAGTGTTTGTAAAGTGTGATCGCGCTCAAGCAACATGTTAAATCTGGAAATAGTTAACGTAGGATAGTGTTTTTTTATTTATGAATAATCAGTGACGTAAAGTAATTACCCTGCAAGAGAGTAGTATAAAATATATCACCATAAGTACGTACATAATAGACTGTGTGACGAACAGTACTTTAAGGAAGTAGTAGCCTGTACTTAGCTATACCGAACCGATGTAATGAACACGTCAAGAATGCCGTATAAATCGGGCGTATCGCGACGGGCGTAATAGTTGACACCTCGTCGTACGTGTCCAGGTCCATTGTGCGGTAGGTGGACGAAGATTAAATAGTGTAAATATATTAAATTCTTGGGTCTAAGATAGAAATTTGTTGTATCCAAATTAAAGTATACAGTGTTAACGTAGTAAATGGTGAAGGTTTGTGGTAATCAAGATATGAGTGTAAAATAATAATAATGTGCCAGGAAATCTTTTGTGAAACTACGCCATCAAGGATGGAGGAGTAAAACGCAGAAACGCAGAGAGGGGCTGGATGAAGCCTCTCGTCTGCAAAGCTGCAATGGAATACCGATAACTAAGATGAGTACTAAAACTGTAAATAATATTTGGGAAATGTTATCGTGATGGGAAAAATGGGAATAACTTGATTATACTTGGTTACCTTCTGTAACAAGATGGGTCGCTTAACGACCCCATCCTAAATTTGTAGCACGGACAGTAGTAAATCATAATAATGTAAATAATCGGGTCTTTTATGTATTCAGTTTGTTGGAGATGTAAATTTGTATATATAGTGTAGTACGTTAAGTCATGCATGCATTCATATTTTCTTTGTAGTCGATAATTTTCTTTACATTTGATTTTGATTATGCTAGTTAAATAAGACCCGATATGTGCTTTTATGTTTTGTCATTTTAACGAGCCATTTAATGACATGGAAGGAAAATCCAGCTTCGCCATACCAAGTGTGTTTTGTTGAAATTAATATGGTCATATTTTCAAAGTGAAGTTGTTAAATTTGTGAGATGCGATTAATATAATAATTTCCAAGTAAATCATATCTGGAGTGTTTAGTGCCAGAATGAATCGACTTTGTGAAAGAGGTTATGCGTTAAACATATTACGAGTGGACTATCGTGTTACAGGCGAAATATTATTTTTTTAAATAATAATAATAATAAATAAATAATATAACTATTTTTTAAGAAGATATTTTTTTTAAATATGATTCGGAGATAATAATAATTCATGTGATCAAGTGTTGAGTTTATTGGGAATCATTTAATGACGGGATGTCGTTTTTAATTCGGAATTAAAGTGCGTGATAATTTAATTTGATCAATCAATAATATTGAAATGTAGATCGGTGCTAATAATCCGTACATGTTAATGAACGTGTGGTTTAAATTACGGTCCAATATTTTTTTACGTATAAATGTCGCGTTTTGAAGTTGCGATTCATTAGCCGGAACATGTAGTGCTAATATTACGAGACCATGATTGTCAAAATTTGGTAAATATAATTTCAAGATGTTACGATTATTTGTGGAGAATGAACTAAAGCGTAGATCAAAATGAGATAGAATATGTGAAAGAATCTGCAGTCAGATAATAAAAGGTCGTACGATGTCAGGAATGAATAAATAAGTCAGTTGATAATTCTGTGAGAAATAAATGAATCGAGGAATATTGGGATATAGAGGAAAATAAATTCCGTACGAGAGACACTTAGGATATTGATATGAGTGTAAAATGTACGGGCAGTGTCACAGAGAAATACTGAGTTACGCAGCGGGTAGAATTCGAACCCGTGACAGCATGTACGAAATAAATAGACTGCACAGCTGTTCGTTGAGATACAACGGATCTAAGGATAATGAGAGTTCAGATTCCACATAAATGGTCGTATATTGTATTCATTGTAATGACGAGCGAGGACAATCATGATGTCGTGATAATAATAATAATAAATATTGCAGATAAAGGATTGGACCGCCTTAATTAATTGAGCGTTGATAACGATGTTAAACGGGAATCTAAATGATAATATGCAACCGATAATAATAATAACAATGTAAGGAAGATGTTAAATCATCGCGGTCAGATTAATAATAATTGTCATAATAATAACTGTAATGATGTCGTTGGTTGATCAGGGAAATGTTTGTAATTGCGACCGATATCTTAATATATTTTGGCGGAAGTGACCGGTTCATTAATAATAATAATAAACTTGTGTGACGTGAATAATAATAATAAATATCTTGAGTCACCTATTCATTAATAATAATAATAATAACCACGAGAGGGATATAATAATAATGACAGTAATAACCATTTGTGTTTGCGTCCCGCATAATAATGATGATATTAATCTAACGTGACAGTGCCAGGAACCGTTGAATAATAATAATAATAATAATAATAATAATAATAATAATAATAATAATAATAATAATAATAATAATAATTTCAAGGATGATAATTTCGTGGATTAAATTGTTTGGTGACAACTTCCCTCTATTCGTATGTTGAATAATACGAGTGATAATATTAGAATCATTTGGTTGCCTCGTTTTTGTACGGTTTCCGTATGGGACGATGTTACAGTCATACTTGCGTGTTTGTTTACTTCGCTCGCGATGCGAGGGGGGCCACTGGCACGGTATTTTCCCACCGCTTCTCGTTATCTCATCTATGGCAGTAGTCTATTGAGGCTAACTGGTGACAATGCAGATCACATGTAAATAATATGTAAATGCTAAATCAGTGGTATGGCATCAGCTGGATATCGTAATATAGGAACTGTCCGTGGAATCCAGTTTTCGCAATTCACGAGAAACATTACCCAGTCCGAGTACCGGTCTCGGAAAAATGTATATAGCCGGAGTACGTCATCTTAGTTAAATCGGGAAGCCGACCGTAACATGGGTTATGCTCGGGCTCCCGATAGAAGGAAGCTATATCCTTGAACAACGGTTCGATTCAAATGGAATCGATCCGTAAATTATACCTCCAAAATGTCATTTTATTTCAGAAGCAACGCAGCAAGATATTGATACCACTTGCGGTATGGCAAGTGATTTATATATGTAACATGTGTGTAAATTCAAATATTGTTGCCACGTGTATCAAAGTTTTATACGTCAAATGGCGTAATAAACCGCTCCTTCTGGCAAATTATTTCAAAGGAAACCACTCTCATAATCTTTTTATTGTAGTTAGATGATGCCCTTTTTAAAGTAACAGTCACTTCCTAGTCCTATCATGGAGTCCTTAAATTCAAGTTACAATCGAGCCTTCCCCCCTTTTAATTTTAAGTTGCTCCGTTCATCCCCGTGTTCTATTATGCCGTTATATTTATATTTGATGAATTAAATAATGAACCGACACCCCTGAGATAAATGCTAGTCTGGGACTCGGGAGGTGGACGGGTGCAGTATGTATGTATGTATGTATGTATAATAATAATGCTTTACGTCTCACTAACTAATTTTACGGTTTTCGGAGACGCCAAGGTGCCGAAAATTTCGTTCTGCAAGAATCTCTTTGCGTGCCGGTAACTCTACTGACACGAGGCTGACGTATTTGAGCACCTTCAAATACCACCTAAAACAGTATCAAATCGTTCGTTCTCACGTGAAAATCATACATACAGGGGTACCAATAAGGTGCGATCAAACTCTCCGGACATATTCTTCACATGTAGAAGAAAATTATATGTTATATGAACATGAGTTCGGAGACGCTTCATTCCATTTTAGAACTGATCTTCTATAACTTTACATAATACATTAATAATGGGAAACACGCAGGAAGATAACATACCAGCACAACGCATGAGACCCTTTCTTCAAAATGCCCTCCGTTAGCATTGATATGTGCATCAACAGCGCATGCGGAGTTCAATGCAGCGGCAGGTTGATGCATTTTCCCGCCAATATTTAGGCATGTTTTTTTGCTTGGGACGCAGCACTAATCCCATCTATCGGAGATGAGTGGTAGCAGAAGAAACAAAGAACATCACAACAAACAATGGTCAATGTAATGTTATTGTTGATCAATTTTATGAGATTTCGATATTGTAGGCCTTCACGTTTAATTTCCTTCCGGCTCTTTGATAATAGGGCATCTCATTCCTTCTATCATGAATCCGTCTTGTCTTATTCTTCAAGCGATCGTTCTTTGATGGTTTCTTCTCACGTTTTATAATCATCTTCACAACTCGTCTTGTCGATAAGGACCGATGACCACGCGGTTTTACACTTTAAGACAATAATGACAAAAAATCCTCGCCAGTTAACAATATTGAACAATATTTCTATGTTAGCAATGCTCGCCGTTGATGTAGAATAGGGAACAAAAATCTAAATTCATGAATTCTATTATCATAGTCGGTTAGGGAAAACTGCATAAGACATAAATATTCGGAAATGTAATCCTAAATAACTTTCGTTATGTAGTATTTATCGATAAACAGTTCGAGTTCCGAGCTGTTAGTGAAGAGATGGCTTGGAATTAAGTTTGTAGGTGAATATGTTTAAGGGGAGCTTTTAAAAGTTGAAAAGATCACAATATGAAGATCAAATTGAAATTCAAGAGGGCAAATTGGGAAAATACTCGTTTATAGGAAGATGAATATTAGGGATTGGAATAATTTACCAATAGAGATGTTTTATACTTTTCTAACGTCTTTGAAATCATTTAAGAAACGACTAGGTGAACACCTGATAGGGAATCTGCCACTTGATTGATTGATTGATTGATTGATTGATTGATTGATTGATTGATTGATTGATTGATTGATTGATTGATTGATTGATTGATTGATTGATTGATTGATTGATTGATTGATTGATTGATTGATTGATTGATTGATTGATTGATTGATTGATTGATTGATTGATTGATTGATTGATTGATTGATTGATTGATTGATTGATTGATTGATTGATTGATTGATTGATTGATTGATTGATTGATTGATTGATTGATTGATTGATTGATTGATTGATTGATTGATTGATTGATTGATTGATTGATTGATTGATTGATTGATTGATTGATTGATTGATTGATTGATTGATTGATTGATTGATTGATTGATTGATTGATTGATTGATTGATTGATTGATTGATTGATTGATTGATTGATTGATTGATTGATTGATTGATTGATTGATTGATTGATTGATTGATTGATTGATTGATTGATACGAAATAACGATTTTTACTCACAGTGTATTAGAGAGCATTGCTTTTTCTTCTTGTTTCCCTGTAGACGTCCCAGAGGGTAGGCCTACACTATAGTGAAATTTCATGAATTTCAAGAAAAATATAGAAATTGGTATCAGAACACTAAAAAATACCCTGATGTGTGCTATATCAAAAATGCTTTTATTTTTAAAGCCGCCATTTTTAAAGTCCACAGCGCCTCCTTTAAATGGTGCTGCGCTGGCATTTAATTGCCCAATGTTCTACTGGACACGCCCCAACAAAGCAGGAAAAGGAGCTCAGATGAAAGCAAAGGGCTGAGAAAAAAAAGTGATGAAAATATCATTTGAGGAGAGAAAAAAGAAGATTGAAGATCACACTTATTGTGCATGGCAATTCTAAAGTGATTGTACTTGCGTAGATTTTTATATTGCATTTTGTGACTTAGCGAAATCTTCATGTTTTCTTTCATAAAAGGAGTCCCTTGTCATGAAAAGTTTGTCTGATGTAGGTCCAATTTTACACAGTAGTAGTTAGATAGTTGGTTCATACATGATAACGACCATTTTACCATTATTTTTTACCTACAAAATGTTGGGTGTACACATATTTTTTGAATTTTTTTTTACATTTTTTTAAAATTCCACATGCCAATGTATTTGTCAAACAACGAACTTTGACACTGATATTTGTTAGAGTAGGTATCCGGCAGATTTGCGCAAAATGTGGTGCCAAATGGAAAAAGAATTGTTGTGCCACGGACCTTTTTAAGGATGTTGATAAAATGAAAGTAAAAGAATCCTACTCAAAACGTTTTGTGTGTACAATATTGAAAGTTGGCAAAATTACTAAATCAGAAAAGATATACCTCAGAAAAAAAAAATGCTAAAAATTCATTGAAGGATATAGAAGTTAGAAATTTCACTATAGTGTCCCCTAAAGTTGTCCCGCTTGCTTTTAATCCATTCTCCCTCTTTCTTTTCCCCCTCTGCTCCTATGGTTCTTGATCGGTTGCCTTTTACTTCCACCACATCACATCGAGCTTTCTTTGGTGGTCGCGGTGAAAAGCACTGCAAAATGAACTGTTTCTTTCTCTTCTCTGTCTGGATTGACGATGCGTATAATTTGAGTTACTGGTGTGTAAATGTGGTCACCGTTACGTGAGTGAATCTAGATGTGCCCGGGAAGGCATCGACCCTTTTATTATGCGTTTCTTGTATAACTGGTTCACGATCTGCTGCTTTTAAGTCAGTTCGTGGGTTGTATCCCCTTTCCCTGGAGAGCTTATTGAATGTATTTCATACAATTTTCAATGCCTTTGAAGTAGCAGGTAGAGTATGGAATAATAATAATAATAATAATAATAATAATAATAATAATAATAATAATAATAATAATAATAATAATAATAATAATAATAACTTGGTGTGGCTATTTCTAGCCGAGTGCAGTCCTTGTAAGGCAGACCCTCCGATGAGGGTGGGCGGCATCTGTCATGTGTAGGGAAGTGCGTGTTGTTGTGGTGGAGGATGATGTTATGTGTGATGTGTAAGTTACAGGGATGTTGGGGACAGCACAAACACCCAGTCCCCGAGCCACCGGAATTAACCAATGAAGGTTAAAATCCCCGACCCGATCGGGAATCGAACCTGGGAACCTCTGAAACAAAGGCCAGTACGCTGACCATTCAGCCAACGAGTCGTACCTAATAATAATAATAATAATAATAATAATAATAATAATAATAATAATAATAATAATCGGAGATTTAAATTTCATGGACACATTCAAAGACTCCCAACAACAAGGCTTATAAACAAGATCATAGCATTCAGCAGAAAATTGAAGAGTCTACCCAGGGGTCCAACAAGTCAAAAAGGACCTGGAGAAATATTATACAGAAATCTGTTCCGTAAAAAATAATAAAGAGATGGGTAGTACAGCCAGAGAAAGAAGTTCCAAGCAGACCAGGAAGAAAAATGAAAGCCATATGGAAGACCAGAAAGGCGAGTCATAAAAATACTGCGTGATCCAATAGGGTCCATCCGCGAATAATAATAATAATAATAATAATAATAATAATAATAATAATAATAATAATAATAATAATGGCGTATGACCTCCAGAGAGGTCTGGTGCTGGTCTTTAGAGGTGACGCCCTACATAGGATGAAATCTAATACTGAAGACAGCATAAATACCCAGTGCCCGATCCACAGAAAATAGCCAATGAAGATTAGAATCCCCGACCCGGCCAAAAATCGTATTTTGTACACGTGGACCAAAGGCCAGCATACTAACCAGTTAGCCACTGAGCCGGACAGAGTACAAAGATGATTTAGTGATTGTAAGAGTAGGAGGGATGACAAGTGTTCGTAAGAAATATGCTTCATTGCCATTTCCTTTTCTGCAGGTAACACTTTTATTTGAGATTTGTGATAAACTACACAAAGTATTTCAAAAGAACCTTGTACAGCCCTTGTAGGTCAGTGGTATTCAAAGTGTGGTACGCGTACCATTAGGGGTGCGCGGGGTCGTCGCAAGGAGTTTTCAGAGAGCAGTTCAGAAAAGAGTCGAGCCTGCTCATTTTCAATAAAATCTTGTTTTGATTTAGTGTGCGTTTTGTCTACCACTACACAAAGTCCCCTTTCCGACTATTAACTCTAAAATATGTGTCAGTTTGTACCTCCCATTGACATAGTATGTAAACATGTTTACTTATGCCGCATTGCTCTTTTTTTTTCGAAATCCACTCGTCAGTTTTTTCAGTAACAGTATGTATAGTACAATACTACTTGTTGCATTAATAATTATTATACTCGTATATACACTGACTGACAGAGCAAATGCAACACCAAGAAGGAGTGGTCAGAACTTTATGCCAATTGCAGGGTAGACTGACGTCACTGAGGTATGCTCATGATGTGAAATGCGCCGCTGTGCTGCGCACGTAGTGAACGATAAATGGAACACGGCGTTGGCGAATGGCCCACTTCGTACCGTGATTTCTCAGCCGACAGTCATTGTAGAACGTGTTGTCGTGTGCCACAGGACACGTGTATAGCTAAGAATGCCAGGCCGCCGTCAACGGAGGCATTTCCAGCAGACAGACGACTTTACGAGGGCTATGGTGATCGGGCTGAGAAGGGCAGGTTGGTCGCTTCGTCAAATCGCAGCCGATACCCATAGGGATGTGTCCACGGTGCAGCGCCTGTGGCGAAGATGGTTGGCGCAGGGACATGTGGCACGTGCGAGGGGTCCAGGCGCAGCCCGAGTGACGTCAGCACGCGCGGATCGGCGCATCCGCCGCCAAGCGGTGGCAGCCCCGCACGCCACGTCAACCGCCATTCTTCAGCATGTGCAAGACACCCTGGCTGTTCCAATATCGACCAGAACAACTTCCCGTCGATTGCTTGAAGGAGGCCTGCACTCCCGGCGTCCGCTCAGAAGACTACCATTGACTCCACAGCATAGACGTGCACGCCTGGCATGGTGTCGGGCTAGAGCGACTTGGATGAGGGAATGGCGGAACGTCGTGTTCTCCGATGAGTCACGCTTCTGTTCTGTCAGTGATAGTCACCGCAGACGAGTGTGGCGTCGGCGTGGAGAAGTCAAATCCGGCAGTAACTGTGGAGCGCCCTACCGCTAGACAACGCGGCATCATGGTTTGGGGCGCTATTGCGTATGATTCCACGTCACCTCTAGTGCGTATTCAAGGCACGTTAAATGCCCACCGCTACGTGCAGCATGTGCTGCGGCCGGTGGCACTCCCGTACCTTCAGGGGCTGCCCAATGCTCTGTTTCAGCAGGATAATGCCCGCCCACACACTGCTCGCATCTCCCAACAGGCTCTACGAGGTGTACAGATGCTTCCGTGGCCAGCGTACTCTCCGGATCTCTCACCAATCGAACACGTGTGGGATCTCATTGGACGCCGTTTGCAAACTCTGCCCCAGCGTCGTACGGACGACCAACTTGGCAAATGGTTGACAGAGAATGGAGAACCATCCCTCAGGACACCATCCGCACTCTTATTGACTCTGTACCTCGACGTGTTTCTGCGTGCATCGCCGCTCGCGGTGGTCCTACATCCTACTGAGTCGATGCCGTGCGCATTGTGTAACCTGCATATCGGTTTGAAATAAACATCAATTATTCGTCCGTGCCGTCTCTGTTTTTTCCCCAACTTTCATCTCTTTCGAACCACTCCTTCTTGGTGTTGTATTTGCTCTGTCAGTCAGTGTATTTGTTGCTAGGCAATGGCAACCTTGTAATGCCACTCACGAAACAAATGCCATGTTTATTTTGTGAAAGCTTGTCGCGTTTCCTAAGAAGGGAACAGAAAACTCCAGCGGTCAAATGAATGGGCTATCATTAACCGATGAAAATGCCAGGAGCAGTACATTGGCCGTCGCTGACCGTTCAGTTTTGGGTTTCTGCTGTAAACTTTACTCTGAAGGCAATGCGAGGTTTCCTTTGCCCAGCAACGCTGTATAGTACAACCTGTGACAATAAAGTTCGGTGAATACTCCTGTACTATCAATATAGATTAACAATGCACGACAGTGACCTTACTGTCCTTCGAAATAGTCCCTTCCCACAACTGTGCACTGCTGAGATCGGCGATACATTTCCTGGAAACTTTGCAAGAAGGCTTCCTTTGGGATGGTGTTCAAAAGCCTCGTCACGTTTCGTTGGATGTCAGGAATATCGTCAGATCTCTTTCCTTGCAAAGCGAGTTTGATGCGTGACTTTTCGGCTCTGACCTTTTTCTGACGAGGGGATCCCGGAGAACGCCATTCCATGCTTTGCCGTTTCGTTTCAGAGTCGTACCTGAGATACCAGGTTTCATCATTAGTGACAATACAGTTCAAGAAATTTGGTGTCGCATCCATCGTTTCGACAAAATCCTGTGAAGCCTCTAAACGTGCCTGCTTCTGATCGTCAGTCAAGTGATGTGGCACAAGACGAGAACACGTTTTCCTCTTCCCTAACTTCTGGGTAACGATTTGTCGCACGGATTCACGGTTTAATCTGCAGTTCATGCGCTATCATGCGCACAGTTAATCGCCGATCGTTCGTGATTAATGTCCTCCCCTTCTCAATGTTTACGTCACTGACGGAGGTCGCCGGTCTTCCGCTACGGAGGTTGTCAGAAACACTTTCCCGACCTCCTCGAAAACGGGCGAGCCACTCGTACACACACTTCAATGACAGTGCTTGATCTTCATAAACACGTACCAGCATCGCATGCATTTCTTTCGGTGTCTTGCCAAGCTTAAAACAAAACTGTACATTGATATTTTGGTCGTTCATGCACCTGTTCGCAGTTCAGAACCAACGCACTAAACACGCACTGTGTCAAACAGGTCTTACACGGTACACACACGATGCTCAACTGAACAACGTTGGGAGCAGGTGGTCAAAACCTGCTGCTACGCAGGTGCAGCCTTGTGTGTCGCCAGTGTTGCCGGATCGACCTCTCTGACTTCATTCACCGAACTTGATTGTCACAGGTTGTATATACACTGCATTATTGCTATTATTGGGGAACTTTTTTTTGCTATTTACTTTACGTCGCACCGACACAGATAGGTCTTTTGGTTACGATGGGACAGGCAAGGCCTAGGAGTGGGAAGGAAGTGGCCGTGGCCTTAATTAAGGTACAGCCCCAGCATTTACCTGGTGTGAAAATGGGAAACCACGGAAAACCATCTTCAGGGCTGCCGACAATGGGGCTCGAACCCACTATCTCCCGGATGCAAGCTCAAAGCTGCGGGACCCTAACCGCACGGCCAACTCGGTTGTTGGGGAACAGAGTGATGTAGCGGGTTAGCTGCTTTCCTGTCACCTTGGCGAAAGTGGTTTGGTTCCTGGTGTTGCAGGGGTGTCCCATGGTGTCAGGAAAAAGACATGCATGCGACCTTAAATCCCCGGCCACAACTCTTTCATGCCTCTGTGTGCGCAGGGATCTTAAACAAGCGCATAATTTGAGGCATATTATTATTATTATTTATTATTATTATTATCATTATTATTATTATTATCGTTATTATTTAGCATTCAGCAACAATTATTTGTTATTTCTGGTATAGTCACAATATCCTCGTACTTCGGGGATAAAACAATTAGATTTTCGGGGTTCGCCAACCAAAATGTTTGAATACCAACACACTATTGAAGGGCCAAACTGATTGGAAGCGTAGTGGCTTATCTGCTCGCTTTCGTACGCAGACAAATGAGGTTGGAAGCCCAGTGGAATCCAGTGAATACTGGACGATATATTGTATGTACAACTGAGTAGACAAAGTATTTCACACCTTCTGCCATGAGTATTATTGGTTTTACGTCCCTCTAACTACTATTACAGTTTTCGGAGACACAGAGTAGTCGAAAATTTTGTCCAGTTGGAGCTTTTGGGGTGCTGGGGAATATCCCCAAAATAGGCTGGCATAACCTTCCCCCCTCCCCCTCCACCATAAACCAGGAAAAACACACCGACAGATACGACAGAGGTTGAACTATACCCGGAAACAGCCTCTAACCCAACCACATGCACAGACACTCGCCACACTCCCCCCTCTCCCCCCAACCTACTCTCGAGCCTAGGAATGGGATCTCCTCAATCCCACAACCGAGCACGGGCACACAAAACAAATACACCCAGGCGTAAAAAAAACCTGCTCACAAGTCTTTTTTTTTTTTTTGCTAGGGGCTTTACGTCGCACCGACACAGATAGGTCTTATGGCGACGATGGGATAGGAAAGGCCTAGGAGTTGGAAGGAAGCGGCCGTGGCCTTAATTAAGGTACAGCCCCAGCATTTGCCTGGTGTGAAAATGGAAAACCACGGAAAACCATCTTCAGGGCTGCCGATAGTGGGATTCGAACCTACTATCTCCCGGATGCAAGCTCACAGCCGCGCGCCTCTACGCGCACGGCCATCTCGCCCGGTGCTCACAAGTCTAACAAAACACCAGCATGCAACACCACAAAAACACGAACCTGCACCCCCTCCCCCCCAGACCTACACTTGTAACACAGTGTTTTAACTGTCTAAAGCTAAACCACTCTGCTGCTACGTGCTTAGAGCCCACCCGCTGCAACAGATGTGGCGGTCCTCACCGTCACACTGACTGTAAGGTGCCACGGGACCAGGCGAGGTGCGCCAACTGCCAAGGCAGCCATGCCGCCTCATTCCCTGGATGCCCCTTCCTAAAAAAAAAAAGAGGCAGTTAAGGCACATTACTGACACGCTCAACACTTATCCCCACACAACAAACCTCCCCCCACTCTTAAATCTCACTATTCCGCCACCCTCGAACCTCGCTCCCTCCGACCCCGAACTCACTAACCAGCCCAGCCAAGACATCTCCACCCTACTCCACATTCTCCTTCTCAAACTACCTTCGGCCCAAAACCAGCTTCCACACCCCAATATGCCTACCAGACAATTGATCATCAATTAATCCCCAACCACCAAGAATGCCCGCCAAGAAAAACCAAGTTCTCACCTCCTACCCTCATGTAAAGCCTTCAAAGCACTGGAACACGGGCACATTCGAGGCGGAGTGCCACAAACTGCAATACATCAGATGTTGATATTCTAAATTTAACATCCGCAGATACTTGTTCTTTTATATACTTACTAAAAGAACAAGTTGCGACCTCAAAATGCGATGCAACGTTGCAAATCTCGAAAAAGCAACATCATGCCAGTCATGTCACTGAATGATAAAAGTGTCCCTGGTCACATTAGTAAACATTAAAACACGCCATATTTAGTTGCACACTCAAAACATATACAGGCACACCTATACCGCAGTTAAGTAACATTAGCATCTGATGATGTTAAATTACTAATACTACACACTAACTACCTTTACTGGATAACAAACTAGAATTTCAAACACACAACAGACTACTTGCATTACAGACCGATAGAGGAGCTCCGATGGGAGCACCGGTATCGGTAAGACACACTCCACCTTTCTCTATGAGACAGGTGGACCATACAGAGCCTAGGAAAAAATACTCAAGCACCTTCAAATACCATCGGACTGAACCGGAATCCAAACAGCTAAATTGGACTAAGAAGGCCAGCACTCTACTGTCTGAGCCAATCAGCCGGCAAACTACATTTAAAAAAAATTGTATTTCCGTTACGTGATTACTGATTCGGAATGTTTGCTTCGGGGCAAATGATGGTATAAAACCAGTGCAGCTGTGTACTGACTTGTTAGTCGCGTACTACATAACGTGGATTGATGGTACATGCAAGCACAGAAATGGTGTCCCGACGTAAACAATCAACAATGCCCCACTCCAGTACAGAAAAGGAGGAGAGGGAGTGAAGGGGTAGTGTCGAAGGCCGCTCCAGTACCGAAAAGGAGGGGAGGGAGTGAAGGGGTCGTGCTGAAGGCACAGTATGTGTATTGCTATACATCCACCTCTGTGCCCGTTTCAGTCACAACCGTCTTATAGCGGGCTGCCTTCCTGCAGCAATGCATTAAGCGTGGAGGTGGGGGTATACCATGCTTTGTTTATACCGGGACACCATTTCTGTGCGCGCGTGTACGAGTTACTTTTCTACTAACTAATATTACATTAAGGGTGGCGTGCACCAACTCAAGAGTAAGTTCTACTTCCGTGGTAAAGTACTCTCGCGACTTCCATACGAGAGTAAATTACTTCCGAAGTATTTTAGTCCTTTCAGATACTCATGGACTAAATTACTACAAGAGTAAAATGTTGAAGAGCACCATCTTGTAGTATATTACTAAAGAAGTAAATAACGCACGAATATAGTTTGAATTTACTCTCACGTCGTGCATGGAGTAAGCTAAGTTTAGACTTGTTGACTAATGATAATATCGTGCCGTATATGAGAGGAAAGACGTTTCAAACGTGTTTATGGATTACTTAGATTATATTGACGACCTCGACGCAGTAAACGATGAGAAATGTAATAGTGCGTAGGCCTACAGTGCGTCAAAGGCGAGAGCCGTGTAATGTGAACACGGCGAGATTCAGGAACGTTTTTGGTCTTTAGGAAGGAATCCTTTACTTTCCTTCTAAATCTACTTGGAGATCACTTACTGCTGAATTCTTGTCTTAATTTTGTTGTATCTCTCAAATTACAGTTGCTGTGTGCCCTACGAGTGTTTTGTCAAATACAGTACTGTATTTGGTTTCGTACCGGAACATTTCAGTACAGTTGCCGGTGATCTAATTAATGTTTACCGCACAACTGCTAGCCGTATATTTCATCGCGTGGTTAAAGCACTAGTTGAGGCTAAGAGGGAGGTACGCCTGCAAATAATGATGATCTTTCGGAAAATAAAAGGATATTCTTCACGTTGGCAGGTTTCCACACATCGTGGGTGCAATTGACTGTGATTGCGCGCACATTCCCATTTATTGCCCTCTCGGTGGCAACGGCGAACTTTTCAGAAATCGGAAGAGGTATTTTTTTTCAATTTGCTTCACGTCGCACCGGCACAGATAGGTCTTATGGCAACGATAGGGTAGGAAAGGCTTAGAGATTGGGAATCGGCCGTGGCGTTAAGGTAGGGCCTACAGACCCAGCATTTGCCTGGTCTGAAAATGGGAAAAGTTCGCTGTGGATGTAGGCCATCTGTATGAAGAAACCACCATCAGTTTTAATTTTTCCCGCGTGTCCATGACTTTCTGCTTTGCTTCCGTCTTCGCTTTTAAGTCCTTCTACAGAATCTTAACTTGCTTTTCACTGCGTTTTCCGTCACTCGAAGCATTGAATTTTTCGTCACGACTTTCCATGAATTTCTTTTCTTATCCAGCATCTTTATGTTGTGTTTCTTACACCTTGTATCCTTTGCATAGATCGTCATTATCTCTATTAACAAGCATTTATCTTTTTCGCTTACGTTTTTTCCCCGTTTCCTATAGCACACAACCTTATCTATTTAGATTTTTTTAAAGATGATACACGAACACACCACTACTCCGCGAGTAACGAACGCTACTTCTGTAGTAGTAACTAAAAGAGTAAATTGAACTTCAACTCTCCGACGTTACTTCCGGAGTAAATAACTCCCGTAGTAATTTACTTCTGTAGTATGGACTTTTTTAGTATAAGAGGAGAGGACGTGAGTGTAGCAGCAGTGGAATTTGCAAGCAAGGACTACATATCTATGGAGGTACCTCTGTCAGTGGTGCATCATGACCTGGTGGTGGACAAGATACCGCACACACACACACACACACACACACACACACACACACACACACACAAAAGCGTAACATGAACAAAAGACATACTGAAGTGCTGTGACGTAGTAGTCGTAAAGATGCTGGATAAGAAAAGAAATTCATGGAAAGTCGTGACGAAAAATAGTCGTAATGTAACAAAGTATCTATGTACATATTTCTCTAGTAATAATGGTATTTATTAATTTACCGCTAATTTTACTCTTCGTTTGCGTAAAAGAAGCTATAATAATAATGTAATTATTTGGTTCAGAAATCATGCTTTTTTTCTTTCAACAAAAATCATTTTTGTGTTACTTACGATGTACATTTGACCTCCACTTTCCCATTTGAACTGACCGCGCTGGTCATGATAGCTAAAGATATTGAGAATTCACAGACATAGCATTTCCATTCGTCAGTGCTAGCCGTGGACTGCACGAAGGAAACACAAGTCGGCACGATGAAGTATAATGCCACAGAAGAGAGTCAGTTGTGTCCACAGCGAAATAGTCGCCGTAGTCACGTATCTATATTTCTCTAGTAATAACGGTTTTTATTATTTTACCGATAATTTTACTGTTGATTTTTATGTGAAAGCAATTATTATTCTCCATTTAGGACAAATGTTACAATGAAATTTCATGGATAGGATTCTTTCACGTGACCCTGGTATTTTGTTGTTGGGCCTTACCTAATACCCTCTGAAAACGATTGAGATTTATAGGAGCATGCAACAAGGCTACTGTAAAAAAACGAACGACTGGATGATTTAATAAAATACCTATATTCAAAATTGAAAAAAATAGTAATACCTACTCTAAGAAAATTTGATCAGAGCAACATTTTTTTTCAACACAATACTGTAACATATTCTATGCATAATTTCTTTATTCCTTGTAAATACCTTTATTGCCATATCTTCTTGATACTGCCGTGAAGACCTAATAACATAAGTGTAACCACCCTGGTATCTTGTCCACCACCAGGTCATGATGCACCACTGACAGAGGTACCTCCATAGATATGTAGTCCTTGGTTCCAATTTCCACTGCTGCTACACCCAAGATCTTTCCTCTTAATGTAATATTAGTTAGTAAATATATATAATAATTTTATTATTATAGGCTATATATATTTCCGTTACGTGATTACTTATTCGGAACGTTTGCTTCGGGCTCAAATGATGGTTTAAAATCAGTGCAGCTGCGTACTGACTAGTTAGTCGCGTTCTGCATAACATAGATTAACGAGTTGCTTTTCTACTACGTAACAACCGAAAAGTTTTAATGAAATGGCGTATGGCTTTTAGTGCCGGGAGTGTCCGAAGACATGTTCGGCTCGCCTGGTGCAGGTCGTTTGATTTGACGCGTCGTGATGAGGGTGAAATGATGATGAAGACGAGACACATACACCCAGTCCCCGTCCCAGCGAAATTAACCAATGATGGTTAAAATTCACGACCCTGCCGAGAGTGGTGGTGGTGGTGATTATTGTTTTAAGAGGAAATACAACTAGGCAACCATCCTCTATATAACACTAATCAAAGAGAAAAAATGGAAGGGGTCCGATACTTCGAAAAATGAAGGTATCGGCCAAAGGAAGACAAGGGTGGTGGTGATTATTGTTTTAAAGTGGAAGTACAAGTAGGCAACCATCCTCTATATAACACTAATCAGAGGGAAATGTGAAAGGGATCCGACATTCGAAAAATGAGGATATCGGACAAAGAAAGACAAGGGCCACGAAGGGCGTGAAAATGAAAGACACCCTAGCCCTTGCAAACCTAATAGCGTCGGGATCGGAAAAGAACAAGAGTCGACCAAGAGAGGTCAGACAGGATAGGTGAAAGTGAGGAGCCTGGCACAAGTAAGTGGAAGCAATGCCAGGACTCAGCTAAGGGCCCCGTGGTCGCCAACCCACGCTCCACTGTTCAGAGCCCCTGGGGCCCCTTTTAGTCGCCTCTTACGACAGGCAGGGGATACCGTGGGCGTTATTCTACTACCCCCACCCACAGGGGGAGACCCTGCCGAGAATCGAACCCGGGACCCTGTGACTAAAGACCAGCACGCTAACCGTTTAACCATGGGGCCGGACAAACCTTCAATGTGTTCGTGCAACCTTAAACCATTAGCAAAATAAGTTACGATGTAAGTCGCTAGAAGGAAATATGTTGTGACGTCGTAGTAAATTAAATGCCACCTCAATGCCAGCGCACCTTTTTCGGAGAAAGTGGATATTTCATTATGACAGTGACTCTTTGCAGGTGTCTTGCCTTATTCATCATTTCTCAGATATCTGAAGTTGAATCAAATTGTGGTAAACGTGTTAAGCATCAAGACTACAGCATGCAAATAAGCGAAGCTTCTACTGCGGATCACGCATCACGCAAAAGACAGAAACGATGTAGCCGTGACGCGCACCAATAAGACCATTGTTGTTGTTTCGTTGGGTCAACAATCCACATAATGGTTTGATGTAGCTCTCCATACCACCCTATCCTGTGCTAGCCTTTCCATTTCTACGTAACTACTATATCCCGCATCTACTCGACTCTGTTTGTCGTATTCATGCCTTGGTCTACCCCTGCCGTTTTTACCACCTACACTTCCCTCGAAAACAACTGAACAAGTCCTGGGGATCTTTGCCTTATCATTCTATCTCTTCTTCTGGTCAGATTTTGCCAACTCGTTCCCCTCTCACCAATTCGATTCAGTATCTCTTTATTCATGATTCGATCTACCCATCTCATCTTGATGCATTCTTCTGTAACATCACATTCCAAAAGCTTCTGTATTACCGAGCGAGTTGGCCATGTGGTTAGGGTCCCGCATCTGTGAGCTTGCATTCGGGAGGTAGTGGGCTCGAACCCCACTATCAAGATGGTTTCCCATGGTTTCCCATTTTCAGGTGGTGGTGGTGGTGATAATTGTTTTAAGAGGAAGTACAACTAAGCAACCATCCTCTATATAACACTAATCAGAGGGGAAAAAAGGAAGGGGTCCGACACTTCGAAAAATGAAGGTATGGGCCAAAGGAAGACAAGGGCCGCGAAGGGCATGAAAATGAAAGACTCCCTAGCCCTCGCAAACCTAATAGCGTCGGGGTCGGAAAAGAACAAGAGTTGACCAAGGGAGGTCGAATAGGATAGATGAAAGTGAGGAGCCTGGCACAAGTAAGTGGAAACAATGCCAGGACTCAGCTGAGGGCCCCGTGGTCGCCAACGCACGCTCCAAAGTTCAGAGCCCCTAGGGCTATTCCGATTTTCACACCACGTAAATGCTGGGATTGTATCTTAACTAAGGCCACGATCCCTTCCTTCCCGCTCCTAGCCCTTTATTTCTCCCATCGTCGCCATTAGTCCTATCTGTGTCGGTGCGACGTAAAACAAATTGTCAATTGTCAAAAGTTTCTGTTCTCTTTCTTTCTGAGCTAGTTATCGTCCGTGTTTCACTTCCATACAATACAACGCTCCAGGAAAAGAAAAAGACTTCAAAAACGTCTTCTAATCCTCATATCAATATTCGGAGTGAGCAAATTTATTTTCTTAAGAAAAGGTCTCCCTTGCTTGAACTAGCCTGCATTTAATGTCCTCCTTACTTCTGCCATCGTTAGTTATTATACTACCCAGGTAACAATATTCATCTTCCTTTAAGACTTCATTTCCTAATCTAATATTTCCTGCATCACCTGACTTTGTTCAACTGCACGCCATTACTTTTGTTTTGGATTCATTTACTTTCATGCTGCACTCCTTCTCGAGGACTGTGTCCATACACTCAGCAACTTCTCCAGATCATCTGCTGACTCAAAAAAAAATATCATCGGCAAATCTCAGTTTTGATTTCCTCCCATTGGAATGTGATTCCTTTTCCAAATTCCTTTCTGATTTCCTTTGCCGCCTGTTCTGCATAAACATTAAAAGGGAAAGGGAACAAACTGCAGCCTTGCCTCACTCTTTTTCTGGATTGCTGCTTCTTTTCCATAGCCTTCGATTCTTAGCACTGCGGACTGACATTGATACAGATTGTAGATAATTCTTCTTTCTCGGTATCTGATCCCGATCACCTTCAGGATCTCAAATATCATCGGCAAATCTCAGAGTTTTGATTTCCTCCCATTGGAATGTGATTCCTTTTCCAAATTCCTTTCTGATTTCCTTTGCCGCCTGTTCTGTATAAACATTAAAAGGGAAAGGAAACAAACTGCAGCCTTGCCTCACTCTTTTTCTGGATTGCCGCTTCTTTTCCATAGCCTTCGATTCTGCATTAAGTGTCGTCACGAAAAAAATAGGCCCAATTATTCGTCTTGCACTAGCAGCACACCAAACACCATTCTTCCTATTATAATGAGGTATTTCATAAACACCATCATGATTTTCTGCACACCAATAGCGAGAGTTATGACTGTTCACACGACCATTAAGATGAAACCAGAACTTTACATTTATCTCGCCATGTTAACAGTTGCGATACGGACTGGCGACTCAAGCTTATCAGGTCGAACACTGCAGGCTGCTTGCAAGGTGAAGAGCTGTGCGCGCGCCTCCCATACTGCAGCTGCCATAGCCCAGAGTACAAACACCGTGCTTTCGGTCTGGGTTTATAAGAGAGACCCTGTACGTGGGCTTGTCTTTCTTAATTCAATCCTCTAAGATCAGACGTAAAGTCAGGATTCATTCTCGTGTTCCTACATTTCTTTTGAATCCAAACGGATCTTCTCCCAGCGCAGCTTCAACTTGTCTTTCCATTCTTCTGTAAATAATACGTGGTAACATTTTGCAAGCGTGAGAAACTAAACTAATGGTGCGGTAGATTTCATACTTGTCAGCACCTAGAATAGGTATAACAACATAATAATTAATAAATCAATAATTTGGCCATTTTATAGACACACAAATTGTCCATCATACTTTTAAGGAGATTTCTTGTGTGTTAAGGAAACCATCCTCTATATAACTCTAGTCAGAGATAAAACATGGAGGTGATCCGACACTGCGAAAAATGAAGGTATCTGCCAAAGAAAGACGAGGGACACGAAGGGGTGCAAATCAAAGACTCCCTAGGCCTCGAGTGCTCTAACAGTGTCGGGGTCGGAAAAGAACAAGAGTTGACCAAGGGAGGTCGGATAGGGTAGATGAAAGTGAGAAGCCTGGTACAAGTAAGTGGAAGTAATGGCTGGAATCAGCTAAGAGCCCCGTGGTCACTAACCCACGCTCAGAAGTTCTAAGCCCCTGGGACAAAGGTGTCTAAGACCTTGATCCTGTATAGATGACTCGGATCGCATCCATGATCCAGACGCATTCTTATTAAAGATGAAAGGCGTCTGCGTGTTAGTTTCAATTTCTTGAACCAATTTTGCGTTGGAATGGTGGGCTGAAGGCAGAGTTCTGGCACACGGTGGTAATATGAGGAAAGATGACGAAGACTGGTTGCCTGGTTACTACGATGTCGGGTTTCTGTCCCCGCAAAATTGTTTACGTTCAGTTGATGACGCTAATTTCAGATAGACCCCCAACACAAAAACATGTCCCTGTTAAAATGAAATAATCGTACTGCTGTTCTGGATAAATATACACCAAATGGCTCCAAACATACCAAATGCGCAATTCACAAAGCATTCCTTAAATTATTATTTAATCTCCGTAATATCGTAATCTCCATCCTCGTTACATGGATCATCGGATCCAACAAGTGAATTAAATGAACTTCACAGCATGTGGTCGTAAATAATAATTCTTCTTCTTCTGTATCTGTTTACCCTCCAGGGTCGGTTCTTCCCTTGGACTCAGCGAGGGATCCCACCTCTACCGCCTCAAGAGCAGTGTCCTGGAGCTTCAGACTCTGAGTCTGGGATACAACTGGGGAGGATGACCAGTACCTCGCCCAGGCGGCCTCGCTGCTATGCTGAACAGGGGCCTTGCGGGGGCATGGGAAGATTGGAAGGGATAGACAAGGAAGAGGGAAGGACGCGGCCGTGTCCTTAAGTTAGGTACCATCCCGGAATTTGCTTGGAGGATGGTGGTGGTGATTATTGTTTTAAGAGGAAGTACAACTAGGCAACCATCCTCTATATAACACTAATCAGAGGGAAAAGTGGAAGGGATCCGACACTTCGAAAAGTGAAGATATCGGTCAAAGAAAGACAAGGGCCACGAAGGGCGTGAAAATGAAAGAATCCCTAGCCCTCGCAAACCTAATAGCGTCAGGTCGGAAAAGAACAAGAGTTGACCAAGAGGTCGGATAGGATAGATGAAAGTGAGGAGCCTGGCACAAGTAAGTGGAAGCAATGCTATGACTCAGCTAAGGGCCCCGTGGTCGCCAACCCACGCTCCAAAGTTCAGAGCCCCTGGGGCCCCTTTTAGTCGCCTCTTGCGACAGGCAGGGGATACCGTGGGTGTTATTCTACCGCTCCCACCCACAGGGGGATTTGCCTGGAGGAGAACTGGGAAACCACGGAAAACCACTTCCAGGATGGCTGTACTGGGAATCTAACCCACCTCTACTCAGTTGACTTCCCGAGGCTGAGTGGACCCCGTTCCAGCCCTCGTACCACTTTTCAAATTTCGTGGCAGAGCCGGGAATCGAACCCGGACCTCCGGGGGTGGCAGCTAATCACGATAACCACTACACCACAGAGGCGGACCGTAAATAATTCAATAGAGAGTTAACATCAAGTTTCTTTTGTTGAATTTTGGACATCAGAGGTAAGTTGTCGTAAATGCAAAAAAACGACGTTTTTGGGATACAATGTGACTCGTTTTGGTCGTGTCTTTTTATGGGTACATTATTATACGGGGTGGTCGGAAACAATGTGAACCTGGTATATAAGCGTTAGAGGGTTGGTCATACTGATAAATAATTTTAAGAAAGTAATTATATACCTCGCACCGTTGTCATGTTATCAGCTGCTGAAGTTAACCAATCAGATCGCTTCGCGGGCGAATCCAAATAGGCTTTGCGAGGCGGTGTTGCTAAATCTGCAAGTGGCTTAGATCGGGTTGAGATCCATACCAAGAAATCAGCATGAAACACAAACACGCCGTGGGTGTCAGCCAGTGTCCCCGTAGCTATGGCGCTATTCTGTCAGTTCGGAGATCCATGTTCACAGTGTTTCCAACCCATAAATCTTTTCTCCGCTAAATTTTAGTTGAAAATCCGCTAAATTACGCTAAATGTCGAAAGAAGGTATTTTTTGCTATTTTGCTTTACGTCGCACCGACACAGATATGTCTTATGGCGACGATGGGACAGGAAAGGGCTAGAACTGGGAAACAAGTGGCCGTGGCCATAATTAAGGTACAGCCCCAGCATTTTCCTGGTGTGAAAATGGGAAACCACGGAAAAATATCTTCAGGGCTGCTGAGAGGGGCGGTTCCAACCCACTATCTCCCGGATGCAAGCTTACAGCTGCGCGCTCCTAACCGCACGGCCAACTCGCCCGGTCGAACTGAAGCAAAATAGCATATACCAGCTGCTTTAATAAAAGAGATTAACTCAACACTCACCAGTTTCAGAACAGGATTTCATCATCTTCTCCTCCCCGCACTATATGCTCTGAAGCAGATGTGCTGGGTTGAGGTCCTGTGGTTTCATATGAAGTCACATGGTACTAATCTTTTTCAAGATATATGCTGGCAGTTCACAGCAGCAAAGCACATACGGAAATTTTCTAATCTATTTCGAAATTTATTTTCACTTTTCATTACTGTTTTAATTGTTTTCGATAAGTGCGGAAAGAAATAATGTCAAACAATTTCGTATTTATATTGCACTGCCAAGAGATGCACCGTCCGTGTTCGAGATAATTGGAAAGCTCAGCCAACTAGTCTTTTAAAGTTTAGTTATTTAATTACTCTTTACGGAATATTTGACTACTTTTTAATCTTTTCTTTCGACGTATTGACGTACCAAAAAAACCAAGGAAAGATCGTGTGATCATCGTGGCCACAAGTCTGACAAAGAAAGCGAGTTACACAGTGAATCGACGTGGTAATAATAATTTCGTGTGGCTATTTCTAGCCGAGTGCAGCCCTTGTAAGGCAGACCCTCCAATGAGGGTGGGCGGCATCTGCCATTTGTAGGTAACTGCGTGTTATTGTGGTGGAGGATAGTGTTTTGTGTGATGTGTGAGTTGCAGGGATGTTGGGGACAGCACAAACACCCAGCCCCCGGGCCGCTGGAATTAACCAATGAAGGTTAAAATCCTCGAGCCGGCCGGTGAATACAGGTTTAATCAGGTAGACTAAGCTTCATGGATATATTAAAGTCTCTACTTACTACTAGAATAGAGAATACTGAGATGAAATTTTAGTGTCGAAATTTTCTTGTTGTGAGAAGCCATCTTGTCAAAGATCTTAAACACACTAAGGTCGCACTCCACATTAGGAGTACGTTGAGTGATCCAAGTGCTAACGTGTGGCGGAGAATAGAGATAGTCAGTCCACCATCTTGAGTCCAAAAGAGAAGAGAGAGGCATAGAAACACAATCATATCAACCTCAATAATAAATCTCCCGGAGAAGATAATTGGAAGTTAATATCCGGTAATATTTTGGTTTAACATTTTAAATTAAATAGTATATAGTGATTATCTTATATAGAGTCCACCATGCCTTCCAACAACACTTCAGGAATGTCAAACAAAGAAATGCTTCATAAATGTCCACAATGCGATAATATCTTTGATGGTGACAGTGGCGCTGTCCGCTGCGATGGCAACTGCAAAAGACGGTTCCATAAAGACTGCACATCGTTGACAACTACGGAGTTCAACGTCCTCAAAAGCAAGAAAGGGAACTTGCTATGGATGTGTAACATATGCAGGAACCACCTAGAAACATATGGCATGAATACATCCTCGCAAGAAGAAAAAGAGGTCGGGAAAGAAATAAAGAAAGCCGTAGAAGAGAATAAAAAGACCTGCGACGAACTAAAGGATAAGATAGAAGATATGGGGAACACACTCTTGAAGAAGATGGCCCTCATACTTGAGGCACAACTACAGCAAGCAGACTGTCTAGTAAATAATAAAACATCACACAGTTATGCCACAGCAACGTGCCAGAATATAGAAAAATCTCACGAGTCGGACATTACACAGATAAATCTTCCAACATACAGCCTTCAACCTCAGGAAACAATAATCATGACGGGAAGAAGGGGAAGTACAAACGAACAAGTTAGACCTACTCTAATACAAACGAATAAGAAGCAAGACCATCAATTTGTAAACACTAGAATACAAAGAAATGGAGTAACAGTCATAAGAGGAACAAAGACTGTCGGAAGTGAAGTCAGGGTCAGCCTGGCTATACGTTGGAGGCCTGTACCACAACACTGAAGCGGTGAAGCTAACGAAATATCTAAAGAACAACGGAATAGTGGGTAACACACAAGTAGAACAGCTGCCATCAAGAGGCACGAATAGTGCCTTCAGGGTTGGCATACCACTCGCAGAACTAGAAAAGATGAAACAGTCAGATTTCTGGCCACAAGGGGTAACGGTTAGAAGATTCAATCTAAATTTTCGTCGCGAGAGGAACACGCGCGTGGA
Source organism: Anabrus simplex (assembly GCF_040414725.1). NCBI lineage: Eukaryota > Metazoa > Arthropoda > Insecta > Orthoptera > Tettigoniidae > Anabrus > Anabrus simplex. The sequence goes on along the minus strand of NC_090272.1, from coordinate 88,231,507 downwards.
ACTCTAGGATACCGATCACAAGAAACCCACTTGAAACCAAATTATCCGAACCAGAAAATAAACGACCCATAAATACCAAGGTTAGTGTAGTCCAATGGAATGTGGAGGGTCTAAGAGGTGTGATAAATAATTCCCCAAACGATTGATTTAGAAATTTTGATATATGCCTTTTGACAGAGGCATTTGCTACTCCAGAAAACAGAACCGATGCCCGGGATATTATAACATACATGCTTTAGCAAAGAAAGATGTCAGAGGAAGACCATCTGGGGGGGGTGGGGGTGGCCTGTCTGATTAAACCAAATCTGGCCCCATTCCAAGTATTGATGACAGAAGAAGACTTATTAGTGGTCCGTGCAAATATTGGTATAGTCATATGTGTATATTTCCGCCCTGACTGCAGTCCAATAGACATACTCGACAGCCTGCAAAGTGCCTTCAACATAATCCCGCAAGGGGAAAGCATTATCCTTGCAGGAGATCTAAACTGCCCAATTGATAGAGCGAGTAGGAAAACAGAATTAATACTGAAGTACCTAAATGAAGAGGGTATGACCCTAGTGAATGATCGAAATATGCAGACATACCTGTGTCACAATGGTGGAAGTGCAATTGATTTAGTGCTAATACAAGGATTTGAAGCAAAGGCACAAAACTTACTAACGTATACAGGCGGCTCGGTAATACGGAAACATACACCAGTGATTACAGAATTAAGATGTAAAAACTTAAAGATGATACAGAATGAACAAAAAAGGGCTAAGAGAGCAATAGACACCAATATCTTGGAGGATAATATAGGAGTAATACAAGATATACTGAGGGAAATCAGAGAAGGATAAATAGATGCGGCATTATCCCTGATAGAGAACTACATCAAAGGAGCGACAATGAATGCAACAATCACAGGTAGTGCGAAAAAATGGTTTGACAGAGATTGTTACCAAACAAGACAGCTAACTTTGGAGAAACTAAGAAAAGCAAGGCAGACTAAGGAGATAACTGTCCTAGCAGACTATCAGAATGCTAGAAAGGAATATACATTTCTAATAAAACAAAAAAGAGTTGAATACGAGGAAAGGCAAAATCTTGAACTAATAAAGCAAATTGAAGAAGATCCGTATAAAGCACTCCACACAAGACAATCGCGCTTTCCAACGGACATGCCGATAGAGGTTGGGAAGCACACTTCGAACAAACACTATGCTACAATAACACAACACCTACAACCATTACAGATGATGAAATAGAACCGTGCATGCCCTTCTCAATGGCTGAAGTAAAGAAGGTTACTGAGACCACGAAGAACCATAGAGCTGCATGGAATTTTTAATGAACATCTGAAAGCCTCAGCACCACACCTATTGCTAGTATGGATAGAGCTGCTGAACAAATGTCTAGAGACAGGGAAGATTCCATCATCTCGGAGGAAGTCAACCATAAAGATGCTCTATAAAGGAAAAGTAGAGGTGAATAGACCTGAGTCCTACAGAGGAATTGCACTGGAACAAGTAGGTTTCAAACTGCTTACAAGATTGCTGACCCAACGCATAGGCACAACAGAAGATCCGCTTTTACCGGAAGAACAGTATGGATTTATATCAGGCAGATCAACTTTGATGGCAGCTGGAAATCTACTTCAAGACATCCACCGAGCAATTGCCGAACAATGAGGGAAGATGAATGTAGTTTTCATTGACTATACCAAGGTCTTTGACAGAGTAAATAGAACAAAGATGCTGAAGAAACTGGAAGCTTTAATTGGAAGAACATGGCTGACAAGACTAGCAGTAAATATATTAACAGAAAATTTCGTGGAAATAAATGACAACCTTTGCACATCCAAATGGATCAGCCAAACGATTGGAGTGCTTCAGGGCGACCCACTGAGTCCATTACTATTCAATGTCCTAACGGATGATGTGACAGCCAAGATCAAGAGATGCACTAAGAGTGTAAACGCATACATATATGCCGATGACATGGCATTGGCCTCAGAGAATAGAGATGAATTGCAGACTGCGATGGATCTCATCACAGAATGAGCAGATGAGAATGAAATGGCGCTAAATATAAACAAAACTGAGTTAGTAGTATTCAGGAAAGATGGTAAAATATCAAAACAGGACTTTATGCAGTGCAAAGGACAGAGGATCAGGAATAGCAACGCCTACAAATACCTCGGAATAACAATTCAAGTAACTGGAACGTCTTTCTCGATACACCTGAGGGAAAGAATAGCCGCAGCAATTGGGAACATCAACGACATCAAGCAGCTACCACGCCTGTCCCTGGAGACAGCCATGAGACTTTTCGTAATAAAGGTTATGCCTGTAGCCACATATGGTCTGGAGTTAATATGGGAGTTCCTCTCGAAGAAACAACTGCAAGAATCGGAAAGTCTGAAAGCGAGGTTCCTCAAGCGAGTTTTAAGCGTCTCGAAATACACTCCATCTCGACTAGTCTATGTATTGGCGAGGGAAACGTTTTTAGTGGAGGATGTAAGACTTAACTTACTGCAACCACCCACAATAAGTTATCGGGAACTCTTACAAGAACTAAAAGAAGAAAGAGCAGATATTGGGATGGAGTTCTACGGGACAGACGCCATGATCAACCGTGAATGGACACGCACAGGATATGACTTACGGCATACAGTTACGAGGTTAGCCATACATGGGTTTCATCATAAAGTATGCCAGACCTTTAATAACTATGAACCAGGCCCGGATTGCGTGTGCAGACTCTGTGACCAACACTTACAGTGCAAGCGTAGGCAACAAACGATCACCCAGCTTGCCAATGAATAATGGACATGACAATTAAAAGTGCAAACAAACTTGGTGTCAATAAATGGAAAGATATTTTATTTATTTCTTATATGGCCATTGGCTGCAATAAAATTCTTATTTAAAAGAAACACGTTATCAAACACGACACTATCCGGCTCATCAAGAATACACTAACGATTGCAACAAATTCTGACTGAGGCTGTAGGCTAGAGCAGGTATAGAAAACGAGTGGTAATATGCAGCATAAGTTCAGTACAACGGGATTCAGTAGACTTATACCGTAGTAAGTTCTATATTAATTTTTCTCTTGGTGATGAAAGATGATATTGTTACTGCTGAAAATCGCTAAGGGAACTTTGAAAATCCGTCAAAAATACGCTGTCCGCTAAATGGAAAATTTATCCGCTATTCCATTTAAAAATCCGCCAAACTTGGTGGAAAATCCGCTGAGTTGCGAACACTGCGTGTTCATATCACTCCCCTAGTGAAATTAGTTTTCTTCGATGAGTGCTCTCAAGTGATCATACAACAGTTCAACTTTATGCCATCCGCCACACTCTTTATCATGACTCTTACGATAGTTTATCGTGGTCAGAACTGTCGATTCGACCTACCTTAAAGCGCTTCGACAGCTTCTTTCTGTTCTTCGGTAAAGTTAGTGAATAGTTATTTACAATAGTTTACCTCCGACATCCATAATTGTGACTGCTTTATTGTAAGACTTATATGCCGGGCTGAGTGGCTCAGGTGGTTAAAGAGCTGGTTTTCTGAGACCAAGTTGGCAGGTTCGAACCTGACTCAGCCCGGTTGTAATCTCAAATACTGTACGTCATGCCCGTGTCAGTAGATTTGCCGGCACGTAAAATAATTCGTACGGGATAAAATTCTGGCCTCTCAGCGTCTTCGAAAACAGTAAAATTAGTTTGCGGGACGTAAAACAATTATTATAAGCCTTACATTCATTTTTTTACAAGTTGTTTTACGCTGCAGCGACACAGATAGGTCTTACGGCGACGATGGGATAGGAAAGGGCTAGGAGTGGGACGGAATCGACCGTGACCTTAAGGGACAGCCCCATTATTTCCCTGGTGTAAAAATGGGAAACCATCTTCAGGGCTGCCAACAGTGCGATTCGAACCCACTATCTCTTGAATACTGGCAGCACTTAAGCGACTGCAGCTATCGAGTTCGGCGGCCTTATATACAGAAATTATCGGCTTCATTTTAGGTTTTGTAATCCGTAAGTACTCTGGCATTATTCCACTCATTGTTTTGTCTACATCATCTTCCTGGTGACTATCAAAGTTGCTATTTGCTATTTTTGCTATTTTCGTATGTAAAAGTTCTGGTTTCATCTTAATGGTCATGTGAACTGTCATAACTCTCGCTATTGGCGTGCAGAAAATCCTAATGGTGTTTATGAAGTCTGTCATTATGAAAGGAAGATTGGTGTTTGGTGTGCTGTGAGTGCAAGACGAATAATTTGGCCTATTTTTTCGAGAAGACAATAAATGCAGAGAGGTACCAAGATGACATTTCGACGCCGTTCTTCCGTCAGTTAAGGGAAGAAGAAAAATAGCGTGGGTGGTTTCAACAAGATTCTCTTCTTGCCAGTGGTTTAGCTGGACCGGAACGGGCCGAAACGCCGTTCCGGAAAACATTTTCCCGCTTTAGAATGACGTAACATTTTTACATTCAGTAAGAAAATCTTATAATCCATACATAGCGCTGAAACGTCATGGGTGTACTCTAGCGGACTAATATTGAACCTTACGGTTTTATGTTTATAATTATCAGTGATTCAAAGGTACTGTACAAAAATAATTGGCCCTCCACTTCTACTTTGGATATCTGCTATGGTGATGAGAGTGTTGGCAACCTCTGTGACTTTTTCCACATGTCAGAGAAGAGGAGGTACATTAATGCTTTTATAAAGTATGTCGAGACCAAGGAAATTCCAGTGGAGCTGATGCCTTTAATCAAGAATGTACAGACTATTCCCATCTTTTCAGCAGAAACTGAAAGAGCTTTCAGTGCCATGAATGAGATCCACACCGAAAAGAGAAATAGGCTGCTGGTTACAAGATCAAGCAGCGTTTGACCTCCTGTGCATATATTTAACCCACAACCATATGTCAAGTCATGGCTACGAAAGGGGAGACGTTCATCTGATGAAACGACTTGTCGGAAACATGAGGCCGCTGATTTTGACACCAAATATGAGTCCATCTGGAAATTGCTGAATTAATAATGTGAGTTTCTGTACATATTTTTTCCAACTAAATCACTGCTTCTTACAATCTCGGAAGTGTTTGCAGACAGAGTGATCAGTGCTGGTCTATTTTCCCCCTCGTTCTCCAGATCTAACAGCGTGTGATTTTTACTTGTGGGGTAAACTGAAAGAAAAATTGTAACGAATAAGTCCTCTCACATTGGAGGAACTAAAAGAAAACATTACGAATGAAATCAGAAACATCACAGTGGCAGAACTCACTCGCGATAATGACAATTGTCTTACCATTTTAACAGCTGAGATTCAGACTGACGATTCATGCTTGCCAGGTCGAACATTGCAGGCTGCCTGCAAGATCAAGAACTACGCGCGGGCCTCCCATAGTGCAGCTTACGTCTCTGAGTGTAAAAACGTCGCTTCGACGGTCTTAATATATATAAGAGACCCTGTAGTGGACGCCATGTCTGTCCAAAATATTTTTATTCATTGTTTAGGTCCAGGAGAAAGATGCATCTATGAAAGTCGTTTGAACGAAGCTCTTTACGCACTGCTTAGTGTTGCACACCCGTGTTCAAATTTCATTACTATTGGGCGCACTAGTGAATACATTAAGAACAAATTTTAAAATGTGTTTTCAATACTGCGATAGATCTGGAGGGGGGTACTTCACAATAACACGAAGCTGAGCAGATTTAATTCTAATATCAAATATGTCCTGTCATATCTATGGTTATGCGACTTGCGAGATGAACAAACAGCAACCCACAAGCCTTCAGGCATTCGTCAATAGGTGCCTGCGAAACATCCCAATGATAGTAATTTTCAATGAAAACGTGTGGCGCAGAACTAGGCAAAAATATATTGATGTTAAGAAGAGATGCAAGAAATAGAGGTGATGATTGGACGCACGCTTAGAACTTGACAACAATAACATAAGCTTTAGGGTGGAATCCACAAGGCCATAAAATAATTGAGAATCTAAGTATAGCAAAGGAAGGAATGGTCAAGGGTGGTGGTGGTGGTGGTGGTGGTGGTGGTGGTGGTGGTGGTGGTGGTGCTGGTGATGGTGGTGCTGGTGGTGACTGTTGTTTTAAGAGGAAATACTACTAGGCAGCCATCCTCTGTATAATATTAATGAGAGAGAAAAATGGAACGGATTCGACACTTCGAAAAATGAAGGTATCGGCCGAAGAAACACAAGGGCCACGAAAGGCGTGAAGAGTAAAGACTTCCTAGGCCTCGCAACCTAATACCTTCGGAGCAGAAAAGAACAGGAGTTGACCAAGGGAGGTCGCTTAGGATAGATGAAAGTGAGGATCCTGGCACAAGTAAGGAAGCAATGTCAGGACTCAGCTAAGAGCCCATGGTCGCTAACTCACACTCCTAAGTTGAGAGCCACCAGGACCTCTTTTAGTCGCCTCTTACGATAGGCAGGGAATACCGCAGGTGTTATTCTACACTCCCCCACCCACAGCGGGTGGAATAGTCACGAGGAAGAAGATCCAAGGACAAAGGCACAATAGAGTCCAATGGAGGACGTTCGTGTTATATTCGTCCGGTGAATTAAAGCAGTGGTATTCAATTTTTTTGTTTGGCGTACCCCTACCACGGGACACCCCAGCAACACCAGGAATCAAACCACGTTCCCCGGTGGGATGGTAGTGGTGATTATTGTTTTAAAAGGAAGTACAACTAGGTAACCATCCTCTATATAACACTAATCAGACAGAAAAAATGGAAGGAGTCCGACACTTCGAAAAATGAAGGTATCGGGCAAAGGAAGATAAGGACCGCGAAGGGCATGAAAATGAAAGACTCTCTAGGCCTCCATATGTAATACCGTCGGGGTCGGAAAAGAACAAGAGTTAGGCAAGGGAGGTCAGATAGGATAGATGAAAGCGATGAGCCTGGCACAAGTAAGTGGATGCAATGCCAGGACTCAGCTAAGGGCCCCGTGGTCTCCATCCCACGCTCCAAAGTACAGAGCGCCTGGGGCCTCTTTTAGTCGCCTCTTACGACAGGAAGGGGATACCGTGGGTGTTATTCTACCACCCACACCCACACACGGACCACGGTCCCCGGCATGACAGGCAAACAGCTAATTCGCTACGCCATCCTGTTCCCCAACAATAAAAATAATGTTTTGTATATACTAAATATATCGTCGCTGGACAAAGGAAATCTCGTAAATCCAAAGTTTACAGAAGAAAACCAAAACGGAGCGATCAGCGATGGCCGGAGAACTGCTGCTGGCATTTCATTGCTATTCTTTTCTTAAATGATATTTGTTTGGGGCGTCGACCTATAGAGATCTTTTGCCCCTACTTGCACCATGTGATATGAACCTGCGTGTAATTGGAATGGAGGATGTGTAGAGTGTTGAATGAGAGGAAAGGAACGTTAAGGACGACACAAACACCCAGTCCTCAGGCCAGGGATGTTAAAAATCTACAGGTAAAAAACTCCTGATCCAGCCGGGAATCGAAGCCGGGGCCGCCGGGTGACAGGCGGACGCGTTGCCCCCGGACTTTTCATTGCTTAACGGTAGCCCAGTTATTCGACTATTGGAGTCTTCTGTTCCCTTTTCAGCCAACGCGGCGAGCCTTCACAAGAATGACAGAGAAACGTGGTTTTTCTCATGAGTGGAATTACGACGTTTTCATTGTCTAGCAGCGATATATAGCCTATACGGGTATAACTATTAATGCAACACTTACAATTACTATTGTACTAGTATACGCAGTGTTACTGAAAAATTGAAGTAAGTGAGTGGACTTCGAAACAAAAAATTAAAAAGAGCAACGCAGCATAAGTAAGCATTTTTACCTACCAAGTCAATGGAAGGTACAAATTGACACACATTTTAGAATGGATAGTTCGGAAAGGGGCTCTGTGTAGTGGTAGACAACAGAACTAAATCAAACACGATTTTATTGAAGATGAGCAGGCTCAACTGTTTTTCTGAACTGCTCGCCGAAAACAGTTAGAAGCTACGATAAATTTCCGTACCCCTTGAGACGACCCCGCGTACCCCCAGTGGTTCACGTACCACACTTTGAATACCACTTAATTAAAGGACCTAAACTAAAGCAAGATCTCCGTTATTAGAAGAGATGAGAACTGGGACTTTAACGCAAGTGTAATAGACTAGTATAACTTGGAAATAATATTCTCTAACCCATGGGTAAATAATGGAAATATTGAGCTCGATTTTTATTATTATTATTATTATTATTATTATTATTATTATTATTATTATTATTATTTAAGTAATTGTACGAACTTTGTTATAAATCGTGGTCGTATTATTTGTGAGGTTATGTCATGAAACATCTGCTGTATGTAGTGTATATTAATTGGAGTTTATTTAATGTATGTTGGGTATTCAACCCGAAGGCTGGTTTGATCCTCTACAGCTCCACCAACAGCTGTCATAGATAGCCTAGGTGACACCGAAGAGGCATACTAGGGAAGTGAGGAGTGATGTAGTTTCCCGTTGCTTTCCTCACTGAGCCAGACGCTATTGCATATCAGTCTGCCAAGCCCACTGAAATGCATGCACCAACCGACTCTATGAGCGATATTTTCACACCATTCATAACAGGGACTGGCTGCATAAGGAATGGCATTACTGGCATCGCTCATACCTCGGTCACTCTCATATTGTCAAAGCCATGGATGAGACCGAGACAGGTCAATGAAAGTAACAAATTTATTCTAGCCCATACCAGATGACATAGTGCACTGTAAACACTACATCCCGCCAGTAAAGGCATTAATTAATAGTATATAATGTATTATTACCATAATGTATTATTACCTGTATATATGATGTATATATGCACTGCAATGTTGTGCAACACACAGTAATAGTCCAGAACAACTTATCTTTGGCACTAGAGAGTTACAGAAAAATCTATTCATTGTAAATAGGCTATTGGAGACCCTCGAAAATACGATAAAAACATGTGTCATATTCTTCTAGAAGCCTGGCCAGGTAACATATATAAAGAGGCAGTCTTGAGGGTAGAATAGAGGAATTGTTTTAACAAGAGTTGTGAATGCAAGTCGTTAATCGACTACTGTGTGTGAATTCATGTTGTGATTGATAGTACGTTGACATGCTATTGTGGCAGTCTTCTTCTTATTATTATTCTTCGTAACAGCGTTGTGTTCCAAACCATACTAGTCAAGTGTTCAAGATGGCGCGTGTGTAATATGTATATATAATTTGTAAATAAAATAGTGTATACAATTGACAGAATTTCGTGTGTTCGTCTTTGTGGTAGCAACAACTTTCAGTATTCTACTTACTTGCTGTGGTGGTGGTGGTGGTGGTGGTGGTGGTGGTGGTGGTGGTGGTGGTGGTGGTGGTGGTGGTGGTGGTGGTGGTGGTGGTGGTTGTGGTTATTGTTTTAAGAGGAAGTACAACTAGGTAATTGTCCTCTCTTAAAACTATTCAAGTGATAAATGGAAAAGGCTTGAAAATGAAAGACATCCTAGGTCTCGCAAAAATACTACCGGCGGGGTCGGAAGAGAATAACATTTGACCAAGGGAGGTCGTGTAGGAAATAATCTTTGCACAAGAAAGTAGAATTAATGCCAGACTCAGCTAGGTCCCAATGGTCGTCAACCCGCGTCCCAATCACCTCTTACGACTGGCAGAGAACACCGTAGATGTATTCTACCACACCCACTCACAGGATGTTTGCTGTTATGGAGGTAAAGATAGCCCTTAAACTAAATATCACATAGTTCCCATTCTTAATAATAATAATAATTGTACCGGGCGGTACACCTCCACGCCGCTAATTCAAACTTTGCGCCAGTTGAAACTCCTCTGCTGGAGGAAGTCTGAACTTTATCTACTGTGTTAATTTTCAAGTTTCTCAGAAGATGTCACTACTTGGAAATTTTGGAGTTTCTGAACTGGGTCGTTTTCGATCTATTTTGTTTTACCTGTAGTAAGAAGTTTGTACTTTCTCTTCTAGAGGACACTACTGAAGAACTACAATGGTGCACCCTAGTGCGAAGTGAAAGAACTGTTTTTTTGGAGAAATTTTTATTTCAAAAGTTTGTTCCTTGTTAAATTTCTTTCTGTTATTGTTTAAGTTGGCTGTATAACCCTTTCCTTCCCCTTGTTTTGAATTTAGCCAATCCTGAATTTCTTTAATTAATTTCTGACCAATCTGATGTATCTTCTCCAACTTGAATATCTTGCTTAACCCTAGCCAATAAAGTTTTGGTGGGTGGGTGTTCTCATTTCCGAAACGCCTCGAACTTTCCACGAGATTATATAAACTGCTGATTTTCGGGTCTCTGCGCCACTTCAGTACCAACTTTCAAAGTGTAAAGTACGTAGCAGGGGGCGGGAAGCGCCTCTTTCTTCGGGCAGCAGTTCAACAACAAGGTAATGGCCGTTTAATAACTTCTTTTCTTGCTAGCTCAGCGGTTTAACTCTCGGGGCGTGTCCGAAGCGTTTCCACCATGTAACTTTCCCTAAAATGTAAAGACTCTTAGCATCTATTCTCTTTTAAAGCTACATATTGGGATAGAGAGTGCTTAACCCTCTCGAGCTCCCACTCATATTGTTTTGAGGTGAACTTATTTTTCATAACCGATTCTTCCTTAACTTAATGTAAATCGTTTCCTTCTAAAGTCACCTCTTTAGTATGGGATTAGCCCTTGCATTAGCGGCCTAGAGCCAGGTTAGGTTTTAAACAAAAGGTATTAGGAGTGCAGATCGCCTCCTCTCAAATTGTTATTTTGGAGGTCATGTAATTAACCTTTTTCTCACTGAATAGACCTCAGTAGGTTGGGTATTTTACCCCCGTGTCTATGTCATTAGAGGACAACTTGAAGGTGGAGTTTGGTGTGGCCTTTGATAGGCTTAAAGTTGAGAGCGAGTGGCTCTTTCTTGAAAATTGAGTATGTATGCCTCGAGGAGGCTTTTCTGTGTAATTTAGAGCAAGTGCTCCTGGGCATGAATGGGGTTTTCTGCCCCTCTGTTAAATCTTGTTTTGGGGTAAAGTTGGGCTAGTTGCCCAAGAATTGTGAGTTCGGGGCTCGAAGCCCAAATCCTGTAAATACTGTAATTGTACTTTTGTTGCCTTGCTACTCTGTACCTGCCATTCTTGTTATTTCTGAATTTTGAAAACAAAATATAACCTTGTTAAATTTTAAATTAACTTCAATTTCGTAGCCTGAGACCTGTTCACCCCCGCACCTTCTTTCACCTCTGCTAATCCACCAAACCACGGTAACAATAATAATAATAATAATAATAATAATAATCGTATGGCCTGTTAACAACCTCGTATAGAACGGTCGGCGTTGTCCCTCACTATTGACAAGCGTCCCCGTTAACAGATGTTCCGCAAACATGCTAACAGTAAAGTATGGCATGTTGCAGCACTCCAACCTCGCAGGGGTTCAAGCATGCATTTGAAGGAAATACGATAGACTTCCATTACCTGAAATATTAAACCATATCTTCAGACAGTTGCACTTAAAAGGGAAGTCTTTATAACATCGATAATGGATTATTGGAGATTACGGCTTGCAAAACTCAGAAATATAATACAGCAGTGTATTAGACACACTGAAGAAATAAATACGAGGTTTATGGTATACCGTGGGTATTGTTCTACCACCCCCACCTACAGAGGGATCAATGTCAGGGTGTCGAAGATTTTCAGAAACGAGATTTCCACTTCAGGATCTATATAAGGCTCTGAGGTTCACTTATTTTAAAATGAAGTACGACTGGGCAACCATTCTCTATTATCACTAATCAGAGAGAAAGAAATTGAAGTGGTCTGACACTTCGATAATGAATATATCAACCAAAGAAAGACAAGGGCCACGAAGAGCGTGATAACGGAAGACTCCCTACACCTCGCAAACCTAATACCGTCGGACTCGGAAAAGAACAAGAGTGACCAAGAGTGGTCGGATAGGATAGATGCAAGTGAGGAGCCTTACCAAAGAAAGTGGAAGTAATGCCAGGACTCAGCTATGGGCCCCGTGGCCGACAATCACGCTTTCAAGTTGAGAGCTCTAGGGCCCCTTTCCGTCGCTTCTTACGACAGGCAGGGGATACTGTGGGTGTTATTCTACCCCACTCACAGCGGGAATGAGGTTCACTCAACCTTCACCAAATATAAATACCAGATTAATTCCTGGGAGCCTTTACATTTCACCTCCCAAGAGTCTTTTTTTTTTCAAGTTGCTTTACGTCGTACCGACACAGATAGGTCTTATGGCGACGATAGGTCAGGGAAGGGCTAGGAGTGGGAAAGAAACTGTCGTGGCCTTAATTAAGGTACAGCCCCAGCATTTGCCTGGTGTGAGAAACCACGGAAAACCATCTTGAGGGCTGCCGACAGTGGGGTTCGAACCCACTAACTCCCGAACACTGGAAACTGGCCTCACCTAAGCGACTGCAGGTAACGAGCTTGGTCCCAAGAGTGTTCATGGCCTATATGGAGATGAGCTTGCTTTTGCTTTTCTATCATCATACTTTATCAACTGGCAACCTCTGGTGAGAGGAAGTTGAATAAATGTCCATCCTCCCATAAGGAAACCCAATCTTCCAATTGCGATGGTATTTTGTATAATAATAATAATAATAATAATAATAATAATAATAATAATAATAATAATAATAATAATAATAATAATAATAATAATAATCTACAGCCTGTTTCCAGTCATTCGACTAGGTCACGAATGGAATGAATGTTTTTTTCTTCTTTACAATTTCACTTTACGTCACAACGGCACAAGTAAGTCTTATGACGACGATGGGATAGGAAAGGGCTAGGAGTGGGAATAAAGCGGCCGTGGCCCTAATTAAGGTAAAACCCTAACATTAGCCTGGTGTGAAAATGGACTTCGAAAAGTGAAGATATCGGCCAAAGAAAGACATGGGCCACGAAGAGCGTGAAAATGAAAGACTCCGTAGTCCTCGAATATTCTAATACCGTCGGGATCGGAAAAAACGAGAGTTGACCAACAGAGGTCGGACATGTAGGTGGAAGTGAGGAGCCTGGCACAAATAAGTGGAAGCAATGCCAGGACTCAGCTAAGAGACCTGTGGTCGCCAACCCACGCTACCTAGTTCAGAGCCCCTGAAGCCCACCTTTCAATCATTTCAGACTCCTCAATATAATTATTATCGACAAATAACACAACACATTATACCTAAATTCATCATCATCATCATCATCATCATCATCATCTGTTTGTCCTCCAGGGTCGGCTTTTCCCTCGGACTCAGCGAGGGATCCCACCTCTACCGCCTCAAGGGCAGTGTCCTGGAGCTTCAGACGCTTGGCCGGGGATACAACTGGGGAGAATGACCAGTACCTCGCCCAGGCGGCCTCACCTGCTATGCTGAACAGGAGCCTTGTGGAGGGATGGGAAGATTGGAAGGGATAGGCAAGGAAGAGGGAAGGAATCGGCCGTGGCCTTAAGTTAGGTACCATCCCGGCATTCGCCTGGAGGAGAAGTGGGAAACCACGGAAAACCACTTCCAGGATGGCTGAGGTGGGAATCGAACCCGCCTCTACTCAGTTGACCTCCCGAGGCTGAGTGGACCCCGTTCCAGCCCTCGTACCACTTTTCAAATTTCGTGGCAGAGCCGGGAATCGAACCCGGGCCTCCTGGGGTGGCAGCTAATCACGCTAACCACTACACCACAGAGGCGGACATACCTAAATTCAACCAAGATATAAAGGAGTTTCCCCTACCAATAAAAATTAGACTGGTCCACTTAGAACTGAAACAAACACATACAAATAACGTATTAGAAGCGTCTAATTAGGACTGAACATATTATTATATCATGTGCCAAGGATAAAAACACCTTACATCTAGAAGAATAAGAGACAAACATAAACAAGTAGCGTATTATCAGTGTTCAACAAGTTTTTAAGAATTTTTAAGTTGCTTTAGTGCATTTTTTATTGTTTGTGTCATTTTTGAATGCTTTTATCTGACGATGTCTCCAAAAAGAGACGAAACATCTCCTAAGATAGACATATATATTAAGTGTTAGTTATATGTGAATATAAAATAAAAACAAGTATTGGGGCGGAAAATATATTTAAATCAAAGTTGAATTAGAGTCTTTGCGGACCATTACAATGAAATTTATAATCTGACATCACTTTAGTCTTATCATACTCGCTGCACTTCTTCTCAAGTCCCAAGTTATTAGACTTTAGGCTTTCACCACAGTCTGTCATTATTAGGAACAAGTAGTCGGCATATTCCAAACTAACTATGTTTCCACCCAACTGAATCCCTCCCTGCCATTTTATCTTTCAGTAATGATTTATGTATACTGTGAACAACAAAGGTAAAATATGATAGCCTCGTTTAACCCCTGTAACTACTCTGAACCAAGAAATCATTCTCACTGAGCTGGATAGCCGCAGTCGCTTAAGTGCGGCTAGTATTCAGTATTCGGGAGATAGTAGGTTCGAATCCCACTGTCGGCAGCCCTGAAGATGGTTTTCCGTGGTTTCCCATTTTTACACCTTAGTTAAGGCCACGGCCGCTTCCTTCCTTCTTCCTTGCCTATCCTATCCTTTCCTGTCCCATCGTCGCCATAAGACCTATCTGTGTCGATGCGACGTAAAGCAACGTGCAAATGCAAAAATAAATCATTCTACCATCAGTCCTACTGCGGCACGATTGCCAACATAAATGCCTTTGATTGCTTGTAATAATCTACCTGTAATCCCATATTCCTCAGTACGGCTAACGTCTTTTTCCCCCTGGTACTCTGTACTATGTCTTCCCTAGATCTACGAAACATAAATAGGCTATAACTGTCTATTCCTTTTACAGCGTTTTTCAGTTACTTGACGCATACTGTTAATCTGGTCCTAACAGCCCCTCTGTGGTCTGAAACCGTAATGGTTTTCATCCAACTTACTCTCCACCGTTGATCGCACCCTCCTTCCCAAAATGTCTGTGAACCCTTTGCTTAGTATACTACTGATCAATGAAATACTTCAATTTGTTGGTGATGTGTCTGCAGGAAAGAGTTTCTGATTGTTTTCACCGTAATTCTTTGGGTTTCCTTGCTTATAGGTAGGTGCAATTACTGCTTTCTTCCAATCAGAAAATACTTTACTCACTTTCCATGCTAACCTTATTACTCTATGGATCCATTTCGTCTCTACCTTCCCACTGTATTTCTCAATAACAGGTATAATTACATTTATTCCTGCTGCTTTATGATAATGTAGTTTATATACAGTTCGTCCCATTTCCTCGAGTGTAACTTCACTGGCATGGTTGTTCTCCTCCCCATGAGCTCCATTGCTCTAGACTTCAACAGGAAGATTTCCTTGCACGTTCAGAAGATTATTTCCATCACCGGACAGATGGAAAGAATGGAATAAATAAATAAATAAATAAATAAATAAATAAATCGTGATGGTGGTGGTGATTATTGTTTTGAGAGGAAGTACAATAAGCAACCATTCTCTATATAACACTAATCAGAGAGAGAAATGGAAGGGATCGGAAAGTTCGAAAAATGAAGGTATCGGCTAAAGAAAGACAATGGCCACGAAGGACGTGAAAATTAAAGACTCCTTAGGCTTCTTGTGCTCTAATACGCTCGGGGTCGGAAAAGAAAAAGATTTGACCAAGGGAGGTCGGATAGGATAGACGAAAGTGAGGAGCCTGGCACAAGTAAGTGGTTTCAAAGCCAGGACTCAGCTAAGGGCCCCGTGGTCGTCAACTCAAGTTAAAAAGTTCAGAGCCCCTGGCGCTCCTTTTACTTGCCTCTTACAACAGGTAGGGGATATCGTGGGTGTTATTCTACCGCCTCCACCCACAGGGGGATGACCTTTGAGGCGACGCAACAGAGAGCTCTATAAATACTGTGAAAAAATCCCGGACGTGGCCAGGAAGAGACGCCTATCATTTTACGGACACGTCTACAGGATGTATCATGCCATGTTGACCAACCAGCTCCTCGATTTTCGGCAAAAGGGGAAGACCATGTCGCCATGATTGATGGAAGTAAACAAATATCTACAGGAACTGAAAGAGACTTAAAAGATCGGACGTCTCTCAGGAAGATGCTTCAACAAATGAGATTTCAAGACAACCAAGAAGGAAGGCAGATACCCTCTGGCTCTGGACAAAGGAGAGGAAGGGAGAACCGTGTCGTCTCAAAACTCACGAATTCCAGGAAGAGGTTAGTAAGAAGAGGTTTCTCTCTACCTGGGCCAGTCTCAAAACTCATGAACAGGGCCAGTTCTTCTTTGAATGGATAAATGTCCATCCTATTAGTGATGGGATAATGAAATACTTTTAATAATCGAATAACTTCCATCCAATTATTTAAATAATCGAATAATTTTCTAATGTCTTTCTTTCTTAATCTGTTTACCCTCCAGGGTTGAATTTTCCCTCGGACTCAGCGAGGGATCCCACCTCTACCGCCTCAAGGGCAGTGTCCTGGAGCTTCAGACTCTTGGTCGGGGGATACAACTGGGGAGAATGACCAGTACCTCGTCCTGGCGGCCTCACCTGCTATGCTGAGCAGGGGCCTTGAGGGCGGATGGGAAGATTGGAAAGGATAGGCAAGGAAGAGGGAAGGAAGCGGCCGTGGCCTTAAGTTAGGTACCATCCCGGCATTCGCCTGGAGGAGAAGTGGGAAACCACGGAAAACCACTTCCAGGATGGCTGAGGTGGGAATCGAACCCACCTCTACTCAGTTGACCTCCCGAGGCTGAGTGGACCCCGTTCCAGCCCTCGTACCACTTTTCGAATTTTCGTGGCAGAGCCGGGAATCGAACCCGGGCCTCCGGGGGTGGCAGCTAATCACGCTAACCACTACACCACAGAGGCGGACTTCTACTTTAATATTGGTCGTTTTCTATTACATTTATACTTCATCCCCTTTCCACTCCCGCTCAGAGGGTTGCACACACATAAATCCAAAAACTGGGCCATTTTGGACTATTTTCAGCCCTTCTCACCTCCATGCCGATGGGGATTGAACTTGGACTAAAACGACATGTGGAGTGTCACTGTTCATCTCAGCGACCCCGAAACATATGGTTTCGACACTATTTTATATTATTTGTATATATGCCACCCCTTCCGACCACAACCCCTAGGGGTGGCTGACCCCCACAGTGTTTTTTTTCGAGACAGTCATATGTGTAGCAGAATCTCTTCTTAGCCTAGCCTGCATTTACGCACGTGCCTACTTCGAACACCAGGCCTGTATTCTACTGCAGAATCCTTGAGCTGACGTTGACCATGGTTACTGCTGGTCATTTCTTCATCCAATTCCTTGAGTGGAGTAGTGTGATGCCAATATCTCCGAAACAGTTGGTTTTAGGCCCTTAAAACATGGTTTTCGGGGCCCGCAGGGCCTTACCGAGTTTTGTTCTACGCGTCGTGAGGCTTGAAATGAGCTTTGTCTTGTCGGTGTATGACAAATTGAATATTTCGCCTATATTATCCTATGTTAATGTGCCACACCCCTTAAACGCCTTTGGGATGGTGGTGGTGATTATTGTTTTAAGAGGAAGTACATCCAGGCAACCATTCTCTGCATAACACTAATCAGAGAGGAAAAAATGGAAGGGATCCGACACTTCGAAAAATGAAGATATCGGCCAAAATAAGAAAAGGGCCGCGAAGGGCGTGGAAATGAAAGACTCCCTAGCCCTCGCAAACCTAATAGCGTCGAGGTCGGAAAAGAACAAGAGTTGACCAAGTGAGGTCGGATAGGATAGATGAAAGTGAGGAGCCAGGCACAAGTAAGTGGAAGCAAAGCCAGGACTCAGCTAAAGGCCCGTGGTCACCAATCCACGCTCCAAATTTCAGTGCCCCGAAGGCCCTTTTAGTCGCCTCTTAAGACAGGCAGGGGATACCATGGGTCTTATTCTACCGCCCCCACCCACAGGGAGAGTGGTGGTGGCGATTATTGTTTTAAGAGGAAGTAA
The DNA here is from genome assembly GCF_040414725.1 of Anabrus simplex. Taxonomy (NCBI): domain Eukaryota; kingdom Metazoa; phylum Arthropoda; class Insecta; order Orthoptera; family Tettigoniidae; genus Anabrus; species Anabrus simplex. The sequence continues at coordinate 88,213,493 of NC_090272.1, read as the reverse complement.
AACTAGTCAACCGGAATGTAGAATGAATCTATCTCGCTGGAGATGTGGAGCTGTTAACGTTAGACACAGAACAAACAATACCATTGAAGGGTGAAGCCACAAAATCAACAGTAAAACTGGAAGGCCTCACCCAAGAATAACACTAATCAGAGAGAACAAATGGAAGGGATCCTACACTTCTAAAAGCGAAGGTATCGGCCAAAGAAAGACAAAGACCACGAAGGGCGTGAAAATGAAAGACTCCGTAGGCCTCGAGTGCTCTAATACCGTCGGGGTCGGAAAAGAACAAGAGTTGACCAAGGGAGGTCGGTTAGGATAGATTAAACTAAGGAGCCTGGCACAAGTTAGTGAAAGCAATGCCAGGACTCAGCTAAGGCCCCGTGGACGCCAACCCACAGCCTCTGGATTCCTTTTTAGACGCCTCTTACGACAGGCAGGGGTTACTGTGGGTGTTATTCTACCGCCCCCACCCACAGGAGGATCCCACCCACAGAGGATACCTATCTTCTTTGTTGAAGATTTCTATTGAGACACCTTCAGATGAAGATGTCAGAGAAGAGAACACTTGACAACAAGGAATTATTAACACTAATCAGAGGGAAAAGTGGAAGGAATCCAACACTTCGAAAAATGAAGGTATTGTCCAATGAAACACAAGGACCACGAAGGGTGTGAAAATGAAATAAAGCCTAGACTCTAATACAGTCGGCGTCAGAAAAGAACAAGAGGTGACCAAGACGATAGATGAAAGTGAGAAGTCTGGCACAAGTAGAAGCAATGCCAGGACTCAGCTAAGGGCTCCATGATCGCCAACACACTCTCCAAATTTAAGAGCACTTGGTGCCCCTTTTAATCACCTCTTACGACAGATATGGAATACCGTGGACGTATTCTACCACCCCCAACCACAGTGTTTCAAGCCAAAAAGAGAAAATAAGGTTCTTGTAGAAAGGTACGGCAAATAAAATCTCAACTCAAGCAAAACAAACGATGTGTATTATAGTTACCGACAAATCGTGTTGACTCAGTACAGGCTTACTGTAAAGAAGTGCGTGATTTTTTTTACAATTTGCTTTGCGTCGCACCGACATAGATAGGTCTTATGGCGACGGTGGGATAGGAACGGCCTAGGAATGGGAAGGAAGCGGCCGTGGCCTTAATGAATGTACAGCCAAAGCATTTGTTTGGTGCGAAAATGGGAAACCACGGAATACCATCTTCAGGGCTGCCGACAGTGGGGTTTGAATCCATTATTTCCTGCATGCAAGCTCACAGCCGTGCGCCCCCAACGACACGGCCAACTCGCCCGGTCCTACCGAGTGCAACAGCCTGCCTGAATATTGGCGGGAAGTAGCTGGGAGTTAGATAAATTTCTTCAAATACAGTAGAGACAATACGCGACACTTCCGGATTTAGCCTTGTTAAAATGGGAGACCATTCGACGATGGCGCTCCTAGCGACTTGACCTGAAAATTCGCGCTAAATTCAAATATCAATGGAAATGTATATACGGAAATGGATAAATAAATTACGTCTAAAAAGAAAGTGTTACCAAGATATTAACTTCAAAGTTGCTAACGCAATTCTGGATAAATTAATAAAGAATTATTTAACAGGTTATTATTTAAAGACTGAAATTAGACATATAATCAAGATGTGAAATGGACTGCTGTGAAAGGGCTTGATCTTTCATTTATGCATTACTTTTTTAGCTTTAGAATTCCTACCTGAACGTTCAAGGCTAGATTTTTCTTTTTTCTCATTTAAAAACATGTATCATCATATTAAAACACTTATCAACAAAAATATCGGCACATTCCTTACACACATGACTCAATGAATTTACATTTAAGAGCTGGACAATTTTCTTTTTAACTTGAAGCCTACTAACAGAAAGAAAATCTATAAATTTAGCCTCAAAAACATTCAAACCTTCTCTATAAGCAATACTTGCCATAATGCCATTACATTAGGGTAAAGCAAATTTGCATCATCATATTGTTTCAACAAAATATGTACATTTCTTAAATCACCCATATTTTCTTCAGTGCCTGACAACGCATCAAGGCTTTCCAAATGGGGTAACTTGGAACACAACCAGCCACACTCATATACATATGTATTTTCCTGAATTAAATCAAACCCACAGATCACACCTACAACAACACATCGGTATTGAAGGTTAACTGCTGCACTATACACTAAAATATGCGTATTATATTTTAAACCAGTTAAAATATGGGTCGAGCAGGTCAGAAGATTATGAAGTACTATAAAAATCTCTTTGTCACTGGAAGAATATATATATATATGCAAACACAATATTACTTACATTTTCTTGTCACGGGGGAAACGGAAGAAAGACCGCGCGTTCTTCTCTACTTCATAGTTACTGCAGCCAAACACAGCACATACCTTTCCCCTCATGTTGAGAGGAGATGTCAAGGAATGACACACGCTACTATTTAATTATGTCAACTCTCTGAAAACGCATAAATAATACCAAAAACTTCACACACAAATACACGTGCTCTTATGACAGAATCAGTAGTTCTCAGGTCAATCCGCTAGAGAGAGCTCTAATAACTGTCCCTCGATATCTCGCTGGGTGTCGCATATTGTGTCTACTGTATTTGCTTTCTTCTTTACCATGCTTTCAAACTATCGAATCCCTACTCTGAGGCACTGGTTGGAATGAGCAGAGTGCATATTTAAAGGAATAAAGGCAGAGGAGTGTTCATGGCTGCCTGCGGCCTGGTTATTCCAGCTCTGGACTTTGGACTGTTAAATTGACACCGTAGTATTGTTCGTTAAAAGTGAGAAAATGTGCGGTTTTTCATTTGATCGAGTATTTTATATGATAACATTGCTTTTAATCGCTACTTTCCTACTGACGTTTTTGAAATGACGTATGTTGACTTCAGTAGGAAAACCACAAAGTCAGTCTTTCTGAAAATCCCGTAGCGAAGCACGGGTACATCAGCTAGTCAGTTATAAGTGTAGATACTTGCTTTGTCTTTCCATGCAACGTTGCGTGATTTGTAACGATGTGTGTTAGACCTATGTAGCACCTGCTACTGTAATCACTAGAGATGAGAATTATAGGCACTAAAAACAGTTAAAATAGGCAGGCAGATTGTACCCTGGTGGGGCGTCAGATGCGTCAATTAGAATTATTTATTAAGGGATATATTTCATATTCGCTAAGCAATAATATCTTACATTATATATTGAAGGCCTACTGGCCAGTTTAGAAGATTTTGTGAAACCTACCACATATTTCTGTTTCCTCTAGAGATTATGAAACACAATGGCCAGCAAAATTAGTATTCCCGGAAATTATTGCCAAGTTGGAAAGAGAAGGGGATGGTTATTTTCGAGCCAATGGAAAATCTCGTGCCTGAGGGCCAAGTGATATTTAGAACAAGGAAATTACGGCGCGCAAGATTCTTGGAAATTACGTCAGGGAAAGGCCAGGGTTGCAGACAGGTGTGAAGCGTGCAGTTGGTATTTAAACAAAAAACATGAAATTTCAAACTTCCGCTTAGCTATGGACCAATAGTAAAATTCACCGGAGAGAAGCAGTCAAGCCAACATCATATTGTAGGAGGCGCTATCAAATGTAACTTCATTGATTGAATTTATAAAGGAAAACTGAATACAAATTCGTAATCAGGAAAAATTTAGAAACATGACCAAATGTTAAAAGTTATTATTTAATGAAGATTTACTGTCATAATTCTTATAAATCAGTGACGTTATTCGCTGATTGGTTGAAGGCAAAGGACGCCACAAATGACGCGTATTTACCCGCCAAGGATACAAGAGCTAAATTCACAATTATATTAATTACCAGCGATCGAAATGAGTCGAGATTTGACATAGAGGCAAGAATCATACAATCACATCAGTGGATCCGAAGTTGAAGCCACTGGCAGGTCTGCATATAGTCAAATGGGGAAATTGGAAATGCTCACTCTAACGTGACCTCTCGTGAACTCGGGGAGGGGATGAACATTCACTTAAATAGCAGGTCAGGACGACTGAGGAGACACTTGGAAAAAAATTCGTCGAGCAGTTACTACGTCAGTGCGCGAAGACACTTGGAAAAATTCGTCGAGCAGTTACTGCGTCAGTGCGTGTAAACACTCTGTGAACGTTATTAGAGCCGGCGCTACGTCAGTATGTGGACACTTGTAATATTTTGGTCGAGAAACCACGATGTCAGTGCGTGTAACCAATACATTTTCTAACATTTGTTTGAGATGTTACTGCGTCTTTAGGATAGTGTAACCAATCGACTCCATAAAGTTTACCGAACTCGATAGCTGCAGTCGCTTAAGTGCGGCTAGTATCCAGTAATCGGGAGAGAGTGGGTTCGAGCCCCACTGTCGGCAGCCCTGAAGATGGTTTTCCGTGGTTTCCCATTTTCACACCAGGCAAATACCGGGGCTGTACCTTAATTAAGGCCACGGCCACTTCCTTCCACTTCCTAGGCCTTTCCTATCCCATCGTCGCCATAAGACATATCTGTGTCGGTGCGACGTAAAGCAAATACAAAAGAAAAACATAAAGTTTAGAGTCACCAGCAGTAATTGCCTAACGGTAAATTTATAGCAATTCATAAACATTTGCGAAGACTTGCAGATTCTGAACAAGTTCTGGTCAGTCTCACGGACATTAGTGGGCATGGACGCCAATATTACGTAGTGCCGAGTTCGGAAACCGAGTGCGCGACGGGCCGTTAACGTGATCGCCTTAATATCACCAGTTCCTAAAGAGCCGCGAAGGAACGAAGATATCTATGTGTAAATTAGGCGGGTCAGTCATAAGACCAGAAGTGCATTATTTCATTTAAATAAGTTCTGAGTGCAAAATTGTTATATGCTAAAATTTTAATACGTAAAAATGTGTACAAAGTGCATTGGATTACTTCTTCAAGCTGACATGACAGCTAACAGAATGCAGTGCTAGGCTGAGAAGGGCCATGAGGCTTTTCGTCCGGTCTAGCAAACTACAGGCTGAGATAAGCACAAATACCTATTAAATTATGTAGATTTGCTAAACGTTAACGGAAGGAGATCATATGATTTAAAATGGTGACTTGAACGTTAAACGAGCCGCTTCACGGCTCGTCCAATTCAGATATAGGAAGAATAAGGGACAAGTTGATATGTAAATAATTATATCAAGCACTCATAATAATCTTGATTATTTTAGTTCAGTAGATTAGGGTTGATTTTGTTTGTTCCAGTGCTTGAAGTGTTCATGATTGATTGTATAGGAGCACGTCTCACGTAAAGATAAATTGAGATTCATGTTAGAAGTGCTCCAGATGTGGTTGACTTAGGTCAGTTTCTCGTAAATTTTGTAGATATTAAGGCACGATGTACGATTATCGAGAGGCAGAGGGTTGCCAGTGAATTTAAATGTTGAGGGACTGGATTGAAGTACGATTGTGTGTCTGTAAATATCAATGATTATGTGTGCCGCGAAGTTTCGCCAGTGGACAGCAATAATAATAATAATAATAATAATAATAATAATAATAATAATAATAATAATAATTAGAAGTATCGGAGTTATAAATGGACACGGGTTGTGCCTAAATTAGTGGTTAATAATAATGCTTTGTGAATAAGACACGAGCCTAGTTTTATAGAATGATTGCAAATTAAAATAATTTAAATGTGGAGGTAACATGTGACAAGTGGAAGTTTTTATTAATTCGGGCAGTAAATTTGATTTTAATATTATTTGTTGATTTAACGTTTTTGGACTCAATAATAATCAAAATAATTTGTTTAGAAGCGATAGAGGCACTTCTATATGATGGTGACGCTATATTGAAGACCCAGAGTGGGTTAACCCCATTTTTTAATTTTGGAGGTCGAGCGGGACAAAAATCCGGCATGAGATAAAATTGAGTCGTTCTGATATTGATGATAAAATAGATGAATCCCGAGGCCTACGTGGATGTTATATGCCGATTCCGGTGTTATGAGTGGCAGAAGAGTCCACGCACCGAGGATTAATAAATAAAATGTTTTGAAGAGTTTCAGTGGAGTAAATGGATTTCAAATGAGAAGGAAGGAATAATTTAGCACTCGCAGGGACTGAATGGAGATTCCAAGCCGCGAGGTGCCATGGGATTTGAGATTTGTCTTAGGAGGACATGGCGTCCCCATAAATTAATGACAGTACGAAATGAAGGTGGCGGTTCGAATATCGTTATTGTGTCCCGACCGATGTGAAATCGGATCTTGGTTGTTTATATGGGATTTAACGTATGTGACTAAATTCTGAAGTTGGAAATTAAAATTACAAATTAATAACAATATTCCAAGTAAATCGTGTCTTAACTGATTGCTTAGTGCCAAACAAGACCCGAACCGTAAAGGGTTATGCATTAAATATAATAATAGTTAACTGCCGTGTAACAAGTGAAATTAATTTATCATAATAATCATTTGAAGGAGCATAAGAAGAGGAATTTACTATATTATTTCTGAGAATAATAATAACGGTGAAAAATGAAATTAAAATATTAAATCAATGATGATTAAGTGTTACTATAATGACAATCTGATGATGATGATATTAATAATTATAATGAAACATTTTTAAATGAATTATTTCGTATGAATGATGTTGGCGGATACTAGGGACATCAGCTGGCGAAATAACATAATAATGTCAAGTTGTTGTAAATAATAAGCTAAGTTTGTGATGTTAATTGTGATGGCAAATCCCTACATCTGGACCATTATGTTAGAGTCGCTTTGTCGATTCCTTCAGTTAACGATAGCATATCTTGGTTAGGAACTCGGGGACGGTATTGTACTATCCCGGGTTGGTCTCATCTCAGTAAAAGTGGAGGCGATGACATAATTCATGTGATCGCGCCCACCTTGCCAAAAGGTAATTCATCCCGACCAGAAATGGTCGTGGTGTTGTCACGAGGGTCGTGTTTCAACCCTCGACAATCAACGGTTCAACCACCCAAGTGGATGGGTGGTCTATAGTGTCAAATTTTATTATGTAAATTTTCTGGAATGACTTTCCAAATTATGGGCAAAATAAGAGTCAACAAATTGTTCGGTGTGTTCCAGTTTATCTTTAAATAAAATGCTCCTTCAGCATTTGCAAGGAAATAGTTCCAAGTTCTGTTCTTGGTGACCGTTTAAATATCCGTCCCCTTTCCTAGGACGGAGCCTCCCAATTTTCCCTTTGATCTGTTTTAATGTATTTTTGTTTGTTTTTATGATGAGCCTCAAAGTTAATAATTTGAGTGACCCTTTCAACCCTGTAGTACTGATTAGATGGCGCCCAGATATTTAATTGGAGATTCCGTATCTTCTTTTTTGTTGTTGTTCTTTTTTGTTTGTTTGTTTGTTTGTTTGTTTGTTTGTTTGTTTGTTTGTTTGTTGCGTTGGATTCGAACCTAACACCCCTGAGATAAATGCTGGTTGGCACTCAGGTTTTGAGCGGGTGCAATATAGGCTCTTAAATTAGCCAAAACAGGCACTAACGCGTAAAATAGGCAACAAAATAGGCATAAAAACAATACGTATAATTTTAAAACACTCTCAATTACTACAAAAGGAATTTACAACAAGCAATTTTTTTATGTTTTCCGGTAACAATTTTTTCTCCTGTCGGGCAGAATGTTTTGTACGGTACTGAGATAAAGATCTTTCAACATCACAGGAAGTGATTGGACAAAATTTCAATGAAGCCACTTTATCTGGTTTTAGTTCAACTGTTTCATCTACCTCACCTCGTAACACCCTGGCTACTTTTACCGTTGCTTTTCATCATGGGTTCTGCTGCAGGATTCTTATGGAACTTTTTTCTGACAGCGGCTACCTTCCCAGAGGTTCGGTCAAAACTTCCCCCGACTTCTTCCACAAACCCTAAATTACTCCACCAGGGGAAAGCCACTCTCCTCCAACTCGGTGATTGCTCCCGGCAGCTTGTTGAAGTTTGAAGATGCTCCAGTTTATGCAGGAGGATATTAGCTCCCACCATTGCAGTGCACAGGTCTATAGCAAATTGTTGGTGATCGCTGTTCACAGTGGACTGGTAGAAAAGTTGCGTTGACACAGCTTTCTGTAGTCGCGTCAAATTCATCGCAGTATTTCTATGTTGATCTGTATGGTATATTTTTACATTTAATCTGAAAAATAATAAAATGGACTTGAATTACAATGTTCCTATATGTTAAATTTCTACAGCTGGGCTAATTGGCAATAATGCTTAGTATAAACATGCATTTGTTTCATAAAAAAGAAAAATACTATTAGTGATGTTTCTAGAACAAAACTTTAAAGTAGGAACAAGAGAATTCGTAATTTACATGGAAATATGTCCTCAGAAATGTTCAGTTATAATCCGGCAGTTTTCTGTCGAGTTCACAGAGTGAAAAAATAATAAAAATGACGTGAAACGAAACCTGAGTAGCGTAGAGGAGAGATCCTCCCTATATGCTTGCCAGGGACTCACCAAGCTGCCGCTAGCAGTATTCTTACTTATATAGAAGAATTAAAACGGAAGCACTATAAATCTCAGATTTGTGAACATTTTATATGTTGCTATTCGCCGGCTTTGGTCAGCCGTCATAAAGACTGTTTTCTGTGGCCTGCAATGAATCCTGCATCATTTGTGCCCACAAGGCTGCCACCCCCGTTGAAAATTAGAAGACCGCGTGATTTGAAATTGTCATGGCATGCGCCCATAACCTTACTTTTTGTCACATTTTCGCAAGACTCTATATACGATGCTAGAGCTTACGCCCCCACCCCAAGCACAACGGTTACTAACCAGACTCCACCAATCCAGTGCAACGGTCTTTTCACTGGCCTAGTCTTGTAAAGACAGTCTTTGCAGCCTTATAAAACAAGCTGTGACATCGTCCAAGCCGTGCTATCTTGTATGTCTAGCCTCTCTGACATCTTTCTAGCTGCACCACATTCGATCTTCAACCTGTTTCGCGAAGGTTTAGCGGAAGCGTAATAGAGTTCACTAGAGCCTACACATATAGCGCTGAGAAAATTAGCCACGATTTTTAAAAATTACATTTCAGTTGTAGTCCGCTTCTTTGGTGTAGTAGTTAACGTGATTAGCCGCCACCCACGGAGGCCCGTGTTCGATTCCCGGCTCTGCCACGAGGGTTGGAACGGGGTCCACTCAGCCTTGGGAGGTCAACTGAGTAGAGGTGGGTTCGATTCCCACCTCAGCCATCCTCAAAGTAGCTTTCCGTGGTTTCCCACTTCTCCAGGAAAATACTGGGATGGTACCTAACTTAAGGACGCGGCTACATCCTTCCCTCTTCTTTGCCTGTCCCTTCCAATCTTCCCATGCCTTCACAAGGCCTCTGTTCAGCATAACAGGTGAGTCTGTCTGGGCGAGGTACTAGTCCTCCTCCCCAGTTTTATCCTCCGACCCAAAGTCTTACGCTCCAGGACACAATCAATCAATACTGATCTGCATTTAGGGCAATCGCCCAGGTGGCGGATTCCCTATCTGTTGTTTTCCTAGCTTTTTCCTAAATGATTTCAAAGAAATTGGAAATTTATTGAACATCTCCCCTGGTAAGTTATTCCAGTCCCTAACTCCCCTTCCTATAAATGAAAATTTGCCCCAGTTTGTCCTCTTGAATTCCAACTTAATCTTCATATTGTGATCTTTCCTACTTTTATAAACGCCACTCAAACTTATCAGTCTACTAATGTCATTCCACGCCATCTCTCCGCTGACAGCTCGGAACATACCACTCAGTCGAGTAGCTCTTCTTCTTTCTCCCAATTCTTCCCAGCCCAAACTTTGCAACATTTTTGTAACGCTACTCTTGTGTCGGAAATCACCCAGAACAAATCGAGCTGCTTTTCTTTGGATTTTTTCCAGTTCTTGAATCAGGTAATCCTGGTGAGGGTCCCATACACTGGAACCATACTCTAGTTGGGGTCTTACCAGAGACTTATATTCCCTCTCCTTTACATCCTTACTACAACCCCTAAACACACTCATAACCACGTGCAGAGATCTGTACCCTTTATTAACAATCCCATTTATGTGATTACCCCAATGAAGATCTTTCCTTATATTAACACCTAGATACAATGATCCCCAAAAGGAACTTTCATCCCATCAACGCAGTAATTAAAACTTAGAGGACTTTTCCTGTTTGTGAAACTCACAACCTGCCCTTGAGACGGTAGAGCTGAGTCCGAGGGAAAAACCTACCCTGGAGGGTAAACAGATTAAGAAAGAAAGAAAACATTTCAGTTGTAAATCTCTATTTTCAGAGGAAACGAATCAGAGTTCAAAATACCGATTTTTAATTTTCATCCACTCTGTGACAAGAGACCACCGGCGTTCTAACTCCTCGTTCAGTAATTGATTATTTATATTTTCTTCATCATCATCATCATCATCATCATCTGTTTACCCTCCAGGTTCGGTTTTTCCCTCGGACTTAGCGAGGGATCCCACCTCTACCGCTTCAAGGGCAGTGTCCTGGAGCTTCAGACTCTTGGTCGGGGGATACAACTGAGGAGTATGACCAGTACCTCGCCCAGGCGGCCTCACCTGCTATGCTGAACAGGGGCCTTGTGAAGGGATGGGAAGATTGGAAGGGATAGGCAAGGAAGAGGGAAGGAAGCGGCCGTGGCCTTAAGTTAGGTACCATCCCGGCATTCGCTTGGAGGAGAAGTGGGAAACCACGGAAAACCACTTCCAGGATGGCTGAGGTGGGAATCGAACCCACCTCTACTCAGTTGACCTCCCGAGGCTGAGTGGACCCCGTTCCAGCCCTCGTACCACTTTTCAAATTTCGTGGCAGAGACGGGAATCGAACCCGGGCCTCCGGGGGTGGCAGCTAATAACGCTAACCACTACACCACAGAGGCGGACTATTTATATTTTAGTAATATAAATTCTTGAAAGTTCACGACTAATACAGCATTGCAACAAAACAACTTTCCACAAAACGTAAATTAATAGGCCTATAAATGCTACAATGAAAAACGATCGTAGTTCAGTTACAAAAAAAAAAAAAAAAAAAAAAAAAAACCGAACTTACCTCCTTACATCAAACTTGGCAGAAGACTACCCTTCCATTCGCAGTGAAATTGAGATCCCCTGTGATCCACCGCTTCAGCCAGTAGGACTTCGACGGTTTTTCTTTGCAATTACATTTTGTTTATGTCACGCCGACACAGATAGATCTCATGGTGACGATGGTATGGGAAAGACCTAGGAGTGGGAAGGGAGAGACCGTGGCCTTAAGGTACCACAGAAAACCATCTTCACCATCTTCAGGACTGCCGACATTGGGGCTCGAACCCACTATCTCCCGGAGGCAAGCTCACAATAAATCACAATACGTTCTGTCCGCCCCCGTAGCGTAACGGTTAGTGTTATTAGTTGCCGTCCTCGGGGGCCCGGGTTCGATTCCCGGTACTGCCAGAAATGTAAGAATGGCGGGAGGGCTGGTATGTGGTTGAAATGGTACATGCAGCTCACCTCCATTGGGGGTGTGCCTGAAAAGAGCTGCACCACCTCGGGATGAGGACACGAGTTTACTTACTTACAACACGTTCTGAAGATAAAGCGTACGCGTACAACAGTTCACATCGAGAAGGAGGTATAAGGGATATGGGTTGTGCAACGTAGTTCGACGTTGATTGGTTCTCGCATATGTCTTAGAAGGTTGGAGGGGTTGAAGGCTTCGAGGTCAAATTGTTCCTTGTTTCTCTTGATGGAAATTTCCCAAGAACTATTTCTGGTGACTTCCGAGAATTCCCATTTTGTTCGTGGGGTAAACAGATCTTGAGAAATGAGAAGATAATTCTGTCGAGCACATCAGTTACAATATAATGAATGCACTGGAAGAAAATCGACTCCTTTAAAATAGATTCAAAAGGCATCAAATTAATAGGAAATTATACTCCAAATAGGCACAAGCCCCTTAAATAGGCATTTATAGGCACAATAAAACCAACGAAATCTAGCTTAAAGGACCCTAAAACGGATTTATATTTCAAAAGCCTACGTTTCTGAACACAGGAATAAAATAGGCAAATTCCCCTCTCTAGTAATCACATTATCCAGGCTTATTGTGATTTTAAACAGTGGTGATGGTTGCGGCGACGGTTGTAGTTTTACGTTGTGCAACCAGTCCTCTCTGAAAACTAATCAGAGGGACAATGGAAAGGTGCGACACTTCAGAGAATGAAGATATCGATAAAAGAAAGAGAAGGCACAAATGGCGTGAAAATGAAAGACTCGCTGGGACTCGCAAACCTAATGCTATCTGGGTCGGAAGACAGCAAGAATTGGTGAAGCAAGGCGGAATAGGAAAAATGAGAGCGAGGAGCCTGCCTCAAGTAGATGGAAACAATGTCATACTCAGCTAGGGGAACTGTGGTCGCCAACCCACGTTCCGAACTTGAGAGCCTCTGCCCTGTACGTCTCTTACGACAGACATGGTGTACCATGGATGTATTCTAGCGTCCCCGCCTACAGGGGGCTTAAACGATGAATTTGATAGATTTCACCATTTTATTCCCCTATATCTTTGATCGCAACTGCAAAATCGTTACGACTACAGTCTGGTATTTGTGAAATGTGATGGAAGTTTATCGATTAAGTTTTCGTCTAGCCATCGACACCGACCAATCTTGGACAAAAGTGTTTGTTAAATATCATAGTATCGTTAAACTCTCCATACGTCAGAGATAACTATTTGCCATCTAGTGGTAATATACAAAGTAAACACGCCATCTTTGGCAAACTTCGAGCAACCTTATGAAGCTTTAGTACCAAAAAAATGCCATGTCTTTAGATCTCGCATCCACAGGGAGTAATAGTATGGTTGTCATGGTAAGCACATAAAGAATATCGTTTCCAAGTAACGAATAAACTAAAGTGCATTGTAGGTTGAATTATAACGTATAATAATAAAAGCAATACTGATTACTGTCGAGTGAATGATTAATTAATGTATTAATTAATTAACTGAATGAAATGTCTTTAAACCCACTTACAACGAACCCACCGACAAATCATCCCATACCACTCTTGTGCTGCATGCTAGTAGATCAGCTTAAAAAGGATGTACGTAAGTTTATTTTCTTTACAATACAGCTAGGATCTGTTCCATTATTTATTTTCTCTGCAATACATTAAATAGAGCAGAAATAATTAAACTGCAGGCCTACTGTTGTTCTAAAAATTGCTTATCAGAAATATTTCATAAATATTTATGTTAAACGACATGAATATTGAAGTGATAAAATTTAAGTTGTATTCACGACGGTGTAGTTCTATTGCAGTGGTATTTATTGCAACAAGAAGCCATGAATCTCTTTCATTTGGAAATGGAGTATAATCAGAAACAAGATTTCTTCATCAAACGAACTCAAGAGCTCGATGCTATGATAAAAAATGTATGCACTCTTGCCGATGAGTCCCACACAGATAACGAAACAAGGAGTAGTATTTATAAATTCGTTTCAAACATAACCAAGTCATGGTGCAACAACGAAGAAGCTATTGCTCAAGAAGTCAGCACCAGGTCATATTTCAGCTGCACATCATCAGGTAAATACAAATAAGCTAGAAGGACCCATATCGCGAATTAACGTAACCCATTTCAGCGTTGCCAAGTTGGCATATTTATTCCATAGGTGTACTTAGCTAAATAATTCTGAGCTACCGGTAAGTTACGACCGTAACGTATAGGCCTATTTTTGCAAATGGAGCATTATATTTTGAGTGAAATATTTGCTTTTATACATTCTGCCACTAGCTACTAAGTTCATTTTCATTTTTCTTAAACTCCATACCGTATTTTGGTAGTTAGTAATTATTATCAAATACGGTAATAATCAGTGTGGTCCCTAGGACCTTTTTTAATGGACACACCGCCCTCCCATTTTTACAGATTGCCCGGTTAACATAACCTAGATATATGCTAGGTACCGGTACATAACATTTTATTTATTTACTTATTTAGACTTCCCCAACTAGACATTACCCCTGAGGTCAAAGTATACAAAAATATAATACAAAATAATATTAAAAGTAGTTCTCAGTTGGTTAGCACATTTGACATTCTGCATGTTGTTGCATTAAAAGTTTGGGAGATATGGTTCTTCCGGATTTGGACGGAATATTTCAAGGCAGTCACTGCAATTTCTTTTATGAATGCCTGATTGAGGTTAAATGATTTGCAGAACTGGATGAAAAAGAGAGGAATGGCTCCTCTGGCGCCAACCATTAATCCCATAAATTCTATATCATCCAGCCGGTATTCTTGTCGATAAAATGGGATGGTTGGTTCATATGTTGTTTTCTTTTTCTCATGTACGGTACCTCATTGGGTTGTGTTTCGGATGTCTCGAATCTATTACAAAGCCCTTTCGGTGGTCTTTGAAGGCTATCTTGTCAATTCAATGGGTGCTCCCTGCAATAGAGAGACCGTGAACCTCCTCGGAGACTGTAAAGCCTGATTGAGCAATGGCAGATCGTATTTTATGGTACCGGTACCTAGTATTTCGTAGAGCTTCTCCATGCGAGCAGTAACCGAGGACATGAGCAAGAGTTCCTACATATCTGAGTCGTTGGGTGCTCCAAATTAAAGCGTAGGTAAACATTGTAAAACTATTTAATAACCTTCATCATTGTTAGCAAAATTGCATCAATTAAATCGGAGTTTCAATGTTTAGCTTGACTATCATGTAGTATCGTGCGCGAGCGGTGTATGGATTAGCGTGGAATCGTATACGAGCATTCGATTCCGCATGACGTTACAAAACCTGTATGGTACCGTACTCCACAGCAACCGAGTGCAGAGCCCCGGAGTTACATGATTATGAACGAGCAGTAGAACACAGAAGTTCAAAATACTCGGTTACCGTATGTCTTGTATGTGATAATAACACTAAAATAGTTCAACCCAGGCGAATTGGCCGTGAAGATGGTTTTCGTGGTTTCCCATTTTCACATCAGGCAAATGCCGGGGCTGTACCTTAATTAAGGCCACGGCCTCCCAGTCCGTATGTAGGCCCTAGCATATACTCTACATGCCATTTTAATTACCGGTACTTGCAATAATACAATAAAATATAAGGAGAGATTAATAATGGTAGAAAAATCAACTCGAGTCCTGATGTAGCATATATGCTACAAGTCATTTTAAAAAATAGCAAAATTTCATTTTCTTGTTTTTGAACATTTTAAAGTTATTTTAGCAAACTATAACATATTGAATGCAAAAACAGGTTCAGGACTGAAGAGGATAAATTATATGAGTAAAGAACTGGAATCAGGGATAAGGCTTTTTGTAGATGATGTTATTCTGTATGGAGTAATAAATAAGTTACAAGATAGTGAGCAACTGCAAAATGACCTTGATAATGTTGTGAGATGGACAGTAGGCAATGGTATGATGATAAATGGGGTTAAAAGTCAGGTTGTGAGTTTCACTAATAGGAAAAGTCCTCTCAGTTTTAATCACTGCATTGAGGGGAGAATGTTCCTTATGGGGATCATTGTAAGTACCTAGGTGTTAATATAAGGAAAGATCTTCATTAGAGTAATCACATAAACAATATTGTAAATAAAGGGTATAGATCTTGCACATGGTTATGAGGGTATTTAGGGGCCATAGTAAAGATTTGAAGGACAAAATGAAACAAATAAACCTGGAACAGATGACATCACAGTGGAAATGATTAAAGCTGCAGGACCTATTGGAATGCAGTGCCTGTATAGAATAATGAAGATAGTATGGACTGATGGAGAGATTCCTGACGATTGGGCGTGGGCAATTATTGTACCTATTTTTAAAAAAGGTAATAAGGCACTTTGTGGAAACTACAGAGGAATAGCATTACTGTGTCATTGCATGAAGATTTATGAAAAGATAATCTTACATAAAATTAAGAACAAGATAGATTCACAATTAACAGAAGAACAACAACAAGGATTTAGACCTGGAAGATCAACTCTTGATGCCATATTTACAGCTAGACAACTAGTAGAAAAGAAATAGGAATTTGGGAAAACTGCAGTTTCATTCATAGATATACAAAAGGCTTATGACGTGGTTAAAAGAGAAGAGATATAGCAAGGGCTGAATACAATGGAATTGTCAAGAGAAATGCAATTCATTATTAGAAACATGTATAACAAATGTCTGTAATGTGTTATAATAGATGGCAAAAAATAAGAATGGTTTAGAACAGACAGAGGAGTTCGGCAAGGGAGTGTACTTTACTTTATTTTAATATAGTGATGGACAACATTATGAGGAAAGTTTGCCAAGGGTCAACAGCAAATGATATGAAATCATAGCATATGCAGATGATGTAATGATATGGGAAGAAAATGAACAAAAATTGGAAGAACAACTAAATACCTGGCAGAGGGCAATTGAAGAAGCAGGCATGGAATTAAGTTTAACGAAAAGTGAGGTAAAGAAAATCAGTAGGGAAAACAAAAAATGAAGGATGTTAGGTGTAATGGAAAAATTCTTAAAGAAGTGGATGCTTTTAATTACCTAGGAAGTAAGCTAACTGGAAAAGGAAACATCAAGGAAGAAATTTTGGAGAGGATAGGAAACTGCTAAAAATTTTATTACTGTATATCAGACATAATTAGAAATTGGAAAGTACCTACCAAAGCAAAAATCATGATATATAAATTGTATTATTTTCCAATATTGACCTATGGATCAGAATGTTGGACTTGGATTTTAAAAATCTGATCAGATTACAAGCGACAGAGATGTATTTTCTGCGAGGGATCTTTGGTGAAACAAGGACGGACAAGGTAAGAAATGAAACCGTATTAAACACACTACAGAAAGAAAATATGGAGAGAAATAGGCTGAAATGGTTCGGTCACATCAAAAGAATGAGACAAGAAAGATTAACAAGGAAAGCTCTGTAATGGACAGAATCTGGAAGAAGACCAATTGGAAGACCATGAACAAGATGGAGGGATCAGGTGGAGGATGACGTAAATTGTAGAGGACTGCAGTGGCAGACAGTGATGAACGATAGAATGTGGGGAAAAAAAGAGAAGATTGGAAGAGGCTCTGTGAATGACCTGCATAAGCAGAAACGTATCAGAAAGAAGAAGAAGAAGAGAAAGAAGAATTAAAGATGTAAAGGAGAGGGTAAGACCCCAACTAGAGTATGGTTCTTGTGTATGGGACCCTCACCAGGATTACTTGATTCAGGAACTGGAAAAACTCCAAAGAATAGCAGCTTGATTTGTTCTGGGTGATATCCAAAAAAAGAGTAGCGTTACAAAAGTGTTGCAAAGTTTGGGCTGGGAAGACTTGGGAGAAAGGAAAAGAGCTGCTTGACTAAGTGGTATGTAATACCAATATAGTTGGTCCGTTATTGGACATTATATCCGAGCTGTGAGCTGTCAGTGGAGAGATGACGAGGAATGACATTAGTAGACAAATACGTTTGAGTGGTATTTTAAAAATAGGAAAGATCACAATATGAATATATAGTTGGAATTCGAGAGGAAAAATTGGGGCAAGTATTCATTTATAAGAAGGGGAGTTAGGGATTGGAATAATTTACCAAAGGAGATGTTCAATAAAATTCCAATTTCTTCGCTGTCATTTAAGAAAAGGCTAGGAAAACAACAGATAGGGAATCTGCCACCTGGGCAACTGCCCTAAATGCAGATTAGGAGTGACTGATTGACCACTAGATACATAAATAAAGTGTTTTTTGGAACATAACTGTGGTTTAAGACGTCCGAGGGTATTCCTTCAAGGCATTTGGGCCACAGAGCTTGTCTAAAACGACACTGACATTACATTATTTACCCCATTTGAATTTGGATGAAAATTGTGATTTAGAGAGCTGGTTCCTGTTCTCCAACAAGCTAGAAAGAAGACTATAAAGTGGCTGTTGCACTGCCATATTTTAAGGGAACACAACAAATGAGCGTGGTAATGAAGCAAATATACAGGCTGCAGAAATAAAGAGTGTTACACTGTTTTGTTAATGGGGGAAGCACTCAAAGGTGCATAATGTCTTTTTAAAAGGGCATTGAAAATACAATATGCTTCATTTCATTTTGCATAAAGAAGAAAAATCATGTTTCTAGTAATTACAAAAGGAATCAGAATACACCACCATTAAATACATTTAGCATTACAATGATTACAGAGAACCTTGAACAAAACACCAATCCAGACCCTCTTATGACTACAATGGGACAGGACAGGTCTAGGACTGGAAAGGAGGAGGCCATAGCCTTAATTACAGTACACCAACCACAGCATTTGCCTGATGAGAAAATGGGAGACCCACAGAAAATCATCCACCAGGACTGTCACCAGTGAGGTTCAAACCCACTACCTCCCAAATGCAAACTAACAGCTACACGCTTCAAACTGTGTAGCCAACTCATTTGGTGGTAGTGGTGATGTAGGATTGGAAGTCCTCATATTAATCGGTGTCGTTGGCAGAGGTGATGAGGTGACTAGGAAATTCAACACATGCTAGATATGTCACTTGACAGGATATCTGAACATTTCCAAATGCTATTGAACTAAGGTGGGTTCAGAAAGCCAGAGCTCTACCATATGAGCCACTCAGCCTCATGTAGCAAGGCTTTTTAAAGTTCAAGAATAATTTATACTGAAGTGCTTATTAATCACCACAGATCTTCATTTAGGACTGTCACCCAGGTGACAAATTCCATATCAGTTTGTTACCTAGTCTTTTTTTAAATGATTTCCAAGAATTAGAAAATGTATCCACCTAATAATAATAATAATAATAATAATAATATCTCCCTTGGTAAAATAGGCCAATTCTTAATTACTTTTCCTGTAAATGAACATTTGCCTCAATTTGTCCTCTTGAATTCCAAATTTATATTCATACCATGATCTTCCTTCTTTACAAACTTCATTCAAACTTATTCATCCACTAATATCATTCCATGACATCTCTCCGCTGATAGCTCGGAATATACCGCTTATTGCAACTAATCATTATCATTACGAGTCCATGTTGAAATTCACTGCACTTCTTAAATTTAAAAATTATTTATTATATCATCCACCTATTCATTACAATAAAATCCTTGTGATCAGGATTCAAACTTTGTTACATTTGTTTCAAAATGGGACATGTTCCGCATGTATTTCAGGCATCATCAGCCAGCATATAACTTCTAAGATCAGGATCCTGATGTTGTTCTTACTGTATATGAGACTATTACATCATTTAAAATCTTAAAAACTACTTACAAATTTATATAATAGAATTACAATGGAAAAATATTGGGAAAAAGGCAAGGATCTGTTTATGGTTTTCCTTGACATTCAGAAAGCATATGGCAGCATTGCAAGAGAGAAGATATGGGAATGCCTGTGAAAAAGAAATGTGCCAGAGGGACTGGTGAGGAAAGTTCAGATGCCGTATGAGAAATGTACCAGCTGTGTGTGATTGGGTGACGGACATTCATCCTGGTTCAAGACCGAAAGTGGAGTCCAGTAAGGAAGTGCATTATCCCCATTATTGTTTATAACCATCATGGATGACATAATGAAGAACATCAAGAAAACCTCTGGTGAACTAAATGTAATGGCTTTGCTGATGATGTTATGATCTGGGGAGAAACTGAGGAACAAGTATGGTCGAGACTCAATGAATGGAAGGTTAAATTCCAGGAGTTCAATCTCAGGATAGGTGAACTCAAAATAGTAGTGATGGCAATAAACAGAGAGGAACGACCAGCGAACATCATGCTAGCAAACCATTCACTAGAAAGTGTGGAAAGTTTTACATACCTCGGCAGTGTAATATCTCGAGATACACTAGCCACAAAGGAGGTGGCAAATAGAGTGCAGAAGAGCTCTCACATTTACCAGCAAGTAAGAACACTCCTCTGGGCTCCCAAAGTACCAACAAAATCAAAGCTGGTGATGTTCAATCAGTACTTCAAACCAATCTTAGCCTATGGTATTGAAACATGCACCCTCACTAAGAAAGACTCATCAAGGTTGCAGGCATCCGAGATGAAGTTCCTTAGGTCCACAATAATTCAAAAAACCAAACTGGACAAGTTGAGGAATGATGTGGTTAGGAAGGAAGCTGGGATTGTAATATCATTGTTAGATCGGATCAGCATGTCGAGACTGAGGTGGTTTGGGCATGTAATGAGGATGGAACCAACAAGGACAGCATATGTTATCTTGGAGCGACATGTGGCAGGGAAACGGATGGTGGGAAGACCGAGAACCTTTTGGATGGACATCATAAAGATGGACATTGCAGATTGAGGAAGGACACTGGAGGATGTCATTAACAACAGAACATATCTCAATAAGACGGAATGGAAGATGCTCGCCAACAGTACCTGAGAAACTGGAACTGTAAAATGTTCCTTGTTATATATGTAGGCCTATGCCTTATCTGTTAACTGAAACTTAAAGCTGCCAAGCTGTGATTGTAAAGGGCAGTCCCTCCTTGAGCCACTAGCTCACTGGGACATTCTATAACCAATAAATAAATAAAAATAAAATGATAATGATGATAAGAATTACAAACAGTTGTGGTAAATTTAAAAATGTAAACAATCAATAGCTAGGCTGTGATTGTAAACTGACTAGAAAAAGCACATTGACTAATTCTAATGTATTGTAAGCTATTATGAAATGTTGAAACCTAATAAATTGTTATGTCTAAACCTTTTAGGAAACTCATTCCGTCTTAACATCTTTCAGAGAATGGTGTTGTAAACATTGTATCATTTAATTGCAACTGTTGTGAAAATCTGGTTAAAAACTTGTTTTAATGTTTTATAGTAACAGTATGTCATTAAAAGATATTTCTGCGTCACCATTGACGAGAATTATTTGTCGAAACCAATGTTAGACTCCCTTCTTAGCTGTATTATTGATGTTGTGGAATTAGAAGAACAGATTAACGCAGCTTAGTTTAAACAGCTGGAATCTTACGAAAATGAGCTAGTCAAAAGGGGACGTTCAAACTTAAATGATGGATGTAGTCAGCCACAGGATTGCCGAATGCGTGTTGAAGTTCTGATATTAAAAGAACGCTGTGTAACTTTAAGAGTCAATAGGAATGTCTGATTTAATTGATGATGTTGATATTTTGTCACTCGCCCCCTTTATTTTTAACAACAAAATTTACTATCAGAAGGGTTTGGCAATGGGAGATCCCATTTCACGAATTTTGGTGAATATTTACATGGACAATTTGGAGTGTAACAGGATAGTGAAGAAAATTAATGGGCTATGCTTATGGCTCCAGTATATTGATGATACATTTGCAATAATAGACAAACAACACAACAATAGTGAAAAATTCTTAGATTTTCTAAATAGTTTGGATAACAATGAAAAGTTTACAAAAGAGAACGAAGTTAACAACTCCTTACATTTTCTAGGCATGATCATAACATGCACCATTAATAAGTTCAAGTTTCAAATTTACAGAAAACCAACTGTTGCCCCGCTGACAGTAAAAAATGATTCTCTACATCCGAACTCCCGCAAACAGGCGACCTTCTATAGTTTGGTCTACAGAACATTAAAAATCTATTGGCAAGCAGTTTAAAGAAAGAACTTGATTATATAAAAGAGTTGGCAAAATTTAACCGTTATAAGTTAGATATGATCAACAAAATTATTAACAAAGTCAAACTGAAGATACCAACAAATCTCTCCCCACTTAAACCCAAAAATCTAAATTTGCTACTTTTACATACACAAATCCAGCCATATATCAAATCTCTAATTCCGTAAAAGAACAAGGTCGACATTGCCTATAAGACTCGAAATACTAACCAGAATATTTTCTTTAATCATAACATAGTCAACTCAACCAATAACCGTTATTCAGGCTCCGGGATCTATAGACTTACGTGTTCCAAATGCAATTTTTCATACATTGGGCAAACAGGCTTCAGTTTCCATACCAGGTATTTGGAACATTTCAATGCATCAAAACATAATAAATACTCCACTATGAGCTCCCACGTGAAGGATACTGGGCATCAATTTACCACAATAGAACAAGATTTAAAGATCATTAAACGAATAGACAAAGGCAAACTAATGACGGAATTTGAAATTATAAACATATATTTAGACCAGCATTTCAATAAGAACCAAAACTTGAATGATGTAATAGAAATGAAAAGTCCGTTATATGAACAGATTCCGGAATTACTACAGACATTTAATTTAAAGGATGAAGATTTTTTTAAAGTATTTAATTCTACATTTATAAACACTCCCACTACTCCACGGAATGCAACTCCCCCCCACCTTCGGTTTACGTCAATTCCCCTACGCACACAACTAGCGATTCCAAATCCCCGCCCATCCGTCCTTCCCCGAGACACCCCCAGTTTCAATATTCACACTGCTATAACACGAGAAGCAGAAGCGTAGCAACTGTCAGACTTTCCGGTACAGTTAACGCTGCAAGACAACACTGCAACAGTCACGGGGGTAAGTGACAATATATCAACATCATCAATTCAATCAGATATTCCTATTGACTCTTAAAGTTACACAGTGTTCTCTTAATTTCAGTACTTCAACACGCATTCGGCAATCCTGTAGCAGACAACATCCATCATTAAGTTTGAGCATCCCCTTTTGACTAGCTCATTTTCGTAAGATTCCAGCTATTTAAACTAAGCAGCATTAATCTGTTCTTCTAATTCCACAACATCAATAACACAACTAAGAAGGGAGTTTAACATTGGTTTCGACAAATAATTCTTGTCAATGGCGATGCAGAAATATATTTTAATGACAGACTATTACTATCAAACATTAACACAAGTTTTTAACCAGATTTTCACAACAGTTGCAATTAAATCGTATTATGTTTAGAACAACCATTCTCTGAAAGACATTGAGATGGAATGAGTTTCCTAAAAGGTTTAGACATAATAATTTATTATATTTTAATGTTTCATAATACCTTACAATACATTAGAATTATTCAATGTGCTTTTTCTAGTCAGTCCACAATCACAGCCTAGCTATTGATTGTTTATATTTTTAAATTTACCACAACGGTTTTAATTCTATTATATAAATTTGTAAGTAGCTTTTAAAATTTTAAACGATGTGATAGTCTCATATACAGTAAGAACAATATCAGGATCCTGATCTATCTTAGAGGTGATATCCTGGCTGATTATGCCTGAAATACAGGCAAAACCTGTCCGATTTTGAAACAAATGCAACAAAGTTTGAATCCTAATCACAAGTATTTTTTTGTATTGAATAGGAGGATGATATAATAAATAATTTGTGAATTTAAAAAGTACATACTGCTTAGTCGAGCAACTCGTGTCCTTACACCCAAGTCTTCCCAGCCGAAACTTTGCAAAATGTTCATAACACTACTCCTTTATCAGAAATCACCCAGAACAAAACGTGCTGCTTTCCTTTGGATCTTTTCCAGTTCTTGTATCAAGTAGTTCTGGTATGGGTCCCATACACTGGAACATGCTCTAATTGGGGTCTTACTTATATGACTTATATGCCCTATTCTTTACATCCTAACAACCTCATTAATATGATTACCTCAATGAAATTTTGCATCTTTACTGAGGAAGAAAACCTGAAAAGAAGTGAGGTATAAATGTAGCATTTAATGTTAAGAAAAATAAATGTACCTTTCCACAAAAAATATTTTCCATTTTCAGACATGCCACTATCATGTGTGTTGGAGAAAGTTCAAAGCAGTACCAACAGCATAATGGAAACATTCAAAACTATCTCTGGTCACTTCATCTGCTTCAGCCAATCTGCAAGCATGTACCATAAGGTAAGTAGTCGAAATCTTCTATAAGTTATTTAAGTTCTCAACGTGAAATAATGTGACCTGTATTTAGATTTTGTTTAGGCTGCCTGTGGACCATGGTGCTTGTGCTTTAGCTGTGTCATTGTCATTGCTGTTTGCTGCTTCTGGTGTTCTTGATGGTGAGTTTGGTGGCTGCTTTCTTGTTGGTATCTAGAGCTTTTCTGTTGGCCCAGTAATCCTTAATTTTCTTGCTCAATTCTGTCTTAGATTCCTTGGACCATTTCTTGGTTTCACTGTGATTAGCTTCTATAATGGATGTTAAGAAGAGTCTGATTTATATAACTGAATGATAGTTACTTCTGTTAGTTGTTGTGGCTTCATTACGTACTTTATAACATTCAGCATTTTCTCATCTAACATAGCCATTAATCTGATTGTTGCCTGGCTCCATGGCTAAATGGTTAGCATGCTGGCCTTTGGTCCAGAGGGTCCCGGGTTCAATTCTCGGCCGGGTTGGGGATTTATAACTTTAAATGGTTATTTCCAATGGCTCGGGGGCTGGGTGTGTGTGCTGTCTTCAGCATTAGAATTCATCATATGTAGGGCCCCATTCTCACAGACACGCAGGTCGCCTATACGGCGTCAGATTGAAAGACCTGCACCAGGCCTCTTCGGAGGCCACACGGCATCGGCATCATCATCATCATCATCATCATCATCATCATCCGATTGTTAATGGAAGTGTTGACAGATCTGTGAATATTTCTTCCCATGACTGCTGCTTGAATGTAAAGATGATGAGCTTGAATGAAACAGGCCTATCTATTAACTCTCCCCAGGTAATATACCAGATTGTCCCGAGGTGCCTGTACCACCAGTAGAGCTGATCTCTCGTTTCACTAGTGCAGATGGTTATAAAGTACATAATGCCATGTTGTCTACGTTATTGCATCACCCTTACCACTGAAGTATAGATACGATGTAAACCTCCAATTGGGATGGATTTCTTCATAAAACAGAGTAAAATAATACATTTAATGCCTATGTACCATTCAACCACCAAGTAGGCCTACACAATTTCAGATACTGACACTTGAAGTAATCTCAAATGGAAGGATTTGATGTTGAGTGGTCGAATGAACTTTTGCATTGATAAACATACTGCAATGAAAAAGACAGGAGATAAAGAATCCACTTTGTCAATACTAATCAAAAATGTATTTAATATATGTTAATAAATCATACATATTTCACGGATATATCAGAACATACCTTCTTCGGCAAAAGTATGTCACAATTTCAATGACTTCATTAAAATTAAAAGAAATAGATGTTCAATTATTACCATAACTGTCTGACTCGTTCGCTGAATGGTCAGCGTGCTGGCCTAAGGTTCAGAGGGGTCCCGGGTTTGATTCCCGGCTGGGTCAGGAATTTCAACCTTTATTGGTTAATTCCAATGGCCCGGGGACTGGGTGTTTGTGCTGTCTCCAACATCCCTGCAACTCACATACCATACATAACACTATCGTCCACCACAATAGTTCACAGTTACCTACACATGGCAGATGCCACCCACCCTCATCGGAGGGTCTGCCTTACAAGGGCTGCACTCAGCTAGAAATAGCCACACAAAATTATTATTATTACCATAATATTATTAAACATCTGAAACATAGCTATTACATTGTTTGTTTGTTTGTTTGTTTGTTTGTTTGTTTGTTTGTTTGTTTGTTTGTTTGTTTGTTTGTTTGTTTGTTTGTTTGTTTGTTTGTTTGTTTATTTGTTTGTTTGTCCAACCCTTGTCCAGCATGGCAAGGTTATTCCATTTAGTGTGTAAGATGTATGAGACAGGAGAAATCCCATCCGAATTTCGGCAGAATATTATACCTATATCCAAGAAAGCCGGTGCTGAGAGGTGTGAAAACTACCGCACCATTACTTTAGTATCCCATGCCTGCAAAATTTTAACGCGTATTATTTACAGAAGAATGGAAAAACAAGTTGAGGCTGAGTTGGGAGAAGATCAATTTGGCTTCAGAAGAAATGTAGGAACACGTGAAGCAATCCTGACTTTATGTCTGATCTTAGAGGATCGAATCAAGAAGAAGGAGCCCACGTACATGGCATTCATAGATCTAGAAAAGGCATTCGATAATGTTGATTGGACCAAGCTATTTACGATTCTGAAGGTGATTGGGATCAGATACCGAGAACAAAGAATTATCTACAATCTGTATAAAAATCAGTCTGCAGTGATAAGAATCGAGGGATTTGAAAAGAAGCAGCAATCTAGAAAGGAGTGAGGCAAGGCTGCAGTTTGTCCCCCCTCCTTTTCAGTGTTTACATAGAACAAGCAGTAAAGGAGATCAAAGAGGAATTTGGAAAGGGAATCACAATCCAAGGAGAGGAAATCAAAACCCTGAGATTTGCCGATGTTATTGTTATTTTATCTGAGACTGCAGATGATCTCGAGAAGTTGCTGAATGGTATGGACGGAGTCTTGGGTAAGGAGTACAAGATGAAAGTAAGAAGTCCAAAACAAAAGTAATGGAGTGCAGTTGAATGAAGGCAGGTGAGGCAGGAAATATTAGATTAGGAAATGAAGTCTTAAAGGAAGTAGATGAATATTGTTACTTGGGTAGTAAAATAACTAACAATGGCAGAAGTAAGGAAGACATAAAATGCAGACTAGCACAAGCAAGGAAGAGCTTCCTTAAGAAAAGAAATTTGCTCACTTCAAACATTGATATAGGAATTAGATGTTTTTGAAGACTTTCGTGTGGAGCATGGCATTGTATGGAAGTGAAACATGGACAATAACTAGCTCAGAAAGAAAAAGAATAGAAGCTTTTGAAATGTGGTGTTACAGAAGAATGCTAAAGGTGAGATGGATAGATCAAATCACGAATGAAGAGATACTGAATCGAATTGATGAGAGGAGATCGATTTGGCTAAATTTGACAAGAAGAGATAGAATGATAGGACACATTTTAAGACACCCAGGACTTGTGCAGTTGGTTTTTGAAGGAAGTGTAGGTGGTAAGAACGGAAGGGTAGACCAAGATATGATATAAATAATTTTGTGTGGCTATTTCTAGCCGAGTGCAGCCCTTGTAAGGCAGACCCTCCAATGAGGGTGGGTGGCATCTGCCACGTGTAGGTAACTGCATGTCATAGTGGTGAAGGATAGTGTTATGTGTGGTGTGTGAGTTGCAGGGATGTTGGGGACAGCACAAACACCCAGCCCCCAGGCCATTGGAATTAACCAATGAAGGTTAAAATCCCCGACCCAGCCGGGAATCAAACCCGGGACCCTCTGAACCGAATGCCAGTACGCTGACCATTCAGCCAACGAGTCGGACAGGTATGAATATGACAAGCAAATTAGAGCAGATGTAGGATGCAATAGTTATGTAGAAATGAATAGGTTAGCACAGGGTAGGGTGGCATGGAGAGCTGCATCAAACCAGTCTATGGACTGATGACTCAAGCACAACAACACACAGTGCAGAATATGTCTCACAGAGTTCAATGTTACTGAAGCCTCTTGCTGTTGATAGAGATAGCTAACAATAGTCACGTCTTCATTGTCTATCCCTTTAGCATATAAAATATGCATCAGATTGGAATGTTTAACACAATCAAAAGTGTGAACATAATCCATAAAGCAGATGTAGATTTATTTTGTCTGACCTCTGCAATTTTGCAAAAGCATCAGTAAAATGAATAAGGTCTCTTGTGTTCCAAAATCCGTACAGAAACCAAACTGTTCACTGTTCAGGTTGAATTTCATACTTTTTGTGCATTCTCTTAAGAACTTGGTTCATGAGATTAATAAGTCCAAATTGGTTACATGTGTCAGCATTTGGTTTCTTGGCGATCAGTATGAGAACTGAATTTAGCTCCTCTTCCAGAATGTAACCTGACTTGTATATACTGTTGAATAAATCAATGTTTTTGTTCAATCAGTTTTGGGATTTCACAGTGGACATCATGTGGGCCAGCTCCTTTATCAGTTTGTAATAAAGTTATGATCCTCTGAATATAATACAATATAAGTAAACAAATAAATTAATTAATCAATTAATTAATCCCCTGGTGCTCACCCAAAATGCCTGCAGTTTACGAAGTGACACATGGTCAGCGCGATGAATCCTCCTGGCCATTATTCTTGGCTTTCTAAATCAGGACCACCATCTCGCCATCAGATAGTTCCTCAATTGTAATCACTAGAGCCCGGAAGTTAGGCATTTATTTTTGGTTAAAATAGGCAGGCAAAAAGAAAGGCACTTGAAATACTGAAAATAGGCAGTACCGTAATTAAAATAGGCATTTATTAGGAGTGAAAGCAAAGAGGAATCTCACTCATTATTAATGAAAATATGTATTTTAAATACTCATTCATTTCTTTATTATCAATTTATCACATAATTACCATACTTACTCTTACTTTCCTTGGTTACATGCAACAACGTGCTTTTTCAAAGTATCGACTATCATATACAGACGCTTGTCAGAAAGAATGTTTTTCATCATGGAAAAGGAACGTTCTACTTCCACTGAAGTGATTGGTGCAAATTTGAAACAAGCTATTTTGGAAGGACACATGCCAGTTAAAACAGAATTTTCACCTTTCATAACATCACGAATGTTCTTCATTTTTTCAATGTCCACATTAGCACTCAGAACACGTTTACACTTTTCACTAACACTGCTTCCTTTTTCTCCTGGTGCTTGCAGCAGTTGATTTACTGCATCTTCGAAGATTGCCATAGATGATACCAGCGAATCACCTCTTTTCTCCAACTTCAAGATTGCTTCCGGTATCACACTATAATGTGCTGTTATAAATGCCAGATCATTGCTGAGTTCTTCATGGTCCAACAACTTTTTTACCTTGTGAACTGAAGCAACTTCGCCTACAGATACGGCATGAAGTACCTCACGTATCTTGTCCAAATTGTTGCTGTAATATACGACTGCTGAGATCCAGGTTCCCCATCTCGTGAGAACTGGCTGTGGAGGTAAAGGGAGCTCTGGTGCCACGTCCATGAAAACCCGGATTCGGGAGGGTGATTTTAGGAAGATTTTCTTGGTATTCAAAACTAACTTATCGACGTGAGGATACAAACTTATTATCTCTTCAGCAATTCTGTGCAGTTCATGGGCTAGACATGTGAGGTGGAGTATTTTAGGAAAGAGAACTTTCAAGGCTGTAGCTGTTTTTTTCATGTATGGTGCTGCATCTGTGACAAAAAGTAGGACATCATCATGTCATATTCCATCCGGCCAAAGTAACATTAATGAATTTCTGAACAACTGTGCCACTGTGGAACCATTTGCTCTCCCCATCTCTTCTGTCGTCAAAAGAAATACTGATGATACGTCAGTTTGCTTTGCTTCCATAGTTCCAATGATGATGTTGGCCATGTAACGTCCCATTGCATCCGTAGTTTCATCAATGGAGATCCAGATCTTCTTTTCTGCAACTCTGCTTCGAATCCTGTGCAGGGTCTCTTCAAAGGAGATATTCAAATATGTTTTTCTTAATGTGGATTCTGATGGAACTTCTTCTTTAGTGTACTTCTGCAGAAAGTTCCTGAGGGATTGATTTTCCAGTTTCCAGAACGGAATTCCGGAGTCCAGGGAAGCTTTACTTAGATCCAGGGAAAACTGAGATTGCATGCTGGATGTTGTAACTGCTGTTGATATTAAACTGATCTTAGGGCCAACAATATTTAACTTAGACTTATGTTTCGTGGTTGCTAAATGTTGAGTAATGAAGTACTTCTTTTCGTGATTAATAGATTTTTCACAGATTTTGCAAAAGAGTATTGCTCCATCAGTAGAAAGTGTATCCGAACCAAATTCGCGAACATAGCCATGTAATTTACCACGCAAAGATGAAAATTTTGGCATGATAAATAAATCAGAGCGAACATCCTAGTTGTCTTTAACAAGTTCAACAATAGACTAACAGCTTCTTTTATGTTTGACCTGTTAGACATGAGTGATTTCTGCCCTTCCTCTGCATTATCTTATCATTTCAAAATTTGGAATACCAGGTAATTACACATTGTCACAGCAAAAGGGGTGTGAGGAAGGAGAAGAGACGTACTTCACTCATCCTCCTCTCTCTCTTTCCTGGTATTCATTATGCTTGTGCATTCCTTTCACTAATGAAGGTTCTGCTATTTACAGAGGTTAAATAAATGGGTTGAGAAAATAAGCTTTTGAATGCCTGAAAAGAAATAAGCGATTTACAGGGAACAATATTCTAAATAGATATTTGTGACGGCAATATGTAATTTAATTTGTGCAATCTTTTTTTTGTCTTCGATGTACGGAAATTCATTATGTGCTTTTTAAAATGTGTAAATCGCAGAAAAAAATGTGTAACGATTAAAAAAGGCAAAAAAAGGCTTTAAATCTTAAAATAGGCAACGGAAGCCAAAATAGGCAAAAAGGCAAAATAAAAATTGTCTCTACACTTCCTAAATGCACGAAAACATATTTATCTCTATCTGATTCTTCAATATATCCAGTCAGATAAAAAAGGCATTTTGCCCAACTTCTGGGCTCTAGTAATCACATAGGCTGAATGGACCTTGAACTAGCCCTCAGGTCCAGATAAAAATCCTTGGCCTGCCCAGGAACCAAACCCGGGGCCTCCGAGTAAAGGCAGGTTCTCTACCCTTACATCACGTGGCTGTCCACCTCCGTAGCGTAACGGTTAGTGTTAGCTGCTGTCCTCGGAGGTCTGGGTTTGATTCCCAGTACTACTAGAAATTTAAGAATGGCAGGAGGGCTGGTGGATGGTAGAAATGGTACGTGCAGCTCACCTCCATTGGAGGTGTTCCTGAAAAGAACTGCACCACCTCGGTACGAGGACACGAGTTAACTTTACCACGGGGCTGGCTATAATACAATACTCTGGAGTAGGTCTACCTAACTGTTTTATTTCCACTTTCTTCTCCAGATTTCTAGCATGAAAAAACTACTTAAACAGATTTTCCATTGTGTTCACCATGTTGCAACAAGCACAACATAAGAATAGATAAAATATGCACATGAACTTTATGCTTCTTACCTCATGACACGACTCTGTCTCCTACTGAAGAGCAATGAGCTTTCAATTCTTACAGTGGCAAATTCCAGCCATGATGACAGCTTCCTTGCATATGTGTACAAGTATTTCCTCCATGTGACTTCCACTATTCTGCATCATTTCAAATCTAATACAGTATCTGTAAGCTTACTCAACTCAACACTGCTAGTTAAGAGAATCCTTCAAATATTTTCTGTGTTCCCTTTAAAGGCCCACAGTTTGAAAGAAAAAGAGTTATAGAGTTCATGAAGAGTAGCTGCCACAGAATGTATAACTGATGGAAGAGATAGTTCTTTAGCTGTACTTCCCCTTAAAACAAGTGACCACCAGCAACACCACCTCTGATAGTTATTCCATACAAGTTCTTCTTCTACCCAGCCTTTTTCCAGTTGTTTTGTGGTCAGAAATGCAGTGGATCTGACCCAGTTTTATAGCCAAATGCTATTCTGATAGCAACCATATGTGGAGGGATGTACTCACTACTGTGAGTCTTTGTGATGGTTGGTAGCGAGTTGCATTGAGTGTTTATGAAGAGGTGTAGTAGTCAGACAGACACAAATACCCAGATCCAAGGCAGAGGAATTAACCAGATGCGACTAAAATTCCTGGTCCAACCAGTAATTGAAATCGGAACCCTCTAAACTGAAGGCCTCAAACCTGACCAATCAATCAAGGAGCCAGACATTTCATACCAGTTGTACCAACCTGTTTATTCTCAACTACTCTTGATGGCGCCTAATGGCTTAGAATGCCCGAGTATGCCTTTTTCAACCGCTTACTAGACATATGACATAAACATATGGATCCCAATGTGAACATGGAAAATCTTTACGCTATCCCCAAAGGATGGTCTCTCTTGATACTCTAGAGCACTGTATATGAAACACATACACTACATTCTGAAGCACAAACATTCTTAAGAACAGATACGCTTCAAATTCCATGCATTAGATGATCACATACTATGAGATAACTACCTACTCCAATGTTACAAGTAATGAAAATCAGTTTTTCCATATTGAAAGAATAATAAATGTGAGAAATTTATTTTTAACTTCAATACCGTACTGTATTGAATAGGTTGAAGTTAAAATAAATTTCTCACATTTATTAATCCAATGTTGCTGATAAAAGCTGAATTTCACATGCTGCTATCCCAGGAGTCTTTTGATGGCTGTATTGAGAGAAGAGAGTGCTTTATTGAGGCATCATCATCATAAAAAAATGTCCCCTTTTCCAGCTCCAGCAGATTGGAACGTTAATAGCACCTTTCCATCTTCCTCTATTCTACATTTTCCAGACATGTCCTACATTTAAGCCCTATGTTACAGAGTCCAAAAAAAAAAGCCAAAATGTCCTACATTTGAAGATTTCTTGCTTTACTTGTGTTTCTTTTTAATGAAAATGTATTTAGATAAAATTCAAACTGCAAATTTTTTATGTGAAGGGAAATGGGTTTTTCAAAGTATGACACATTTTGAATAGTATTCTAAGTTTCTGAAGATTACAGAATATTTATTTTTAGTATCAGGCTATAATGCTCATGAAGAGGGGTTGTTTTCTTTAACGTTGGCCAATGGACTGATACTCGTAATCATTTAAGCATCTAATAAATGAAATGTTTGTTATTTGTAAAGTACAATTTGAAACATTTTGAATCTATAATTATGTGCTGAACAAGAATGGTTTATTGATGAAAATCACATCAGCAGACAAATATGAGCATGACTACAATGTCACATAATGGTTAAAAATCATTGTTTTATAATAGTATGATGGGTTTTTAATACCCATTTTAGAACAAACCAGTAACTCATTTAATGACCAGCAATATGACAACAGGTAGTGTTCGAGGTTAAATTTTGTTGCTGCAGAAAGTGTCCTACATTTTGCTGGAATGTCCTCCATTTGAGTAGTGGTCATCTGGTCATCCTAATCACCACTGCTACTCTGCAACTATGTTCCATTCCAGGTTCTTTCTTATCATCAAAACCATCTTAATCTGGATCTACCTCTTATTCTCCTTTCTTCAATCTTAGCCTCCATCATATTTTTTTTGTTATGCTTCTCTCTTCAATCCTCTTAACATGTCCAAACCATCTCAATTTATTTCTCTGCATTCTGTGAGAAAGCTTTTTTCCATTCTGATTTTCTTCCTGACATCATCATTTCTTACCCTGCCCTTTCTTAAATTTCATACTATGGTACTTTAAAATTTCATTCTATACTTTTCACTAGAGTCCAAGCCTCTACCAGATACTGGTACATCATTATGGGGCAATACATATTACACATTACCTCTTTATGCTTCATTGGCACTCCTAGATCAAGTTCTTCACATTCTGGTAAAATGCATTCCCCTATCATATCCTTTTACTGTTCTCCATCCATTTACTTCCAAGTACTTGAAACATTCCAAAATTTCAGGATCTTGTACCTCCATAGTATCTGTAACAATTTAATTGATGTTATTTGTTTTTACATCCAACTAACTACTTTTACGGCTTTTGGACACACTGGGGTGCTGGAATTTAGTTCTGCAGGAGTTCTTTTATGTGCTAGTAAATCTACTGACATGAGGCCAATGCCACATAATGGTTAAAAGGCACCTTCAACTACCACCAGACTGAACCAGGATGAAACATGCCAAGTTGAGGTCAGAAGGCCAGTGGCTCAACCATCTGAGTCACTCAGCCTAGCATTAATACCAGAACCTTTCCCTTCTCTTTCTCCTCGCTTATTTTCATTCCATTATTAGCAATATACCCACTCAAAATGTCCAGCTGATCTCACACCTCCCCTCCGTTTGCTCCCCACACCACAATGTAATTTGCAAACATGCCGTCTTCACAATTTCATCTATTACCATTACGAACAACAATTGAGTGACAGCACTGATCACATCCAGTTACATTCCATCACCATGCTGTCCTACCCACCACAAGTCTTGGTACAACTGCAACAATTGTTGCAATTCATTTACCTTCATTAAGTGTTGTGAAGTCAGCATATTATTATTATTATTACTGTACTCACTGTTATCCTTACTATGATATCGGTGCTATAAAAATAATTAGTTAAGAAGGAAGCCATGGTTTTTAGTGTCAACTTAGTTCATAAAATCATTTTTTCATTCTGTCAAAAACAAGCTACATATTTATGAAAACTATAGTACACACCCAGTGCGAGGTGTGGAATTTCAAATAAGAGAAGCTCCAGATTATTTTATAATGTAGATACTGTAAGTGTTTTCTGTGGAAAACCTCATTTCCTCATTAAAAACAGAAATTCAGTCACTATTTTCCTGAACTGGGTACATTCTTTCAGACATATTACATGATTTTGTGTAACTTGACGTCTTGAGACTTGTGCAACTTATTTATGTCATCAAAGCGTGTGATTTCAAGCACATTTTTCTCACAGAACTAACAAGCAAAGCCAGCAGAATAGTTTTCACAATCTCTGGCAACCACATAACCATGGAACCATATCATATTTTCATTACAGTGATGTATAAACTCTTTAATACCTGAAAATTAATGTCAATGTTTAAAAGGCCCCTTGGTTAGCCACTTTTAAAAAATAAGTTTTTCGTCAAAAGAGAATGAACTAAAGCTGCATTCTAGTATTCTTTCTATAGCACACTCACATGTAGGACCATCTTCCATTCCCACTCCATTCATGCTGCTGTCAGCGTTAAGGGCATGCCATACTGTCTACCAGAGGGTCTTTGATTTCATGGAGCTGGCACTCACTATTGTATTCATTTTGTAACCTCAGATGTAGTTTGTATGAAGTTCACATTTTTTTTCTAATAATCATCAGCTTAATAAGAAAATACTGTTTTTATCAAATAAATAACAGCATACAGACGTCATTTCAGATTCAATACAAACATAAGAAGTTTTATATTTATTGTTATTTTTAACAAAACAAATAAATAAATAAAATATTGATTCCTTCTGACAAGTTACAATTCTGTACATGTCACACACATGCACACACGCATGCACACGTGCTCATTATTCCATGCATAGAAGTCACTAATTTCCTTGCAGTTGTAGAACTACCAATGCCATGCAGCAATCTGTGTTTTTCACAAGGCGAACATATCTATGCTTCCTGATGAATCTGAAGATTGATTGGCATCCGAAGCAAAATATATACAGGGTGGTCAGAAACAACGCGAACTGAGTATGAGTGTTAGAACATTGATCATACTAATAAATAAACTCAAAAAATTACGTTGATATCTTGCGCTGTTGTCAGTTTATCAGCTGCTGATGTTAGCCAATCAGATTGCTTCACGAACAAATTCAAATGGGCTTTATGAGGCAGTGTCGCTAACTTTGCACATGGCTTAGTCATTCCACCATTTTAATATGAAGAATATAACATTTTTAACCCGCCAATGCACGGGTTGGGTCTGTGAGATCCATGCACTGGTATTTCCAAGATTTTCTGATAGACGATGGGAGCTGCATATTTCCGGCTTCTGCTACCTTCCTGTTTTCACCGGTGTAGTATTCCTGCAGACAAACATGGAAGTGATTGCTTTAGCACGTGAGCAGTGATAAGTTATAGTTCTCTGTGGGCCTCTGAGACCCAACCCGTGCAGTCATGCAAGTTTTTTTATCATAAGCATTTTTAGT
This sequence comes from Anabrus simplex, assembly GCF_040414725.1. Classification (NCBI taxonomy): domain Eukaryota; kingdom Metazoa; phylum Arthropoda; class Insecta; order Orthoptera; family Tettigoniidae; genus Anabrus; species Anabrus simplex. The sequence goes on along the minus strand of NC_090272.1, from coordinate 88,177,887 downwards.
CTTTCAATTTTAACCGTGTACATAAAGAAGATTATAGGGTGATTATATCTTAACATCTTGTCCAAATCCGTGGTTTAGCTAACCCAACTGTCTTTCACCTTAGTTCTTTGGGTTTTTAGTACAGAGGTGAAACTGAAAATGGGTTGACCTGGGCTAATGAGTTCGTTTCTTCGTAGGTCTAAGAAAAAGGAGTGTTACGATGCCAGCAATCCACGTGATATGGAACGAGTTGCCACATTATTGGAGGAACCATTATCAGATGATGAAATTTACTGTGGTAAGCAACCTGAAGGCCCGTATCAAGATGTGACTTTCAGACCTGCTGATGTTGTAGAGAGAATGTGCATCCCTGTGTCCGGAAGTGGACGTAATTTGACAGTTGACAACTGGTTTACCTCATACCCTATTGTCAAAAAAATTAAGCATAAACATAATATTACCATGGTTGGTAGTGTTCGAAGAAATAAGAGACAGTTGCCCACAAGTTTTGTTGTAGCTGCAAAACGAAAACTTCACAGCAGTTTATTTGACTTCCAAGAGGACATGATGTTAGTTTCCTATGTTCCAATTAAAGGAAGAACTGTTGTTTTCCTGTCGTCGATGCACAGTGATGATAAAACTGACGAAAGTACCCCATAAGAGGAAAGAGGAAGCCTGAAATAGTCACATTATATAAATCAACTAAGGGTGGTGTAGACTGCGTAGACGAGAGGACGGCATTCTACGACGTGGCTCGAAACACCATACATTGAACAATGGTGGTCTTCAATGTGTTGCTGAATATTGCAGGCTTTAACGCATATTTAATATTCAGAGCCAACAACCCTAACTCTCCAGACGCAAGGAACAGAATAAATTTTTTGAAGAAACTCTTGTTTCTTCTAACTGAAGAACAAATAAGAGAAGGAGCTGTCTCAAGATATCTTCCTAAGAACATTTGTGATACAGCAAGAAGGATATCTGGGGTGACGGAAGAAGCAGGACATGAAAACACAGAAAAGAAAAGAAAGAGAACATTGTGCATATTGTAGAGACAGAAAGACCCGCTCCTCATGGTGTTTGTGCAGAAAGTTCCTGTGTCTTGAACACTATTTGTGTGCAGTGAATGTAAAGCTGAAATGTGAATGTTCTAGTGAACTTTCTGGATAGTGAAGATTAGGTTATGACGATTTCACAAATTTTGACTTGATAACTTCTGAATTTTGTGATCAAATAAAATATTGTGTGTAAATTTGCAGTGGTTAGAGAATTGCTTTGTAAAATGTTAAGTTAGTTTTAATCATCAAAGGTTTTGTGACGGCAATGTGTTTATAATGTTATCGGAATAGGAGAGAATGAATACTGAAAATAAAAATATATTAGCATACTATAAAAAAGAAATGTGATGATGGGCCTGTGAGACCCAACCTGTTTACTCATGTAACTTTTTGTGACCCGTGCACTGGCGGGTTAACATAATTCGTATCTTCAAGTGCCTTTTCACTTTCATTTTTTAAAGTCATTAATCTACATGGATACCTTCAATATTCTTTATATTGTTTCCTTTATACACAATTATATAGAATTTCTTTTCCACTGCAATATTATATTTGTTCAACTCACATTTTACTTTTTTTTTTTTTTTTTGCTATTTTGCTTTACGTTGCACCGACACAGATACATCTTATGGCGGCGAAGGGATAGGAAAAACCTAGGAATGGGAAGGAGGCGGCCATGGCCTTATTTAAGGTACAGCCCCAGCATTTGCCTGGTGTGAAAATGGGAAACCACAGAAAACCATCTTCAGGGCTGCCGACAGTGGGCTTCGAACCCACTATCTCCCGATTACTGGATACTGGCCGCACTTAAGCGACTGCAGCTATCGAGCTCGGTACATTTTACTAAGGCAATTGTTTGCATATCTGCTCAATTCTACATCTTATCAAGATTATGAATGATTTTAAAGTGTATCTACGCTTCGCAGTGATAAGAAGAATATCATAAGACTACTACTCCTCTACCACAACAACAACATATGCATTATGCCCATTTCAACATCTCATCAAGACTGTCAATTTTGAATTGTATCTATGTTCTTGAATACTACGAAGAATATTTTAAGACTATTTCTTCTTGTATATTCCTATATTCCTCATATATTTCTTACAATAAATGTGTTTTCAGGAAATTCTATAAACAATTTTTCATAATGTCAAACTTACAGGTTTTAAGACCATCTTTAAAACAACTGTGTGATATGGCTGAAGATGACCTGTAAATAGGTCGAAACTAGTCCCATTAAATGTTTATTTAATAAATGCTATTTAATTTGTATTAAAAAGGTGGAATTACTCACTTATTATTTTATTTGGTTTAATCAAAATTCAATACAGACCCATAAAACGAAATTAAATTCTCTAGATCTTGAGAGCCATGCCGAGAAATGAGCATCAAACACTAACACACCGTGAGTTTCAGCCAATGCCACCATAGCGTGCTTGCAATGGGCTGAGCCTATCAGCAGGGAGGTCCGTGTTCAAGTTCCTCCCCTGGAGAAGTTCATTTCTTCTATTGGCGCTCTCAAGCTGGTCATAAGTTATGTGAAGATTAGGCAACACCACCTTGCAAAGCCCATCTGAATTACAATTAAGGTACAGCCCATCTGAAGTCGCTCGTGAAGCAATCTGATTGGCTAAATTCAGCAGCCAATAAAATGATAACGCTGCGAGATAAAGACGTAATTTCTTCAAATTACTTATCAGTATGACCAACGCTCTAACGCTCATATACCCAGTTCACATTGTTTCCGACCACCCTGTACATTCCAGCACTTCTTGGCATCCTCCACTACTGTGCATACCTGTGTTTCCATAAATTTGTATCTTGCGTTCGACAGATTGAGAAACTTGAAAGTTATAATAAAAATAATCTTCATATACATAACTGCATTTGTATCCTTTATTAAAATATTCCTGTTCCAGATTATTCCACTGACTGTGCGCCTGTCTCAGGGAAGCCAAACCTATCATCATTCCCTTTCTTTAGATAAAGCTATTCCATATGTGAAAGATCTCAAAGTTATATTTAAAACATTTGTTACAAACTTGATTCCTTATCCTAACTTAGTGATCCCTTTAAGTATTGAAAATGATAATGACTATGTGTTGCCACTAACAATGCACACAGGAAAGCCAGAAACTGAGAAACCTATTTTTGATAAAGTGGATGACGTTTCAACATTTCAGTATGTTATCAAGTTACTGACTGGTGAATTACTGGGACATGAGGAACCACTCAACTACAAAGTGCCAATTGAACCAGTAGTATCAAACCACACACCGGAGTTACAGAGTCTGTCCGCTATAATGTCCCACAATAAACCAAGGCTGCCTACCGATATAAGTCAGTACCAGTGCAATCCTCATGAGCTCTACTGTCTGGTGTATGGTATTCAAGGCATGGAACTTTACATGCCAGATGACAGAGTATGGCAGCCAGTGCACCATAACCCAATGGGCTGGAGTCAACAAGAGTTTTACCAACCTTTCTTCATTACAGAATCCAAAATGGAGCCACCTATATTCTACCATGGAAGTCAGGAACGTTACTATCAAAGTGAAAGTTATATGGATCAAGAAAAACTATATCAGTATCACAGACCAAACGAAACTTACTTTACAAAAGAGCATGCCAATTCACTGATCACTCACAATTCAATTGCAGGCAGTGAAGAATACAATTCCATCTACAGCACTCTGCAAGAACTACCTAAGTTACGAAGGCCATCACAAAGTCTCAAACGGCGGATGACTACCTTAAAGATCAAGTAAGTATATTTTAACACTAATACCAAAAGTGTATGTATAAATGTAATGTAAAGAGACAATATAGTGTGTGGGTGAGAGAGACAGGAGGCTTGAGGATAGGAATATACACAAAGGAGAAATACAGGGTGGGGCAGAGCAACTTGCTTATTTAGAAATTCAATTAAAAAAGAAGTAATGCAGATATATATTTAATTCTTTGAACAGCATCAAATACAATATTTACATTTTATGTTTACACAGTTTTAAAGATTATATCAGGCAGATGGCATCCATTATTCTCAATGCACTGCGTTAATCTAACTTACAAGTTTTGTTCAACTCTTTCCAGCATATCGACGGGTATGTTGGCGACAGCTTGACAATTGTTGTTCTTCAGGTGAGCCAGGGTCTGAAGACGATTGTTGTAAACAACTGATTTTAGATAGCCCCATAAAAATAGTCACAGGGGGCTACATCAGCCATGCAGGCTAGTGCAGATCGCCCCTCGAGGAGATGAGGCGTCCTGGAAAGTGTTGCTGCAAAACAGTCATTGACACATGCGCTGTGTGTGCCATGGCACCATCCTGCTGGAACCATACATCTCCCACATCCATATCATTGAGTGGTGGCAAGAAAAACTCCTCACTCATGTGGACATAACAGGCAGCAGTCACTGATATTGCTTGTTCGTTTCTTAAAAGAAAAAAAAAAAAAAACACACAACCAGGGACCAATTATTCAAACTTGCAATAGCACACACCAAACAATTACACCATGTGAATGTAGGAGACGCTGATGAAGTAGTCTGGGGTTCACAAGGCTCCAATAGTGCATGTTCTGTTTATTTACAGATCTCAAAAGGTGGAAATGAGCCTCATCACTTAAGAAAACAAGTGTGTCGTGAGGCATGCCAAGAAGGCCTCTCGTGCATTTTCTCAAGCAACAAAATTGCATGGATTAAATTCCTGCACCCCAGCCATTTAATAGGGAAGAAATTTCAGTACTTCACAAAAGATTCGCCTCACAAAACGAACAGTTAACTCAACAGCAGTTGCATGTTTGCAGGCAGAGCGCTCAGGGGATTGAACAACAGAATGCCTTGCCATGTAAATGCTTTGGGGTGACCTTGCTGTTTATGAAAGCCCAGGTTTTTTCCTTCACATCACCAGTTTCCCTGAAGTTATTTACCATTGCCTACGCTATAATATAAGGCCTTGAAATGCACTCGTGGAAACGGGTTGCTTCCTAGTTCACCATTCAGACGCTAGGATCGCGTTCTTGCCCCCTTGTATTTGCATGGCCATATATGTCAATAAGTAAATTATATCCTAAATAAAAAGAACTGAATGTTTTTGCGAGTATTGACAGTACTTTATTTATAGAGTGATACTGCATTGGCTTGGATATGTCATTGAAGTTTCAAAACTTTCCTTTTGAGGGGCTTCTTATCAAGTTTCAAAACTTTCTCTCTTCTACTTGAGTGGCTCAAAGCAATGTTGTCAAACAGAGGTCTCAGAAATTTTCATAGTAGAAAAAGAGGTGGTTTGTCGCCTTTACACTTTCCACACTTAATTTCACTGTTGAACATGTCTTTCGTACACCTTTAAGTAACTCTCTTCGGGGCAGCGGAGGTGACAAATTCCATCGTTCAGTGGAGAAATGCCACAGACGATGATTTTCGGTATCTGAGGGCTCCTCGATCTTGAAAACGAATAAGACACAATGTTGTACTTTGAGTAGCTGGAGAAGAGATATGTTCTAAACAGCCTTTACAGTCTGTTTTTTCTTTTGCCACACGAACCATAATTTTGTTTTATTCCGCTTGGCGTCTTAGCTGAAGAAGAGCTCGATGTCATAGCTCGTTAGGTTTCTCGTCAATGCATAATGCAAATGTATACTTATGATGTATTTTATGCAGGCGACAGTGGATTGGGTAATCAAGATCTATGCCTGATACATTTCTCTCATTAATTTTTTTTACATTCTTTGAATGCATTTGAAGTTTCTTAATATATGACAGGAAATCATTAATTAACCAACTGAGGCGTTCATCTTCAGTACTAAAAGATGCTTTTTTTTTTTTTTTTGCTGGTGGCTTTACGTCGCACCGACACAGATAGGTATTGTGGCGACGATGGAATAGGAAAGGCCTAGGAGTTGGAAGGAAGCGGCCATGGCCTTAATGAAGGTACAGCCCCAGCATTTGCCTGGTGTCAAAATGGGAAACCACGGAAAACCATCTTCAGGGCTGCCGGCAATGGGATTCGAACCCACTATCTCCCGGATCCAAGCTCACAGCCGCGCGCCCCTAACCGTACGACCAACTCACCCGGTTAAAAGATGCTCGTTTGTTCTCATTCCTGGAATATGTCCCATGTGAGGTGATGCAGACGTCATGCGCATCGAATAATTTCATAAAATGCTCCATAAAACAAATGGCTTATTTTAAACTGTATTTAATGCTCTCGGAACAAACCACCTCCATACTTTTCAAACCAGAGATTGTTTCAGGGGAAAATACAATATTTTTAACTCTTGCTACATTCATTTTCGCCAAATTTGTTGGGCAAATTATTTTCCTCGTTGGTTTCCTAATTTGAGATTTCTGAGTTTTAAGATGCCTCTCAAATGATCGCCGGTCACGGTAGCATTGTTCACAAAAAAGTCCAGTGACAAATTTTGGCATCGCCCGATCCTTATGACGTAACTCGGATGAAAACTTAGGAACAGAGGCCTACTTCGATCAGCTTGAATTCGTATCTCATGCGTACTTCCTCTGCATAATGATTCGAACATTGAACATTCACTGGAAACTTGTGAAACGAAATTCCACTACCTTTAACTTCTCGTGAATAAACCATGACTGGAACTGCGAATGCGTAAAATCAGACGAATACATCATACATTCACAACCAACTCAGTTAATGAACACGTTTAAAGGCGCGAACCTGGTAGACAGGGGGTAAGAAAGCGACCCTAGCGGCCCGGCATTGAACTTCAGTGTAACCACTTCCATAGCGTTTTACGGGCTCTATTTCCAGGCCTTGTATTATAACATAGGCAACGTTATTTACCCGCAAAACAATTGACTGTCGACCAGGAACATGACCACGGGGTGCAATATTGAAATGGGTACGAAATGTATGTTGCACATCGATGATTGAACAACCATTAGAAAAATATGCCTTGAGAGCGAATGCACTTTCCACCTTCATCCACTCCATGAAGTTCACTAAACCAAGCAGAGTGACAACTTTATGCCCCACCTTCTCGAATGTGCCTATCCCCACCCTCCTTGGAACCATCGCTTCAGGGCATTAAATTCAAATAAGCAAGTTCCTCTGCCCCACCCTGTACTATGACAGGTCAATAATGGAAAGTGACAAATCAAGTAATATTAAGAGAGAGAGGAACATGAAAAGGAACAAATAATATGATAAACACTCGGACAGATCAGTATGGAAAGAGGGAGGAACAGAAAGAGGAAATAAGGACAAACATAAATTCACAAAAAGACAAGGACTGTCTCCACAACTTCAAGCACTTCTATCTTCTAATAGATAGGCTCCGTCCTCATCCAATCCAAGCTATTACACATCCATTTCTTTTCAGTCCATGACAAGATCTAATTTCTCCTTCCTAACTTTGTCAGGAGGATGAGCATCAGCACTCAATGAGGGGCTAATCTTCAAGATTTTTCAGCCTTGATGTACAAAGTGTAAGATAAGAAGAGAGCTGGATAAAGACAGGAAAAAGGAAGAGAAAATGAAGAAACATTGAAGATGAATACATCAGCAAAAGGAGGAAACAAGGACAAAGACAACATGAAAAGAGAAAAGAACAAGATCTTTCTCTACATCTTCATAGATTACTGTCTTCAGGCAGATGGGCTATGTCATCCTCCCTATTTCTTTCTGCTTATCTACACTTCCCACATCAAAATACAACAACAATCAACATTGATCTGCATTTAGGGCAGTCACCCAGGTGGCAAATTCCCTATTTGTTTTCTCAGCCTTTTCTTAAATGATTGCAAAGAATTTGGAAATTTATTGAACATCTCCCTTGGTAAATTATTATAATCCCTAACTCTTCCTACCTATAAACAAATATTTGCCCCAATTTGTTCTCTTGAATTCCAACTTTATCTTCATACTGTGACCTTTCTTACTTTAAGAAAAAGTAAAAAACTCATTTGTCTACTAATGTCATTCTACGCCATCTCTCCATTGACAGCTCAGAACATACCACTTATACTTATAATATTACTAATTAATTTATTATTTAACCACCTATTCAATCTATTTGGGTCTTATATAATTAGGATCTTGAACTTATTATATTATAAAAATGTGAGACATGTTTCGCCTTTCATTGTCATTGTATCACCTCGAGATAAATCAGGCACCTGATTTAAAGTTAAAGTTAAAATATAATGGTTTAAATTTAACATTTACATTTATCTTGAATAACGACATATCAGCTGTTAGCTGTAAATACCGTAATTGATGGTTTTGTCAAAAGTACATACTACATTGCTTTATAGTAGTAGTCTATCTTGATGTTTTTATAATGTTACAATTTTTCAAAATGTTTAGGAAATGCATTCCAACGATATGGAATCAGTTAATTAAGATCTTATTCAGAAATAATGTCATTAAAGTTGGTTGAATTCTTTGGTTCAAGATTAAGATTTGTGATTATTGACTTGTAAATATATAATTGATGATTTGGCATTTGACGTAGTCCATTACGAAGAGATCAAATGTGAAAATATGGCAACAACTTGATTTGTGTATCTTAATTAAAATAGGCAATCATTAATGTTGTTAAAGAAGTAAAGTTGTAAGTATGAAGGTAATCCCAAAAATAAGGTCTCCTATATTTCTATAAATACATAGACCTGTTTATTTACACAATGGTTTACATCATTTTACAGCTTGAACATTTAGCTATTTTTCTACATAATCACCATCTCAGTTGATGCATTTTTGTAGACACTGTGACAGCTTTTGTATGCCCATGTCATACCAGCTCGCCACCATGCTGTTCAGGAAATTGTGAACCTCATCTTTTACCTCATCGTCGGTGCTGGCATCCATCTTGCACACACCTTCCGGTATTTCAACTTTTCTGTTAAAATTCTGTGAGCGGCACTTCGGGAAACCTCAGGAACCAAAGTGCAGAGATCATCCAGGGTGATCCGCTGATCTTTACGCATAATTTGCTCAACTTTCACAACTGTCTCGACAGAAATTGAGGGTCTCCCGCTCCTTTGTTCGTCGCGAATTTCAGTCCGACTGGCTGCAAACTCTCTACACCATTTACGAACATTTTTGACATCCATGCACTTGGACATTATAAATTTTCCAGCTAACTCATTCTTGGTTGCCTGCGTTTCGCCCTCGTGTGCTAAGTTAGGCTCGTCAGTTGGGACTTAGCACACCACCCAAGACGCAAGGCTAGTGCATACCGTGGAGGCCACTGCATAGGCTATTTGAAGCCACCAGCAGTGCCAATGCACTATGAGAGGTATGTCTCATTTCCAAAAATAGATGCCTGCCTGGCCATCAAATGATATGATATATTGGTATATAAATTTACTCATTCAGGACAAATATTTTAGGTTCCCTATGGGAATCAACATCTATATCATCCATGCACTTGGCGGTAACATCCAACGGGAGTTCCATTCTGAATGGCTGCCAAGCCAAGACTGAATGCCTCAGCGCGACATGCACATGTTTATATGCAAGTGTGGGAAACACTCTTCACAATATTGTGACCAACAGCCACACGAACAGAGTTCTGTATTCATAAAAAAATAGGAGACCTTATTTTAGGGATTACCCTCGTAGCACAGCTTGATGGTGTTGGTGTGTATTGAATGCTAGCGTGTTGGTCGAAAGGGACATCTGACTTGTGATGGATAATATAAAATGCCAAGCATGTGTAGATTGTCCCTTAGACCGCTAAGATGTTACCTTTTCGTGCTGAATGTTGTCGGACTACAAGTAGTCCAACATTGAGGTCGCAGTCTTTTTTGTCGATAAGCTCTCTCGAAAAATAATTACTACGAGTAGAAAAAGTATGAACCCACTATCCCATGATACTAATCTAAATGCTACCTTCAGAAAATCGAAGTAATAGGTATAATGGTCGGGGCTTGTGGTACCGTACCTCATCACTTTCCAGCCGTATGGAAGCAAGTACTTCCAATGAAGCGCATCGCAAAAAATCATGATTCTCATCCTCCGATGCTCCATCAAGATCCTAAGACACCACCTCCAGAGCACAGAAGTATCATTTTTTACAACTTGCTTTATGTTGCACCGACAGAGATAGGTCTTATGGTGACAATGGGATAGGAAAGGCATAGGAGTGGGAAGGAAGTGGCCGTGGCCTTAATTCAGGTATTGCCCCGGCATTTGCCTGGTGTGAAAATGGGAAACCACAGAAAACCATCTTCAGGACTACTGGCAGTGGGGTTTGAACCTGTTATCTCCTGGATGCAAGCCACGCGCCTCTAACCGCACGGCCAACTCACCCGGTACAGAAATATCACTCTAATTATACTGCAGTACCATATCTTCATTATATTTAAAACATTTCCTTAGTTAATGGAACTTTATGGATACAATTTGGTGTGTACTACCTTGTTTTAATGGCAGCCTGTAAACTCAGGAGGTGGGTTCCTTCATCATCCTCCTTTCCCCTTATCCAGCTCCTGCTGGATGGGGGCATTTATGACACTTCTCCACCTTCCTCTTTCCTTTCACCATTCCTTCATCATTTTGTCCCGGTCCAGGTTTCTTCCTCTTGCACTCCTCTTTATTGAATTGATCCACTTTGTTCTTGGTCCTCCTTTCTCTCTCTTTCCCTTGAACTTCATCTCCATTATCTGTTTTGGTATTCTTTCTTCCTCCATCCTCTTTACATGTCCAAACCATTTCTGTCCATTATCTCATTTAGGTTTTAGGTTTTCCATTCTAACCTCCTCTCTCACATCTTCGTTTCTCATACTTCTCAGGTATTTCATCCTACTCTCCTCCCTACTTGTCACTGTCCAGGTCTCAGCCGCATAGGTTAATATGGATGCATAATACATTTTGTACACTTCCTTGGTACTTACTTATGAGGGGGTACCCAAAAATAACCGGAATAACATTACCACAGACGAAGCTTGTGTAGTATGCATTTCTGCCGCTAAGCGTGTATAGCGCAACTCATTGCCACCTATGTTGTTGACCTGGTTTATTCTGTTCATCTGCAGTGATTGTTTTTTTCTAACTCTGTTTTGTTCTTGTTTTGTTTTTCATGATGGCAAGTTTAAGTGAACAACATGCAAACCTTTTATTGGGAAGTTTTAAGAAGATTGTGCAGTAGTGTTCATCAAAAAGACCTGATTGGTGGCAGACAGGAGACTGGCTCGTCCACCGTGACAATGCACCTTCACAAACAGCTATCCCTGTTAGACAGTTTTTGGCTAAAAATGGCGTGGTTCCGCTGCCCCACGCCTGACCTGGTTCCGTGCAAATTTTTCTTATTTCCATGCATGAAAAGGAGCATGAAAGGACACCGATTTGACAACATTGAAGAGGTCAAGAAAAAAGAAACTAGAGAGGAGCTTAGAATAATAACAGTAAGTTATTTATTAAATTGACCACCTAATCAATAATAATAATAATAATAATAATAATAATAATAATAATAATAATAATAATAATAATAATAATAAATAACTTACTCTTATTATTCTAATCAAATATCATCAATACAGACCAAAAATGATATTTATTACATGTAATAGGGAGGAGCTGTCAGCCATTTCTAAAGATGACTACAAAAAATGTTTCAAACAGTGGAAGCATCAATGGGACAAATGTATTAGTTGTAATGGAGAGTATTTTGAAGGGGATAAGGTTGTTTTGTAAAAAATTTGAAAATGTATAGCTTTTAAAAAATAATTCCGGTTTGTTTTGGGTACCCCCCTCATATTCGAGACAAGTTTTCTCACACTTTGGTTGCACCCTCTTGCTAATCTCCATGCTCAGCCTTGTATTCTGCATTAATTCACTCCCTAGGTATTTGAAACTTTCAACAATTTCAAGGCTTTAACCATAATTTTTCACAATGCCTTTCTTTTGTTTTTCTCCTCTAGATATCATGGTCTTGGTTATTTCATTGTTGATTTTTATACCATACTTTTCAATTTTCTTGTTCACTGTATCAAGTTGTTCTTGTACTTCTTTACTGTTTGTTTCTCAGACCACAATATTGTCTGCAAATAGTAATAACTTCATCCCCCTATTCCCATATGTTTTCTCTGTCTCCTTTATAATTTTGTCCATAACCATTAGAAACACAAGACGCGACAGCACACTCCCCTGTCTTAGTCCAGTTTCATTTCTAAACTATTCTGTCTTTCCAAACGGAGTCTGTATGCTGCTGACACAGTTTTTGTACATTGTTTGTTCTATATCTACAGTTTGTGTGCTCACCTTTTTTTTTTTTTTTTTTACACCATGGTTTCACACACCTTCTCCCTGGGAACACTATATCATAGGCCTTAAATCTATGAATGTCATGACCAGATCCTTTCCATATTTCCAATTCTTTCCCATTAATTGCCTCATGCTGAAGATTGGCTCCATTGTAGATCTTCCACTTCTAAAGCTGTACTGTTCCTCTTGAAACTCTTTTTCTACCTCTCTTTACATTATCCTCTCTAATTTTCTTTTCAGTATTTTTATCACTTGTGATAAGAGTGTGATTCTTCTATAGTTATCACACACTTTTTTTGTCACCCTTCTTACAGACTGATATATTTATTATTCCCTTTCCCCAATCTTCTGGCATAAGTTTCTGTTTCTATATGCACTTTAACAATCTGTACACCCATTGTCGTTCAACAAGTCCAGCAGCGTTTATCATTTCCACACCAATTTCATCCAACCCTGGTGCCTTCCCCATTTTCAGTTTATGGACTGCTAATTCCATCTCCAACATTGTTATTTATCATCTTCTACTGTTGAGTCATCCTACTGTAGTACTACCATCTCCTCTGCACAATTTCTCACATTCAGTAGTTTATCGAAATGCTCACTCCACTGTCTTTTTACTTCTTTTGGATGTGTTGTCAACTCTCCACGTTCCTCTTTCATCAGTTTTGTATAAACTCTTTCTTTCCTACAGTGTTACTTCATACAATTCCATACAGCATTTTTTTACTGCCAGCACCATCTGTTTCCATCTTTTGTGTACATTCTTCCCAACGTTTCTTCTCTTACCAATTCCTTACATTTCCTTTTATTATCAAGATACTTCCCTTTGCTTTCTTCTTTCTTGTCTCTATTCCATTTTTGTCATGGTTTCTTCTCTTCTTTCACTGCCTTTTTCAACTCATTCCAGCATGATGTCTCCTTTTCTTTCTTCTCGTCGATGTTCTACCAAAGGCACTCTCTGACGCACTTACTACCTTTTGAAGCTGGACCATTCATCTTCCACATTTTCCACTTCAGTAACTGGAATTTGTTACTTCAGTCTCTCCTGAAATTATTCCTGTACATTCTTATCTTTTAATAACCACACTTTTATTTTACTATCTCTTAATTTTTTCCATTTTCCCCACTCTAATTTTTGCTTTTGCAACTCTATGATTTTCATCAAATGCTTCTCTTGATAAAACTGTTATATCCATCAAATGTCTGCAATTTGTCCTTTCCACCAGACAGTAATCAATTACTGATTTTATTCTTCTTTCACCCCAGCCATATCTTATAATTTTTCTGCTGTTTTTTTCTTCCAAAACCATGTGTTGTCCAGAATCATTCCATTCCTCTCACAAAACTCAACTAGTTTCTCTCCTCCTTCATTCCTTTCCCTATATCCATATGGTCCAATTAATTCTTCCTTTCCTTGTATTTCATTTACCACCTACCCCCCTGTGGGTGGGGGACACAGACAAAGAATACACCCACAGTATCACCTGCCTGTCATAAGAGGCAACTAAAAGGGGTGACCAAAGGATGATTGACTTAGAACCATGAGACTACTGTACTTGTGATTAATACCATTACATGAGGAACAGCATGGGTCAACATTACTTGCAATTAGTACCACAATGTGAGGAACGCCATTGGTCTACATTACCTATGAGCAGCACAATTATGTGAGGAACACCACAGGTCTGGGCGTTGCCTGTGATTAGTCCCACTGGGTGCATCCCACTGAGGTAGTGGAGCAGGCGCTCGGCTGCACAGACTAGTGTCTAGCGCAATAAGGTGCCAAACACTGTGCTTGAATGTCTTCAGAATGGGTCTGTGTTACCTATGAGTAATACCACTATATGAGGAATACCATGGGTCTACGTTGCCTGTGATTAGTACCACTATGTGAGGAATACCACGTGTCTGAGCGTTGCCAGAGATTAGTACCACTATGGGCCGGTTATCTGCTGGTAAAGTGGCTGGTAGCTGCCCAGGAGGTAAACTACCTCGAGGTGTAAATCGGCTGGTACTTTGGCTTGCGTCCAACCACCTCCGCGCAAGCGCTAGGTAGCTATCCGGAGCTATACACCGATATACGAAGTTGGCTAGACTGATTTTCAGCGACTTCTCGCTTTCGAGTGTGGTGCTATCTATCATCAGATGCATGAAACTCATTTCGATTGTCTTACTTCCCTGTGCTTGCGTCTGCTGATTATCACCAAAAAGCCTAATAAGGGGAGTCTTAAGAGTTATGGACAACGATTTATGTCAAGCTTTTGTGATTTTAATCTATGATCTTCAATATCAATACCTAATTGGGATTAAAATCTCGAGATTACATTTTGTTACGCCAGTTATAACCTGTCATGTAAGGCAGCGTTTTTGAAAAGTATTCTTGTAGTAGATTGGTCAAGTCGCTCGCTCCATAGAAGGTACGCAGGTTTTCATCGTATTTCTAATTTACATTTTTAAATATATTTTCGTTCCCTGCCGTTGTTCTTAACTCTCTTTTATGCACTTCCATATACGTATATACACATCTTCTTTACGGACTTATTGCCTTTGAGCATTCTATCTGCAGGCTTCTGTGAATTGATTAAGTATCTAAATGATGCTCTATTTGCAACTAGTTCTGTGATCTTGTTTAGTTCCACATGCTTCCATTTATTGATAAAGCATTTCATTCTAATGTTTAACTTTATGAAGATAAAGTTGGAAGGTACTGTAAATGTAAAGAACTAATCGGGATAAATATCCATTCACAGGAAGGGGAATTTGGGAATGAAATAGTTTCCAATTTCTTCATAATCATTTACAAGAAGACTATGTAAACAACTAATAGGAAATCTGCTACCTGGGCGACAGTCCTATGTGCTATTAATCATAACATCACTTTCTATAAGTAGCATACATATAAAGCAGTTTCCTAGTAGACATAATATTATGATTAAATATTTCAATGAAATATATTATTAACAAAAGAACGTATGAAAAGAGGCATACAGATTAACACAACGCTAATAATGGAAATAAAAAAGATTCATCATAATAAAGACTCAAACCGGCATATCTCGTATTACAAAGTGAGTGTGTTAGCCATTACGCTACAAGAACAGATGAAGTACTGAGGATACATACATTAAGTTATACCTCGTGTCTGAAAACTGAAGAAGTAAAAAAATAAAGCCCATTTGAAATGATTTTGAAATAGATTTTGATTTTATATCCTTTTAAAGTTTCTTTACGAGAGCTTGACGTATAAAATGTGTTCCCTAATCTACCGATGAGAGAGGCTGGTGTGACTGTTGCAACTCAAGGGAAGCATTAATGTTCAAGATCCTGCAATACAATATCGGTCACTGTTACAGTATCATGTTGTTTTTTTTTCAGTATACTAAGCTAATTTAAGTTGTATGTCACCAGAAATACAGCTAATAATGTTCAACTCTCAAAACTTCCCCGGCAGGTAAAGTCTTATCGGGCCCTCGAAGTGGCCGATAAATTACGCGCCAGGTAACTACGATTTATGCTGCCAATAGCGCTACCTGGGGGTGGTCGAACTGAAACATCCTTTTACACGGAGGGCAAGTTATGCGCTACTTTACCAGTAGGTGGTAGAACCAGCCCTATGTGAAGAATACCATGGGTCTGTGTTGCCTGTAGATGGTACCATAATATGTGATACGCCATGGGTCTACATTGCCTATGATTAGTACCACTGTGTGAGCAACACCATGAGTATATGTGGCCTGTGATTAGTACCACTGTGTGAGCAACACCATGAGTATATGTGGCCTGTGATTAGTACCACTATGTGAGGAGCACCATGGATCTAGCCAGTGACCATAATTAGTCCCACTATGTGAGAAACACGATGGGCCTGCATTGTTTGTGAGTAGAACCCTTATGCGAGGAACACCATGGGTCTGTGTTACATGTGAGTGGTACTATGATGTGTGGTATACCGTTGGTTTACATTACCTGTGAATAGTACCACTATAACAGGAACACCCTATTATGAGGGGCCGGTGGCCTGGATCTTGGACCCCTTTAAACAACAATCATCATCATCATCATCATCATCATCATCATCATCATAGTTTCCCACCTGTGCATTTAAGTCTTCCATTATAATCACTTCCCCATCAGTTATCTCCTTTTCTAGTTTCTCCAGGAACTCCTCAGTATCCTTTTCCCTGTCTGGCGCATACACTTGTGTGAAGTCCTTCACTTCGCTCCTCATTCTTCATTATCCTGTCGCTGATGTAGGTACTCTACCATATCCACATACTCCTCTAGCTGTTTTGAAATTATCAGGCCCACAGCCTTTTTTGCCTCTTGCCCACCACTTCAGTATAGTCATTCTCTTCATCCTTTCCCTTTCCATTTAACTTTGCTCAATCCCATCATTTCTATACCCTCTTTCTCCATAAAATCCACCACTTCTTCTGCTTTTCCTGTCAAGGTCATAAGGTTGATTATGTCCACCTTCATGATATTGGCTACTGGTCGCCCATTTTTCACAGTTCACCCAGTGCCCAAGGAACTGCATGTCATTTGCAGGGTACGCCCTAACCTTTTCCGAGGCAAGTTCAGAAATACCATATCTTGCAACCGCTTCACTGAAGTACAGATGTTGCTGACAGGAGAAAGTTCTTCCGTTTTATCTGCCATTGAGACTGGAGTCCTCTTCCACCATCTAAACCGTTGAACATATGTTCTCCTTTCCAGTGAATTTATGTGTCATTTCCTACACAAAGGCTTCACCTGGCCTCAAAAGGGGGAGGGGGGGCCTCCTCCGCCCTTAGCCACTGGTCCCCCCTTTAGCTGTCAACTTTGGTAATGGCTACTTGACCCACGGCCAGGCGGTCGTAGGTAGTACTGTCTACTGTCGCATACAGTAGCAGGATGATCCTGACCTGATTAGATAAGGTTTCTTAATAAATGGAAAGATATATCTACAGTACTTGGAGTTGTGGTGCTTATTGTTTAAATGAAATAATCATCCTCTCTTAACAGTAATCAAAGGAATATTTCAGGAAGAAAGGTAAAGCCCACAAGAGGCAAGAAAATAAAAGATGTCTGAGCATTACAGGTAACAAGAGAGGAGCAAGTTGAGCAAGGAAGCTTTTTTTTGCTTTACGTCGCACCGATACAGATAGGTCTTATGGTGATGATGGGACAGGAAAAGCCTAGGAATCGGAAGGAAGCGGCTGTGGCCTTAATTAAGGTACAGTCCCAGCATTTGCCTGGTATGAAAATGGGAAACCATGGAAAACCATCTTCAGGGCTGCCGACAAAGGGGTTCGAACCCACTATCTCCCGGATGTGAGCTCACAGCTGCGCGCTCCTAACCGCATGGCCACCTCGCCCGGTGCAAGGAAGCTTAGGCAGAAGTGAAGGCAATAGTACAAGTAAGTGGACGCAATGTTAGACTGAGCTTGGAGTTCCTTGGCCTCCCTCTCATGTTCCCATCTTGGGAGTCTCTGGAAATTTGCCTCTTTCAACAAGCATTGGTTACTATGGGTTTATTCATCCACAGAGGAGACTCTGCTTGTGGAGGTTTAATTATTGACAGACTTGACAATTCAGCGCCGTTCAATTTGAACATTAATAGTTGGTTTACACAGAGATCATTTTTAGTGATCAACGCACGCTCCAGTCATTGGCCACGGCGGTTGCTCATGAGAGCAGCTAAGGAAGCCACACCCATGAGGTTTGCTCTAGCTGAAGCAAATACGTCAATGAGTGAAGATTGTGACATGTTGTTGCATTGTACGTTGCAGAGAAAACAGCATAGACAAAACTGAACATTTCATTTTCATCCTTTTTTGATTAAAATCAAATAAAATCATTCATTTTTAAAATTATTTTAGGATGTCCAAGAATTTGTTTGATGACATTTGAGAATCTTAAGTGCACAAAGATAAGGAAATCAGTCCCAGAGGAAAGACTTGCTCTAGTACTACTCAACAGATTGGGACTAACTGGAATAAAATGGCTGGATTGGTTGGTGGCTGTGGCGCAGTCTAAATGCACCTATGCTAAACAGTCACCTGCTACTACCACCTCAGACACTTGATGGCACAATCAGTAGACATGGTAAGTCACTGCCTAGTCACTCATGTTTACCAAGGTCACTGTGTGGCACTGTGTAAGAATGCACCCATTTTCTTTGAAGTATTTCTAAAAATGGCACAATGGCCCCTAACAGTGACCCCATGTAAAGCAGCTAAATGCTAAAAGATGAGCAGTAAATTCAATGATGAATGCTCTCTGATAACTTGTTTTCTGTGTTGGTATAATTGGATGCATTTGTAATTATTTATAGTTTGGACTGTAATACGTGTCCAATGACTTGTAGTAAAGTACTATCCTGCATTGTTGTAGGAGTCCCAAAAAATCTTAAAAATGTCTCAACATGAGACCAACCACAGTCTCTGGTAGGACTGAAACCTCTTAGCTACTCCCAGTCTTCTCCAGGTTCTTTCAACCCAAGTTCCATCAAGAGACTTTGGTGATAATTTCCCTTAGGCTGAACCCACACTGTGGCAAAGAAACTACCTGGAACTGCCTGAGACAAAATGCTTGTGGCAGTTTCGAACAATTGCAATCCACATATACAACAGACGCAGTGAGTCAGTTGTCAAAATGTCTTCTGAGGAAGAAGACATTGGCAAATATATTCAGTGCTGTATCAGGGGTTGCTTTTAAGTTCTAACCAATCATGAAAATTGTAGATTCATTCCTTAAATCATAAAAGATTTGAACATAATATCACAGTGCCCTTCTAACATGAACCGTGCAGTTACAAAGAAGTTTAATTACACAAGAATGAGTTCTGCAAGTTTTGACTTTTTATTTTGATCGAGAATGAGATGAGGAAAGAAGACACCAATTTTTGAAAAAGCATTTTCCCAAATGGAAAGCTGCTTGTGGCTTTAAAGTAAGTGAAACAAAAGAAAAGAAAAGCACAGTTATAAGGAAAATCATTAATTTATTTCTTCTTCTAATATATATCTCCATCATGTATGCGAGTAGACAGTGCACCAGGGATAATGGAAGGGGAAAGAAACTGGGAAGGCTCTGATAGGGGAAACTGTTCATACTCGACCAAACAGAAGTTTCTCAGTATCACACTCGATCTAAAAAGACATTTACATGTATTTAGGCAGATATATAAGCAATTTGTAATTTATGGTACTTGACAATGTCTTTACAACTACGCATATAATACTTCACATAATATATATTTTCCTTTAATAAACTACATGTCCACCATTAACTGCCTCACCTTGAATTCCCTGTGTTGGCTGAAGCAAAAAAAGTAGTCCAAGGACTAGTTGACTGACGCAAACAGCCTGTGGCCGCTTCAACCATCCTGAGACTGTTTTGTTTCATGCAATGTAGTTTGGCCCTTACAATGAAGAATCAGTCACTAATCTGAGCTACATCAGTGCTTTAAAGTTTGTATAGTTCTAGGCAAACCTACAAGTTAGGAATGTCAATATCAACATTAGCACTGCAGCCACACTGGGTGTGCTTGGGTGAGTGCCTGAGTACCTAGTGCCTAGATACATAGTGGCCACTATGCCATGGTAGGCACTTAGTTTAGTTCATGTTTGATAAACAATGTATTGTACCTCAAAATGTCTCTTATAAAGTTAACTAGACAAGTACTTCTCCCAGAAAATAGTCCAATTAACATGTTGCGTGCATGATATTAATCACTCGGGTTCATGCATGGAGCCACAGAATTCCCATTTTACTCAGTAACATTCAGTTCAGGTTGTAATAACAATTCATAAAACTTACTTTGCCCTCTACTGTCTTTCCATACTTCCTCTGCTATCTCTTCCCACAGTTTCTTCAGTATAATTGAGTTTTTATGCAGCTCATCAGATGGATTCAGGGAGGGGGTTCTCTTTTGTATATAGCTGCTATTATTCCTTCATCCATAGCTTTGCTCAAAACACAGGTATACAGGATGGGCAAGAAGTCCCCATACCCCTGTAACTGTTTAGTATCAAATGTTATTTAGGTTATGTTACTTACATATTTAGTGTTCAATATATCTTTATGTTCCCCTTCATGCTGTAAATACAGTTCTTATGCCGTCATGTTCTTCTTGATATATTTCTGAGCATATCTGGTGTTACAGTGCAAAATGCATCCTCAACAGCATTGCGCAGTTCTTCATTTGTAGCATAATGACATGCAGATACATGCACCTTAATGACTCCCCATAACGAGTTGTCAGGTGTGATGAGGTCAGGACCACCTACTTGGTGGACATTTCAAGGGAGCTGGTGTAGCTAGTGAACCAAACCTAGCCACTGTCCTGGGAAGTGTTCGTTTAGGAACTCGCGCACTGCAAGAGCCTAGTGAGCAGGCTGCAACTATGTGTGTTCTGTGAGGCCCCTTTCCTCAAGCTGGGGTATTAACCACATTTGTAACATGTGTAAATAATTTGGGCCATCCACAGTCCCTTCAAAAAGTACGGTCCAACCAGATGTGATGTCATCGCTGCCCATATCATTACATGAGGTGGGTTCCTTTCCAACTCGACTCTGTAATGAGGATTCTCTTTGGCCCACATGAAAACATTTGTAGCTCGTGAGCTGTGATAAATAGCACATTCATCTGAAAACATAACCTTGGCATGGTTCACTGCATTTGGGAATCTAGTTAACATAGCCGGTGGCTCCAAGTAGCCTACGCAGTGGCCTCCACAGTATGCACTAGCCAGCATCTTGGTAGGTGTACTAGGTACCAACTGATGAGCCCAACCTAGCATACGAGGACGAAACGCTGGCAACCCGGAATGAGTTAGCTGGAAAATTTATAATGTCCAACAACGGACCATTTATATTGGTATTATGCTAAAACATGCACATTCCAGTCTCTATCCGATAACTCTTTTACAAACGTCGGTCAAATAGGTCTGACCTTTAAGGCCTTTTTTAATGTAATCTCGCATTCTTGTCCTCAGTATACCGAATTCCGAAGCATGTTTACACGTCAACTTCGTAGGAGAGTGTTCAATCAAAGCACAGACTCCAGCACATGAGTCTTCTTGTATTTTCTTTCTTCCACTCCGCATCCTATCTTTAACACTGCCCGAGGCAAACGTACGTTTGTCCCAATTGATAAGTGTTGCTTTTCACGATGGAACCTTATTAAATCTTTCCTAATATGCTCTCATAATCTGTCTCATTGTCTGTCCTGTGTGTTGTCGTTCGTGCACCCACACACTTGCCACTAACCGCTCCTGATTAGTGTAACTCTTACTGGTAACATCTGTCATGGCTTCACACTAACACTTGACTGCGACAATATGTATTCCAACACTTGATTCCAACAATTAATAAAAAGTAATATAGCCTGGATAAATAACATTTGATACAAACAGTTACAGGGGTATGTGGACTTCTTGCCCACCCTGTATAATTCTGCACATATTGACTAAAAACTCCTAGTGTAGCTGGTAAACCATCTGGCTAACTATCCAGAATAAACAGACGCATTTGTTCACTAGGATACAGTAGTTACTTGGCAAGTCACCAAGTAGCTGAGCGATGGTACAGCTGCTCTCAAATGTTCTCCATAGTTTGTTTGATTGGGTTGGGTTGGTTGTACAGGCAAGCACCCAAGCACTAAGCATCTAGCAAGCTTTCTCCGGTGTGGCCATAGTCTAAATCTAATCTTTTGAAGATAAAGCACATACCATTTACTTCACCTTTTCTTTCAGGTCTCCACTAGATGATGCAAATGATCTGCAACCAATCAAAGTACCCCGACTCCAACAACATTTATTCAAACCTTTGATCTAAGACTTGCCAATATTTTAAGATCACGAAGGGTAAGTGACATCAAAGTTGAACTGAATTGTACCTCTATTGTACTAATATTAGAACAGTTAAAATGCTCATGGATTCAGAACAGAAAAAGTGGTATAGAAAGACTAGAAGTATGCAGTAACCTGCCATAAGTACATAATCAACAAGAAAAAATAGTGGATAATCCCTAAATCTTTGTGGTAAATCTTTACTAATGCAAAATTAGAAGAACAAATTTACATTACATTTACATCTTAATACTTATTGCACAAGAACGAGAGATGAGGCATACGGGAAAGATAAAGTAACTGCACCATAGAGGAGGTGGAAAAACAGCAAGTCATTGACATCCCAGTTTAAAATGACTTAAAGGGGTAGGTACACCTTTATGGGTCAAAAATATTGTATTCATCAAATTATTATTTTTTTCCCTATATAACATAATTTTCTCTTTATTCTGCTGAAAAAGAAATGTAATTACCTTCTCTACTTCAGATGATATGTTTCTGCTTGTCACTTGCTAGCTCTCACTCCTTCATATGTTTGTTGCTCATTTTTCCTAATTTTGATTTTTACACACTATTTTCATTAGAATTCAAAATCTATTGAAAACATTTGCATTAAATTTTGCATGGTAGAGTATTTTATTTATGCAAAATCCTCTACGTTCTTTCCTAAGATGTAAGTAATCAGCATCATCAGACCTAATCAATTTCCTTATGGAGTAAAGGCCACCCCAATTGCTTTCCAGGTTCTTTTATTAGGAGCAGTCCTTATGCACAATGGATTTCCTCTTCTCTGTTGCCCATCTCTTGGATACCACTCCTTTACTGCCTTTGACCATTTCTGGGAATTAGATCTTGTTACATGCCCAGTACAGCACCGCTTCTTGACCATATCTCGTTTTGTATATCTTTTAGTCCAGTTTTAAGCAGTAACAGTGTTACAGAGGTGATCCTTCAGAAAAACCCCAGTAAACTTCTTTCCGTCCTTTATCAACAAAATAGACATTGGCTGACCTGTTTTTTAATTGGGGACCATGTCTCTGCACCATATGTGAGAACAAGCAGAACACATATGACTGTTACTTCCTTTGATGTTAATCGGATAATAATTCTTGAAAATGAAGCTAAGTGACCAATATTTCCTCCAGGCATCCTATTTGACCTCCGTTGGTCAACTCAAATTCTTTTCCGACCCCATGGTATTAGATTTGCAAGGCCGAGGGAGTCTCATTTCCACGCCATTCCCTTCCTTTTGTCGATACCTTCATTCTTTGAGGTATCGGACCTCTACCATTTTCCTTCTGATTAGTGTTAACAGAGGATGGTTGCCCCAGTTGTACTTTCTCTTAAAACAATAGTCGCCACCATCACCTTTCCTCCGGGCAATCGCTGTTCTTCTCCTGATCCCTCTATCCCGCCTGCTCCAAAAGGACACCGCCTATTCTTCCATTCAGTATTTTAAAGGGGGGGCAATTTTATGTACATACTAGTTTACAGTAGATTCAGCTTGAAATAAGCATCAAGTTTCATTTGCTTTCCATTTGTATACTTTTTCTTGATAATTATTGATCAAAACTAGTGAAAATGTTTGTAACAAGCAGTCACCTCTGATCTTACGGGGCACCTATGAACAAGATGTCATCCATGTGTTCTCTAACCACTGATAGTTTTGGACCAGCTGGAACCACTTCTTCATCGTCGCCAGCTTTGTGATTACCCTGCAGAACATCTTCAGTAATCTACTCCTGATTTAGAATTCGGTAGCCTCGTCAATATTTAGCCAATGACAGTGTAATTTCCACTGCTATTAATACTGGTCTACTTCAAAGTTTCACAAAAGTCAGAGATTTTAAAAACTGTAAAACAGCATTTGGTTCATTAATAATCAACCATTATTTAAAGTTAAAAACTGAATTGCTACGATATGATACAATGTTAATTTTTTGCCTGTGTTCAATATATTAGTTGTTTTAAGATCTTCGCTAATTGGCTGATGATGACACTTGAAATGTGTTGAAACCGGTCCCAATAAACAGGTTGTAACTACTTTTTAGTTCAACTTACTACGAAGTATTGAAAGGTGGATCCTTCCCTATAATATTGTACATCTTCAACCATTATTTCTTTAAAATATTTTCATAATCTGTAATTATTTGTCTACTAATGTCCGTTAAATCAGGGTCTGTTGAATCAAAGGTAAGCTTGATTTTTAAAATTACAGATAATGACTAAGTCTTTTCAAAATCTGAACATTAGTTAATGAATGCTCATGAGTAAAGGTTGTAAATTTTTTATTAAGTAGCATTATTTCTAATTGTTGAGATATTAAAATTTGAATTTTACTCAATTTAAGCTAGAGACCAATGTACCTTACCCCTTAAAGCATTTTTAAAGAGAAATGTGAGTCAAACTCAAAATGAATTCCTTCTAATTTTTGAATAGGAGCAATAAATTTCACAATTTAGACCATTCCACGAGCGCTTTACAGGGATTGAGAAAATTCTTGTTTCAGTAATGGAAGCATCATTGTAGAAAAAGTCACAAACTCCAAACTGGTTGTTTTGATTACATTAATGAAACAATGTTTTACAATTTCACAAAACTCCCTACATGAAATTTTAATGTTTCTATAGAATCTTCTTCTTTTTTTTAAAAAAAATTTTTTTTTTTTTTTAAGTCCATATTTCCAATTCAATGTATTAGGCAAACAGAAGTCACTAAGGTGATGTCCACTTGTTACAAGTATTTTATTCCTCCTGTGACAACCAAAGCTCATATCATAACAATACTACCAATTATCATCAAATATTCAAATTCACAAACTCTCTAAACTAGGATTTTAGATTCTTCAATGTTGACAACCATTACATAATGACAATCCATAATCTTAGGGTCGATGTAAGATTATAGATAACAACAATATACAATTACTGTGTCTCACATTCTTGATTAGACTGAGTATATTGGCTTCATCAAGGAAATCATAGAATTTCATTCACATTCTGGTTGCATTCGGTATATAGCTGTTTCAACCTATGAACTGAAAGTGTAAAGTGGTGAAGGAAAGCTTTTGATCTTTCTAGCAAACAGGTTATTTCAATATGAAATTAGAAATGATATTACTATTAATTCCAGGCCTTGTCCAACATTTTAAATCTATTCTTCCTTATACTTTAAGGTTTCCTTCTGCTGTAGTTGGTGTATGAGAATTAGAAACTTACTGGTTAAGCCAATATTCCAGGCAGAATGCTTTTATAATAGGCTGTGTTACAATAGGGCAGTTTGTCATCCTACACTCATTGTAAAGTCTTTCTACACTACTTTGATCACTTGCTGATGAGACTGCTGGGGGCTGAACTGTCAACTGTTGTTTATCTCAAGGTCTCCTTCTTCCACTGAGCAATAGATGGAGTGGACAGCATATTTATTAAATTGTGAAATAATCAGCAAAATAATATTAAAATTATTAAAAATTATGTTTTATATAATATGCAGATATGATCAAAGCAACTGGTACAATAGGAATACAGTGGCTTCATAGAGTAATTAATGCAATACGGAAGGATAGGAAAGTCCCAGATGATTGGAAAAAGGGAATAATAATACCTCTCTTCAAAAAAGGAAGCCGGAAGAAATGTAGCAATTATAGAGGGATCACTTTATTGTCTCATGGTTTGAAAATATTTGAGAAAATACTTGAAAAAAAGGCTAAGGAAAATAATAGAACCACAACTACAGGAAGAACAATATGGATTCAGAGAACACCTATTAACTACCGATCTCATATTTGCACTTAGAATACTGTTAGAAAAGCATTGGGAGAAGGGTAAAGACTTAACACTAGTGTTTTTGGATCTCGAAAAAGCATTTGATAGTGTTCCAAGGAAGACTATATGGGAATGTTTAAGAAAGAAGAATGTACCCAAAGGGCTTATCCAGAAAGTTAAAATGCTTTACGAAGACTGCTGCAGTTGCGTACAGATAGGAAACGGTAATTCTGATTGGTTCCAAACCACTAAAGGAGTGCAACAAGGCAGTACCCTTTCACCATTACTTTTTATCACTGTCATGGATGAAGTCATGAAAGAAATTAAGCAGAAGAACAATATGGACATCAATGCATTTGCATTTGCAGATGATGTAGTAATTTGGGGAAATACAGAGAAGGAAGTCCAAGAGAGGCTGAACACCTGGAATGAACATTTGAAAGCACACGGATTAACAATAAATAAATTGAAAACTGTTACTATGTCTGTCAACAGGCAGAAGAAGAAAGGAAAAATAATGCTCGAAGGTACACAACTGGAAACAGTAGACCAATATAAATATCTTGGGTGCATCATTTCAAGTGATAACAGAATACAGCATGAGATTAACAACCGCATTCAAAAATCAGCTCAGTTTTACCATCAAGTTCGGAACCTCCTCTGGAACGAACAAGTTCCCTTAAGATCAAAGCAGATTCTATTCCAATCATACTTCACCCCCATAATAACATATGGCCTAGAAACCTGCACAACAACCCAACAAGTGGACAGCAAACTACAAGCCGCAGAAATGAAGTTCCTACGAACTATGGTACAGAAGACAAAAAGGGACAGGGTAAGGAATGAAAGAATAAGGGAGCAAGCTGGTGTGTACCCATCCCTGAATGAAAAAGTGACAAGGGCCCGTTTGAAATGGTTTGGCCATGTCAAACGAATGGACGATGGAAGGACAGCAAAACAATGGCTACACACAGTCGTGGCCGGAAAACAACCGGTAGGAAGACCTAGGAAGAGGTGGCTGGACCAAGTGAAAGAGGACATACGAACAAGAGGAATCAGCTGGGATGTCGTCTTGAGAGAAGAGTGGTACATGGACAGACAGAAGTGGAGAGTGCTCGTAAACCACACCCGGGCAACTGGAGTGGAAAACTGATGATGATGATGATGATGATGATGATGATAATCATCTATGGATCATTCCAGCGGGATAGTTATGACTTGCATGAACAATTTGCCTCCATCTCTTTCTATACTTCTCTCATTAAGTCTTCCAATGTATATCTTTTCTGTGCTAAAATATAAGGCGTGATCAAAACGTTTCTGTTCGAGGGTGTTGCTGCAGCGGACATAATACGTAGTGTGACTCCGATGCGGGTAGATAAGTACGGAGATGTAGGCAAAGGGATTAGTGTGGCAGTCGTGTTGTGTCGTTTCATGCTGAGGTGCATGCGTTAAATGCGGCCACATGAACTATAATACCAATATAGTTGGTCCGTTTTTGGACATTATACATTTTCCAGCTAACTCATTCCTGGTTGCCAGTGTTTCGCCCCAGTGTGCTAAGTTGGGCTCATCGGTTGGTAAATAACACACCTACCAAGATGGCGACGATATTACCAAATGCATCCAAACAGGACCAACGTGCTATTATTCTGTTCTTGGCTGTCAAAGGACAAACACCAATGGACATCCATCGGAGAATGAAGACTGTGTATGGGGGAGCATGTCTGTCGAACACCACCGTTGTGGAATAGTGCACCAAGTTCCATACGTGTCGCATTTTAACACAAGACGCCGGTCGATCTGGGAGGCTAGCCTCATCCATTACAGACAACAACAAGCGGGCTGTGGATGAGGCGAGCACCCACCCTGAAGTCCTGATCTCTCCCCATGCGATTATCACGCCTTCAGTCCCCTAAAAAAGGCCTTGAAGTGTCAACGTTTCTTCTTTTTCACTAATTTATTCAGAGAGGATGATTACCTAGTTGTACTTCCTCTTAAAACAAAAATCACCTCACCCTCACCTGTTGGACGAGGATGTGCGGCAGGCAGTTACAGACTTCTTCACGCAGTAGGACATTGTGTTTTACAAAACGGGGCTCTTCAACCTTGTGCATCGGTAGGATGAGTGCCTCAATGCTCACAGCGATTTTGCCCAATTGTCATCTCGATTGAGGACTGCACGATTGTCAAACAGAAACTTTTTGACCACTCCTTATAATTTGGTCCGACCTCCTTCTGGGACATCCAATTGGTCTTTTTCCAGTGTTTTGCCTCACTGTGCCATCTTGGGCTGATCAGTTGGAAATCAGCACATCTACCAAGACGCGTGGGACCATCCTCTCTTAAGTACTGCCTGGGAATCCGTCCCTCACATTCACTTTACATGGACAAACCATTTCAGCAGAGCAGCCCTCAGTCTTTTCTCCACTGTCAAGTTCACTTGCATCTCACTTCTGATGAAAAATAATCTTTCCTAATTCTGTCCCTTCTCGTCTTCTGCATAGCTCATCTTGGAATCTTGATTTCACATGCTTGAAATTTAAGTCTTGTGTATTTGATACACAGCTCTCCAAGCTGTATGTCAAGATTGGCAAAAGGTATGATTTTAACACTGCCTGTTTTGCTCTTAAAGGAAGTGCCTTGTCTCACACTAGATTCTGCACCTAGTAAAAGAAGTGGGATCCTTTGGAGACTATTTTGTACTTCTAGTTTAGCACTCCCATTGATCTATTTGACGCTCCATGCCGTACGATGTCAGCATGTGAAAGACCTCTGATGACACATTTTGTGTTCACCTGACAAAATGAATTAAAACTCAGCCATAGATGCACAAGAGAGATTCAGTTTACTCTAGAGTAAAACGGAACATCGAAACTGACAAGCAGACAGCCGGATGGCACCAAATTAAAATGTGAGACTATACAATTATTATTATTATTATTATTATTATTATTATTATACTATTGGGAAAGGAAGATGAGCTCCTTACAGTTTCTTCAAATAGGTTCACAGCAGATTTTACTCTCTTCTAAACTGTACGTGCTAATTCCTTTTTAAATAATTTGATCATATTATTGAGGAAGAAGACACTTTTTCTTGGTTTGTTCTTAGTTTGCTTATTAATGTATTTTGCTCAGCATATAAATTAGCTGTTGTTCATCCCTTCCCTCCATGTTTATTTAATAGCACAGCTTTTGCTGTTGTAACATTAATTGTGAATACCATTTGAGATAGTTTGATAGTTTCTTTTTCAATAATTCAAATATACGAAGAGATCCATTGTTGCATTTTTTATGTTTATATTTTAATTTCTGCATTATGCTTATAACGTTTGTATGATATTCTTTGGATTCCTGCTTTATAGTCTGTTAGTATAGCCAATTTTGGAAGTCATGGGTGAAAGTGTATAAAGTGTCTTATATAAGCCTTAGTCTGTAAAGAGAAGTGAATATTCCTGCTCCCAAATTATCATTCTCATTATGTGAGCAGTCAGTGTACACTCTTAACCTATTGCCTTTCTTCTAAAATTGATAAGAGCAATTATGGACAAGTCCTTAAGTCTTTTACGAGTGAAATTTTACCATTGGTTTGCAGTTATTCAGTTGGATTAACTGGTGTGGCAGAGTGCAGCAGTCTACTTTCTTCAAGAAAACTGATGATGAGAGAAACAGGATTTCAACTGCCGTCCCTTTGTTTGTTTCAACTAGGGATGGGAATTCTCACTCCAGACTCTTGAGGTTGGCAGCCAAAATCTTGAGAATCTCATAAACTCTCTCGAGTCAAAGTTAATAGTCCTACACTCTCAGCATGCACATGTAAATCACAACATGTTGTAAACATTCCTCTCTCGAAGGGAGAGAATCAAGTTGTTTTAAATGCTCACATTTTCAAGTAATTTGTCGTAAGATATGTGCAACAACTTTTTAGAATTTTTTGTATTCAGAGTATCGTATACTGGATCTTCTTTGTTGATATTAACATAACTCCTTATTTTTAAAAAGAAATGAAACAGAACAAAACTAGTTTAAGAAATCTTCAAAAACATAAAAGAATATTATTTGCAATTGAATAATAATTGTATCTTATTATTCCTTCAAATTATACGTTCTCTTGTCTTTTTATTAAATCTATAACTGCATACTATGAAAATTACCAATTCCTAAAAAAGGTATGAAGAACAGAATGCACTTTAAGCTACAAACACACTCTACAAAGTAGAAGAGCTACAGTACTAACTGATGCTTGACTGCCTTGAAATGTCTGGTGGCTCTTCCAATGGTTAATCATGCTTGATGTATTTTTGCTTTAGAATCGAATATACCGAAAACAACTATTACATTGCACTTTAATTTCTGGACTTCTAAGAAATCCTTCCCAAGATCATGATTTTCTTTCAATAGTCATTAATGTGCACTAAAAATATTACACTTTACGAGTAGAAGGGCACAGATCTTTTCCATCAACCATAAATCAAAGGCTCTGATATCCCTCTCATGAGTTGACTAGGGTAAATTAGACTTCATGCCACCTTTCTTCTCACTTGCACATATGTTTGTGCTATTTGCTGTGAATGGAAGACCAAGCCACCTCCTTACTTGTCCGGTTGACCCAGACGTAACAGGATGTCAATGGTCTCAATGTACCAAGTGATGTCAGAAGCACGCTTACTCTCCTTGGGAGTATCACCAGCAAAAGATCAAGATGTTCTCGGGCTTCTCAAGACATGTGTTCTTGTTTCCTGTTCTCAAGCGCTACCACTGTTTCACAAAGTTTTATTTACAAATTTATAAACATAAAATAAAGATCTTTTTAGTGGAAGCCATTTCTTTTCAGTTTTGACTCAGTTAATTTATAGCTGTTAGGTTCTTCAATCCGTTATAAATTAAAGAAGTGCAAAAATGATATAATGTTTCATTAACCAGGAGTTGTTTTCAACAGATGGCCACAAGTTTTGTGGAATGAACTTGCTTTAGATAACATAGAGATAAAGCCAATCTTACTATATGCTTTTACCAGACTACATCTTGGGTATACAATGTACCACCCAGAGTTTCTGAGAATTTGTTCACAAAAACATTAATACTTATGTTCACACCTAATGTTTACCATCTCCTTCAAAGTTAATTACACTAGGATAGAATACAGTGATTCCAGTGATTTTTCCCATTTTTGGAAGCACTAAGTACCTCTTGCGATTCTGCTCTCTCTCTCCAATGGAGTCAAAACATTACCTTTTCAACGTAAGTTCCTTTTTAGGGAAGAGGTAGATGTTACAGCAGTGCCAGGTCAGGCAGAGGAAGTCCCTTCCAATTAAAGAAGTGTGCATAGGAGAACTGCCATAATCTAGTAACCAATCCCTACTGTTTCACATCAGGCCGCTTGTGCCACAAATCTTCTCTCAGTCGTCTCAAAATATCTTAGTAAAAACTTCCCACTGATAGTCTGATGTGATGGAACAATCTCACATGCACAATTCCTCGAATATAAAAAAAAATTGACTTTATGCTGCTGTGAACTTGGCAAGCTCTTTTCAGTTACCAGGCTCCTTTAGCATTTAACAAGTTTCAGCCACATTTTTATTGAGCCTGAAACAAAACTGATTGCAGATTCTTTGCTCCTTAACATCAGCCATTTCAAAATTCACAGAAGCACAAGAAAAGCACTGAAGCTCGGAAACACATGTACATACAAGGACACCAGTTCACACACTAATAGTTGAAACGTACACAAAGAGGCACCTAGCGTCAGAACTTGGTACCATTACTTCTTTACGTGAGATAATTCAATTCTCGGAAATTCTGGGTAGCACCTGGTATTATCCCTAGTGGGATTCCAATAGAAATTAGTGATATTACTCTCCCAAGTACTCTGTGGTCTTCCAAGTCTGTTTCCATGCACTAATTTCTTGAATACATCTGGTATTACTAAGGTATCTTACATTCTAAACATATCATCAGCACAGTGAAATATGGCTAAAATGACTAAATTATGACATAATTTATTGTTAATTCTAATCATCAATACATAATGGATGTCAGCATTGAAAATGACTAAATATATTACTGCAGGTTGCAAGAGTATGCACTTAATCATTTGATCTTCTACTCTAGCTCAGACATGTAGAGTAAACATTGAGTCAAAACTTTTTTATATGCTTGTTTTCAAATACTTGAAATCAGTGTTCTTTTTGGATTATACTCCAAATGCCACCATCACACAGAAAGACAGGCATTAAAACACTTTGTTAATCTTAAGTTTCTTATTCATTGTAAGATACTTGGATCTGAATAAAGTGATTAAGGGAAATACACCATATTTGCATTTCTAATTCTAGCTTTAAGCACAGCATCAACTTAATTTTGCTCATCAAATTCTACAATTCTTATAATTTTAAACTATTTGTTATTCATATAGTATTTCAAGATCTATTTCCTTGTTAGTTATAAGCACTATATTGTACCGGGAACAGCGGTACAGAACTAAGTCCCAGCAATTAAAACTTAAACTTTGCGCTGCGCACCGGCTCAACAGCAGTCGGCAGCCAGAGACAGTGAGCAACCTGTGCGTGTGATGTGGAGTGGGTTGGCGTCACAGCCTGCCTCCCCGTGACAGAGAGAGCCTACATCAGCATGGAACATTCAAAATGTTCTTCATTTAATAACTTTCTTTACAGCAATGGTTGGATGAAATCAACAACATCATCGTGTAGCCACATATTCTACCTTCACTTCTACAAAGTTTGGTAGAAATCCAACGAGAGACAACGAATTTATTAAGCGAAATGTAAAGACAGATTTTGGCTCGAGTTCATAGTAGACATTGAACTGCGTGTCAATGATAGACTGTGGAGTACGTATTTGAACTGTGCATTCATGGTAGACATTGGACTGTGTTTAAGATGGGCATTTACAATAAATGATGAACCGTGAAATTAGACCGTGTATTTATAACAAGTAGTGAACTGTGCATTTGAATTGTGTATTTACAATAGAGTGTGTATTTTCATATAATCAAACTACAGACTGCGAAGGAATAGGATCCATTTCATTTAATTTCAAGTTAATGAACCAAATCGTTATACGAATGAAAGATTTTTCTTTTTCAAGTGATTGAGTTGAAATTGCACAGAAACTTAAAAAATATGTCGTGTCTGATAATTTCAAACTGTTTCAAGTGTCACAATTTTTTTTTGTGTTGTTGTTGTTGTTGTTGTTGTTGACATTTGACGACATTAAATTACAAGTGATTCTTTAGTTCAACATTCAAATCTGTTAATTTATATTCAAGAAACTCTTTCCGTGTCCCAGGTGTTAATGTGTACAGTCATGTCATTCTCCGTACAACCAAATCTCAACACTCGCGTTACTACGTTATCTTGATCTTCTAGACGTCGTATGGATATTCGAGAACTTCTAGAATTTCCATCGTGCGAGGAATCGTGGTTCCATGGTGCAGAGGGGAGACCGATGGCAGTACGAGGAGAACAGCCGGATTTCGAGTACATCACCAGCCCGGATGAGGAAAGAACCTTTACCTGTATATCTGCTGTATGAAGATGATATAACTTTGAACTTTGTTAATAAATTCAGAATTTCAACAAACTTAGGAATCATTTCATGAAACCCTCTCTTCCTCTGTAACCACTTCAATCAGAAATGGTATATGCCCTGGGTCTAGTTTCATGCTCGTCAAATTACTGTATTTACTGTTACAATATCTCGTGCATATGTAAACACTTTGCAATGATTTTCAAGTACAATGCCAATAGGAAGCTCCTGATGATCCTTTTGGATGCTATATTAAAGAGGAAAGGCATCCTATACATTATGTAGCTATGATTATATGATGTTCTGATGAGATAATCATCAGAAGTGGCTTCAAAGACTTTCAAAATCGGGAGCTGGTGCTGCTGTCCATGGTGCTTCCAGCTGTTATGCTGCGTCCCATCACATCATCTGGGATAGCATTTTCACTGTGCAATCTGATCTCCAAGCATCAATATTCCTGTTTTTCATCTCAGCTAATCAGTCAGTCTTAACAAAGCCCACTGCAATGATGAAATATTGACCGTTCACCAACCCAGGACACAGCAATATAATAGACATGAAAAACTGGAGACTCCTCACAACATGCTAAGGGCCAAATGATTCAACAAGACATTTGACTGACATTTACGCACGTTTCTCTGCTTAAACCTCAAAGAGATGGGCTTCATCGAGGCATTAGGTACCTTCTATGACCTTCAACGTCGAACTATGCTGCCAAATGCAAGATCTAGTGTGGTATAAGAGCATAAAATATCTATATATAAAGGGAACTGTGCTTTGTTAGCGGCTTCTTGGTAGTATTTATGACACTGTGGCATATATTTATTGTGTGTGAGTGTTGTCTAGTGAATTAGTGATCATTTGATACTGATTTTTAATGTAAGTCTATTGTGTTTTTTTGCCATAGGCGATAGTCATCTTGTTTTGCCCTCAATCCATAGACAGCATTACTAAGAGAGACACTCGATATAATTATTTACTATATTTGCATTGCCCTACGTGTCGGCCATTTTGTTCTATCTGTCATCAATGCCATGGAAACAATGACAAAGACGGGAACTATGCATGCTCTTATCAACGTTTTCAAGGAACTAGAGTCTACACCTGCTGACACCATTACAATGGACGTATTTTTGACGGTATAGAGTAGACAGAACAGCCAGCGACTCCACGCCGAGTGTTAGGCGGCGAGAAATAACCTGACACCCTCAGGGAGCCAACGGCTTCGGGCAGATGAGCTCCTTGAGGAAGGGCGGTGGTCCCTCAGTGGAGGAAATGCCACTGGAATCCACCGAAAACCTGATGTCGGGCAGCAGCGCCATCAGTATCGCCTTGATGCACAGAGCAATTCATGCTCGAGATGGGTCAAGAGCGGGGAGCCTCAAGCATCACCAGAATGACTGGTTTTTCGGTTGTGGTACTGCGGTGTGGAAGAGAGAGGGACCTCACTACACTATTATTCCCATGAACACTATCATGATAGCTGCTTTAAATGGATCTAATTCGTCATGCGACCCGGCTGACAACCGGCGCTTTTGCGGTTCCAGGCTGCAAAGTGTGAAATGTGCTACTGGGCATGTGCATGTAGGCAACCAGGCTGCATATGCGAAATTTGCGAGTGGAAGAACAAAGCAGAATGTGGGTACTTGGAATG
This sequence comes from Anabrus simplex, assembly GCF_040414725.1. Lineage (NCBI taxonomy): Eukaryota > Metazoa > Arthropoda > Insecta > Orthoptera > Tettigoniidae > Anabrus > Anabrus simplex. The sequence continues at coordinate 88,142,798 of NC_090272.1, read as the reverse complement.
TGAGAGGACTTTTAGCTTCAGGAAAACTTCTCCTGATAATACAAGAGCTGGAAAGGTATAATATAGGAGTGGCTGGGCTAAGTGAAACTCACTGGAAAAACAATGGCCATTTTAAGAGTGGTAATCATTGGGTCTACTTTTCTGGAAATGAAGAAGAAAGCAGTAACGGGGTCGCAATTGTGATCAGTGACAAACTGAATGACCTAGTGAAAGGATATAAACCTGTTAATGATCGCATTATAACACTAAGTCTCAAATGCAAGCCACTTTCAATCAACATCATTCAGGTTTATGCCCCAACAGCGGATGCATCTGATGAAATAATCGACCGCTTCTATCAAGATCTTGATGCTATTGTTTCAGCTTTTCCAAGCAGAGAAATAACTATTGTTATGGGAGACTTCAATGCCAAAATTGGTTCAACACAACAAGATGAGCATGTCAGAACATCGATAGGAAGATACGGAATTAGAGAAAGAAATGAACCGGGGAACAGGCTTCTTGAGTTTGCAATTCAACACAGGTTCACTATAACTAATACAGTCTTCAAGCATCACATACGACACATGTACACATGGACGTCGCCTGATGGTCAATATAAAAATCAGACTGACTACATCTTGATCAGTTCAAAATGGAGGTCTTCTGTAATGGACACCAAAACTTGTCCAGGTGCAGTATGTGGCAGTGATCATCAGCTTCTTAGAACAGAAATAAGAATAAAACTTCAAACACCAGTTAAAAGATCACACAGGATACCACAAGTAGTTAATATGCCGTCTTTCAAGGAATCATTGGCGCAAAGAGCCTCCATATTACAGGATCCAATAACAACTGCAGAAGGGCTGTGGAATGTGACAAAAAACTGGATAGAGTCCTCTTTGAATGAATCTCGAGTACCAAATACTAGAAGGCAAGACTTGAGCCTTCAGCTTGTAGAAGAAAGAAGGTGCCTTAAAAAATCTGGCATTAACACTAAAGAAAAAAGAGAGCAAATGTCTGATCTTGATAGAAGGATTCAGTCTTCTTGTAGAAGAGATAAGAATAATTTCCTTAATAACATTTGTTTTGAGATTGAAGACCATGCAAATCAAAACCACAGCAAGGATCTTTTTGACAAAATTAGAATAATCACTCAAGAATTCAAGCCATATTCCTGGAATATACAGAACTCAAAGGGGGATGATGTTGTGGATATAGAGAATGTTCTGGAAACATGGAGATTGTACTGCCAGGATCTGTACAGTGGACAATGTAATGCACAAGACCAAGTGATGATAGACAAGCAGTCAGATCCTGAACCTGACATCCTCCGAGATGAAGTAGAAATGGCTTTGAAAATGCTGAGAACTGGAAAAGCGTGTGGACCTGATGGAATAAGTGCAGAAGTCTTGAAAGCTACAGACGGTGCTGGAATTGAAATGCTGTTGAAAATCTGCCAAGCAATATGGAATTCTAGAAGATGGCCCGAGGAATGGGTACAGTCAATCTTTGTCCCAATCCACAAGAAAGGATCGAGGAAAAAAATGTGAAAATTATCGCTTAATTGCTTTGATTTCACATGTCAGTAAAGTTATGCTTCATATCCTGCACAAGAGACTCTGGGCATTTCTAGAGTATCAAATTCCTGAAGTCCAGACTGGATTTATGAAAGGAAAAGGTACTCGAGAACAGATCTTAAGCCTAAGACAAATCATAGAAAAGGCTAGAGAATTCAATGTTCCAGTATATCTGTGCTTTATTGACTACCAAAAGGCCTTCGATACTGTCAAATGGAACCATCTTTGGAAAATTTTGGATGACATGGGTTTGCCACTCCATTTGATTGATCTCCTCAAGTCCTTGTATAAGGAAAATACAGCCACTGTGAAGATTCAAAACAAACAGTCTCAGAAGTTTCGCACAAGGGCTGGAGTTCGCCAGGGATGTATCCTGTCACCGTTACTTTTCAATATCTATGGTGAATATGCAATGAGAACTGCATTAGATGGCTGGGACAAAGGGTTTTCCATTGGGGGATGCAAGATCAACAATTTGAGATTTGCTGATGACACCACCTTGATAGCATCATCTGAAGAGGAGTTGACAGAGCTGATCAAGAGAGTAGAGGAAGCAAGCCTAGAAATTGGATTACACCTAAATCGACAGAAAACCAAAGTCATGATTGTTGATCGTAAGAACAACAACAGTCCACATATCAAACAGATTGGAGGGTGTGAAGTTGTACATCAGTATGTATACCTAGGCTCCTTACTATCCAATTCTGGTGGTTCCAAAGATGAAATAAAGCGCAGAATTGAAATAGCAAAGGTAGCAATGATCCGTCTGCGGAAGATCTGGAAAGATAGCAACATCACCATTAAGACAAAAAAGAAGCTCGTTGAATCTCTAGTCTTCTCAGTCTTCTTGTATGGCGCAGAGACGTGGACCATCCTCAAACGTGATCGTGAACGGATAGAAAGCTTTGAAATGTGGTGCTGGAGGAAAATGTTAAGGATTCCTTGGACAGCTCATCGCACGAACACATCAATCCTGAACCAACTTCAGATAAAAGTTTGTCTATCGTGTAAGGTCTCTCAACGGATTGTATGCTACTTTGGACATATAATGCACTGAGATGGTAGTCTACAAAAGCTGATTGTTGAGGGCAAAGTCCAGGGAACCAGACAACGAGGATGAATACCAACGCGATGGATTGACATGGTGAACGGCCCCCTACAGTGTTCTCTCAGAGTAACCACATTGAAAGCTTTAGATAGGGAAGAATGGCGGAGTATGGTTCATCGGCTAGAGGGCTGAATATTATGATAGTCACGACGCCTCAGTCATGAGGCAAAACGATGAAGAAGAAGATGACTTTATTAGAATATCAGATGCCAAATATTTAAACAAATTTTTGATCATTTTCAGCAGGTATTAAGAGAGAACAGTTTTAACTCTGTGTAACCAAGTAAAGGTACTGGTTCAGAGGAGGAAGAAATTCTTTCTTCCCTCTGTCGAATGAAAGTAGATACCTCACCGGGATCAGATCACATACTAGTAAGACCGATCATAGCTCTTAAACTACCAGAGTACTATGTTTAATTGCTAATGCTATGCTCATGTTTGGTGGTTGTCCTAAATGCCTAGAGAATTCTCATTTACAAGGGAGGAAATCCAGATGACACTGAAGGCCAACTACAAGATATTTTGTTATTAGGAGAATAATTGAAAAGGCTCTGCATAAGCGATTGTGAGAATACTTCAGCTGCGCACCTGATCACTGTGGTTTTGTATCCTTGCCTAATCACATTAATACCTCATTAGTTAATGCCTGTCTATGGGCATGACAGAAGAGGCTACTGCATAGCTTTTCTGGACATATCCAAGACTTATGACAATGTAGGGCATGAGTATATCAAAAGGGTTTACTCCAAAAAGATATGTCATATTTTGAGAAACCTGGCCCTTGATCTTATTCAAGGAAATTCTTTCCAGATCGAATCAAGGAAGGAGATTGGTGAATTCATTCTAGCCCCTGATGACATAAACAAGGAATTGACCAAACTGCAAATAACACAAGAAATAGGTTTCAAGCTCCATCCTGAATTAGAAGGTTTGTCAGCTTTGACCTTTGCAGATGTTACTGTGGCAATTGGAAAAGATGAAGGATCTTCACAAAAGCTTATAAATCCTGCTGTTAACAGATTGGCATCAATAGGTTTGAAAGTCAACCTTTCAAAGGGTAATAATATTAACAACAAAAAATGGTCAAGTTGCAGAGGAATCTATAACTACCTTATGGTGATTATGTAGGCTCTTTGAAGAATGGTAAAATCATTAAACATCTGGGCATTATTTTCTCAAAAATGTTTGATAAAAGCTAAGTAATTCAAAATTTATGGAATGATTTCAATGTGTTGGAAAGCTCCATTTTACTCAAACCTGATCAAAAACTGAACATGCTATTCAGGCAGGGATACAAAATTGTGCTGATCAGGTGAGTAGCCAAAGTATTCGCACAATTGCTTATCCGGAGCCTTTACAATTATCCTCCTAATAACTGAATATATTGTAATTGGCCTCCAAATAGATATGGCATCAGAAAATTCCCCCTTGTAAATGAAACTGCATCTGGTCAAGTACTGCATAATTACAAATTACAGACTCCACCTATCGAGAAAATTCTGTGAAGCTTTTTGGGGAGATGCAAATAAGTTTATTAGATTCACAGTACAGGAAATTTTAGCTCCACCTCATGATTGTTCAACTGACATGCTGTATGTAGCAAAGAATTTAAGGGGATTAGTCATGATAAAGGTAGCTGGAGCACAAAGTATACAGTGGTTATATAGAGTACTCTCTGTCATCTGCAAAGAGAACAGGATACCAGAGGACTGGATGAAAAGTATCATTATCCCCCTGTATAAAAAGGGAGATGGGAAGAAATGCAGAAATTATAGGGGTATCACTCTACTTTCTCACTCACTTAAACTTCTGGAGAAGATAATTGAAAAAAAGAATTAGGAATATAGTTGAACCGTTATTGGAGGAGGAGCAACACCGGTTCAGGAATAACCGAAGCACTATGGATTTGATATTCGCCTTCAGAATGCTAACAGAGAAGCACTGGGAATATGGTAAAAACTCAGTGATGGTTTTTATGAACATTGAGAAGGCCTACAACAGTGTGCCTATAGAGATAATCTGGCAATGCCTAGAAGGTACAGGTGTGCCAAACTTCCCGACTGATAAAATAAAGGTGCTTTATCAAAAGTGTTTAAGCTGTGTCCAAGTAGGAGATGGAAGATCAGATTGGTTTGAAACCGATAGAGGAGTCCAGCAGGGAAGTGCCTTGTCACCACTCCTGTTGATCATTGTCATGGATCGGATCATAAAATCCATCAAAGAACATTACAAAGAGCTTAACACACTAATATTTGCAGGTGATGTTCTGATCTGGGGAGAAAATGAAGCAGAAGTACAGGAGAAACTAAATCTCTGTAATGGCAAGTTAAAAGAATATGGACTAAACATCAGTATTTAAAAAAAAAACCTGTTGAATTGACTATCAAACATTTTCCTGGAGGGAACTCTGTTACAGTCTGTTTCTAACTTCAAATACTTTGGAAGTATCATTTCAATAGATAACACAGTAAATCAAGAAATACTTAATAGGACTCAGAAAGCTTCTCAATTTTATTTTCAAGTGAGAAATCTACTCTGGGATGATAAAATACCACAGAAAGCAAAACTGACCATGTTTTATATCGATTTCATTCCAATTCTCACATATGGACTTGAAACATGTACCTTGAATAACAAGGCAAATAGTAAAATACAGTCAATAGAAGAAATGAAGCAAGGAGGCTGGCATCAAAATACCTGTTACGAAGCTTCTTAGGAAGATGGCTACAATGGTTTGGACATGTTATGAGGATGGATAGAGCAAGAATGGCAAGAAATTACTTTGACAGAGAAGTGAAAGGGGAGAGGCCAGTCAGAGGCCAAGGAATTGATGGGTAGACACAGTGAAATTGGAGATCAGCAAGAGGAACACCAAGTGGGAGGACATAGAGGAACAGAAACTATACTTTGACAGGAAGAAGTGGCAAGCACTTGTACACCACACCCGGGAAACTGGACCTGGAAAATGATGATGATGGTAGGCTTTATCAAAAAATCATCTTAGCCCCAAAAGGCAATACCACAAACGTGGTTTACAAAAAGTTTCTGGGGTAAATGAAACTCAATTCTTCGATGAGTTTTTATACTCTAGGGATTTTCAGATAATGTCATAGTACAGTACCGAGGAATGCTTACTTTTAATAAATGACGAAATCCACGAGAGTGAAGCCACAGGTAACTGCTAGTGTATATTATTATAATTTTATGCCCACATTCTTTAATCAAACCATATACACTTAAATCTTCAGAGTATTAGTTCAAAATTTGGCTTATGTTTCCTCTTCTGCTCCCAGAACTTCATTCTTTCTGAGCTGGCTGCCCTTTCTTCGTCAATTATGGTGTACTGTTTGCATGTAAAGTTCTTCATTTTTTTCTGACCTGGCTGCCCTTTCTTCATCAATTATGGTGTACTGTTTGCATGTAAAAGTTTTTAGTTTAAGACTCAAATCTTTGTTTCTCAGGATCCTCTTCTCTTCTCGGTCTTCAATTTGCTGCATTGTCAAGCCTAACTCATATAAAACATTTTGGACTTCTTTGAACCAATTATTCTTGGTTTTACTTTTCCAGAAGTAGTTGGAAAGATGTTTCAGTACCCTGGTTTCCGGTAGTCTTGATGTGTGGCAGAAAAATGCAACCCTCCTTTTCTGCATTGTGTCTATTATTGACTCAGTTTCGTGGTACATAACTTCATTAAGTAATAATCCCCATTGTCCATCTACTTGGTGTTTTTTGTTTATAATTGTTCTAAGGATTCTTCTTTCTGTCTTCTGTAATTTATCTGTTGTTGATTTGGTGCTCAAAATGAATAATGTTTCATCAGCATAAGTTGCTTCAGGTTTAATAACGGAGTTGTATGTTTGAAATTTGCATTTATCGAGATAGATTTCTTCTTGTTGGTTGGCCAAGTGATACGATGTTCTTGTTTCAATTTAGTTGTTTTATTTTCTACTGATACTTTCTTGTTTCCAAGTAATAATCTCCCCAAGATACTTGAATTTATTTACAATCTTAATTTGTTTGTTATTATTCAGTGTGATAGCTGGTGTTTCAACCTTGAAGGATGGCATCATTTCCATCTTTGCAAATGAGATTTTTAGTCCCACTTTTGCTGCTAATTTTTTGAGTTCTTCAATTTAGTGTTTAGCCCCTTCCACACTATTTGCGAGCAGCACAAGATCATCTGCAAATACCAGGCAATTGAGTTTGATATTTTTGCCAATCTTGTTGTTTAGTTGGCATTTCTTAGTCCACTCTTGCATGATTTTCTCCAGTGTGCAGTTAAATACTAATGGTGAGAGACCATCACCCTGTCAAAGTCCAGTCCAGATTTCAAATGATTCAGACAACGCCACTCTGAATTTAACTTTTGATTTAGTGTTCTTAATGGTAATTCCATTAAGGTTGATAAGTTTCTGGTGTAATCCAAATTCCTTGAGGATTTTAAGTAATGACTCATGATGGATACTGTCATATGCTTTCTTCAAGTCAACAAAAGTGCTGACTAACTTTTTGTTTCTCACTCTTTGATGTTTCAAGATCCACTTAAGGCTGATGATTTGATCCGGACAACTTCTTCCATGTCGAAATTCTCCCTGATATGCTCCTAGTTCTTGGTCGAGTTATTCCTGAGTTCTTGTTAGGATAATTCTAGACAGGATCTTATATGTAATATCAAGTAAAGAAATCCCCCGGTAATTATCTGGATCCAATCTATCACAATTTTTGTGTATTGAATGTGTTCTATTCTTCAGGCAGCTTTTCAGAATTCTAGATGTCTATAAAGTGTTTGTGGAGGTTTTGAAGTGTTTGTTTATTTGCATTCTTCCACAACTCTGCAACCACTTGATTCTCTCCTGCTGTCTTGTAGTTCTTGAGTCAACCAATCGCTTTGATTACTTAATTGAAATCTGGTGGTATATAACCTTTTCTAGATGTGTTTTCGTTTTTGAATAAGGCTCAAATTCTAAGTATTCTTTTGTTTCCTCAGCATTTAGTAATTCTTTGAAGTGATCAGCTATAATTTTGGCATTCTCTTGATTATTGTGTGCTAGTTCCCCTTTTTTATTTTTCATCATGAGTGTGGGTGGAGAATACTTTGATTGATATTGTCTAAATGTCCTGCAATAGTCCCTTGTCTTATGTTGTTTAAATGACTCATCTATGATGTTTAGGTTTTCTTTTTGATGGTCTCTTTTGATTATTCTAATTTCTTTGGCCGCTTGTCTTCTAGCAATGGTTAGTTCTTCTTGAGATATTTCGGTTTTCTTTTGTTAGTCTATATATACAAAATAACGTTCTGACTGACTGATTCATGATCTGATATAGATGTTGATTCCCATAGGGAACATGAAATATTTGTCCTGAATGAGTAAATTTATAATACCAATATAATGGTCCGTTATTGGACATTATAAATTTTCCAGCTAACTCGTTCTTGGTTGCCTGCGTTTTGCCCTCGTGTGCTAAGTTAGGCTCGTCAGTTGGTACTTAAACGCAGGCAATCAAGAATGAGTTAGCTGGAAAATTTATAATGTCCAATAACGGACCAAATTGGTATTATAAATTTACTCATTCAGGACAAATATTTCATGTTCCCTATGGGAATCAACATCTATATCATCTGATGGCCAGGCAGGCATCAATTTTTGGAAGTGAGACATAGTCTCCCATAGTGCATTGGCACTGCTGGTGGCTTCAAGTAGCCTATGCAGGGGCCTCTACAGGGCTTCTCTCCAGGATCTCAAATCTGGGTAAACCTCAAGTGAACTCCACAACTCGTCGCAGAAGACACTCCTGTTATTTTTGATCGGCCGGGTGGCTACACATCTTTACTTTCCACTCGCGCCGAGCCAACAAAGCATATAGGCCGACTCCTCGTTGGATGTCAGCCTCCCTACCACCAACCACCATGACGACCACCACCACGACCATCACCACTACCTTTGCGACCGCTGCTCACACCTTTTCCTCGCTTTCCATCACAACTGTTACGTCGTCCCATTCATCGCCGCTTCTATCCACCTCTCTCCCCGCGCTACCTCCTGTTGATCCACCTCGACTATTACGTATTCCTCCCCGCTACTTCACCCGCCCTTCTACGCTGTCTACATCTGCCTTGCCGACCATGACACCACCACCACCACTGTCCGTCGTAACAGCAGCAGCCGCTCATCAACCTCCAACACCGTCAGACACATCAGCCACAAACGAAGTCTTCAGTTGCGTCGTCCGCGGCGTAAGCCCACTCATCCCGGCAACTGACATTCAAGAACAACTTCGCCTTCAAGCCATACCCGTCAAGAGGGCATTCCGTATCTACAACTCCACCGGTCCGACGTATTTAATCAGACTTCAGCTTTCCAGTGCAGCAGCCGTCGCCCACCTGATCTCCAGCGGAGCACTTCTCTACGGCCGTCGTCATCCCGTCGCACCCTCTCGTTCACCTCCCCGCCCTAGATATCACCACTCCACCTCTCGTCGCCATACCCGGCCTGATCATCCTCCCTTCCAACGCTCTATCTATGTCCGTCCAACTCCTTCTTCTGCTAATATCTCCCTCCCACCACCACCGACCCTTGAACATCTCCGACACCTCACAACTGTCCTCTATCACATCGCTTCAACACTTTACCACCTTACACTTCCACGTAACTTCCTTCTCGACACTCCTGTATAAATCTCAATCCGTATAGCCAGTCATCCAAATTTTCACACCGTTTTTCCCCTCTTCTTCATTTCAAACATCCCACTGTTCTCTCCACATCTCCCGGCCCGAGAGATCGCGACACGATCTAGGGGGCCCGCCCCGTCCTTCGGGCGGGGAATGAAAGCTCTGCAGCAGCAGCAGCAGCCTCTACAGTATGCAATAGCCTTGCGTCTTGGTAGGTGTGCTAAGTACTAACTGATGAGCCCAACTTAGCACACGAGGGCGAAACTCAGGCAACGAAGAATGAGTTAGCTGAAAAATTTATAATGTCCAATAACGGACCATTATATTGGTATTATGGTTCATCATCGCCGAGTCAAAACTGCTGGACATAAAGAAATAAAATTTTGGGGATACATTTATATTAGCATGTAGGTGCTCACGAAGGGAGGATTTTTAGATATTCCATTGCTAAGGGGGTGAAAACGGGGGTGAATTTTTTAAATCAGTATATCTATATCTCAAAAACTTAAAAGATTATAGATGTAAAAATTGATATTTGGAATCTCCGTTAAAAACAAAGAAAAACATATTTTTTGTTTTTGGAAAATCCCATTTGGAGATGGGGGTGAAAAAGATGTTGAATACCTTTTATGAGGATACTTATATCACAAAAACTGAAGACGTTACAGACATGGAAATAGGTATTTGGTATCTCCTCTAAAAATAAAGAAACATGTATTTTTTTTTTTGTTTTTTTGTTTGTTTTCAAATTGACAGAAGATTGTTTCTCACATGTAGTTTTGTGTCACCTAGTCATCTTAGCCCCAAAATACATTACCACAAACATGGTTTACAAAGAGTTTCTGGGATAAATGAAACTCAATTTTTCGGTGAGTTTTTATACTTTAGGAATTTTCAGATAATGTCCTAGTACAGTACCGAAAAATGATTACTTTTGTCAAATTTGAAATCTATGCTAGCGAAGCCGCAGGTAACTCCCAGTCTATATGTATAAAATAACATGTCCTGACTGACTGATTCATCATCGCAGAGCCAAAACTACTGGACATAAAGAAATTAAATTTTGGGGATACATTTATATGTAAAAAGAATGGGAAAGGAACGGGTAGCAAGAAGGGAGTTGAAAAGAGATGTTAAGGAAAAGAGACCAGTTGGAAGACCGAGAAGAAGGTGGATGGATGAGATTTGGAAGGACATTAGAGAAGCTGGATTGGATGAGGCAGAAGTAATGGAACAAGAAAAGTGGAAGGACAGAAAGGAGTGGAGGAGGCTTTTCAACCACACCTGGGTGACTGGAGTGGGACATTGATGATGGTTTAAATATTACAATGCAGGTGCTCACGAAGGGAGGATTTTTGGATATTACATTGCTAAGGTGGTGAAAAGGGGGGGGTGAATTTTTAAAATGAGTGTATCTCAAAAACTTAACAGTTTAAAGACATGAAAATTGGTATTTGGAATCTTCTTTAAAAATAAGGAAACATAGATTTTTTGGAAATTCCTCTTAAAGGTGGGGGGATGAAAAAAGGTTAAAAAGGGATTGAATACCTTTTATGAGGGTACTTATATCTCAAAAACTGAAGATCAGGGGCGAAGCGTCAGGGGAGACAGGGTAGACAGCGTGTACCCTTAACATTTTGTGAAAGAAATATTGTCTAATTAATTCAATTAGGTACTTTTTAGAACATTAATTATTTCCAGATTCGTGACATTATTGTATTCCCCGCTTTTCTTATCTTCGTCTCACTTCGGCAATGCTAAGGCTCGCGTTAGTTACACGAAGCATGTAGGCGAAAGTAGACGCTGTCCATTCTGTGTATTTTCCCTTTGATTTTCAAAGCTTTCAGATAGAGCAACACGAACGCTATCTGTAGGTGCTGACTGTGGAACTATGACTTTCCTATAGCGAGATGTCTCCGCCCACTAGACAGACTTACCAGCGTCTCTTCTTGCTCTCATTGGCTAGTATTTGGATCTCTCTTATAAAGGTGCTCTTATTGGCTACCATCTTAGACATGCTTTTAATGTTATTAATTTGAATTTACTTTATTATAAGACACGTCTAAAAATAAATTAATAATATTTAAATACGAAATAGCCTATAGTAAACTTACACCTAATAAATGAATGGCAGCATCAAAACCCTTCAAGTACGTGCATTTTCTTGCCCGCCAATATTAGTTGCGGTATTATAACCCCAACAACTATTGGCTTCCGGTATTAATAAGCTACTCCAGAGTACGCATACGGAAAAAATTGCTTAACTTAATGATGTATATTCCGTTAAAGTCAGTTTCTAGTAAACACGCTATGAGTGCATTCAAATGAATTAAAATGTATTTAAGGAATTGGATGACCAACCAGAGACTGTCTAACTTGGGAAACTCTAGCTATAGAGAAGAAATTTCTGTGGAATTTTAGCAAGATGCCTGACTTCAAAACGAGAGTAATATATATATATACACAGTATTTGCCGAAATGAAGGACAGGCGGATTAAACTCATTTACAAGAATATTGTTTAAGGCGACTTGTACGAAAGACTATTTATTTCTTATTTATCTTATTAAAGCTACATAACAATGAAATATATTGCTATTTTTATTCTAAAAGTATGTTGTTATTTCACAACTCCCGCGGCCTATTTCGTCTATAATTAAAAATAAAGCAAGAGCACGTAGGGTTATAGGTTGTTATAGGGTTTGTCCTATTTTCAGAGTCATTAATATAATACTGAATACAGATGTAGGCATTGAAAACAAAATTCCATATAATAATATGATTAAAACAGTTTAAATAAAAGAAATCTCTGTCTACCCCCTTACTTAGTTCGCGCTTCGCCACTGCTGAAGATGTTACAGACGTGAGAATTGATATTTGGTATCTCCTTTTAAAATAAGCATATTTTTTGTTTTTGGAAAATACAATGAACAGGAATGATAAAGGGGGTGAATTTTTTAAAGATATATCTACAGTATATCTCAGTAACTTAACATGTTACAGACGTGAAAATTGGTATTTGGAATCTCCTGTTAAAGTAACGAAACACAGATAATTTGTTTTTAAAAAATCCACGAGGAACTGAGAAAGGGGGTAAATGTTTAAAATGAGCACATCTACAGTACATCTGAAAAACTTAACATGTTACAGACATGAAAATTGGTATAATCTCTTTTAAAAATAAAGAAACATGTATTTTTTTGTTTTAGGGAAAACCACTGAGGGCATGGGTAAAAAGGACTGAAAAGGAAGCTGAATTATTTTTATTAGGATATTGATATCTCAAATACTGAAGATGTTACAGACCTGAAAATTGGTATTGGGAGTCTCCTTTAAAACTAAAGAAATACACATTTTTTGTTTTCAGAAATCCACTTAAGGGGGTGAAAAATTAGATGAATTCCTTGCATGAGGATACTTATATTTCAAAAATGAAAGGTGTTGAAGATGTGAAAATTGGTATTTGGAATCTTTCATAATAAAAAATGTGCATTCTTTTGTTTTTGGAAACTCCACTTAAGGGGGAGGGTCAAATAAATGAAAAATTAGTTTAATTATTTGTATGAAGATACTTATATCTTAACAAAACTAAAAAAGTAAAGGACGTGAAAAATGGTATTTGGAATCTCCTTTAAAAATAAACACGCATTTTTGGGGGAAAATGAATTGGAATTGGAGTAAATGGAGTTGAATTCTTTTAACGAGGATATATATATATATCTCAAAAACTAAAAATGTTACAGTTGTGAAAACTGGCATTCTTATTCTTTAAAAATAAAGAAACACTTTTTTCTAGTTTTCGAAAAACCCACATAAGGGGGTGAAAAGAATTGAAAAAGCAGGCAAATATTTAAAATGAGTACCGGTATACCTACAGTATACGTCAAAAACATAACATGTTAAAGACCTGTAACTTGACATTTGGAAAAGAATTTTAAATTTACATGAACATTTCCTTTTTGTTTTCGGAAAAGGCACTTAACGGGAGCGGGGGTGGGGGTGAAAAGAAGTGAAAAAGTTTGAATTATTTTTACAAGGATACTTACATCTGAGGAGCCTCCGTGGCTCAGACGGCAGCGCGTCGGCCTCTCACCGCTGGATACCGTGGTTCAAATCCCGCTGACTCCATGTGAGATTTGTGCTGGACAAAGCGGAGGCGGGACAGGTTTTTCTCCGGGTACTCCGGTTTTCCCTGTCATCTTTCATTCCAGCAACACTCTCCATTATCATTTCATAGCATTTATCACTCATTAATAAATCACCTTGGGAGTGGCGACCCCATTGTAATAACAGCCTATATATGTTTCATTCATTACATCCCTGACCCGGTCAATGACTGGAAAACAGGTTGTAGGTTTTCATTTTCATTTTCACTTACATCTGAAAAACTGTACATGTTACAGATGTGAAAATTAGTATTTGGAATATCCTTTAAAAATAAAGAAACATGCATTTTTTCTTTGGAAAATCCACTTAGTTGGTGGTGGGGGTGCGGAAGGACTGATAAAGGGTTTGAATTATTTTTATTTACTTATATCTCAAAAACTGAAGATGTTACAGACGGGGAAATATGTATTTGGAATCTCGTTTAAAAATGAAGAAACATTTTTTGACTTGAGAGGACTGTTTCACACATGTACAGTTCTATGTCGCATCTTAGCCCCAAAAGGCAATACCACAAACGTGGTTTACGAAGACTTTCTGGGGTAAATGAAACTCAATTTCTCGGTGAGTTTTTATACTTAAGGGATTTTAAGATAATGTCTTAGTATAGTACCGAAGACCGATTACTTTTATCAAATTATGAAATCTACGCGAGCGAAGCCGCAGGTAACTGCTAGTCACTTATACAATGGCTTGTTAGATACTGTTACACTGTTATCCTGGACCTCCTCCATGGTCACTTCCAAGCTAGCATACAATTTTTTTTGGATTGAATTTAACTAATGAGAAATGAAAATGAAGAAGGAAAAATGTAGCAGTTGATTTTTCTTAATATAAGGTAACTTCTTTATAAAACTTATTAATGCTCTCAATTCCAAATGTTATAAATCTAGTTACCAATCTACAACTGAATGAGTTGACTGCACAGTTGGGTCATGTAGTTGAGAGCTTACATTCAAGAGATGATCAGTTCAAACCCCACTGTTGGCAGTCCTGAAGACAGCTGTGTTTTTGTCATTTACAAACCGGGCAATGTTGGGACTGTACCTTAATTAGGGCCACAGTCACTGCATTCCCAGTTTTAGCCCTAGCCTATCCCATTGTCACCATAAGATCTGCTTTTATCAGTGTGATGTAAAAGCCAATATAATGGCATCATCAGTGGTTATGGCTCAGGGGCAAGAAACTAAATCCTTACACCAATTAGAAGTGCAATTCACAACTTCCATTCACACTGAAAAAAAAAAAAAAAAAAAAAAACATCTACTCTAGATAACTAATTTCATAATCCCTTCTGTAAACTATCAGAAAATTTTTTTGTTTTACAATTTGCTTTACGTTACATTGACACAGATAGGTCTTACAGTGACGATGGGATAGGAAAGGGCTAGAAGTGGGAAGGAAGCGACTGTGGCCTTAATTAAGGTATAGCCCCAGCATTTGACTGGTGTGAAAATGGGAAACCGCAGATAACCATATTCAGGGCTGCCAACAGTGAGATTAAAACCCACTATCTCCCAAATGCAAGCTGATAGCTCCATGACCCAAACCATGCATCCACTTGTTTGGTATATCAGAAACTTATCATTGTTGAGCCCTTTCAGCATGCCTGGTGGTGTGGGTGTAAATGTGCTCTCTGCAACGTTGCATGTCGCTCGCTGCCTGTTTCACTGTCCATGACAAATTCCCAATTCCATCCTCTGCTCTCCACATCTTCCCCTCCATTGTTCCTTCAACCTTTTCCTCGCTCTTCCATCTTTCCTTATAAGCACATGGTAATCTTGTGCTTTTCTTTCTTTTAACATGCCCGAAACATTTAAGTCTGGATGTCCTTAGTCTTTTCCTCCATAGGTTCAGGGTTCATTTGGATCTCTTCATTCTTTATATGATCGCGTTTTTTGGAGAGCAGTTCTAAGAACCTTAATCTCGCAAGACTGAAGCCATTAACTTAAATCCTAGGTCCTTTGTTGTTAGCATGCATGCATTTCAATAATTCCAAATTTATGGGATGTTGATATAATGATCAGAGCTCTTAAATTACCTGTAGATTTGTTTAATTGAAATGTAAACAGAGCTGGCAACATTGCAAATAACTAAAAGGAGAGTCAATAAATGGTAGCACTGAGCAGTTGGGTGCTAGTGGTAACAGGTCAGAACATGGTCAGTCTGAGATGTGCGTCTGCTAAGTATAGGAAAAAAGTTGAAGCAACTGCCAGGTTGATTAGTGTTAAGAATAAAACACCATCTCTTTTATTACTCTAATTTATTTCAGAACGATCCAATAAATGCACACGCGCGTGCGCGCGCGCACACACACACACACACACACACACACAATTCTATTCAACCTTGAACGGCCACACTTAGTAATTTCTGTCTATTTACAAGTCTCTCTTCTTTACACATAGCAGGAAGTCCCAGCTCGTAGGAATTACCTGAGAGGACGTTAATCCCATTCACAAGCTCCCCTTACTTTCACTGCTCCATATTCAGTCGCCCCCACACAACAGCTCGTGCAGACCGCTAGGTTCGAACATAGTACTATTGGCTACGCAACACGACTGTTCCTTGGTTCGGTTCCCAAGACTGTCCAGTAATTCACAGAAATACAGTGAACAAATAAACAGCAACAGCTCGATAGTGTTAAACAGCAGGACATCAGTCCTCACAACACACCTATTAACACAGTTCCAATTATACTCATGATAGCTGCTCCGGTCGCTGCCTCTACGACAATCTTCAGTCCACAGAAGTACACAAACACACAGTACTCTTAGGTGGTACACAATCTTTCATTCCATCCGCCGTCTTCAATCCAGCTACTCACTTGACACACCGACACAACACCTTGTTCAAACCTCGGTGGGACACTAGCAACAGCCAACACCTCTGTCGCCCTCAAACCACCTACCGAACTCTAACACAATGAGTCTCACACTGACCCAAGTCCAGTGTCAACTCTGACCGACTGTCCACAGTTAGCCACCCTTTTTATAACTCGAGTGACATGTACCACAATATTCACGATATGGCTAGAGGCGGACATTCTCATCGCATCTCCTGGAAACTGGTGTATACCAGCCGATGTAAACACCAGTTAGGGACATGTTTCGCCCTAGTTATGGGCATCTTCAGCGTGATACTAATCTTAAGGTCAAGAATTAAAACTATAAACATTGGAACTTAATAGTAAACTTAACTTAATACTAAATATAATGGTCTTATGCTTTTTACATAGTTTACAATATGTACAATAAGTACATTAACTTTGCCAGAATTTATGAACAATGAATTCATTTATTTCATAAAGATTAGACATCCAAAGTGTAGACTGGATTGATCACAGCGTGAATTGGGGTTTCTCCAATTGTTGACTAGAGATTTATCACAGCGTGAGTTGGGGTTTCTTCAACTGTTATGGTCACCTAAGTCGTAAGAATTGTTACAAAACCGGAACCTTGGTTAAATGATATAGATGTTGATTCTCATAGGGAATCTGAAATATTTGTCCCAAATGAGTAAATTTATAATACCAATATAAATGGTCCGTTATTGGACATTATAAATTTTCCAGCCAACTCATTCCTGGTTTCCAGCGTTTCGCCCCCGTGTGCTAGGTTGGGCCAAGCAGACATCAACTTTTGGTAGTGAGACAAAGTCTCTCGAAGTGCATTGGCACTGCCGGTGGTTTCAAGTAGCCTATGCAGTGGCCTCCACGGTATGCAATAGGCAGCGTCTTGGTAGGTGTGCTAGGTACCAACTGATGAGCCCAACCTAGCACACGGGGACGAAACGCTGGCAACCAGGAATGAGTTAGCTGAAAAAAAAAAAAAAAAATTATAATAATGTCCAATAACGGACCATTTATATTGGTATTACCTTGGTTAAAGTCGACCATGTTGGGTTTGAATATCCCTTTAGAAAGAAGCATGGTTATGTTTTAAGGTTGTAGCAAGTATGTTGGAAATATTGTTGACATCATTCATTAGTGCTCATCGGATAAAAATTTGGAATATTACGTCATTCTTGTTGATTAACTTTCCCATTGGTGCATTGTTCAACCTTGGGAGGAATATGAGTTGTCTCTAATTGTCTTGTCGACATTAGCTGGGACAGTCATTCAGACACAACCGGAACAAGTGGTCCCAGCTAACGTTGACAAGACAATTACAGACAACTCATATTCCTCCCAAGGTTGAACAATGCACCAATGGGAAAGTTAATCAACAAGAATGACTTAATATTACAAATTTGTATCCGATGAGCACTAATGAATGATATCAACATTATGTTTCCAACATACTTACTTCAACCTTAAAACATAACCATGCTTCTTTCTAAAGGAATATTCAAACAGATTCAAACCCAACATGATCAACTTTAACCAAGGTTCCGGTTTTGTAACAATTCTCACGACTTAGGTGACCATAACAGTTGAAGAAACCCCAACTCACGCTGTGATCAATCCAATCTACACTTTGGATGTCTAGCCTTTATGAAATAAATTAATTCATTGTTCATAAATTCTGGCAAAGTTAATGTACTTATTGTACATATTGTAAACTATGTAAAAAGCATAAGACCATTGTATTTAGTATTAAGTTAGGTTTACTATTAAGTTCCAATGTTTTTAGTTTTAATTCTTGACCTTAAGATTAGTATTACGCTGAAGATGCCCATAACTAGGGCGAAACATTTCCCCAACTGATGTTTATAATTCGTGTAGAAGTTAATCACTAAATATATATATATATTTGTTTTGAGTAGGTGGACACAATAATTTTAATCTTTACAAAGAGTTTACTTCTCATGGATCACCCAAGTTACAGCCAGCCTTGCAAGTTGTGTCTTTCATCTGCTAAAAAAGCCCTGAAGAGTAAGTATTTCATTACCAATCAAACAGTTCCTGATGCTGTGGAAAGTGGTTCAACCAGTATCCTTTATTGTAGGGGATATAGAGAAACTTCTTCAGTGTTGGGACAGGAGCCTTTATGGACTTGTAAACAATTATCTGTATATGCTGTCATTTTGATCTTGTGTATATTATCCAATATATGAAACTTTTTTTTATTATTTTTATTTTTACGATTTGCCTTACATTTCACAGACACAGATAGGTCTTATGGCAACAATGGGAGAGTAAAGGGTTAAGAGTGGGAAGGAAGCAGCCGTGGCCTTAAGGTACAGTCTCAGCATTTGCCAGGTGTAAAAGTGGGGAAACCATGGAAAACCATCTTCAGGGTTGCCGACAGTAGGGTTCAAACCCACAGTCTCCCAAATGTAAGCTCACAGCTGTGCACCCCTAACCGCACGTCCAAACCAGCCAGTGTTTCAACTGAACAACCCTCACATATGTGGTATGTTATAATCATAAAAAGCTGAAGGGCTTTTAATTCACTGAGCAAGTTAGGCAAGCAGAACAAGACATAATAGCTACAAGCCCGAATTCAGGAAATGACAGATTCACACCCAACTATCCACAGCACTAAACATGTTTTTTTAATGATTTCCATTTCCACACTATAATTTGCATCCATTTTTTTTTTTCCTGATATTTTGTTCACTGCCTATTAAAACAGAAGAATATTTCCTCAAACACTGTTTAGGGAAGAGCTATTTGATCAATCAAAATTATCATTAAATGTAATACTGATTTTTCAGCAGGCTCTAGTGTTTTGCTAACCTGAAAAATTTGCATAACTGCTTCTGCCAAACTGCCACAGAATTTCAGTTCAAAAGATTTTCATTTTTCCCTACATTACTTACCAAGCGCATATAAACTTTACAGAAATTGTGACCATGGGACCCCAGCTACATCTGGCGTAGCTTCCACTTACTTGTGGCAATTTTTTTATCCTTCTCATCTGACATTCTTTGATTAACTCCTTTTTTTTTTCTGTGAAGGCTGAGGAGTCTTTCATTTTCATGGCCTGTGCTTTACTTTACAGTTACTTTCATTCTCTGAACGATCAAATCTCTTCATTTTACTTTTCTAATTGGAGTAAAGTGGAGATGATTACACAGTTGTATTTCCCCTTACCACCAAGGAAGGGCAGTTTATACAAAATCTGAATACCGTATCCGTGTTTAAGAAAAAAATGTATGTGTACACCAATATCAAACCTCTGCTTAGTTTAAAACAGCCATATGTTTCACCGAGCCCCTGTGGATGGGGGTGTTTTAACACCCACAATATCCCTTGCCTGTTGTAAGAGGCGACTGAAAGGGGCCCTAGAAGCTCAAAAGTTGGGAACATGGGTTCACAACCACGGTGCCTTCAGCTGAGTCCTGATAATGATTCCACTTACTTGTGTCAGGCTCCACACTTTCACCTGTCCTACCCAACCTATCTTGGTCAACTCTTGTTCTTTCAGACCCCGATGGTATTACAGTCACCAAGGCCTAGGGAGTTTTTCATTTTCATGCCTTTTGTGGCCCTTGCCTTTCTTTAGCTGATCCCTTCCATTCCTTTTCCTCAGATTAGTACCTACTGATAGAGGATAGTTGCCTAGTAGTACTTCCTCTTAAAACAATAATCTCCACCACCACTATCACCTGTTTCACCGAAACAAATCCAAAATATGTGACCTCCAACTGCAATCACTTTTGATAAGAGTTAATCAGCATATATGAAACAAATACCTTCTGAGAAATTCAAAGTCTTCAAAACAAAATCACTCCCACTCCCTTATACATAAAAAATTGTTTTATTATTCATCATTTATATCCTTCTCACTAAGAGGCACTGTGCTTCTTTGTTGCTACATACCCATCTTAATTTTCACCAGATACATTGCCCCTGAAAAATATATCCAGTCAATCATTTCATAAAATCTTCCCTGATCTGAATTTGTACATGTATTTATAGTTCAATGGCATCTGGGGAAAAAAAAAAAAGAATTAAATTTATTGTAACTTGCTGAATTTTGGGGCAGATAATCCTCTTAAAACAATAACCACAGCTAGTGAATTTTCATGTAAACTCCTATAATGACAGCTTCCAATGACAAAAGTCTCTTCCTCTAATATCACAAATTCTATCCTGCAAGTGTAGGCCTATATACCTGTATACTTAAAAATTGTTAACTGAATAGCTCCTTAGGGCTGATGACCTAGATGTTAGGCCCCTCTAAACAAGCAAGCAACAAGAATAGCTCCTTTCCAGAAGGGCTCCAGTTTACTGCTTCTGGTAATTTTTTCTATAACATAAGACGTGTCAGCCCCAATAATTGCATTGTGTACCATTATCTGTTCGTATTATTATGTCTCTTTGGCTGAATAGTCAGAGTAGTAATAGTAATAGTTATATTATACGGTCAGGGATTTTCGTTGGATTAGGGTAATTCTTCTAGTTTGGGGGCTACATATTTGTGAATGCCTTAATAGGAATATCCAATTTCTTTGCAATAATTTAAGAAAAGGCTAGGAAAACAACAGATAAAGAATCTGCCACCTGGGTAACGGCCCTAAATCCAGATCAGTAGTTTTGAGTTATTGATTGATACTACTTCATGTATACAAAACACACTGCAGCATCAACCACCACACGTTGCAATAGTGAATATACCCCTCCACATAGAGTTGGTGTCAGGAAGTGAAAATTACATGTTACTGTAGTGGCTGGTAGTGTAAAATAAAGAGGTGTGTATTGGGACAAACAGAAAATATCCAGCCCCTGAGTCAGGGGATACCAGATGCAATTAAAATCTTCAACCCAGCTGGGAATCCAACCTGGGGCCCTCAGAACTGAAGACCTTGATGCTGATCATTCAGCCAAGGAGCTGGACTGCAACAACACACAACCCACCTCATTTCCAGGATCACTTAGCTCTCACTTACACGATACATGGACAGTGTGGAGTACAATCCCATAAGTACAGTACATAAAATAGATGAATTTCAAACCAACATTATTAAGGTAGGCTATGCAAGCTTTTGTCATGCTTCTCTCTCCCACCAAGTTTGCTATTTGTAATGTTTCAATAATGTCTCAGGTTGTTATTCAGCAGTTGTCCTTGTAAGAACACTGATGAAATTCCATCTTCCCTCTCACCACACTCCATTGTTCTCCGTCCAGCGTGCTAATGAAGAACTGTTTCACATGGCTGCTAATATAACGAATGCACAGTGCACTCACCACAGTGAAGAAAAATGTTACCGTCAGTCATAACCCACTCCCCCCAAGGATTAAGGCCTACTGATGACAGATTAGATTCTGGTTTACCAGAAAGCACTATTAGTGACAGAGTTTGTTAGAATTTGGTTATGTCATGCAGTGACCTTTATACTTATTAACTTCAATGTCAAAATTACTGACAGAGATTAGGTTACTATTAGTGATAAAATGACTAATAGTGATGATTAGATTGTTTGTGACAAAATTACTGATTACTGGTTAGATTCCGGATTACTAGAAAGTACTGTTAGGGCAGTGAGAGTATTGCCACTTGAAGGCAGCGTGGGTGGAGGAGTGGGGGCAAAATGTGATGTCAATATTTTTACTGCATCAATTACCTGTTATATGAGGGAACGGAGTGGAACAGATATACGTTAGTGCACTGCCATAACAAAAAAACAAAAAAAAACCACTAACTTTGAAAATGAAGTCATGTTCTTTAATATTATAACTACTATCCGCGCACTTTTTAGTGATAGATTTTTGTACTCGTTGGAGAAGTAAGAAGGGTTCCGTTAATACTGCCAACTGAATGGAAATGAAATCTGAATTGAATCGATAATATGATCGATCGATATGAATTTTATAAACCTTTATTATTTTAAGCAAACAACTGTGTCACACACACAATATTTAATACTATATAACATTTCCCGTTGCGAAACGTGTTCCTAGCATGAATTCTATAGTTTGGCTTTGCTGTGTAAACAACAACAGTACGAGTACTTAAAGTGTACGCCAGATGGCGCACAGCGATGATAAGCGATTCTTAGTTTGTGTTTCAAAAGGTTGCCAATACGAATCTCGAAGATAACCAAAGTCGATCGCTTCAGCACTAGGGTGTAAATCTATCACTAAAAAGTGCACAGATAGTACTTAATTTTTGAATATGCCTTGTTCCTTATACCCAACTGACAAAAAGATACATCTTAAGGTGGTGATCCTATTATTATACATTTGACTGAAGAATCAACATGTGGAAACAGAAACAGCTTAAATTTTAAGATGAGGTAAGAGGTAAATAACTTGTGATGATTCTCACAAACAGCAATCACACAAATAAATAAATACCATATGATGCCGATTCATTTATTTTCTAGCACAAGATACGAAGGAATAGAAAACTGTAAAAAAGGTACTTAATTCACATGTAAATTATCAATGCCTAATTCTAAACTGGAATTCCTACTTTTCTTCACTTGCAGTAGTGAAAAGTATAACACAAAATGGGGGAGTTTTTTAATCACCCATTCTTGAGTGATTTATCCTTAGTCCTTTGTTCCCAGTTGCTAACTTCAATGGACACCTGAGAACAGCAATAGCAAAAGAAAAATAATACAGAGTTAGCCAAGAGACTTCCCGAAAATAATCTTTTAAAATATATATTACCAACTGCATCACCAGCAAAAAAATAAAAATTGGAAATGGCAGCCATTATAAATAAGGGAACAGACATCAGTGCCTTAAACCGACGACTATTTTCTTTTGATAAGAGCTTGTTCTCACACTCCTGATATGCTGACCAAGATTCAATGATCCTGCAAATGCCTTCCACTGACACTCCCATAAAATTGAGAAATGACCAAATAAGAACATGAAGGTACAAACCATGCCAAACATAGGTAAATACAAAACATACAGCTGAAGCCATAAGTTTCCTGAATAAATTAGGGTTTTTACCAAGACATGGGATGTAAATATACTTAGCAAGAAAAAAATATAAACCCTGATCAAAATATCTCCACATCTTTGAATACAGATGAATACGAGCAATACACTTAGGATGATGAGGTGCATCTATATGCTCTGCTCTCGCGAAGGTTGATGATACACCATACAGTACTGTGTATTTAACCATGAAAAACTGACCCATGCAGTAACCCATTCCATATAAGGCCCATGGTTTCAACTCCCAAACAAACTCTGGATATCGCTGCATTGTACAAAAATATAAGTAATGTAAACTTAGCTCTGCAACAACTGCCCATCCAAAAAATCGAAACAGGTTTAAAACAACTAATCCCAAACGTTCCACAGACCACTTTGTATGTGGTCTTGTTAATCCATTTTCATACTTATCATACAGTATAACAGGTCCAAAAAATAATGTCGGAAGGTAAAAGCAATATCCTAGCAAACAAAGTAAGCTTCCACGACGATTAACTGACAAATTATCCAAGCAAAAGCTAACAGTCCGCAAATTATTCCATGCCATACTTATAAGTACTAAATATCGAACTTTATCCATATCAGTAACCCAATTCAATCCAATTTCTGAATTGCAAAATATAACCAATGATACCAAAGAAACGATCCATATTAAGGAACGACTTGCCATCAATGCACTAGCATAAATAATACACGGTTGGAATACCATGAGTATAGTTACTGCTGGTCCAAGGGTAAAACTCATAAATATCACAGAAAACAAAAAATACCACAATGATAATAGGCTGGAATTTTTCCAGCGGATCAGTTCAGATACAATAATTTGCACAAAAATCCATGGTAAAAGAACTCTGATAAAAGTCACCCATGTAGTCCATTCATAATCAGCCGCATCTTTTCTTCGTCCAAGAAATGACCATCCAGGGACACCGACGTACAGTTCGCGTCCAGCTAAATAGACGTTGTAAACAGCATAACCAGTGCCCAAAGTCCAGCCTACAAAGTATGAATAAATCTCAGTTTTTGGTAAGCTGGAATACATGGTCTTCAGTACATCAAGCAAAATTAATCAAAAAGCCTCTTTCCTCTTCACTTAACACTCGTAAATCCTTGAAAAATCGTATCAAAAGTATTGTGGACGAAGGTCTTAGGTCGTGACAATGCTCTCCACAATGACACGTATAAAAACTCGCTGCTAGGAGCTGGGAAAGAAAGCTCGGTAATAAACATAATATCCAATTGAATTTAATCGCGCACACAGTCACGCTTATTATATTTCAACCAATTTTATTGATAATAAAACTGTGCACCGATATTAAGCGGCAGTTTTCTTCTTCTTCTCCACAGCATCCTGGTAGACATTAACAATAGTTAGCAAAACAGAATCTAGCTAAATCCAACGCCGAGCAACTTCGACACGTTGTGCTCTTCAGCCATAGTGTTCAGGCAAACATTAATGTTCGATAGCGCTAAAATTCCAAATCTAGCCAATTAACGAGTATGTTCGTTGTTTCTTACGCCTTTAGGCTATAAAATAATAAACTAGTCAGAAGGCAAATGACTATCACTTCTCGAAAACAGACTAAAAGCGTTGTAACAAAGCTACAAGTTTTCAACATTTAAACTGTTATCAAAGATTTAGGTTAGAAATTGGAGGCTCTGATGGCATCAATTCCATACCCTTACACTGCCGCGCTAGCCACACACCCACGAAGAAAACTGTGAATGATTTAACAATTGACCATATAAAAGGATCGCTGTACACTCCTTTCATAAGCCTACACACTTGCACTGTACCACTTTGCTTCGAGCTATCCATCTCTGCAGCTTTACAAATCTTGTTTTGCGCTTCGCGTGATAGCGGAACTTTACAAATATCAAAACTATACTTTTATCTAACTTAAGTTCTGTATACCAGGAACAGTGAGAGGCAGGGAATATTTACATCACAGAATATCAACTAACCGATTCCCGCGTACTCTAAAAGAATCGTAAGGCAAAACGAAATCCTAGTAAGTTAATTATTTTTACGATATTTGGTAGAATTCACTTATTGCACAATGCACTGAAAAACGTGATTATTATATTCCACAATTTTATTACAGAACAATTTTCAAAAAATTATAACTTGTTTCTCTCAACTGACGTAACCTGTTAAGTAGCACTGTGGTTACACATTCTGATCCCATATTATTACAATGGCTAACAAGGAACGGAATACTGATATACTCTGCCTCCTGATTTGCACCTAGGAAAGACCTGCAACGCGGTATCATTTCCATGTTACAATTTAAAAGAAAAGAGTGATTGATTACCTATAATTCAAAAACACTATATGTACCGGTAGTTGCCACTGTCAGTTATTAAATGAACTTATGAGGATAATAACGATGACGATGGTAATTATTTAAAAAATGCTCTTTTTTTACGTAGAATTAAGTTCTGTACTGAATCTGTAGATTTTTTATTTTTACAAGAATCTTCTTCTCGGCGGGAGCAGAGACTATTTTTTTTAAGGATCAATGCACACCACTTCGTGCAGATGTGGAAAGCATAGTATAGTGCACTATAGAATATTTATTCTTCTATAAAATCATATACTGTCCTCGACAAATTTGGTCATTATTAGATCATTTACTACAGGTCTACATTGAAAGTGTTATTGTTTGCCAAGAGTTGGATTCATCATTTGGGAGAGCTATGCGAGTGCACCAGACTGTTTTTTTTTTGTTTTTTTTTTTTTGTCAATTCAGAGGGACAGAGTATTGATCCGTCTTCGATTGTGCAGGTTCGTTGCATACGAGATATACAAGGCCGGGAAGTGTGCGCTAGTTCTGAGCTGAAAAACATTCCCCAAACATGTTCGCAGTACTGCCGCAAGATTACTTATAGATTTTACTTACTGTTAGTGTTCAATGAACTCCAAGTAAATTTCATATACTCTATAAAATATGGTACATCGTACTATAAGTCAAATTCGTCAAAAAAAAAAAAGGAGAACAATTGGAGTTTTCAATCATTTCCAGACGATCCAGTTATAAAGGAGAAGTGGATAATTGATACATCTCGACAGGGGGGGGGGGGGAATTAGGTTCGCTTTGGTCGCCTTGGACGTCATCCAGAGTCTGTAATTTAAATTTTAATTATTGAGACTTCAGTTTATGGGTTACAGATTCATTAGATCACTTCACTGCCTCCGACTACCGCATCAAAATACACGAATTAGGCCTATGTTGGCTTTTCGAATGGAAAAAACTAGAATAACATCCCTCATTAAAAATCCCCCTGTGGGTGGGGCTGGTAGAATAACACCCACGGTATCCCCAGTCTGTCGTAAGAGGCGACTAAAAGGGGTCCAGGGGCTCTGAACATTGGAGCGTGGGTTAGCGACCACGGGGCCCTCAGCTGAATCCTGGCATTGCTTCCACTTACTTGTGCTAGGCTCCTCACTTTCATCTATCCTATCCGACTCCTCTTGGTCAACTCTTGTGTTTTCCGTAGCCGACAGCATTAGGTTCCCCAGACCTAGGGAGCCTTTCATTTTCACGTGGCCCTTGTCTTCCTTTGGCCGATATCTTCATTTTTCGAAGTGTCGGATCCGTTCATTTTTTTCCCTCAGATTAGTGTTATATAGAGGATGGTTGCCTAGTTGTACTACCCTTTAAAACAATACTCACCACCACCACTTCATTTAAGAAAACCTCCAGTACGAAGCCATGAATTTGACGTTAGGATCCCTTATCATAGATGAAATGGCTATCAAGCCCAGAGTACACTATAATCGTAATCCTGATCAGCAACAGTTCTGGAAATAGGCCTACTTGATGAGACGCTCGAAGGTAAGCTAACTAATCAATTCGCGATTATTCTATTTTCTTTCAGATGTACTATTCTTAATAGGCCTAGAATATCTAGAAGTTTTTTTGCTATTGGTTTTACGTCGCACCGACACAGATAGGTCTTATGGTGACGATGGCATAGGAAAGGGCTAGAAGTGGGAAGGAATCGGCTGTGGCCTTAATTAAGGTACAGCTCCAGCATTTGTCTGGTGGTAAAATGGAAAACCACGGAAAACCATCTTCAGGGCTGCCGACAGTAGGATTCGAACCCACTATCTCCCGGATATAAGCTCACAGCTGCGCGCTCCTAACCGCACGGCCAATTCGCCCGGTAGTTTTATATTATCTTAGATGCTATTGATATTAAGAATGACACCGTGCCTTTTCAGAAAAATCTGTCACTCTGGAGTTTTCTTCTTTGGCCATGATATGTGGTTATCTTGTTCGAGTTGCGGAAGAAAATTCCAACTGTGAATCATGCTTGGGACAGATATCCTCGGCCACTACTGACAGTCCATTGATGTACCTCATTAGGATGAAAGATCGTGGAGCATTATGCTATCCCTCAATTAAATTTGTTTACTTCCTGCAAAATGTGTTGAATTTTACGCGTCACTCATTACGTTATCTGGGAAATACGAATTTAGTTTAAAAAACTTAACGTTTTTGCTGTTTCAAAGTTCATTGAGGAATTCAAATGTGACGAGTGTGATCAGAGAGTACTGACTGCAACTTTCATTACAAAACTTTTAAAACCAATACTCGACAATGAAGCTCATACAATTACAGATGCTCATGACTTGGAAAAGAACTTCAGCGCAAGGCCTTTAAGTTGGAAGATCTTAAAAATATGAGTGATACGAGCAGTGATCATGGTACGTCATTATTAATGTATAACTTTTATTAATTATCGCACTTGACTTCGCCTAAAATAATTCCAAATACCACTTAAATGTGCTTTACCTTACATCCAATAACTCTAAATCATCTTTAGGTGGCCTAACTTCATTATTTGTAGATTTTTACGTCTTTAGAAACCAGCATGTACTATTAATTGATTGTATTTCGCGCGAGCAGCATAGCACGATGACAAGACCTCTAACGGACGTTCGTAAAAATACTTGAGACCCGCATTTCTATCGGTCCACTTCCCGGCTTTGTATATCTCGTAGGCAACGGCAGGTCTTGATCACGTAATAGATAAGTTTCCAAAGCGAGAAGTGCGCGTGTACCCAGCGAGCAGCAAGGTGACAAGCTTCCAGAACAGTCACGACCAATTACAACAGACCTTGAACCAATGATCGTCTTCAGAAACGACACGCCCCCCGACCTAAAGCTATAAAACCTAGTGTTCGCATTAAATCCTTCTCTGAGGACGAGCTCGACTGCGCTAGTGGAAGGACGTGTTCCTCTCACTCGCGCTCGCTCTCTCTCTCCTCGCCAGGCGATCTGTACTTTCGCAGTACTAGTCAGGCAGCTGTACTTGTTAGTACATCTCCGAAAGAGCGTTGTCTACTGTGTACTTTTAAGTACGCAGTACGAGCTTGTCAGGAAGCACTTCTTAGTGCTCTTTCTCTTTCAGGTTTTTATTTCAGGATGCAACAGGAATGATGGAACTGCGAGACGAGCTACCAGAGAACTTCAAGGAAGCAGTGGCAGAGATTATTCACTGGGTCGACCACAGGACCATCGCACTGAACATGGCCCTCCCTGCTCTACTGGTGCAGTACCGACAGGGAAGCGGCGCCTACAGGGACGCATACCTCATCATCGACATCCTTGCCAGACTGGAGGGGGCTGCAGGGAAGGACCTATCTATCAACAACATCATGGACATCCTGAACAGGGCGATACTCATTCGCCCCATGGACCCAGGCCAGATCAGCCGCTACGAGAGGAGCTTTTCTGCTTACTTTCAGGTCACCCGACTTACAGGATTAAGAAGCTGCCCTACCGGCATCGGCAGCCAGGAGACAGCCACCCAGACGTCACAGGGGACGTCTACAGTCGGAACGCAGACAGCCAGGAGACAGAGGCACAAGCAGGTGGGAATGGACACACGCTTCTTGGCTCCTCTGGCGGCGCTCCTGAGCGTTGCGACGAGGCGACCCAGGTTGATTTGCTGTACTTCACGAAGTACACGCAGAACAACAAAGTCGCCAACCAGGAACGTCCCCTATCTGCCCAGGCCACCCAGGGAAGGCCCACCACCCGGGCGCAGACCAGGAAGGCGACCCGGACAGCGGAATGCGGCACGGACGCCCCAGGGCGTTCAGAGGCTGCTACCCAGGCCCGGTCTGCTAGCCACTCATTCACGATGCAGATATCAATATGCGCCCTACAGACAGGGTTCGCACAGAGATGCCAGCGACGCCGCCGCCAGCCAGGAGTAGGGAGAAGACGGCGACACAGTGGGGCCACCCGCTATCCCGAGATCACCAGGCCGGGAGGAGGACCACCAGGATGAGGCCTCTTTCCCTGCCGAGAAGAAACCCCCGGGAAGGAGACGCCTCCCCAGGACCAGGAGGAAGAAGAAGAAGACGGAGAGGGCCCTCCAGCCGCAACCCAGGACTGCTCCCAAGACAGCAGTCGACCGAAAAGAGGAACTCAGCGGGTAGCGGCAATCAGGTGAGACTGAAACGCGCCCCTCAACAGCTCTTGCAGTGATTCCGCTGTCTGATGTGGGGCCACCGTCAGGCTAGTTGTGGGCTCCAAGTGAGGTGCAA
The DNA here is from genome assembly GCF_040414725.1 of Anabrus simplex. Lineage (NCBI taxonomy): Eukaryota > Metazoa > Arthropoda > Insecta > Orthoptera > Tettigoniidae > Anabrus > Anabrus simplex. The sequence goes on along the minus strand of NC_090272.1, from coordinate 88,112,890 downwards.
CCGCTGTGTTGGTGATCATCATTACACGGCCTGCGCTACACTTATAGAGGCGCCGGTGTGCGCCAACTGCGCGGGGGAACACCCGGCCTCCCATCGCAGTTGCCTAAACTGGGTACGAGGGATCCCAAGGGAGTCGGGCTGTGCGACAGGCCCTAGTGGCTATTGCCGCACGGCTCGGAAACCGACAAGGCCCGCACTAGCCACAGCAGTGTCCAGAAGGACTGATCCCCTGAATAACTGGACTGGCGAGGAATAGGCTTATGACTTGTGCATGATACCTATTCCCAAACTACGCAATTACCTGGACCTCTCCAGAACCACATCCATGCATGTGCAGTCTACAAAATGTCAGGTATTACATGTAGGCATCTTTCTACGCCTATGTGGTTTTGTCCTGACCCTTATTACCCGATTACACCACTATTGATACCCACCACCATATCTGACCTGGCAGAATGCTGAGCTTTGGGACAGGCAGATACTCGTGTAGTATTACACTTCCACTCCACATTGTTATTTTTTTCTTCTTAGAACTAATAGCATGTCGGTGGCCATGTAGATTGAGTCGATGATCACGCGGGGGAGAGCAGGCTTCAGCGCCCCCCCCCCCCCCGAAAAAATCGTTCTCTGCTCTGCTCTGTTCTGATACTCTGCTCTGCTATTCTGCTCTGCCCTGCTCTACTCTGCTCTTCTCTGAACTCCGAATATTCTGCGCTGTGCTAGGGACCACGTGGAAATAAATTCAGTCGTGTAGACGGAAAGCTACTCTGATAACTTCCTACAGTGATTCACGATAAGGCTTACGATGTGTACTGCGAAATTAATGGATCTAACTTAAGTTCATTTCTCCACGAGAATATTAAACATTCCGACTGGTGTGTGCAAATTTTAATATTTATTGAATCAGTTGCAGCTAACATTACTGGCACGTGACAAAGACTCAACCCATCAGATCGTCGTGGTGAACCTCAAGATGGATACTTCTTCTACAAGATTCAGCGTAATTTCATCGTGGGACATCTATTGCTGTGTCTCCATGACTTACTAAACATGTAAGGCATTTCTGGCTGGAGAAAGGTGACCGACGGGAAAATGCCGCAATTACGGACCTCACCCTGGAATCGAACTGCAGCTAACAATTGAGTACCATTTTTAATTATCTGATATCTTTCTCATCTATGTAAAACTAGATGATCCTTCTTCCCTACATCATAGTTCTATTAGTTTTGGCAGTAGTTTGAGTTATTTCAATTTTCATTCTTAAGGTGTCATGGTAGTTGAGTTACATGTGTGTGACTGAAATTTGAGATCTATTAGACTAGTTTTTGTAGTAGTCCTTTGAATGAATTTTAAATGCAGGACTTTTATATGTTAAAAATCACTGAACACGCGATAAAATTCTTGCTTACGTGTGATATTCGAATTTTCGTGATATGGAGTTGTACTTGTTTTTGTGAAATAGTGTCGAATTGAGTGTCATCTAATCTCACTTGCAATTCTTTAGGATCGTGTCACCTAATTTCATGATATTTTAGAAGGACTGATAGACCTAATAATCACCAGAGTAATAATCAATTAAATTAGAAGACCGGGTTAAAAATGTAATACATGGTCGTGAGCTAACTGACTTAGAATATTCTCACATGATATTTGAAGTGTTCTGCTCATATTTGCGCCTGGAATATTGGGGATGCTGCGGGATATTGTTTGAGTAATTTGTTGCTTGTGTCTTTGGAACACAGTGTGAATTATAATCAAGGTGGAGCACGTGTTGAATATATTTCATGAGTAGGGAATAATAATAAAAGTGATTAAGGCTCACGAACGCTAGACTTGCGATTTGCAACCCGTGTGATGGTGATGATTAATGAATCCTATTATAATCTTCCAGTTAATCTCTGAAATTTAGATGGATCTCCGTTATTATTTAAAGATTATTTCAATCAAAGTGATTACACTAACTCGATCACTAACAACTGAGTCGTTAATGTTACCGGACATGAGTTCATCTGCCAAACTTGATTGACGCAACCATGTAAAGTAAATGATTAATTCATTGAAACAGGATTCGTTTAAATATTGTGTACATAAAATACGTGTTACCATTGTGTGAATGTGATGTGATGTGTGTGTGTGTGTGTGTGTGTGTGTGTGTGTGTGTGTGTGTGATGTAGTTAAGAATAGTTTCATGTTTCAAGTGTTCATTGTGTTTTAATCCGGTCGTGCGTACATCGCTACGACACAGATTATCTCAACGTTGATTTGCCGCCTTGATAATTCGTTTGGTGAAATTAAGGAACAATTTGCTGATAATAACGTCAAGTAAGACTAGATTAGGATATAATTTGAATTTAATGCTGATTTAGACGAAAGATCGTCTAGTTCATTTTCAGCAAGGGCAGGCGATTTATTAATAAGTCTTCGTTTATTCACACGTGGTTATAATAAAAAATTTCAGTGCATTTATAATTAATTTTCCGAAGAATTTCTAACTAATGTCTAAACTTAAAAGTACAGTGCAAGTAAAGATTAAATGTCTAAAAACGACATAAAAAATTTGAGTTAAGGAGATAACGAGTAGCAATGATAATTAAATGATTAATTAATTAATTAATTTGACAAGTGTGTCATGATCAGAGTGAGAGTTATCTGATGGAATACAAGAGTTTGTGAGTAGGATAGGATGATAATTGAAGTAAATGTTACCTATATAATTTACTGAAAATTATTAATAATTGTACCGGGAGGTACACCTTAAGCCGCGCATTCAAAATAAGTGCCTCAGTGAAGTCCTCTATCGAACAAAAGTGGAAACTACTACAACAGGGACTTAGAACCTTAATCAGAAAATTTCACTACTGAAAAATTAAGTAATTGTGTTATTGTAAAGTTTCCTAAACTGACTGAATTTCTTCTTCTTTTGTTTGCTCTACAACAAGAAGTTTGGACATTTTTCTACAGATGACACTACTATATGATCATGCACCTTAGTGCAAGGTGAAGGAACTTATAACTTAAAGAAGTTTTGCATTCCTAGGTTTTCCATAATTGATCTATGTTCAATTATTTTTGGGTTGGCAATACTTCCTTTCTATTTCCGCCAGTTTTGAATCTGGCCAATGAAAAATTTCTGTAATTAATTTTCAACCAATCACAGGCTTCTTGTTCGATTTTGAGTGTTACGTTTGAACTCAAACATTAAATTGAGAGGGTGTGGCTAGTTTAGTCTTGAATGATCTTGAACCTTCCCCTGAGGGTTTAAAAATGCGGCTTTTCACGTTTTTTGCCCAATTGATCGTCGTCTATCTGTGTGTGCTTAAGGAGGAGGCGGTCGACCTCTTTTTTCGGCAGCAGAATATCTCTAAGGTAATGGCCACATAAACTACATCTTTCTTGTTGTAGCTACCTCCGCAGATTATTCCAAGGGGAAGGTCCGAATTTTTAACCATGTAACCTACGTTTCTAAAATGTAACTTTCTTTCGGCTAATGTAAAAATTTCATAAAATATTTAACTGTAAATCGGGAATAGAGAGTGATGTACCCTCTCGAGCTCCCCTTCATCTTGGTTTGAGGTGACTACGTTTTGTGACTGTTTTCCTTCTGTAATGTGTTAAAGTAATTTCTATGCCAGTCACCTCAGTAGTTTGGGAATAGCCCCGGTTTCTTCGGCTTAGAGCCTTGTAACTTTTTAAGTTTTCATTATCTTGGAGCGCATAGTACGCCTCCATTCATTTTGTGTTTGGGCCAGTTATTTAAACCTGTTCCTTTTTCATGAAGGCCTCGTAGGATAGGTATTAAATAGCCCTGTATAAATCATTTTCAAATTTTAAGTTGTGCCTTGAGAGGCCAGTGGTTGTAGGTTGATGTTGCCTTGAGTAGGCTTGGAAACCTGAGAGCCTGTTAACTCCTTTTCAAGTTTTGTAATTGTAAAGTGTACCTCCGGGAGGCTAGATAGTGTGATATAGGGAGCAAGTGCTCTTGAATTAGGGGATTTCTGCGCCTCACTTAATAGTTCCTCTTCCTTTTGTACAATTGTACCCTGTAGAACCAGCGGGCTTGACGGCCAGAAATTGTAAAAATAATTAAATTTTGGACTTTCCTTGTCTTGTTTCAAGATTGTCATTGTACCTGATGTTTCATTGTTATGAAAAATTGTTAAGTTTGAAGTCCTAAAAGAAATATAACCTTTGTTAAAGTTTTAAATCAATTCTTGATACCGCGGTTAGACCCATTGAAGATCGCACCTTCCTTAACCTTTTTCTGCTCCACGGGTAACCCTGGAACAATAATAATAAATAATTACGATATTGGAGTTTACTCAGATTTAATTTCAGAATTTCGACATGTCTTTCATTCATTTCATTCATTCATTCATTTATTGCAATTAATTCCAACGAGCCTGCAGGCTCATACATAGGAATTGTACAGGACATTACATACTGGCAGGCACTTACACATCAAAATATAGTTTGTGTATATAAGATTATTGGTAAATGGTTGAGCATATAAACACATACAATATATAAAATATGTACATCATCATTATGAGGATTACAGAGAATTATTTCTGACTGTATTTACATTTACATAACATGAAAGGTGCAAAGGTACCGGTACAAGAATAGATTACAGAGTATTTTCATTTACATAACATAAGAGTTGCAGAAGTACAAGAATAGATTTCAGATTATTTACAATTACATTACATAAAAGTCGCAGACGTACAAGAATTGATTACAGAGTATTTACAGTACATATACATAACACAGAATTGCAGAGCTACAAGAACAGATTACAGAGTATTTACATTTACATAACATAAAAGTTGCAGTTGTACAAGAATATTTCCGGACAGTTTGAAAGATTGTTTGGGAGATGACCTAATTGACAACTCATATTTTGATTTAACAGAACTGTACCTTACCCAAAAATAATGCTTGACCCTTTGTTTGAATTTTGCCAAAGTTGGTGCTGTTTTTACCTCCACAGTGATGTTATTAAATAACTGGATCGCAGAGAACTTTAAGCTGTTTTTACCTATTTATAAGAGTGAACATTGTATAAGGCAGTCATTTGCATGCCTAGTACTATATGGATTGTTGTCGGAATTCAGAGTATGTGTAGTGTTGTGGTGTATAAATTTATGTTTTATTTTATACATGAGAACAGCTGTATTGAATTCTGTACTCATGCTTAGGGGTGGTATTTTAGCACTTAGGTAAAGGTATTTTATTGGCGTTAAGTTGGGAAGATTAAGCATATTTCTAACAGCTCTATTTTGTACTACCATTAGCTCATTGAAGTCAGACTTCTTACAGCGCATCCAGATTATATTCAAATATTGTAGGTAACAATGAATTAAAGAGTAGTAGATCTGTTTTAGAAGATGTTGTGGGATAAGATAACTAAGTTTCTTTAAAATTCCTGCAACAGGTGTGATCTTTTTAGTAATGTATTCCACATCGTCCATCCAGTTCAAGTTCCTATCAATCACCAACCCAAGATATTTGACAGTACTAACTAGTTTTATTTCAGTATTCTGCATATATATTTTACTGTGTGGGATTTCATTCCGTCCTTGTTTTGTCATTATAATATAATTAGTCTTTTGCACATTAATTGTTAATTTATTTGCTTGAAACCAAAAGCACAGAGTATTAAGGTCTTCCTGCATATCTTTAAAAATGGAGTCTATATTGCAACAGGTATAGAAAAAGTTTATGTCGTCGGCATATAGTGTGATACGTCCTTTCAAACGGCAAGTTGCAATATCGTTGATGTAGACTAGAAAGAGTATCGGCCCTAATACCGACCCCTGTGGTACGCCATGGCTTACCCTAATAGCTGAGCTCCTACAGTTATTCAGCACTACATACTGTTTTCTATCAGACAGATAATTATCAAACCACTTCAAAGCAACACCACTCCTGCTCTCTCTAATTTAGCTAACAGTCTTTCATGGTCCACTGTATCAAAGGCTATCTTTAGGTCTATAAACAACCCACCAGCAAAATTATTAAAATCTTTTGACACTTGCAGCGGATTTATGAGATCTACGGTTGCTATTTCAGTTTTAGAATTCTCACGAAAGCCATAATGTGCATTGTAAAGAAAGTATTTTTGTTTAAAAAAGTGAGAAATCTCTTGTTAACAATAGTTTCTAATATTTTGGAGATTATGGAGAGAATTCAGATAGGCCTATAGTTACTAGGATTCCTCCCATCCCCACCTTGAAGACAGGAACTACTTTAGCTACTTTTAGCTCACTAGGTAATGTACCAGATGCCAAGGATTCGTTAATGATCTCTGTTAGCATCTCGCTTAAAGAATCCAGGAATTCTTTTAGAAAGTTGGAAGTTATACCATCCTGCCCAAAGCTAGTCTTGTTTTTTTAGATTTGATATTATAGATCTTACTTCTGTTTCATCAGTTGGATATAGGTAAAATGAGTTCAAGTAACTAGGAACCCCACGTGTGTCAGTGCTCTGAGGAGGGATTGCTGAAGCCAGATTTTTAGCAATATTTGAAGAATATAAACTTAATGTTCATATATTTCCTGACTGTCTTTAATTATCTTGTTATCTATTTCTAGAGATGTACAATTATCGCCTTTTGATGTTTTTCTGTTATGTATGATTCCATTGATTATTTTCCATGTTTCCTTTGTGTTCTTGTTATGCATTGTAAATTTTTCAGTGTAATATTTGTTTTTAAGCTCCTTTATATATTTGTTACATTGTTTCTACACCTTCAATATTCCTGATTGAGATTGATGTTATTCTTTAGGGTGGGATTTTTACGTTTCGCATGTAAAATTCACGTCGCTTAATAAGGCTGAGTAGTTCAGAAGATATCCATGGCGAGCTACCAGTTCTTTGTGTTCGATGACTTTGTGCTTTCTGTCTTTGTGTACTAATCAGTAGTTGGTCAATAAAGGAATTATATATTGTGTCAATCCTACTAGTAGTGTTGTTTATGACTTTTGTGTTATGTTCAGTGATACTACTTTCAGGTCTATCATATTTTCGGTCTACATTAGTTGCTTTCAGCCTTTTCAGTTCAAGCGATTGTGATGGAGATTTAGAATTTGGCAAAAGAATATCAAATAGTAATATATTATGGTCACTTACATAGCTAACAACATTTGATAAATAATAATATATTCCAGAATTATTTATAGACACATGATCTATTAAAGTGCTTGTGGTATCACATATTCGTGTTGGATATACATTATTGCACTGCTTGAAATCATAGCAAGAAAGAAGGTTCATGTATTTTCTTTTAATTAGTCACTAGTTAAGATATGAATATTCGTGTCACCCAAAAGTAGGCATAAATTGTTAGTCGTTTTACTTGGAAAATTTTCTAGGGATGCTAGAAATGGTGTGGCATTATTCCTATTTGGGTTATATCCTGCAATTAAATCAATACTTTTATATTTACTACTACTAAATTTATCCCTATAAATTTCAACCCATATCAGGCTATGATCAAGTTCACAATTCATTTTCACATTTACTTACGACAGTGCGAAATGTAAATACCTAAGCCACCTCCATCTTTGCCGTCTCTGTGTGAAAAGATGCTTCTATAATTTGGAATATTATAGTATTTCGCCTCCTCACTTTTTACCCAGGTTTCTGTCGCAACCAATATATCTACCTGACCTATAATGTGCAAAAGAATTTCTATTTCCTCAAGTTTGTTTCGGATACTCCTGCTGTTTAGATACAAGCACCTAACCGCACTGTAAGGTTTTGACGGACCAGTAGAGTTGTTTCCGTCCAGGTGAGAAGCAACTGTATATGAACTGATATTCTGTAAAACAAAATTATTTATGGAATCGTATTGAATTTCATAACAGCCTAATGGAAAAATGGAATATTTGTTGTAACACTTAGGTACTGCCATTAACGAGTGTTGGTATGATATCTTGGCTGTGCCGTTACACCTGTGTCTTCGCTCTGCAACTTTCTAATATCATCAATGCTCCTAATTCGCACTGATCGATGGTTTTCAGTCATTCTTACGTAGATTTTGCAGTCCCTTGTCCAAATATATTTATATCCATATTGCCGTAGATCCCTGGCCATCTTGTGGAAATATTTATTCCCCGATGCCAGATGTTCATTGATATATACAGCTCGGTTAGCTGCTTGGATACCTAAATCTTTTGAGCTTAGTGTTAATTTATTCTTCCTTGCTGCGAGCAGCTGATCCTTTTTCAACCGGCTACAAAATTTTACAAGGAGAGGAGGAGGGAGTTCCAGCTTCTTTTGGGGTAGACGATGACACGCATCAATATCAGCGTAGGTCACTTCGACACCGAGCGCATTGCCAAGTGCTTTCACAACTGCGACTGGATTCTCGTCACCAAGCTGAGGCAGTCCATGCATTTCTACGTTGTTCCTCCGGACGTACTGTTGGAGGTTTTGATTTTCCTCTCTAAGCTTAGAGACTCTCAGCACAGAAGGTTACCGACTTTCTAATTTCCGCTTGCTGTCCTCGAAAGGGAAAATTACGACAAAATTAATCTTCATCTTTCCAGTCACAACGATTAGGCTCTGAAAGTAAATCATGAGGAGGATTGGGCCTTTACTGTCATTAAAAATTGTAAATGAAAGTATAGCTTGAGCCTCCTACAATTTAATTTTCCCTTTCGAGGACAGCAAACTTAGACTCCAATGCCGCTACTTCTGCCATAGTGTTTTTAAAGTCATCAGTTATTTTGTGCAGCTGACGCTTAATATCGTCGAAACTCTCAGCACAGAAGGTTACCGACTTTCTAATTTCCGCTTGTTCAACTTGATTCCTTCTAGTTTACATAGCCTTTTGTGGATGTCAATAACTACAGATTCCATATCCCCAAGCTTATGGTCACTCGGCCCTGTGGCCATATCACCATTCACACTATCACACTTGCCGCAGTACCACTTCTTTGATTTGTCCTCAATTAGTGTCTTGAATTCCCGTTTATTTAATTTAACACACGCTCTGTGATGTTTTCTATGACACTTACTGTCACAGATGATGTAGTCGTCCTCGGAAGTAATTGATTTTATACACGAACCACACACAGCTAGTTGCTTATTGCACGCCATCTTGAACTTTAGCTTACCTACCTTAAGCAACGTAATTGGTTATTAGCAAACAGTTACCACGTGTTCAAGTTCTGATGATGATGATGATGATGATGATGATGCTTGTTGTTTTAAGGGGCCTAACATCGAAGGTCATCGGCCCTAATCAAGTTATAATGAATAAAATGTAAGTCTTTTGTTTAGTTTTTGTTTGTTACTGAAAAACAGACGACTGCCGGCTGATTTCTTTTGTAAATGTAATTGTAAATTGTAGGAGGCTCAAGCTATAATTTCATTTACAATTTTTAAAGGCAGTAAAGGCCCAATCCTCCTCATGATTTACTTTCAGAGCCTAATCGTTGTGACTGGAAGGATGAAGATTAATTTTGTCGTAATTTAATACTGGAGGACGAGGCAACATGAAACAAATAATGTACTCAACACCAGCAAGGGTATTTTTTTGTTTAATGAATGCATGTGTTAATAAATGTCAGAATGTTATTTTAATTTTTTTGCTTTGTCGTCACCCCTATTCCCTTAAATGCCTCTAGAAAACAGAAATCCATGAACGAACGGTCCCCCTTGGGATCTCTCGCTCACTGGCTGGGCTTAGCTTGGCAATAAAGGGGGCAATACATGTACGCAAAGTTCATTTTGATATTTGATAAGTCTTAAAAGCTATATGATATAAAACAAATAAATCGCCATGTACAGAAAGTAAATCATTGTGAATAAATAAATCATTCCATATAACAAATCACTATCGGTATGTGCATTTTATAATCTAATCTTATAATTACAGACTTGAATAAATTTTACGACCTATTTTGGTATTCCTCCACAAAATAAAAACAATGGTATGGCAGATATGCCTTTGATAATTTTCAATTTTTCCTTTTTACATTTGCGGCAAATGTTATGTCCTGTGGTAGTTTATGGTACAACTAGCTGATGTACCATTGTTTCGCAACGGAATTCTACATTGTATAAAGCATTCTAGGTTAAGTATTGTACACGATGTGAGTAAGATTGCATTACATTGCATAGATCTAAACATTACAGCCAGAAACGCGACGGGGAAGTTACCAAACGTCTTTTCTAATGTGAAGACAGGGTTAGGGAATTTTCAGTGTAATAACAGGCCCTCTTGTCCATTATCAGTTACAATCAATTTGGGGAGTTTTCGTTATGATAGTAGGCCCAATTGCCTACTCCCAGTGAGAATCAAGTTGGGCAGTTTTCATTGTAATGGCACGCACTCATTCTCCACCTGCCTTCCGCCTTTTTACATCCTCAGAAAGACTTTCTTTGTGATTTTTCCAACTGAAGTCAAAATAGGTCGTTACAATGACGTCAGTAGGAAAGTAGCGACTAAAAGCAATGCTATCATATGAAATACTCGATCAAATGGAAAACCGCACATTTTCTCACTTTCAACGAACAGTACTATGCTGTTGATCTAACAGTCTAAAGATCCCGAGCTGGAATGACCAGACCGCAAACAGACGTGAACACTCCTCTGTCATTATTCCTGTAAGTAAGCACGCTGCTCACTCCAATCAGTGGCCTCAGAGATGGAATAGTATGCTGAACTTGTGTGTTACGTACCAGTAATATCAGAAAATTTAAGAATCAGGGGAATGGCATGCTAAGGAAGAGAGTTACCTAACTCCCCAACTACTTCCTGCCAGAGGCGGTGCGTGGTATTGTTACAGGATTGCACAACTCCCAATAATTTTGCACTTCATTTGTTGTCTTTTCTTCCAATGTTTTAGTTTAATGAACCTAACATGTATTCGAAAACCTGTTAAAATCAACCGTATTCGGGCGCTCGCTGTACTGAGGCGTTGTAATGGACCAGCAAACGCTGCTGGTTTCGAATCAAACTCTGGGGGTTTGCTTTACTACGGCAAATTCCTAGCGGACAGCGCGGCGCAATGTACCTCAGGAGGGACGAGCCTAAACATGCATAGCATCAAGTAGCATGCTCGCCGGTATCGGTCTCAGGGAGTTGCACGTGACTAGCAAGAACCCTACCGAGAAACAGTTCCAAATGTCCCCGTTACCTCGCGCCACTCTGCGGAGAATACTACATTCCTACTTTCTCTCCCCTCACAAATGTAATTTCATTTCCATTTTTAAAATTTACAAATTTCATTTACGTTGCACCGACGCAGATAGGTCTTACGGCGACGATGGGATAGGAAAGGGCTAAGAGTTTGAAGGAAGCGACCGTGGATTTATTAAGGCACAGCCAAAGCATTTGCCTGGTGTGAAAATGGGAAACCGCGGAAAACCACCTTCAGGGGTTCCGACAGTTGTGTTCGAACCCACTATACACCGAATGCAAGCTCATAGCTACGACACACTAATCGCACGCCCAATTTATTTTCCACGCCATACCAGACCACCTACTATATTACCAACAACTTGCTTCAATGAAAAACAGGACGGCACATTTTCAATTCAAGTGAGGTAAAAGTAACTGTGTCAAGCTGAGTGGCTCAGACGGTTGAGGCGCTGGCCTTCTAACACCACCGTGGCAGGTTCGATCCTGGCTCAGTACGGTGTTAAATGAAGGTGCTCACATACATACCCTCGTGTCAGTAGACTTACTAGCATGTGAAAGAACTCCGGGAACTCGGCGTCTCCGAAAACCGTAAAAAGTCGTTAGTGAGACGTAAAGCCAATAACGTTATTATTAAGAGTAACTGTAGTTACAGTGTACAATTAGCCTCTTATTTCCTGGTTTGTAATTGCCAGATATATTATTTAGTAGGAATGTAGTTCATTATTTAACGATAATAGAGTTTCTTGTTATTTCTGTAAGCTATAAAAATGTGACACAGAAAATGTTGGTGCAACACCCAGTTTCAGATACCACTATCCATCACTACTTCCTCCCAATATTCAGACAGGCTGTTATACTCGGTACGCAGCAGTAATCCAATCTATTCGAGATGAGTGGCAGCAGAAGACATAAAGCACATCACAACAAACAATGCTGAATCTAATGTTATGCTTGATCAATTTTGTGAGTTTTCTATATTTAGTTTTCTTCCGACTCAGTGATATTAGGCCATCTAATGTAAAGTGATTATTATTATTATTATTATTATTATTATTATTATTATTGTTACGGACTTTTCCGTGGTAGGTAGAGGTGAAAGAAGGTGCGGGTGTGAATGGGTTTCAAGCTACGAAATTATAGTGCAATGTAAAATTAATTTAAAAGTTAACAATGTTATATTTTCTTTTCGAAAACAAAGAAATAACAAGCATGGCAGGTACAAAGTAGCAATTCAAAAGGGGTTAGTTACAATATTTACAGAATTTGGGCTTCGCGCCCTGACTTCACAATGCTTGGGCAATCAGCTCAGTTTTACCTCAAACACAAGTTTTAACAGAGGGGGAGAAAACCCCATTCATACCTAGGAGTCCTTGCTCCAAATTACACTGAAAAACCTCCATGAGGCATACAACCCAGAATTTTCAAAGAGCCACTCGCTCTCAAAATTTAAGCCTCTCCCAGGCCACACCAAACTCCACCTTCAAGTTGTCCTCAACGGACATAAACACAGGGGTAAAATACCCAATCTACTGAGGTCTATTAAAAGAAAAGCAGGTTAATTAAATGACCTCTAAAATAACAATTTGAGAGGAGGCGAACTTGCACTCCTAATACACTTTGATTAAGACCTACTTGGCACTAGGCCGTTAATACAAGGGCTAATCCCATGCTAAAGAGGTGACTTAAGAAAAGAACAATTTGTTTTACATTAACGAAAAATAGGTCGAGAAAATAAGTTCACCTCAAGACCATGTGAGTGGGAGCTCGAGAGGGTTAGCACTCTCTATCCCAATATGTCGTTTTACAAGAGAATAGATGAAAAGGGAAGTTACATTTTAGGAAAAGGTTACATGGTTGAACGCTTAGAACCCGCCCCGAAAGTTAAACTGCTGAGCTAGCAAAGAAAGAAGTTATTAATCGGCCATTACCTTGTGTTGAACGGCTGGAGAAGAAAGAGGCGCTTCCCGCCCCCTGCTATGTACTTAACACACTGAAAGATGGAACAGAAGTGGCCTAGAGACCCAAAAATCAGCAGTTTAAATACTCTCGCGGAAGTTTCTAGGCGTTAGGGGAAAGAAAACACCCTCCCACAAACTCTTTATTGGATAGGACCCCGCAACAGATTAAAGTTGGGGGAAGATACATCTGATTGGATAGAAATTAATTTAAGAAATTCGGGATTGGTTAGGTTCAACACAAGGGGAAGAAAGGGGTAAATATTGCCAACTTAAACAATGATAGAAAGAAATTTAACAAAGAACAAACTCTTGAAATTAAATTTTCTCCAAAAAAAATAGTTCTTTGACTCCGCACTAGGTTGCACTATTGTAGATCTTCAGTAGTGTCCTCTAGAAGAGAAAGTTCACACTTCTTACTTCAAGCGAAACAAAAACACATCAAAAACGACACCGTTCAAAAACTCAAAATTTTCCACGTGGTGACATCTTCTGAGAAGGTAGAAAATTAATACTGTCAATAAAGTTCGGACTTCCTCCAGCAGAGGAGTTTCAACAGGCGCACATTTTAAATTAGCGGAGTGGAGGTGTACCGCCCGGTACAGACCTCCCCCCCCCCAAAAGTTCCTCCAGGGATGACACATGAAATCAGTTTGAAACAAGGTCCAAGTTATGCTGTGGATATGAAGATTGATTGCAGAAGCATTTATAGGATTTTTTTAATTTGGTTTGATAGAGTTTCAAAATTTTGTTGTTGCAGATGAAGTAAAGTCTTTATATTTGTAGAAGTTGAATTTCTGCAGATAAGTTTTTATGCTTGAAAGTGAAGAAAAAAAATTTCAATGGTCCACCAAATATTGCAGTTGAATTCCCAAGTGTAGTCATTACTTATAGTATCTGTTCATGTAGTAGATGGAGATGAAGTGGGATGGCCAGACCGGCCGTTGCTGCTTGCGTCCAAAGGAGGCCGCTCGGACCCCTCAAGTACCCTGAGATACCGCTCGCCCGCACTATGAGGGGAGCAGAGGTGTTGAAGCACGCCGCGCCCGCGGTGAACATATACAGGCTGCGGGCAAGTAGCAGGTCGTGCGCCGCACATCAGCCTTGGCCGGGAGGAGAGCTCCGGCTCGCCGTGCACACGTCGTCCTCGCTGGGGCCGAGGGGGCCCGTCCTCAGCTCCAGTAGCTGCACGGCGCGCGCGGCTGCGGGGGCACTGAAACATTAAAGCTTGGCGGCAGAATTGTGTTGGACCATCATCTTTTTTGAGGGTACAGGCTTGTGGAGAGGTTGAGGGGCCAGCGGCGTGCAAATATCCATGGCATAAGTCAAGCCACTGTGTGTATTGAAGCAGGAGACGGGAGCGTGGTAATGGCCGTGGCAAGGACAGGATGGCAGTTTAACAATCGGGGAGGTTTACAAAAAATGCTTACATATAAAATAAAATAGAAGGACCAGAATGCCTTAAAAGTTGAACTCAAAAAAAAATATATAACCTTCATATTCCTTTCAAATTATATGAAGCAAGTTGACACAAAATTTACACTGGTTTCACCTGTGACAGGTGAACCCTAAATATCCTCTCGGTGGCTGGATTGCTTAATAACAACGTAACCGGGGTGAGGAAATCGAGAATTATACAAGGCCCATGAAATCTGGGGGCAAGCTTGCCCGCGGGAACAAAATTTTTGACCATAACCTGGTCACCTACCTTCAAAGGGGTGGGTCTCCGTCCACGATCATACCTTTCCCTAACCTTTTCACGAGACACTTTAAGATCGGCTTTAGCCTTCTTCCAAAGATCTTTAATGTTATCCGGATCTATTGTCTCGGGTAGAATGTCATTCAGAGACCAGAGGTTAGAGAGCGGCGAGTTGGGAACAAACTTGAACATCAAAGAAGCTGGAGTAAACTTGTGAGATTCATGAACCGCCGAATTCAAAGCAAAAGCTATCCAATGCAGGGACGTGTCCCACCTGGAATGATCTTCATGATGATAGGCAATAAGTGCTGACCTGAGATTACGGTTAACCCTTTCAGCCAGAGATGGTTGAGGGTAATAAGCAGAAGTAGTTACATGAGAGATTGATAAGTCAAAACAGAATTTACGAAATAAATTAGATGTAAAAGCCTTAGCATTATCAGATACAATATATTGACACGGACCAAAAGAAGCAAAAATAGAATTTAAGCAGGTAATGGTAGACTGAGCGGTAGCCAGCTTAGTCGGAAATAACCAAGAAAATCTGGTAAAACCATCTACGCACACAAAGATGAACTTGTTAGCATTACCCTTTGACTGGGGGAAGGGTCCTACATAATCGATATACAGACGTTCCATGGGGCGCGACGCTTGATGCGAAGACAAAAGGCCTACCTTGGTGGACATGGTGGGTTTACTGAGCAAACAAGATTTACAAGCTTTTACAAGTTCCCGGATTTCACCGTCCATACCTTTCCAGATGAACATTTCACGAATCTTCTCACGAGTTTTAAAGATTCCAAGATGCCCTCCTAATGGGGTCTCATGATAATACTTGAAGATCATAGGTACAAGAACAGCTGGAACGACAACTTTCATCATCCTATCATGCCTCGATGGGCAACATAGAACACCATTCCTCAGAACATAAGGGACAACATGTTCCCCAGAAGAAAGGGTTTCCATTATCGGAGCCACCGTCGGATCTTCACGTTGGTATTTCTCAATATCCCTAAAAAGCATGGGAGCATCCGTTAAGATGGCATTAACACCAGATAGTATGGACTCGGGAGGTGATGAACTGTCGACCGGTTCGTGGGTCTCGACGTCGTTATGAAACATACGGCTGAGTCCATCAGCAACAACATTTTCGGTACCTCTGATATGTCTAACATCAAACTGGAAGGCGGAAATACGAATAGCCCAGCGGGCTATACGACCAGTACGACGCGGCCTACCTAAGACCCAGCTTAATGCTTGATTATCTGTCTCCAGGTCGAATTTGACGTGTTCCAGATAGAGACGGAACTTTTCTAAGGCGAATAAGACTGCCAAACCTTAGAGCTCATAGATGGAATACTTGGCTTCTTGAGCCGACAAGGTCCTAGAGGCATAGGCGATAGGTCGCCTCCCTAGTTCAGTCTCTTGAAGAAGGACTGCAGCTACTGCTGACGACGACGCGTCGGTTTGGACGATGAATTTCTTCGAGAAATCAGGCATAGCAAGTACAGGGGCATTACAAAGTGCTAATTTAAGGTCTTCAAAAGCGGCTTGTTGAGAAGGTCCCCACTCGAATTTGATGCCTTTCCTACGAAGAAGGTTTAAGGGCGCCGCTCTATTAGCAAAGTTAGGAATGAACTTCCTGAAGAAATTCACCATACCAATGAACCTGGCGATACTTTTAATGTCCTTGGGAGGTTTAAAATCACGGATGGCCTGTGTTCTAGAATGATCGACTGCTACACCATCGGGTGACACAATATGCCCTAGGAATGACATAGAGGGCTTAGCAAAGGCAACCTTGGACAACTTAACAGTTAACCCAGCCTTACGAAGGCGATCGAGAACTTCTCGCAAATGATCTAGATGTTCTTCAAAAGTCTCTGAAAATACGACGACATCATCTAAATAGTGATATAAGTACTCGAATTTGATGTCGGAGAAGACCTTATCTAGTAGCCTAGTGAGCACAGCTGCTCCCGTAGGGAGCCCGAAAGGCACGCGGTTGTATTCATATAAATTCCAGTCCGTGGCAAACGCTGTAAGGTGTTTAGACTCTTCGGCAAGGGGAATTTGATTGTAGGCCTGATTTAAGTCCAAGATGGTGAAGAACTTGGCCTTACGAAACCATGAAAAACAAGAATGAAGGTCAGGAAGGGGCACAGATTGCAACACCACCTTCCGATTGAGAGCCCTGTAATCAATGACAGGCCTGAATCCTCCTTGGGGTTTCGGGACTAGAAAAATAGGCGATGAATACGCCGACTTAGAGGGCCTAATAATACCATCCTTCAACATCTGATCGATAATTTCTTTCAGAGCCTTCATTTTAGGTGGAGATAGCCTATAAGGTGGAAAACGGACAGGAATCGAATCCGTGACCTCAATTTTGTATTCAATAAGGTCAGTAACACCAAGAGTATCAGAGAACACCTCTGGAAATGACTGACATAATTTACGAATACTATCAGCCTGCTCCTCAGGTAGATGTCTAAGGTCTAACAACATCTCATCCTGGGTAGGCGAAATAGATGAACACGACACAGAATTACACTTTAACAAGGGAATTTTACAATTGGACACAAATTTGAATGTGCACGACTTACTCTAAAGATCGAGCACAAGACCAGTGTGAGAAATAAAGTCCGCTCCCAGTATGATGGGGCAAGACAGGTGCTTAGCCACAAACAATTTAATTTTCCAAGTAAACTTAAAAACACGAATTTTGACCAGTAAGGAACCTAGAATTTCTAATGGAGATGAATTAGCCGAAACGTATTGAACAGGAGAAGAGACATAGTCAGGAAGTTTACAAACCAATTTCAATTTAGAATACCATTCAGCCGAAATAATCGAACAAACACTGCCTGAATCTAAGAGAGCTGTTATAGGCTCGTTATTTAACTCAATCTTAAGAAAAGGAACAGGTGCGGGGGTATCCGCCGCGATCCTAAGGCACTCTTTGGGGCATTCAAAAGATGTATTCGAAGACTTATCGTTCCCTGAATTCTCGACCTTTTTGCCAGGGGCTGAGCCTTGGGAAGCAGAATTAGTTGACTCAGCCGTAGCCACTAGTCACTTTTGATTGTTGTTGGAAGTTACACCAGAAGTTGAGCAGGAGGGGGTGCTATTCGAATTGGGACAATTCTTTGCGATATGTGAGAAAGCCCCACATTTAAAACAGCCTTGTGATGAACCAGCTCCATTATTTGCCCTACTAGTTTTGATCAGAGGACACTTATTGCGCAGATGGTCAGGCGACCCGCAAGCATAACATTTACGGGGGGTGACTGATCGGCGAGGTGGAGGCCGAGTATTACTAATGGAAGGCGGGGGTTCTTTCGCGACACGCAAAGAATCGGCGTATCTAACTCCTTCCGCTGAGACGGCCAATGCTTCAAGTTCCGAGAAAGTTTGCGGGCACGCCGCGAAACACAAATATGACCTATAGGGAGGTGAAATTCCCTCTACAATAGCCTGTACAATCTGATCTTCAGGAAAATGAAGGGCAAACACCCTAGTATAAAACTTAATGTCCTGTATGAAATCAGCCAAGTTTTCATCCAAGCGCTGTACACGATAATAGTACTTCTGAATAAGGGAGGACCTGGCCCTAGCAGGGATGAAGTTAGCTAGCAAATGGGCATGGAAATCCTCAATAGATGATTGCTCGGCAATGGCTCTTACGATTTTATCAGAGAGAATACCAATAGCATACGGATAGATAATTTGCAAGATTTGACATGGAGAAAGAAAAAAAACAAGGGCATGATCCTGAAATTCCACTAGAAATCTTAAAAATGAAATTACGTCACTGGTGGTATTAACGGAAAACTTAGATATACCTCTGAGCAACATTGTCAATGGATGAGGCAAGCTACTAAACCCGGGTGACATAGTAGGTAAAGGTTTCAATGGCAAGGAAGTTAATTCAGAACGGATGTTACTCAGCGATGCACGGCGTTCAGACTCGTTGTCCAGTGGGGCAGGGATAGTTTGAGCAGCAACGGTTATTCTATTAACTTCTCCCTTGGGAGGCGCTTCCTCACTACCTGCATTTACTATGGTGGGTTGATCAGATTTGGGAGGAACTTCCCCAGTTAACAATTGAGTGACCTTACTAGATAATTCGGAAATATTTTCCAGGAGCGTACTAGCTTCCTTCCTCTGAACATCATTCAGTTTTAGAGACAACAGATCGTTAACCCTATTCGAAAAATGATATAGCCTGCCTTGCACACGCTTAATTTGTTTAGGAGACGGATCATTTTCATCAAAAAAACTAACTACAGAAGCTAGCCCAGTAATATTCTCCGTGATCGTGGAAAGAGAGTCGTCAATTTCTTTCTCTCCCAAATTGGGGATAGAAATGGGCAAATCAAGGGACTCTCTAAGTTTGTTAGTGTCTATTGCAACCGTGCCTCCAGATTGCACATTTCTGATAGTTAATTCATAGATCAACTCCTCCTTGCGCAAATAGTTAAGAAGGAGAACATCGCGAGGGCCGGGCATGATGACAGACCAATTTAGAAAAGGTCAAAAAATTCCAGCAACTGAGAAAATGGTTAGAGTTCGGATCAAAACAATGTGTAGCCGTCAAAAGGGGCTAAATTGAGACCCATTCAACCACGCTCTGCTACCACTTGTTACGGACTTTTCCGTGGTAGGTAGAGGTGAAAGAAGGTGCGGGTGTGAATGGGTTTCAAGCTACGAAATTATAGTGCAATGTAAAATTAATTTAAAAGTTAACAATGTTATATTTTCTTTTCGAAAACAAAGAAATAACAAGCATGGCAGGTACAAAGTAGCAATTCAAAAGGGGTTAGTTACAATATTTACAGAATTTGGGCTTCGCGCCCTGACTTCACAATGCTTGGGCAATCAGCTCAGTTTTACCTCAAACACAAGTTTTAACAGAGGGGGAGAAAACCCCATTCATACCTAGGAGTCCTTGCTCCAAATTACACTGAAAAACCTCCATGAGGCATACAACCCAGAATTTTCAAAGAGCCACTCGCTCTCAAAATTTAAGCCTCTCCCAGGCCACACCAAACTCCACCTTCAAGTTGTCCTCAACGGACATAAACACAGGGGTAAAATACCCAATCTACTGAGGTCTATTAAAAGAAAAGTAGGTTAATTAAATGACCTCTAAAATAACAATTTGAGAGGAGGCGAACTTGCACTCCTAATACACTTTGATTAAGACCTACTTGGCACTAGGCCGTTAATACAAGGGCTAATCCCATGCTAAAGAGGTGACTTAAGAAAAGAACAATTTGTTTTACATTAACGAAAAATAGGTCGAGAAAATAAGTTCACCTCAAGACCATGTGAGTGGGAGCTCGAGAGGGTTAGCACTCTCTATCCCAATATGTCGTTTTACAAGAGAATAGATGAAAAGGGAAGTTACATTTTAGGAAAAGGTTACATGGTTGAACGCTTAGAACCCGCCCCGAAAGTTAAACTGCTGAGCTAGCAAAGAAAGAAGTTATTAATCGGCCATTACCTTGTGTTGAACGGCTGGAGAAGAAAGAGGCGCTTCCCGCCCCCTGCTATGTACTTAACACACTGAAAGATGGAACAGAAGTGGCCTAGAGACCCAAAAATCAGCAGTTTAAATACTCTCGCGGAAGTTTCTAGGCGTTAGGGGAAAGAAAACACCCTCCCACAAACTCTTTATTGGATAGGACCCCGCAACAGATTAAAGTTGGGGGAAGATACATCTGATTGGATAGAAATTAATTTAAGAAATTCGGGATTGGTTAGGTTCAACACAAGGGGAAGAAAGGGGTAAATATTGCCAACTTAAACAATGATAGAAAGAAATTTAACAAAGAACAAACTCTTGAAATTAAATTTTCTCCAAAAAAAATAGTTCTTTGACTCCGCACTAGGTTGCACTATTGTAGATCTTCAGTAGTGTCCTCTAGAAGAGAAAGTTCACACTTCTTACTTCAAGCGAAACAAAAACACATCAAAAATGACACAGTTCAAAAACTCAAAATTTTCCACGTGGTGACATCTTCTGAGAAGGTAGAAAATTAATACTGTCAATAAAGTTCGGACTTCCTCCAGCAGAGGAGTTTCAACAGGCGCACATTTTAAATTAGCGGAGTGGAGGTGTACCGCCCGGTACAATTATTATTATTATTATTATTATTATTATTATTATTATTATTATTATTATTATTATTGGTAAAATATGGGGGAAATTCAGTGTACTTTAAAAAATGTATAGAAATTAAACTTTTCACTCGGCATTGAAACAAAAAAAGTCACTCTATTGGCAAAACATGTATCCAGCACTGTTCATAAGTTCAACCTCATAGGTTTATTAGTTTCTGAAATAATTGCAGTCAAAATTCACCAATTTAACAATGCCAGTATAGGGCTTACTGCTTTCAAAAGCACCTCGAAAGACATTCAGAATGATTTGCTTTCGTGTATGTATGAAATCTGTCGTGAGAAAAGAAAAAAAGGAAATCACCACGGCGCACTTCATTTCGGTAATCGCAAATGGGACCACCGATATATCAACTACAGCACAATTTGTTTTCATTCTTCCCAACGGTAAGCCAGTTGAAAGATTCTGGGGTTTTCTCACACCCTCTAGTCATGATGCTAACACAATAGCAGAGTGATAACATTTTCTTTGAGCGAAGTTGTGGATAATCCAGATAAGTTGATTTCACAAGGTTACGATGGAGTAAATGTAATGAGTGGTCACCATTCAGGGTGCAAGTTCTCAAGATTTTAGGCATGCACATTATGTTCACTGTTATGTCCATTCTCTGAACTTAGTCATGGCATAGGTGACAGGGGGGAGAGGAGATATTGAGGTAGGGATTTTTCCCTCTGTTGAACCCACAGTGACGAAAGTCACGCACCGCCACTGAATTGTAACGGACAATGCCAGCTGTCATTCGTTAAAGCTAGATGAAATCCTTGCAACGAGCACACGAAGAGCTGATATTATATCGTGGTTATTTGTTAGGAATATTCTTCATGACAGTAATCACACCAGACCCGAACTGTTGTCTCTTGTGAAGCTAGTCGAGCCAAGGGCAAAAATGTACGAAATTAATAAACTTGCTGAGAGGAGCAGCCATACCGTTCTTCGCCTGCCATCCTATTACTGTCAATATAACCCCATAGGGCCGGTTTGGGAAAACGTCAAAACTGCTGTAGGGAAAAGGAACAAAACGTTCAAACTAGCTGACGTGCAACAGTAGTATAATTGGACAGTTCGGCGGCCACCACCACCACGGGCTCGCAGAGGCCACCACCACCACCACCACAGCCAGAGGCCTCCCAGATGCCTCCTCCACCACCACCACAGCCAGAGGCCTCCCAGATGCCTCCTCCACCACCACCACAGCCAGAGGCCTCCCAGAGGTCTCCTCCACCACCCGCGGGAAATTTGAATTTGTAAACAAAGCCACGTGCTTTTTGACAGCTGTCATCGACAACAACGCATCGCTAACCTCAGTACTGCCATCTTGACGGGCCTAAACCTCAGTAGTACCAACTTAACGTAACTAGCGCGAGGTAAACAAAGCCACGTGTTTTTTGACAGCCACGTGCTTTTTGACAGACAATAACGCATCGATAACCTCAGTACTGCCATCTTGACGGGCCTAAACCTCAGTAGTACCAACTTAACCTAACTAGCGCGTGGTAAACAAAGCCACGTGCTTTTTTGACAGCTGTCATCCGCCATCTTTAAACCACAGAGCACTGTGCTGCCCTCTTTATCGCAGTAGATGTAAATTCGTCACCTGTCATCCGCAGTGCTGCCATCCTGGCGGGCCTAAACCATAGTGCTACCAACTTAACCTCACTAGCGTGAGATTTGAATCGGTAAACAAATCCACGTGCTTTTTTGACAGCTGTCATCCGCCATCTTTAATCTATAGAGCACAGTGCTGCCCTCTTTAGCTACTTACCTTTGAAATGTGGTGGCGGATAATTTGAAAAATGCCTTTTGACAGCAGCCATCTTTGAGCACCGTGCTGCCCTCTTTAGCTAGATACCTTTGAAATGTGGTGGCAGGCAATTCCACATGACAGCAGCCATCTTTAATCAAGAGAGCACCATGCTGCCCTCTATGTGGTGGCGGCAATTTGAAAAATTCTACATGCTCTTGTTTGGAAACAAACTCACGCGCTTTTTTGACAGCCGTCATCCGCCATCTTTAATCAACAGAGCACAGTGCTGCCCTCTTAAGTTTGAAATGTGGTGGCGGCAAATTCCAGGTGCACTTGTTTGGAAACAAAGCCATGTGCTTTTTGACAGCTGTCATCCGCCATCTTTAATCAACAGAGCACCGTGCTGCTATCATGCGGGCAATTTCGTCAGCTGTCATCTGCCATCTTTAATCCACAGAACACCGTGCTGCCCTCTTTATGGCTACTACCTTAAGCACGTAGTAGCGGGCAATTTGAAAAGTTCTGTTAGCTATCATCCGCCATCTTTAATCAAGAGAGCACCGTGCTGCCATCTTTAGCTAGATACCTTTGAAATGTGGTGGCGGCAAATTGAAAAATTCCGCGTGCTCTTGTTTGGAAACAAACTCACGTGCTTTTTTGACAGCTACCATCGGCCATCTTTAATCAACAGAGCATAGTGCTGACCACTTTAGTTTGAAATGTGGTAGCGGCAAATTCCACGTGCTCTTGTTTGGAAACAAAGCCATGTGCTTTTTTTTGGCAGGTGTCATCTGCCATCTTTAATCAACAGAGCACCGTGCTGCTATCATGCGGGTAATTTCGTCAGCTGTCATACGCCATCTTTAATCTACAGAGCACCGTGCTGCACTCTTTAGTTGAAATGTGGTGGCGGCAAATTCCACGTACTCTTGTTTGGAAACAAATTCTATGTGCTCTTCAGCTGTCATCCACCATCTTTAATCAAGAGAGCACCGTGCTGCCCTCTTTGTGGTGGTGGATAATTTGAAAAATTCTTTTTTGACAAGCAGCCATCTTTAATCCAGAGAGAACAGTGCTGCCCTCTTTAGCTACTTACCTTTGAGGCGGTTAATTTGAAAAATTCTTTTCGACAAGCAGCCATCTTTAATCCAGAGAGAACAGTGCTGCCCTCTTTAGCTACTTACCTTTGAGGCGGTTAATTCGAAAAATTCTATTTAACAAGCTGCCATCTTTAATGAAAAGAGCATCGTGGTACTACCTTGCGGGTAAATTTTACGCCACAGCTGTCATCCACCATCTTGCATTGCTAACCTTAGTGCTTCCCTCTTTAGCTACTTACCTTTGAAAACAAATCTATTTGACAAGCTGTCACCCGCCATCTTGCATCGCAAACCTCAGTGCTGCACTCTATGTAGTGGCGGATAATTTGAAAAAAATCTTTATGACAAGCAGCCATCTTTAATCAACAGAGCACCGTGCTGCCATCTTTAGCTACCGCCATCTTACAGCGCTTACCTCGCTGCTGCACTCTTTAGTTGAAATGTGGTGGCGGTAAATTCGAACAAGTTTAATCACGCATCGGGAAAGGTAGAGTAAGGACGTGCTGCAGTGATGACGTCATCATGCATGTTTAGACTTGTCCGTTTTCTTAAGAGTAAGTCGGTGTAAAGGAATGCAATAAGTATGCATCATAAAAACAAGAGTTTGCATGTGCTGCAGTGATGACGTTATTGTGCATGTTTAAACCCGTTCGTTGACTAAAAGCTTTAGTCTTCGAGAAACAGTGATTGAGAGTGGAGTGCAAACATGACGAAAACATTAATAGTTGATGTGCAAGGCTTTATAGTGAACGGAAACAAATTTGTGTTTAAAGAGGTGGCTGTGTTAGATTGCAGTGTGTTGTGGGCACCAAAACTTGTTAGTTTAGTATTGAGTCCACCGTTCCCTTACTGTTTGCAAACAGATGATGATAAAAAGCAGACTCAGTGGATTGAAAACAATTTAGGTTTGAAGTGGGAAGAAAAAGGAATACCTTATCGTTTTCTACCTTTAATGATGAATGCACATTTGTCAAGAGCAGATCTTGTTCTTTTAAAGGGTTGTGAAAAGGAAGAATGGTTGCGTGATTTTCTACCATCATCGTGTGAAGTTATCGACATGCATGAATTGGGGTGCCCATCATTTAAAACTCTTCCGAAAGAGCATAGTAGAGAAACAAGTAAACAGTCTTTACAACATGTATGCATGCTCTTTGATTGGTTGTGTTGCAGTGCATGCCGGGAAGTGAACAACATATGTAAACTGCAATGTCGAAATAACCTTAGTGTAAAAGAAACATATGTAGAGTACAGACATCATGTCATTTCTAACAGATACTAAGTGTAACGCAGTTGAAAAGGCGATCGTAAAGTTTTATGCATGCAAAAAGAAACTAAACACTTTTACTGAAGAAGAGTTAAATGCATTACCAAAGGCATTTTTGGTTAATGTAGCTGCGAATGCTGTAAAGAAGATTTGGGAAAAGGTGCCTCGTGAGTGGACTCAAGATCCTGTTTTGTCAGAGCTTCAAACGTGTAGTTTACATCATGAACACGTGAGTTTAGGTAGAAGACCCTCTGGGAGACAGTGCCGTACATGTCAACTAATTAAACTGTATCACGGACCTAAAACTAACGAGTTGTCTTCGGTTATAAACACTTATCATGGCTGTGGAGAGAGTATACAAGGAAAAGGTGAAGAAACGTGCTGGGAGAAAGATGAGGAAGCATGTTGGGCGTGGACTCATCAATAGAGTGATTGATCTCCTTTTCTTCGTGCTTTATCTCCCCTGCGGTCCTAGAACACGTTCGCCTGACATGTAGTTACATGCTGCCTGCATAGAGTATGTCGTGTAGCTGTTAAAATCTGCTTCGTAAAGTTATGCTGTGTGTGTGTGTGTGTTATTACCTAGTGCTTTAGCTGCTCAGAAGAATATAGCAGCACTTGTCGTTGTTGGTGCAATAAAACGAAAACTGACTGACAAAGACCGTAAGATAAACAAAGGATAAAAATGTATATATATATTCTAAAATAAATATGAATTGTCAAAACATATTACAGGTGTTGTTTAATCCTACAGCATGTCCTAGTGACTTAGAAGAAAGGAAACGTAGAGGATTAAAAGAAAACACACATAAGATTTAAAGTACATCCTCTTTATTAATCCATGAATTAAAGCTGTTATTAAAACCAAGCCATTTAACATACAGTTTATTGCCACGACGTCGAATAACACGTTCAACTAAATAGTGATCAGGATATTTTGTTTTCTGCAGTTCTTCGATGTAGAATCCTCCTTCAATAGGCTGTCCTCTGAGATCGCGAATAAATACGTAACTGGATTAGTAAGCTTAACACTTCTGATTTGAAAAATTTCAGTGCTCCAGTTAGGTGTGTATCCTTTTGCAAAGATAGACTTGTGTTTGCTGATGCGAACAAAATCACCTTCTTTAAAGCGATGGCGACGTGGATCAGCTGATTTAATTACAAGATGGATAGCATTTATACGAGGTGTATTCTTTGTAACAAGACGTGGCTTCGTTCCGATAGTGCGATGAGGTGTATCGTTGTAGGTAGATAAAAGTCTAGGTAGCAGATCAATCCAACGATATGAACCTTGCGCTGTAAATTCTCGCCACATCATTGTTTTGAGTGTAGGATTAAAGCGTTCTACAACACATGCCTTGAGATTGCTGAACGTAGAGTAGTGTTGAATGCCAAGTAACTTGAGGTAAGAAGAAAAATCCTTGTTGTAAAACTCTTTACCTTGATCAGTTTGAAGAAGCCTTGGGCAGCGTTTCGATTCTTCAACAATATGTTTAAATGCTTCTTTAACTTGAGCTGCTGTTTTAAAACGCACGGGTTGTGCAAAAGCAAACTTCGAGTGCACATCGATAACAGTAAGTAGATACTTATACCCCTTATTACTAGAGGCATATGGAATCATTTCTACTAAGTCTGCTTGCCAGAGATCATCTTTTCCTCGTGTAATAACGCGTCTGCGACAGTAGGTGCGACGTGCTGGTTTATGTAACTCATGTGCGATGTTTACCTTTACAGGTGAGATCTTCCCTTGACGAGCCATTACAAAATAATACCGGTATAACGTAGTTCTCTTTCTATTTCTAGAATTTCTGATCCGTGACCAGTGTGACCAGCCTCTTGCGATGCTCTTAAAAGTTGTAATCGTTCAACGAGTAAGTTTGGGTCATTCCAGTATCTTATATCCACATACGGCAACAAAGGCTTGTAGATAACATCAAGACTACGTGCAGTCGGAAACAGCTTACAAATAAACTCACGATACTTGTAACTCTTATTCGCATTTACAGCTTCTGTTCTCTTGTAATTACGTCGTGTTGCATCAGTAGCAAAAAGTATTGCTTTATATTTTTTAAGATCATCTTGTAAAATTATATCCTTCTCAGGTATTCGTGAGAAAAGAAGTTCTAAGAGTCCTTTCGTAGGTTTATAGGTAACACCTTTTACAATGAGTTTGTTGTTATTAATCTTAACATTTGAATTTCCTATCCGGAAACAGTCATCTTCGTAGCGAATACCGTAGGTAGTGTCAGTTTGTCCTGTAAAAAGTTTTTCTATATAAGGTGCAAAGAGAGATCCATAGGTATCTTGAATAAAAGTTCTAAACTGATTGCGATACTCTGGTGTAATCATAACCTCAGACAAAGATGGTAGATTTTGCGTCAATGTAGTAGGTGTTTCAGCAATAACATCTGTAGTTAAAAACTCAACACGCTTAGATGGTGATGTATCATTAAGTTCTTCTTCTTCTTCCTTACCTTCCTCTTCTTGATCTACATCCTGCTTCTTCTCTTCATAATCTTGTTCATGCTTTTCTTCTTCATGCTTCTCTTTATGATATGATGTTTGCATAGAAGCAAAACTTGAAGTAGACTGCGGTAATGAAGTAGAATTAAAAATTTCTTTGAGTGGTGTACTTAGTTGTGTTTTTAAAAATAAATCCGTGTCTGCTTGAATACGTTTAAGCTCCTTAAATTTCCGTCGAATATTGTTTCGAGCTTGGATGATATGTTTTGTGATCTCCTTGCTAGATGTTAACATGATGATGGTTTTTAATCAAGTAGTTACTGTAATTCTGTGTTAATGCATATAAAATGATCGAAACCCATGCGATATCGTCCATGCTGTACATCACTTTCTTTATCAATAACTAAAAAGCTGTAACGGTGTAATGACCAACATTTAGCACACATACGTTTAAAGTCATCGAATGTCATATCAGTGTTAACATGATCGTTATACACATGTCGCATGTTGCGCTCATCTTGCCGAAAATGCACAATAACATTTGCGTTGTCACGTATCAACTGCTTAGGCACACGAGAATAGGTTTGGCACAAATAGATGCAAACAACATATTTATGCCGACCCATACTAAAGAATGCACGAATAACGTTTTGCTGTTCTGTTGCGACATCATCAAAGATCATAAGAGAATTAGGAAGCACATCGTCTGGTGATGGTACTTGCTCATGCGAATTAAATTTAAAATATCTTATTCCATCTTTAACTAGATCGTGCATTACAGTTTGTAGAATAGTATATAGCGGCTGATAGAGTGACTTTGCGAAAACATAAATATTCTCGAAGCTTACACCATTTACAGAAGTAATAAGTGTGAGTAAAAGATTTGTTTTCCCGCATCCCGACGGGCCTGATATAATACATCGAACAGTAAAAGGAAACAACATTCCATGACGTTTTCTGTAGTTGTACTAGAACTAGGTAAGAGATGTGGTACAATGTCGGTAACAGGTAGCGTGTCTTGCTGCTTTATAATCTTCATGATAACTGAATCATAAAGTACGTAATAGTAATATATATATTAAACGAAACAAGAGGTAACGGTTAGTTTATGATTTGCTCTTGACTAGTAAAGTCGTGTCCAGCATGGTAAAACAACGATATCCAAACGACATGAAGAAGAAAGTAAAAACTGTTGGATGGAAAGATGTTATAAAGGCTGCGCAAAAAGCTATTCGAGGGGAATACAATCCTCGTGTAGCTATTACTAAAGCGTTACGCGCAGCAAGAGCGAGAATTTCTCCAAAGTGCAGAGCAATATTTAGTAAACGTGAACGAATTATTCCTGTACCAAAACGAGGAGGATTTCTTCCTGCGCTGTTTGCTGGCTTAGCAGCTTTAGGGTCATTGCTAGGTGGTGCTAGTGCTGTAGCGAGAACTGTCAAAGCTGTAGAAGAAGCGAAACAACAGTTGTAAGAGAGTGAACGTCATAACAAGACGATGGAGGCAATTGCGTTACGAGGCAAAAGTATGAACATGAAGCTAGCGCCATACAAGAAAGGGCTTGGTATCTACATTTCTCCAAAAACGTCTACTGAATGCATTGCCATATCGAGCTCTAACGCATGATGAAGTTTTTACATTTGCTAAACAACTAGGAATTCATTATTTTCGAGGAGTGTATATGCGCGATCAATTACCAGCACGCCCACCTGAACGTGAATGTGCCGTAATTAACTTGGACGACAGTCG
The DNA here is from genome assembly GCF_040414725.1 of Anabrus simplex. Lineage (NCBI taxonomy): Eukaryota > Metazoa > Arthropoda > Insecta > Orthoptera > Tettigoniidae > Anabrus > Anabrus simplex. The sequence continues at coordinate 88,083,574 of NC_090272.1, read as the reverse complement.
TGGACCTGGAACTCATTACGTTGCTTATGTAAAACGTAAATCTAAAGTATGGTATTTTGATAGCTATGGAGACTTACCTCCTCCTTTTGAGCTCATACGTTATTTCGGAAGCAGTGCGGACATTGTTTACAATAAAAACCGTGAGCAAAACTTTAATACACGCATGTGCGGACGATTTTGTCTTATGTTCTTATATCAAACCCAGACAGTAGAGAAAGTGCATTAGTGTCTACGTGATGACGAACAGTGAAAGAACGTTTGCTGTACGTAGAGAAGGACCTGAAACAACCGTCTATTTTAATCTACCAATCGAACTTAGCTATCAGCCGCATAGTCTTGGACTAGTATCGTTTGAATGCTACAATAAAATCTATAATGTGCGTGCTGGTGTAAACAAGTTCTATTACGATGAGTATGTGCTAACACTACCCTCAGGTAGTTATACAGTAGACGATATTCACGACTATATTGAAAGTACCTTAATTGATCAGTTTGGGGAAGATAGTTTTTAGTAATCATAATTACAAGTTCTCAATCACAATAAGCAACATTACACATAAATGTGTTATTGAATCATCATTTAAGATTGACTTCAAATCACAACCTGATTCAATTGGACCACTGTTTGGATTTTCATCGAGGGAGCTCCTACCGAACGTACGTTACGAGTCTGATCAACCTATAAAACTCTTCGATGATTATAATGTGAACATTACTTGTAATATTATTACAGACTTGAATAGTAATCTACAAACTTCGCACGTCCTGCACGACTTTATTGTTACAGAGGAACGTGGATATACTATTTGTGAGAAACCAGCAGTAGTTCTTTATCATCCTGTGTCTGTAAAACACATTAGCAACATTACTCTTAGACTTGTAAATAAACATAATCAGCTTATTCATTTAGATCAGCACGCGTACGTAGCTTACAAACTACATCTTAAACCAGTATGAAAACCATCTATAAAACACGGTGTACATTCCGATGACATACTACATGTGTGCAGAGACTCATCGAGTTAACAGATACCCATAAGCAGATACTCCAAGATTTAGGATATACACTACTACAACAGAATGGAAGAAATGCTAGACATTACGAATACAGTAGAATGTCGTGAAGGTGTAGTACGAAGTGAGCTTCATTCCTATCAACCTTTTACGTTTGGATTAAATAACAATGATGAAATTCGTTTTATTATTAATCAACAAGATGTTTACACCTTACCACACGAAAGCCACCTCTATATTGAAGGACGATTAGAAAAGTCTGATGGAAGTGGACCAAGCACTTCACAAATAAACAACCATGCTCTAGCTTTTCTCTTTTCTGAAGCGCGATATGAAGTAAATAATGTTGAAATAGATCGAACGAAGAATGTTGGTATTACAACTGCAATGAAACTCTACCCTTCTTTCTGTGATGAAGAAAGTAATCTTTTGCGGATGGCTGGATGGTGTCCAAAAGCTACTAACAACTGGATGATTAATGAGGATGGAACTTTTACGGGTATGTTATCACTGAAACATATTTTTGGATTCGCAGAAGACTTTACAAGTATTATAATCAACGCAAAACAAGAGCTTATTCTAATCCGTGATCGAAGTGATTACAATTCTCTTAAAGCAGTAGAAACACCAGTAGAATCGAAAATAACACTGCATCGTATACTGTGGCGGATTCCACATATAACCTTATCTGATCGTGAAAAACTTCGATTGCTCAAGATTGTAGAAAATGATACACCATTACCTATACGTTTTAGAAGTTGTGAGCTGCATGAATATCCTGTGTTACCACCTACAAACAAGCATAGCTGGGCTGTTAAAACATTACGTTTTACTGAAAAGCCCTTGTACATTATTTTTTTATTTCAAACTAATCGTAAATTCAATCACGAAAAAGATAGCTCACTGTTTGATCACTGTAAATTAAGACACGTTAGACTATATCTCAACGGAATTACGTATCCCTACGAAAACATAGACATTAACTTTGAGAAAAATAAGTTTGGGATGCTCTATGATATGTTTTGTAAATTTCAATCATCGTATTATCAGAAAGAAGATCATCCGCTATTTACACCTCAAGAATTTAAAAATAAAGCACCGATTGTAGTTATAGACTGCTCTTATAATGAAGAATCTATAAAAGAATCTCCAGTTGATATTCGTTTAGAATTTGAAACATCTGGAAACATTCCTGCTAACACAGCAGCCTATTGTCTTATTATTCATATGAGTGATGTTACTTACCATCCGCTAACGAATATTGTTACGAGACTATAAATAAGAATACATCTTTATCATTTTCATTAGTTTGTGCTTCGACATCGTACGCTATGGGACAAAACTGTAAATGTGCATGCTGTTTGCATGCTCATACGCAACATCTTATTTATCTTTCACGAGTGAGTGAGGCTATTAAGATGTTCTATAAACATAGATCGTCGATGCCGATACATCTTATTCAATACTTACCACCAGGATTTTTATATACGTACGCTGCCTCTTACGTACATAATTTTTGGGACATCCTTCCTCTACACAGTAAGATGTCGATCGAAGTAGCAATATGCAGAACTTGTGAACGACATTACAAGCATCGAGGAGAAAATGGTGTTGATGATTGGGATGGACCAAATCCGAGGATTGAACACTGTGCACAGTGTATGAATGAAATTTCTCTAGTACCTCATGATGATGATTCCGAAAAGGAATAACAGCAAGGTAAGAAGTATATGATCTTCTCTGTAAAGCATAACATACTTAGTATAATATATTTCTAAATGTTTTTGTTTAATTTGAATGTTGCAGGAGGCATTTCAGAAGCATACGTTGTTAAAAAGCACACCAACCTTGTCAGCAGCAAAAACGAACACTGTTGTAGTACATTTGTAAATAAATATTTGATCGCATTCAAAAATGTTGTACTTATTGCATTGCTTTACACTGACTTACTCTTAAGAAAAACGATCAGGTCTAAACATGCACAATGACGTCATCACAAGAGCACGTGCTTACTCTAGCTTTCCAGATGCATGTTTAAACTTGTCCGAATTTACCGCTACCACATTCCTTTACACCGACTTACTCTTAAGAAAACGGACAAGTCTAAACATGCATGATGACGTCATCACTGCAGCACGTCCTTACTCTACCTTTCCCGATGCGTGATTAAACTTGTTCGAATTTACCGCCACCACATTTCAACTAAAGAGTGCAGCAGCGAGGTAAGCGATGTAAGATGGCGGTAGCTAGAGATGGCAGCACGGTGCTCTGTTGATTAAAGATGGCTGCTTGTCATAAAGATTTTTCCAAATTATCCGCCACTACATAGAGTGCAGCACTGAGGTTTGCGATGCAAGATGGCGGGTGACAGCTTGTCAAATAGATTTGTTTTCAAAGGTAAGTAGCTAAAGAGGGAAGCACTAAGGTTAGCAATGCAAGATGGTGGATGAGAGCTGTGACGTAAAATTTACCCGCAAGATAGCACCACGATGCTCTTTTCATTAAAGATGGCAGCTTGTTAAATAGAATTTTTCAAATTAACCGCCTCAAAGGTAAGTAGCTAAAGAGGGCAGCACTGTTCTCTCTGGATTAAAGATGGCTGCTTGTCGAAAAGAATTTTTCAAATTAACCGCCTCAAAGGTAAGTAGCTAAAGAGGGCAGCACTGTTCTCTCTGGATTAAAGATGGCTGCTTGTCAAAAAAGAATTTTTCAAATTATCCACCACCACAAAGAGGGCAGCACGGTGCTCTCTTGATTAAAGATGGTGGATGACAGCTGAAGAGCACATAGAATTTGTTTCCAAACAAGAGTACGTGGAATTTGCCGCCACCACATTTCAACTAAAGAGTGCAGCACGGTGCTCTGTAGATTAAGGATGGCGTATGACAGCTGACGAAATTACCCGCATGATAGCAGCACGGTGCTCTGTTGATTAAAGATGGCAGATGACACCTGTCAAAAAAAAGCACATGGCTTTGTTTCCAAACAAGAGCACGTGGAATTTGCCGCTACCACATTTCAAACTAAAGTGGTCAGCACTATGCTCTGTTGATTAAAGATGGCCGATGGTAGCTGTCAAAAAAGCACGTGAGTTTGTTTCCAAACAAGAGCACGCGGAATTTTTCAATTTGCCGCCACCACATTTCAAAGGTATCTAGCTAAAGATGGCAGCACGGTGCTCTCTTGATTAAAGATGGCGGATGATAGCTAACAGAACTTTTCAAATTGCCCGCTACTACGTGCTTAAGGTAGTAGCCATAAAGAGGGCAGCACGGTGTTCTGTGGATTAAAGATGGCAGATGACAGCTGACGAAATTGCCCGCATGATAGCAGCACGGTGCTCTGTTGATTAAAGATGGCAGATGACACCTGTCAAAAAAAAGCACATGGCTTTGTTTCCAAACAAGAGCACGTGGAATTTGCCGCTACCACATTTCAAACTAAAGTGGTCAGCACTATGCTCTGTTGATTAAAGATGGCCGATGGTAGCTGTCAAAAAAGCACGTGAGTTTGTTTCCAAACAAGAGCTCGCGGAATTTTTCAATTTGCCGCCACCACATTTCAAAGGTATCTAGCTAAAGATGGCAGCACGGTGCTCTCTTGATTAAAGATGGCGGATGATAGCTAACAGAACTTTTCAAATTGCCCGCTACTACGTGCTTAAGGTAGTAGCCATAAAGAGGGCAGCACGGTGTTCTGTGGATTAAAGATGGCAGATGACAGCTGACGAAATTGCCCGCATGATAGCAGCACGGTGCTCTGTTGATTAAAGATGGCGGATGACAGCTGTCAAAAAGCAAATGGCTTTGTTTCCAAACAAGTGCACCTGGAATTTGCCGCCACCACATTTCAAACTTAAGAGGGCAGCACTGTGCTCTGTTGATTAAAGATGGCGGATGACGGCTGTCAAAAAAGTGCGTGAGTTTGTTTCCAAACAAGAGCATGTAGAATTTTTCAAATTGCCGGCACCACATAGAGGGCAGCATGGTGCTCTCTTGATTAAATATGGCTGCAGTCATGTGGAATTGCCTGCCACCACATTTCAAAGGTATCTAGCTAAAGAGGGCAGCACGGTGCTCAAAGATGGCTGCTGTCAAAAAGCATTTTTCAAATTATCCGCCACCACATTTCAAAGGTAAGTAGCTAAAGAGGGCAGCACTGTGCTCTATAGATTAAAGATGGCGGATGACAGTTGTCAAAAAAGCACGTGGATTTGTTTACCGATTCAAATCTCACGCTAGTGAGGTTAAGTTGGTAGCACTATGGTTTAGGCCCGCCAAGATGGCAGCACTGCGGATGACAGGTGACGAATTTACATCTACTGCGATAAAGAGGGCAGCACAGTGCTCTGTGGTTTAAAGATGGCGGATGACAGCTGTCAAAAAAGCACGTGGCTTTGTTTACCACGCGCTAGTTAGGTTAAGTTGGTACTACTGAGGTTTAGGCCCGTCAAGATGGCAGTACTGAGGTTATCGATGCGTTATTGTCTGTCAAAAAGCACGTGGCTGTCAAAAAACACGTGGCTTTGTTTACCTCGCGCTAGTTACGTTAAGTTGGTACTACTGAGGTTTAGGCCCGTCAAGATGGCAGTACTGAGGTTAGCGATGCGTTGTTGTCGATGACAGCTGTCAAAAAGCACGTGGCTTTGTTTACAAATTCAAATTTCCCGCGGGTGGTGGAGGAGACCTCTGGGAGGCCTCTGGCTGTGGTGGTGGTGGAGGAGGCATCTGGGAGGCCTCTGGCTGTGGTGGTGGTGGAGGAGGCATCTGGGAGGCCTCTGGCTGTGGTGGTGGTGGAGGTGGCCTCTGGGAACCCGTGGTGGTGTTGGCCGCCGAACTGTCCAATTATACTACTTGCAATTTTTAACGGAAGACGAGCTCGATAAAGTAACCGAACAGTAATGGAAGGCTTGTGTGTCACATGCTCAATATTTTCTAGAGGACGATTAAAAAAGGGACGTGGCATTCGACACAGTCATGGATGGTGTCATCATAAATCTGCGAGACGACAGCCACAGTGAGAAGTCGAGTGACGAGTATAATTCTGATGACAGCTCTGGTGACAATGACGATTGTTGGAGTGCTGTAACACGGAAACTTCTGCTGGATTAATGTAGGGCAAAGTAAGAAAATAAGAAAGTAAAACAATGTGTTGTGTAACTGTACTTTTGAACGAATTGTTTTTTGGTCTGTTGTCAACGCACTTCTTATATGCATTATTAATTAACTCGTAGCATACTACATCGAAGATATAACAAAATAATACAAATAAATAAAAAATAATAAAACTCATTCATAGACCATACTCAGACTATAAAATACGAAGCTCTGTATTCCGTATTTATGTGGATTTCAACACAACTTTAGCGCGCACGCGGGCACTTCTGGCAACGTTGTAGTAGTGGCCTCTGTCACTTTCCCTTAACGACCTCTCACCTCGCGCTGGATTGGTCGGCCCCCTGCTCCCCGCTATCCCTGACAGCATGTTGGCTCAAGGACTCCCTTTCTCAAATCACTTGCAATACCATGTACCCCATTGCGTATACAGAGTGATAAGTATAGATGTAAAATAGTAAGTCCTTCTGGCATTAGGCTGTGCAGGGACCTGCATTGTAAGGGGGATACTACTGCTGAGTACATAGCGCTCCCACCCAACTGGAATCTTTGGATGCCATCTGGACTTTTGAGCATCATCGCAGACGTAAGAGGACCCTCCCCAAACTGCACACACATACAATTTTGATTCAGTCTACAACTAAACCTCAAGAAAATATAAAAAAGTAAAGAGGGGTCCAATGGCCATATGACACTCTCAGTTGCCTTCTACGACAGGCAAGGATTACCTGTGGATATATTCAGCGTTAAACCCCTCCCATCCGCAGGGCTACAACACATGGCACTAAAGCCACAATCCATTTCCGCACTTTGGTTGCCCCTTTTAGTCACCTCTTGTGGCAAGTAGGGATGCCATGGCTGTATTCTTCATCGGCTTCCTCCACCCACAAGGGGTTACACCGGTCTGTTTTCAGTCCAACTCTGCTTTACGGAAGTGAAAGCTGGGTGGACGCAGGATGTCTTATTCATACGTTAGAAGTAACAAACATGAATGTAGCGTGAATGATTGCTGAAAAATGGTGGGAACAATAGCAATAGGGCACTCGGAATGAGAAGATAATGCAAATTTAGGAACGAATTCTATTAATGAAGCTGTATCAAATACAGTAGAGACAATACGCGACACTTCCGGATTTAGCCTTGTTAAAATGGGAGACAATTCGCAAGTGGCCCTCCTACTGGCATGACCTGAAAATTCGCGCTAAATTCAAATATCACTGGAAATGTTTATACGGAAATGGATAAATAAATTACGTCTAGAAGGAAAGTGTTGCTACAATATTAACTTCAAAGTTGCTAAATCAATTCTGGATACATGAATGAAGAATTATTTAACAGATTATTTAAAGACTGAAATTAGACATATAATCAAGATGTGAAATGGACTGCTGTGAAAGGGCTTGATCTTTCATTAATTATTTTTTGCTTTAGGGTACCTGCCTGAACTTTCACGGCTAGATATTTCTTTTTTTCTCATTTGAAAGCATTTTCCGACTCGTTGGCTGAAGGGTCAGAGAACTGGCCTTCGGTTCATAGGGTCCCGGGTTCGATTCCCGGCCGGATCGGGTATTTTAACCTTAATTGGTTAATTCCAGTGGCCCGGAGGCTGGGTGTTTGTGCTGTCTCCAACATCCCTGCAACTCACACACCACACATAACACTATCCTCCACCACAATAACACGCAGTTACCTACAAATGGCAGATGCCGCCCACCATCATCGGAGGGTCTGCCTTACAAGGGCTGAACTCGGCTAGAAAGAGCCATACGAAATTAATTAATTAATTAATTTGAAAAGCATTTTACATCATATTAGGCCACTTGTCAATAAAAATATCGGCACATTCCTTACACACATGATTCAATGAATTTACATTTAAGAGCTGGACAATTTTTCTTTTAACTTGAAGCCTACTAACAGAAAGAAAATCTATAAATTTAGGCGCAAAGCATTCAAACTGTCCATATAAGCAATACTTGCCATTACATTAGGGTAAAGCAAATTTGCATCATCATATTGTTTCAACAAAATACGTACATTTCTTAAATCACCCATATTTTCTTCAGTGCTTGAAAACGCATTACGGCATTCCAAATGGGGTAACTTGGAACACAACCAGACACACACATATGCATATGCATTTTCCTGAATTAAATCAAAACCCACAGATCACACGTACAACACCACATCGGTATTGAAGTTTAACTGCTGCACTAATACAATAAAATAAGCTTATTATATTTTAAGCCAGTTAAAATGTGGGTCGCGCAGGTTATAAATTGAGGAAGTAGGCCTTCTATAAAAATATCTTTGTAATTGGAGGAATATATATGCAAACGCGGAATTTACTTACAATTTCTTGTCACGAGGGAAACGGAAGAAAGACCGCAGAAAGACCGGAAGAAAGATTGCAGCCAAACGCAGCACATATCTTTCCACTCATATTGACATGAGATACAAACGAATGACACACTATACTACTTACTTATGCCAACTTCATGCAAACGTATAAATAACCCGAAAAACTTCACAAACAAATATACGTGCTCTTATGACAGAATCAGTAACTCTCAGGTCACTCCGTTAGACAGAGTTCTAATCGCTGTCCCTCCATATCTCGCAGTGTCGCGTATTGTGTACTGTGTTTGGCTGTATGCATAAACCGGATTTCGTGGTGAACCATTTGAGGCAAATGGAGGAGAGTATGTTACCTAGGGGGATAATTGACTGGTCCGCTAAAGGAGCTCACCATCGCTAATTTGGTTTCAGGAACTTTTTAACCTAAGGGTGAATCCTACCATGTCCTAAGAAGGATCTTATGTGCAGAATTAATGATTTTTTCACAATTTTAAAGTGATCATTAAATGAAAATATTTTCCAAGTTCTAAGACTATTTAGTCACTGTAACATTGCTTATGATGTCATATTTCACAGTCAACATGTTGAAAGTTGAACTGACCCTAGGAACACAACGAAGACCCAGTGCGGTAGATTTGGTCAAAACTAGCAAAAACTGTCAGGAACTGGACCCAGGCCTCTTACAGATAACACGCATATAAGAGACGCAAAGAAATAAAAATATAACCGTAATAAGGGCAAGAACTTAAATTCATTATGGAGAGAAAAAAAGGTCGCATAGGCAAAACAAGGGGGGGGGGGGGAATCAAATAGATAATATTAACCATACGCGGCCCATAATCAAAATACACAAGATTCATAGTTTATCGCACCTCCACACTCGCTTATCTTTATAAAAGACGTGACGAAAAGTTAGGTACAAGGGCTTGGCATTTATTATCATTAATTGAAGAATATTTATTCAGGTGGGTGCAAAGTATTTCTTTTATGCTCATCAGGTCTAAATAACTATAAGTTTAGGGAGCAACAGCCTCTTATCACAACATTCTCCCTTTCAATTCACAATGTAAGATATAAAGCTCTCAACAATAAAAAACATCACGTCCCCCGAGAATATGAGATCATTAAGTAAAAGAGCTTAAAACGGGAGAAGAGGGAAGGGTGCACCGAGCTCATAAAATTAAAGCAAAGAGAAAAGAGTAAAGGGGCGATTACCATGGTTTCACGCCAAACAACAAAATTAAATGGAAAAGCATCCCGCAAAGAATAAAACATATTAAACTAGAAAATAAGTAAAGAAAGCAAATGACGACAATGTGAAACGAACAATAAGTAAGTAAATTAGACACAAAGGTATCACGGACCCAAGCGTCAGAACCACCCACGCTCACACTGAGACCAAGGGGTTAGGTCGCCGAATAAAGGGACGTATAAGAACGTAACTCAGATTAAGATGTAGAAGAGAGACTGCTCGGATGGAGTCAGGAGTTTGAGAGATATGGATTAAACATCAACAAGGCTAAAACGGTGGTGATGATGGTTCAGAAGGGTGACAATCAGCCAGAAATCATGCTAAAGCTGGACAGTGTCACAGAATTTAAGTACTTGGGTAGTATAATATCCAAGGATAACTTAGCTAAATATGAAGTAAACAGTCAAATCAGTAAAGCAATACATTTTTACATCCAAGTAAGACAGCTACTATGGGATAAACAAGTACTACTCAAAGCTGAAGTGGTTTGGTCATGTGAAAAGAATGAGTGCCAACAGGTCTGCAAGAAAGGAATATGAAAGAGAAATCAGGGGAAAGAGACAGTGGGCAGACCTAGAGAAAAGTGGACAGCCTTAGTGAAGAAGGATGTAGAGGAGAGAGGTCAGGATTGGGAGCGGATTGTTCATGAACAGAACAAAATGGAAGGGGCTCGTATACCACACCTGGGAAACTGGAGTTGGTCAACGACGACGACGACGACGACGACGATGATGATGATAAGAACGTCAACGCACAGCACATAACAAAATAAACAATCGCTCTCGAGCTCAGACAATATGAACCAGAAAGTGGTCCATCTAAAAGAGACGGAGTGTCTCCAACAACAAAACACACAGAAACAGGCCAATCGCCTTGTTAGCTTGTATTTATACCAAGTCTATGAAGTGGACATGAATTATACAGAAGCCGTGATAAATTAATATAACATGAGCTCAAGCGGAATGTTAATGAAGCGACATGAGTAAAACGTCTCGGACGGCACACAGCAAACCATCACACACACACACACATAAATCCGTGTCACTTTCTGTTCTCTAAACAAACATATCGAATCGGTAAAGGAAAATCAAAGTTAACACACGCATAAATTATAAACACGCGTAATGAGGGAAGCCTTTCTAACCCAACCATGGTGAGCATAGAACGAAGCAATAATAAAATCAAGAGAAGATTAGAGAAAAATAAATACCTCGATTACATAAGCAATAAACATTCTTGAAAGTCCGAGATATGTACAAAGACATCTTGAATCTGTTAAAATAAATTTTATATGCCACAAAGGCGACTTGGAAATCCAATTCTTCCATCTTCTCAAGTCATAACTCCCCACACTATCAACCAGAAAGATAACCCAACAAGATGGGGCAGAAAAGAAATGTTTTGAACTATGCTAACGCGTGAGATGCCATCTACCGGAATAAGGAAAGATTACGTAGTGGTAACAACACATGATGGGAAAGATTAGCAGTTCACACCATATACAAGTGTTCGCTAGGAAGGTGAAGACTTCAGAAAAGCCAAACGTACCATAAAATGATATGGTGCGGTTGAAGGTCACCACGATTAAACTATGACAGTGGCGGTGCGTTCTATATCTTCAGTGGTTCAGTGAACCCCCTAGAAATAGCTAGATAAGTCTATGTAAAATGGTCTATTACAGCCTATTCCTTTAATAAGCTCTGTATATCCACGCGCGTAGCGGTTTTTTTTTTTTTGACATCAAAACACTGTTGCTCTTCGGAACCAGCGAAGAGGTTCAATTTCAGGACTGTGGGAGCGGGGCAGTGAGACGTAAGGAGGGTGCACATGACGAGGGGCTGTGAGGAGCAGGGAAAACATACCCCAGGAATCGCTGGCGACTGGACAAGCGATAGACACGAGTTACATCGAGCAGTTCCGAAATTAGCCGAAGCACTGTCAGAGCGCGCGGTTTAAGTTTGCCATAGGTGGTAGGTTTTGGAGGAGTTTTAATTTGACGATTTTGCAATTCTTGGACGAATATAGCATCAATAGGCGTACGTAGCCTAAGTTCATGTAATTAATGAAACGTTTCATTAGTAAATGATGATGGTGATTATTGTTTTAAGAGGAAGTACAACTAGGCAACCATCCTCTTTATAACACTAATCATAGAGGAAAAATGGAAGGGATCCTACACTTCGAAAATGAAGGTGTCGGCCAAAGAAAGTCAAAGGCCACGAAGGGCGTGAAAATGAAAGACATCGAGTGCTCCGATACCGTCGGGGTCGGAAAAGAACAAGACTTGGTCAAGGGAGGTCGGATAGGATAGATGAAAGTGAGGAGCCTGGTGCAAGTAAAGGGAACCAATGCCAGGACTCAGCTAAGGGCCCCGTGGTCGACCCAGGATCCCAAGTTGAGAGCCCCTGGAGGTTTTCAATAGAAATACGTGTTTTATGAAAAGTAAGCAGCAAAATATAATACATAAACAACAGTAGTCTGCCTAACACGTTCTTGAAGAAGTTATTTGTACGCAAGCAACGTCTCCAAAATCAGAGGAAATTGGATCAGCTTTAAGTAATTGCACATTATATTCTCTGTCTTGCATCTTCATTGTTTTGATAACCTCTTCGAGCTGTAGCCGTGTACCTTCAAAGGAAAGTCGCGTTTTTAATCAAGCCATGTCACTATTTTACATCTATGTAAACATCAAGTAACAATAAATCTCAACACGTTATTTTCGACAGCAGTGAACCCCCAGACGCTTTATCCACGCGCCGCCACTGAACTATGACATCACAAACCAACATCTGAAATTTAAATTTCCATAAAAATACAAACAAAGCACAACATTGATCACAGCAGGAAATGATCCCTTCAAATCAAAAATTACCGTACTATTTTTACCACAGAAATCACAATGTACCTTTCAAAGGACTTGGTCATGGAATATAAGAGAAGTACAGGGAGACCATGATAATGATGGTTAGACTCGGTTTCTAATGACTGAAAAATAAGGTGTATGGAACTAAATGTGGTCACAGAGCTGGTTCGAAATAGGGGATTGTGGAAGTGTATAGTATGTTCACAGAGGTTTGCAGACTGAACGCTGATCAGTCCATAATTAAGATGTACGTAAATAAACTAGTGCATTGCACCTTTGTGTACGTTTAAATCGCCAATGAACAGTAAATATTTTAAACCTTAAATTAATAGTCCGCCTCTGTGGTGTAGTGGTTAGTGTGATTAACTAACACCCCCGGAGGCCCGAGTACGATTCCCGGCTCTGCCACGAAATTTGAAAAGTGGTACAAGCGCTGGAACGGGGTTCACTCAGCCTCGGGAGGTCAACTGAGTAGATGTGGGTTCGATTCCCACCTCAGCCATCCTGGAAGTGGTTTTCCGTGGTTTCGCACTTCCCCTCCGGGATGGTACCTAACTTAAGGGCACGCCGCTTCCTTCCCTCTTCCTTGTCTATCCCTTCCAATATTCCCATCCCCCCTCATGGTCCCCTGTTCAGAATAGCAGGTGAGGCCACCTGGGCGAGGTACTGGTCATCCTCCCCAGTTGTATCACAGACCCATAGTCTGAAGCTCCAGGACACTGGCCTTGAGGCGGTAGAGGTGGGATCCCTCACTGAGTCCGAGAGTAAACAGATAAAGAAGTATAAATTAATAACAGAAAGCAAAAATTGTAATTGAATGTTTAAGTGTCATAGGTATATAGGGAAAGAAATCTTGGAAGGAATCAAATATCAACTCTTGCTTAGAGCTATGAATCTACTTTGAAATGGAAGGTTGCAGTACACAGTGGTTCCAAACAGCGATTCATTAGTAGAGCATACTTCCTCCTTCTCTCCATGGACTAATTGCATATGTCGCCCAATATTTTTAGTATTAATACTCATATTGCACTGACAGCGAAAGATATGATAAGTGAGAGAGTGTACCAATAATCAAGCGGAGTTAAACGTAATAATGGATCAAGTGAAACGTACCGAGCAAATTGATTTATTATTATTATTATTATTATTATTATTATTATTATTATTATTATTATTATTATTATTATTATTAAGAGACAAGAGAACAGGAAATCGTTCAAACTTCAACCAGAATCCAAGACGATGTACCAAAAACCAAGCAGAGTTCAACGTAATGATAGAAAAACCCAGAATAATAACTGTAAATCGAGAATTTCAACCAGAATCCAAGACAATTTTTAACGTTCGTCGCTTTAAAAATTCAAATCATCGACCCTCGCCGCCAAACGCTAGAAAGTAGAAAGCGGTAAAAATCCAAATTCGCTAGGAAGTAGTACGCGATAGAAATTCAAATCACCGGCTATTACCGCCTTTCCAATAGTTTAGTTGAATGCTGACAGATGGCATATTCAAAACACAACTTTAGTGCTCACACGGTTATTTCTGAAACCGAGAATCCTTACCGCTCAACGAGCTAGAATAACATAGAGAGGCGGAAGCGCTGCCTGGGTGAACCTAATAGAACGAACGTCCGCCATGTTTCCTGTTGTCACACAAGCAAGGGGGCATGGCCTTTAAATGACGAAATGCGCATTTTAGAATCGCTGGGGGAGAATTAAAGTCCGTTGCCGAAAGCTTGAAGCATGAAAGCGAATACCGCCACTTCATCATATTTCGGCACGAGGCCAACATCATAATCAGTTGATTGTAGGGTAGTTCGAAATCATCGCACAGTGACATACGAATAGGCCTCGAAATCGGAACAAGAGCGTTACCCTGCTTGGCTGTTGTGGTTAAGCGTAAATTAGAATAAAAACGATGGACATAAATATTTATGGCAGGAAACCTTAAAATCATAGGGACCTATAATATGTTACAACCTCATTCTGTTAATATTTTTAAAATTATTGCATCCTCATGAGTACTGTGTTCCTTTCTTAATCTGTTTACCCTCCCGGGTTGGTTTTTCCCACGGACTCAGCGACGGATCCCACCTCTACCACCTCAAGGACAGTGTTCTGGAGCGTGAGTTATTGGGTCGGGGGATACAACTGTGAGGGAGGGCTGCACCTGCTATGCTGAACAGGGGCCTTATGGGGGGAGAAGGAAGCGGCCGTGGCCTTAAGTTAGGTACCATCCCGGCATTTGCCTGGAGGAGAAGTGGGAAACCACGGAAAATCACTTCGAGGATGGCTGAGGTGGGAGTCGAACCCACTTCTACTCAGTTGACCTCCCCAGGCTGATAGAATCCCGTTACAGCCATCGTGCCCCTTTTCAAATTTCGTGGCGGAGCTGGGAATCGAACCCGGGCTTCCAGGGGTGGCAGCTGCTCACGCTAACCAGTGCACCACAGAGGCGGCCCATGAATACTTTACCACAATAATCGTTTAGTGTAATTATTTATTATAATATAGGGGGGATATCATGTTTCTCCCATTACCATATCATACTGGGATTACTAGCTTGAAAGTTGTCCATTATGAAGTGTGACGTAGTTTTACAAACCAAGGCAACAGACATCTACAATAAAGGCTGTAGCCTATACATTTCAAAAATAGCAGTAAAATGGTGTATTTATCATACTTGGTGTACGTTTGAACGAAATAAGTGATTGTTTGTGGTTACGTTTCCTTGGTGGTGGGCGTTCCATTTCCTTTATTTGTAAATGTGAATGAAAATTAAATAGGGCTGGAAATGTACAGAGCATAAGCAACTGAATTGAGTGGGATACCATTTATCTCTTTTCGCCCTCACAATGCATTGTTCAGTTAATTCCTTGTTCTTTAAACGAAATCTGAAACAAAATTCGACAAATAATTACCGTGGCTATGCGTACTTTCGCTAAGTAAACAATAAAATGGATTTAATTACAAACAGAAATTACAAAAAGGAATCTCGGCTATAATTCAGTAATACTTACTTTAAGTACGATATATCCTTGGTTTTATTATTCCGATTAATACAACCATACGCTGAGCTTACGGCTGGCATTCTTGAAAGCGAGAATCTATCTTTTCACTTCTTAAAACTTAGGGAATTAAATTGGCAAGCACGATCTCCCTGTCACCTCAACATATGCTCTCGCGCCAATTCGCTTTGTTTTGACAACCGTTAACATGGCTGCCCCTTATCAACTTGCTTCAAGCAGGGAGCGCTGATGTCAGGTATACAGCCCCTCTATGTTATTCTAGCTCGTTGTTACCGCTCCTTACATGCATTCTCTTTGCTTACAAGGTGTGCAGCGAAGAATCCAGCAGGCCGAGTGTTGGAGTCGTATTCGCTCAACGAGCTAGAATAACATAGAGAGGCGGAAGCGCTGCCTGGGTGAACCTAATAGAACGAACGTCCGCCATGTTTCCTGTTGTCACACAAGCAAGGGGGCATGGCCTTTAAATGACGAAAAGTGTAGAATATGCGCATTTTAGAATCGCTGGGGGAGAATTAAAGACCGTTGTCGAAAGTTTGAAGCATGAAAGCGAATACCGCCACTTCATCATATTGCGGCACGAGGCCAACATCACGATCAGTTGATTGTAGGGTAGTTCGAAATCATCGCACAGTGACATACGAATAGGCCTCGAAATCGGAACAAGAGCGTTACCCTGCTTGGCTGTTGTGGTTAAGCGTAAATTAGAATAAAAACGATGGACATAAATATTTATGACAGGAAACCTTAAAATCATAGGGACCTACAATGGGTTACAACCTCATTCTGTTCATATTTTTAAAATTATTGCATCCTCATGAGTACTGTGTTCCTTTCTTAATCTGTTTACCCTCCCGGGTTGGTTTTTCCCACGGACTCAGTGACGGATCCTACCTCTACCACCTCAAGGACAGTGTTCTGGAGCGTGAGACATTGGGTCGGGGGATACAACAGTGAGGGAGGGCTGCACCTGCTATGCTGAACAGGGGCCTTGTGGGGCGGGGGGAGAAGGAAGCGGCCGTGGCCTTAAGTTAGGTACCATCCCGGCATTTGCCTGGAGGAGACGTGAGAAACCACGGAAAATCACTTCGAGGATGGCTGAGGTGGGAGTCGAACCCACTTCTACTCAGTTGACCTCCCCAGGCTGATAGAATCCCGTTACAGCCCTCGTGCCTCTTTTCAAATTTCGTGGCGGAGTTGGGAATCGAACCCGGGCTTCCAGGGGTGGCAGCTGCTCACGCTAACCAGTGCACCACAGAGGCGGCCCATGAATACTTTACCACAATAATCGTTCAGTGTAATTATTTATTATAATGTAGGGGGGATATCATGTTTCTCCCATTACCGTATCATACTGGGATTACTAGCTGAAAGGTAAGCTTGAAAGTTGTCCATTGTGAAGTGTGGCATAGTTTTAAAAACCAAGGCAACATACATCTACAATAAAGTCTTGTAAAATGCTGTATTTATCATACTTGGTGTACGTTTGAACGAAGTGTTTTTTTGTGGTTACGTTTTCTTGGTGGTGGGCGCTCCGTTTCCTTTATTTGTAAATGTGAATGAAAATTAAATAGGGCTGGAAATGTACAGAGCATAAGCAACTGAATTGAGTGCGATACCATTTATCTCTTTTCACCCTCACAACGCATTGTTCGGTTAATTCCTTGTTCTTTAAACGAAATCTGAAGCAAAATTCGACAAATAATTACCGTGGCTATCCATACTTTCGCTAAGTAAACAATAAAATGGATTTAATTACAAACAGAAATTACAAAAAGGAACCTCGGCTATAATTCAGTAATACTTACTTAAAGTACGATATATCCTTGGTTTTATTACTCCGATTAGTACAACCATACGCTGAGCTTACGGCTGGCATTCTTGAAAGCGAGAATCTTTGTTTTCACTTCTTAAAACTTAGGGAGTTAAATTGGCATGCACGATCTCCCTGTCACCTCAACATATGCTCTCTTACATGATCCTTGGCTCTCGCGCCAATTCGCTTTGTTTTGACAACCGTTAACATGGCTGCCCCTTATCAACTTGCTTCAAGCAGGGAGCGCTGATGTCAGGTATACAGCCCCTCTATGTTATTCTAGCTCGTTGTATTCGCTACTTATAATTCTAACTAGAGCGAAAAAATTGGTGGGATTCGACACTTCGAAAAATGAAGATATCGGCCAAAGAAAGACAAGGGATACGATCCCACGAAGGGCGTGAAAATGAAAGACTCCGTAGCCCTCGAATGCTCTAATATTGTCGGGGTCGAAAAGAACAAGAGTTGACCGAGGAAGAAGCATTGTCATGACTCAGCTAAGGCCCAAATGGTCGCCAACCCTCGCTTCTAAGTTCAGAGCTCCTGGGGCCCCTTTTAGTCGCTTCTTTCAATAGTCAGAGGATACCATGGATCTTACTCCAAATCCCCACCACACAGGGACAAGATATCAACTCCCGGACATAACTATCTTCACAACAGTCTATTTTCAGACCTACTTTGCTGTACGGGAATGAAATATGGGTGGTCTCAGGAATGAATAATATATTCATGTATTAGACATAAAAATAGCGAGATAGATCGCTGGTGGGAACAATAGCAGGAGAACACCCCGAATGAGGAGATAAAGGGTACATTAGGAATGAACATGATGGATGAAGCGGTACAGAGAAACCGGCTTTGGTTGCTGGGTTATGTGTGGCGAATGGAGGAGGATAGGTTACCTAGGAGGATTGCGAACTCGGCCATGGAGCGTAAGAGAAGTAGGTCTAAAGGGAGACCAAGATGACGATGGTTAGATTCAGTATCTGAGGGTTTAAAGTTAATAGGTAAGGATCTAAACGAGGCCGTAAGAGCTTGTTGACCGAGCTCAATAGCTGCAGTCGCTTAGTGCGGCCAGTATCCAGTATTCGGGAGATAGTAGGTTCGAACCCCACTGTCGGCAGCCCTGAAAATGGTTTTCCGTGGTTCCCAATTTTCACACCAGGCAAATGCTGGGGCTGTACCTTAATTAAGGCCACGGCCGCTTCCTTCCGACTCCTAGCCCTTTCCTGTCCCATCGTCGCCATAAGACCTACGGTATCTGTGTCGCAAAAAAAAAGGAGCTTGTTGCAAATACAGGATTGCCGAGGTATCTAATTAATTCGCAGAGGCTTTACACTGGACGCTGAAAGGCGGAACAATTTATAATGAAGATGTAAGTATGTAGGCTATGTAATTTAACTAAATTTAGATTTCTTTTCTGTTTTGTTTACTTCAGTATAGTCCATCAGATCTTGTCATTAACGCCATAAAATAAAAGACGTCTTATGTACTATTACATTATACATCCGCAATAAGTTGAATTACTTTTGACTGTATAATTATGATTTCTAATTATTTCTAAGCAAAGTTAGTGACATTCTTCACCTTTACATGCTCAGTTAATGCTGCGCTACGAAGTATCAGCCAATATCTTAAATTCATTTAATCGACTTTCATTACTTATTTATTTACCAGTGTAATTCTTTTCAGTTTGAGTAGGCAATACAATTTCTTGAATAATCGAAATGTCATCCGCGGTGTGCATGCTAGTCTGACGTGGCTTGCTGAGCGCATGCGCCCTACAGCCTTACGTGGCAAAACCAGCTGGTATCGTATTTATAAACACTACTGGTTTTATGTGCTGTTTTAAAATATATAGTGTAATATTAGGTAAGAATTCTTATATTTTACGTGCTTATACGCTTGAGACAAGTGTCATGCTTTAGTTGCTGTACGAATTAATTCTTATGACTGTAATGAAACGATTTAAACCTTCATCCTTGAGACATGAGTGTTGATTGAAATTTGACATCTGCAAATACTGTTTGATGGTTACTGAAAGTTGATGAGCTGGAAATGTGAATACATCGTTACTTTGTATCCTGCTTATTTTCGTAGATGACTTCCTGAACCAATAAAATACGTTCACTTTCATATAAATCTGATGCCCATGCCAGTCATATGTTGCTTATTATATACCTCTTTTTTGACGTAGTTGTTTATAAAATGTCACTTGCCATTGGACATATGAGTACCTTGAGTTTTAAAATTGGCATGCTTTTTGATTTTTTTGTATACTCTGATGGAAGAAATGCTATTACAAATAACGTTGTTGGCACTGTGACATTTAGGTTATGTTGTTAAAGTTGTCGGTTCCTATTCTTGTATATAGGTAGCCCTTTCATGGATTAATGATATAATCTTATAAAGTCATAACACAGTTTCGTTATAGTAGTAAGAAAATGTGATTCTGTTTAAAATACGAAGTTGCATTGGCTTCTCTTTCTGATGGAGATCACTTTACATTTTTGTTTGTTGATAGTGTGTATTTATTACCAGTTTCTCCATATCACTAAAATCGATGTTAGTAATACAAAATTTGCTTTTCATAAAATTTATGTTGTTCTCCTGCTGATAAATTAGTCTGCAGAACATGGCAAGACAAAATTTTGAAATTTAATAATAGGCTATAGAATGTGAAGTATGGCTGAAACATTGAGATGTGGGTTCATTTATTATTCTGACCACAAAATTGAATAAGGTGACACTAGAAATATGGGATCAGTGAATGTTAACAGTCGTGGTATTTTAGTCATGTTTTTATTTTTATTAGGGACTTACAGTTGTAGTTCTTTTATTAGTATTAGGTTTCCTATTATTTAAGCAATATTGGAAATCATTGAGATTTCATTCAATTGTCAGTCCCTTTAATATACCAGGATATACTTTTTAACATTTCTGTTAATATTCCTTCGTAGCTTAAGTCACAGGTTCCAAGCAGCTTTTAGAGTTCTTATGACCAAAATTTGTCAGTGATTTATAAGAACATGCCAGTTACTGAGTTTCTGATATATCTGGAAGGCTGGTCATTTAATGTAGCTCTCTATTTTTAGTGTTTATTTGCATAAATTGACTGCCTGTTAAAGAATGAATGATGAATATCATATTTTTTCATTCTTATTTGAAAAGGTTGTATGTCCAACTGGCCCTTTCAACCAATTTCATGGCCATCAAGTTTGATGGTTATAGATTCATCTGGTTGACATTGGGAGATAATGACGAGTAGCTATTTATGGTTTAGAGCAGAAAACACAGCAGCTCGACCAAC
The DNA here is from genome assembly GCF_040414725.1 of Anabrus simplex. NCBI lineage: Eukaryota > Metazoa > Arthropoda > Insecta > Orthoptera > Tettigoniidae > Anabrus > Anabrus simplex. Next base: position 88,062,822 of record NC_090272.1, on the reverse strand, counting down.
ATGTACTTCAAAAGGGAAACTTCTGGTGAAGTAATTTTATATGATATTTGTTTGTACATTTGACTGTGGTAACCAATAGCCTTCTAGAAAATTAGATAATTATACATTCTTGCCTCTCCTGAATTGTGGTCTTCCCTAGTTAGGAAGCATATACCTTACCCATTGGTTCATCATAGTTCAACTTTTTACAACTTAAGCCTTTAAATTGGCTGACATCAATAACACAGGTAATTAGTAGTTGTTATTCCCCAAGATTGAAACTTATTTCAGTGACATTTAAGGGTGTTTGAATACAGCTCCATGTTTTTGACTTCCGACACTTTTTGTTATTCCCCAAGATTGAACTAATTTCAGTGACATTTAAGGGTGTTTTAATACAGCTCCATGTTTTTTACTTCCGACACTTCAAAAAACTCTTGAAGGTCAAATGTTTGACAATTGACTGTCTCTTGAAATTGAAAGCAATTGAAGGACATATTCCAGCAGAGTGTTCTTGCGCTCTTGTGAAAGATTAATGAACTGTTGAGATTATGAATTTAAAGTTTGTTGTGTCATGAATTTAAAGTTGTATTTGAAATGTCTCTATATAAATTATGTTATCTGTCTACTATAATTACACTAGTGTCCAAAAGTTAAGCGTAATTTACGAGTAATAAGGGCAGCAGGAAATAGATCGCAAATCGCACGACATATGCCCTGATCAACCTTACGTGTTCGCTTTGTGTAGGAAAGGAGTGTTCCCTGCTTTGACTAGCGGCGTAACCGCTTGCCCCGCCCCTCTCTCCTTGCCCCGCCCCTTCCTTTTCCTTTGAATCTCACAACCATTAATATGAGGCACACAGCAATAGGCTACACCACGCACCACATGCCGCAACAAGAGGTAAGTTTCATATAACCTATGCTGTTTTCCCTCTTCTTCTTCTTCCAAAGGTGGCCATTTGACTAACTCTCTCTCTCTCTCTCTCTCTCTCCCTCTCTCCTTCTATTCATTAATTTTATCTACCGGGTGAGTTGGCCGTGCGTTTAGGAGTGCGCAGCTGTAAGCTTGCATCCGGGAGATAGTGGGTTCGAACCCCATTGTCGGCAGCCCTGAAAATGGTTTTCCGTGGTTTCCCATTTTTACACCAGGCGAATGCTGGGGCTGTACCTTAATTAAGGCTGCTTCCTTCCCATTCCTAGGCCCTTCCTCTCCCATTGTCGCCATAAGACCTATCTGTGTCGGAGCGACGTAAGGCAACTAGCAAAAAAAAAAAAAAAAGAGAAGAAAAATTATCTATCATTTATTATTTATTCAGGTTAACTTCATGGACACCGCAATGAATTGTGAATTTATACCAGCCGCAAATTAAGAATGTGTCGGTTTTAACCATATCTTCATGTGCCGTCCTGACAATGTCCAACAGCTTTTCAGCATGATTTTAACAAGCACTACGGGAACATTCCATTTTATTTACGTTGGTCAATGTGGAAACACCATCTAGTAGTTCTGCGTCAGCTGGTGGTTATTTACAGTGGCATTCAGTGGCTTGCATACTGCTAACACCACTGAAGTAGATTTGGGGATTGATAATTTGTCTACAGAATCAACATTTACCAGTTCCCGTTTTGCAATTAAGAAATTGTAATGATTAGCAGTGATGGAACTAACAATTCTATGAATATCAATACAAGAAAGAGTAGAGTCCCGGCATTATATAACGATTTTCATTAAATTCTGTTCTGCCATTTTCTCATGGCTCGGCACTGATATGGAATCATCATCATCATTTTCCTTTATCCAGCTGTAGCCGGGTAGGGGAAAATATGGTTCCTCTCCACTTTCTTTGGTCTTTCCACCACTCCTCCTCCAACACTGTGTCCCAGTCCAGGTTTCTTTCTATAATACTGCGTTGGGTTGTGTCCTTCCATCTCAATCGTAGCCGTCCACGGCCTCTCCTTCCTTGCATTGGCATTTCCATCACCTTTTTTTTTTTTTTTTTTTTTTTTTGGCAATCTTTCATCACTCATTCGCTTTATGTGCCCAGACCATCTTAGTTGGCTCTTCTCTATTCTGTCATTCATTTTTTCCACTCCAATTTCTTCCCGGATTTTCTCATTCCTTATTTTGTCTCTTCTACTCTTTTGTATCATGCTCCTCAAGAACTTCATTTCAGCTGTCTGTATTCAACTCTCATCCTTTGTCATTGTCCACTGGGCAAGTTGGCCGTGCGGTTAGGGGCGCGCAGCTGTGAGCTTGCATTTGGGAGATAGTGGGTTCGAACCCCACTGTTAACAGCCCTGAAAATGGGCTTTCATGGTTTCCCATTTTTACACCGGGCAAATGCTGGGGCTGTACCTTAATTAAGGCCACAACCGCTTCCTTCCCACTCCTAGCCCTTTCCTATCCCATCATCGCCATAAGACCTATCTGTGTCGGTGCGATGTAAAGCAGCTTCCAAATAAAAAAATAAAAAATAAAAAAAAATTGTCATTGTCCAACTTTCTGCTCCATAAGTTGTTATGGGTACATAATACATCTTGTACATAGTTTCCTTTGCTTCCATTAGTACATCTTTGTCCCATAACATATTTCGTACACTATGATGGAAACAGCTTCCAGCTTGAATCCTGTTACTAATCTCAGCATCCAGTTGAGCATTCTCCATTAATTCAATCCCCAGGTATTTGAACATCTCCACTACTTCCAGGGGCTTGTCTGCAAGTCTAATCTGACTTTTCCCTTCTTTCATAACAAGAGTTGTAGTCTTTTCTACACCTACACTGACTTGGCAAATGTCATGGGATAGTCACCTAATAGCGCATAGGGCCTCCTCTGGCCCTGCAAACTGCAGTGAGACGCCGTGGAAGTGAGTCAACAAGTTCCTGGTAGTCCTCTGTACGCAGCTGACACCAAATCGTTTGCAGAGCGGCCGCCAATATGGGTCTGTTCGTGGGTGCAGGATCCATGGCACAGAGCCTGCGTTCCAGGACATCCCAGATATACTCAATAGGGTTCATATCGGGGCTCCTGTGTGGCCATGGCAGTCGTTGGACCTCCGCTGCATGTTTCTGGAACCATTCCCGGGTGACACGGGAGCGATGTGGCGGCGCGTTATCATCTTGAAACACTCCAGAACCGTCTGGGCGCTGGAGGGCCAAAAATGGGTGGAGACAGTCTCCGAGCAGCTCAACATACCGTGTACCATTCAAAGTCTCTTCCAGAACAACTAGCGGGCCCATTCCATACCAGGAAAATGCACCCCAGACCATAACAGAGACACCAGCGCCCTGGACCACACCTTCGAGGCTGGCGGGATCCATCTCTTCATGGTTTCCCATGGCGCCATACACGGTGCCTCCCATCGGCATGGTGCAGTTGAAATCGTCATTTGTCCGACCATATCACATTACGCCATTGTCGTCGCGCCCGATGATGTTGGGTTAACAGTAGCACGAGTGGGTGGCGCCGGCTCCCATACTCTATAGAACCCATGTTCCTACGGAGAGGTGTCTAGTATGGCCTGTGTTGAATTGAGCCGTGATTTGTTGCACGATTGCCCGTCTGTCACTTGACAATCCGTCTCAGATGTCGCCGGTCACGGTCATCGAGGGGGTTGGACGGCCGGTCGTTCGTCTGTTGTGGACAGTGACACCCGCATTCAACCATTCACGATACATCCTGGACATGGTTGATCGTGTGAAGCCGAATTCCCGCATCACTTCCGAAATCGCACTTCCCATCCGTCGGGCACTGACCACCATACCCCGTTCGAACGGTGTCAGCTCACGACGACGTTCTATGTTACACCTGTCACATGCACAGCCACTGCTCACGAGGTCTCCTATACAACTGCCGCTGGCACAGGGGGCGTGTGGTGCGAAAACAACACACCTGCGCATCAGTGCTCCGCTATCCCATGACATTTGCTCGGTCAGTGTATATTCAATCCGCATTCTTCGATCTTCCCATTCACCACATCCAACTGTTCTTGAATCTTCATATCCTCTTCTACCCAAATCACATGTCACCTGCAAATATCATGATGATCATTTCTCTTTCTCCATATGTTGCTTTTGCTGTTCTCATGATGTCATCCATTACTGTTGTGAACAGGATTGGTGCTAGAACACTTCCCTGTCTCAGCCCACTAGGATTTTGAACCAACTTGTCCTGCCATCTTGTGTTTGCACACAACTACAACATTCCTTGTACATTGCCATGATCATTTTTATTAATCCCTGTCCAATTCCTTTTTGCACCAGACTGTCCCAAACTTTAGTCCTAGGGACACTGTCATATGCCTTTTCCATGTCAATGAATATCATGACCATATCATTCCCAAAATCCCATTGCTTTTCCATTCATTGTCTCATAATGAAAATGGGCTCTATTGTTGGCCTTTCACTTCTGAAAACAAACTGATTTTCCTGTAACTGATTTTCAACCCTCAACCTTATCCTACTTTTCAGTACCCTCTCCATTATCTTAGCAACATGGGGTATCAGAGTAATTCCCCTGTAGTTCTTCAATACTTTCTTATCGCCTTTCTTCAAAATTGGGATGGTTATTCCTTTTTGCCAATCCTCACGGACCTCCTTATTCTCCCAGACGCTTGATAGCTGCAGTTGCTTAAGTGCAGCCAGTATCCAGTAATCGGGAGATAGTGGGTTCGAGCCCCACTGCCGGCAGCCCTGGAGATGGTTTTCCATGGTTTCCCATTTTTACACCAGGCAAATGCCGGGGCTGTACCTTAATTAAGGCCACAGCCACTTCCTTCCAATTCCTAGGCCTTTCCTATCCCATCATCGCCGTAAGACATACCTGTGTCGGTGCGACGTTAAGCAAAAAAAAAAAAAAAATTCTCCCAGACAATCCTGAGAACTCTATATGTCCACTGCAGGCCTATAGCTCCAGCTGCCTTTTATCATCTCCAAATTTCATCTATTCCAGCAGTTTTTCCATTCTTCATCTTTCTTACTGCCATTTCAATTTCATTCATTGTAATTTCTTTATCCATTTCTTCATCAGCTAATTGCCTTTCCTGGTCGTCCATTGAATGACTGTCATTAGTTCTCATGTTCAGCAACTTCTGGAAATACTCTCTCCATCTGTTTCTTATTTCTTCTGGCTTTGTTAATATTATGCTGCCTTCATCCTTCACAAATCTGGTGTTTACTTGATCTCTGTCTTTGTTTCTTAAGATACCATACAGTAATTTCTTGCTGCCCTGCATATCATCTCTCAATTTCTGTGTGATTAAGGTCCAGCTTTTCCTCTTTTCTTTCTCCACTAATTTTTTGGTCAAATTCTTTGCCTTCACACATTTCCTTCTACTTTCTTCAGCCTTAGATGTTTTGCATGCTTTCCATGCCATTTTCTTTTCCTTCACTTTAATCTTTACCCTATCACTCCACCAGTGTGTCTCTTTGTCTTTCACATTTCCTGATGTTCTACCACATACCTTTTCTGCACATCCAACCAGTGCTTCCTTAAATCTTTTCCATTCATCTTCAACATTCCCCATTTCCGTCCTGGGTACCAAGGGTATTATTTCCCTTTGAAATTCTTCTTGTTTGCTTTTCTCCTTCAACTTCCATACTTTAATTCTTTTCTCTCTTCTTAATGGGGGTTTTTCAATCTTTTTCAATCTTTCCCACTTTCAATTTTCCTATCACAACTCTATGATCTCCACCAAAGTCTTTTTTCTAAAAGGTTCTTCGGGTGTTTTTTCTCTGATTACATATATAAACAGTCATGGTCTTTGTTCGTCTGTCTCCCCAACCATACCTTGTAATCTTCTGGCTGTTCTTCCTAAACGAGGTGTTTCCAACTATCATTTGGTTCCTCGTGCAAAAATCCACCAATAACTCGCCTTCTGGATTTACATTTCCTTATCCAAAGGGCCCTACAACATCTTCCTTTCCTTGTCTTTCCATTCCAACTTGTGCATTTAGATCTCCCATCAATAGCACTTCCTTATTTTCTATCTGTCTCTCCACTTCCTCTAAAACGTCCTCTAGATGTTCATCTATGCAACCCGTTTGTGGGGCATGAAACTGAAATCGATCTTTCATGCCATTTTCAAACTGGAGTCTCATCACCATCATCCTATCGCTGATGCATTTTGTATATTCCACATATTCTTGGATTTCTTTTCTAAGTATGATGGCCACTCCATTTTTTGCTTCAGGTCCTCCGCTGTAATACAGCCTGTATCCTTCTTTCAGAGGAATCTCTCCCATACCCCTCTTCTTGGTCTCATACAGTCCAAGTATGGCTATATCTTTTTTCTTTCATGAACCGGGCGAGTTGGCCGTGCGGTTAGGAGCGCGCAGCTGTGAGCTCGCATCCGGGAGATAGTGGGTTTGAACCCCACTGTCGGCAGCCCTGAAAATGGTTTTCCGTGGTTTCCGCATTTTTACACCAGGCAAATGCTGGGGCTGTACCTTAATTAAGGCTACGACCGCTTCCTTCCCATTCCTAGGCCTTTCCTGTCCCATCGTCGCCATAAGAGCTATCTGTGTCAGTGCAACGTGAAGCAACTAGCAAAAAATATATATATATATTTTTTTTTTTTCCTTCATGAAGTCAACCAGTTCTTCTATCTTTCCTGTCAGTTTCAGGACATTTACTGTTGCAATCTTGATGTAGTTTGGTGCTGGTTGCCTATTTTTCACAGTTCCCCCAGCACCCAAAGAGCTGCGCGTCGCTTCTAGCAGGGGACGCCCTAACCTTTTCCGAGGCACCATATCTGCTTTATCCATGTAGGCTATTTTTACTCCTCTGGAGTACAGACGCTACAGGTTTTCCCCCTTCTGCTATCTCCACCATACCAAAGTCCACCTTCTGCTCCGTAGACGCCGTTGAGGTCTTCACTCGAAACCCTGAGCTGGGACCTATACCAGATGTTACACACCGGGTCAGTGTGTTCTGGGACTCAGATAGGCAGAGGCGCCACTCCCAGGGTAGGGCTGCCTCCGAAGAGGGTCCCTACCTGCTTCCTGCACTGATATGAGCTAAGCAACAAAAATTTAAATTCATGAATATCTCTGTTATCACAGGCGTTACGTTACAACTGTATAAGATATAAATGATCGTTAATTATATTACCTATAAATTTTATTATGTAGTGTTTATTGATAGGCCTGCTAATAATATAGATAGTTGAGAATTACATTTTGGGCCTTCCCCTAAACTACCATTTAACCCAGTGTGATTAAAATGATTTATAGCCTAGATTGTAATACCTTATTCCCTGACTTTACGTACCGATTTTCATTGAATTCTGTTCAGCCATTTTCTCGTGATGCACATACAACGTTTTCTTCTTACTATGAACATGGACAATACAGAAATACCATTCTTTTTTAATTCTAAGCAATGTATAGACAAAACTCTATTTCAAATATACAGTCATAACCAGTTATGACTCTGAAGGGACCAAATCCATACGGTCAAAAATGTTCATGTCACATGTACTCAAAATATTTCAGTTGTTTCGCTGTTTTCGAAGACGTGCACACCAAGTTCTCTATAAAATGCCAGACTTATCGCAGCTAATCTGCTGAAAAGCTGCATTGCAAACTTGGCATTCATCTTCTGAAAAACCTTAGGATTGATGTGTGCCTACTATTCCCTACTATACTCAGATTTACAACCTGACACAAAACAGCCTGGCATGCTGATGGCAACTAAATTTAAAAAACAACACTCAGTTCACACACAAGCAATATTTTGCCCTCTAATACAGTGCGTCATGCCTACACAACATTGCATTCAACTGCTACTCGTTCGGACCAAACAATGTGTGCGGTGCATGGTGGTGAAATATGGAACTAACTTCTCTGGACAATGGAGCCTTATGAAAGTTCCAACACTTGATAATCTACGCACCCTTTTAATGGCAATGTTGTGTATTACTCTATGTTAATCATACATTTACTTTATTTTTTGCAGGCACGCTACCTCTGCACTGCGGGGCCGGCAGTGTTAAGCAATAATTGTATTAACATTTAGCCCAATCTTTTGTTGATAAACATCTTTCATTCTGAACATTGTTTTCTATTTTGTATTGTACAGGCTAGTGAAAATATTGATTTTATATTTGTTTGCAGTGAGCCATGAATCCACAGTACATTCCACCACAACCTCAGCAGTATAATGGTCCCCCAGGTGGATATCCTCCAGGACCTCAGGGTCCCCAGAAGCTTGGACCTCAGAGACCTCTTGGCCCTGGCATGGTCAGAGCTCCACAACCTAACTTTGGTGGGCCACCTATGGCAAATGGACCAGGCCCATATCCACCCAATATGCAAGGTATATCACATCAGCAAAATATTTTCTAATGTTATTTTTCTTTACGTCCCACTAACTACTTTTACGGTTTTCGGAGACGCAGAGGTGCCGGAATTCAGTCCCCCGGGCGTTCTTTTACGTGCCAGTAAATCTACCAATACGAGGCTGCCGTATTTGAGCACCTTCATATATCACCAGACTGAACCAGGATCGAACCTGCCAAGTTAGGGTCAGAAGGACAGCGCCTCAACCGTCTGAGCCACTCAGCCTGGCAAAATATTTTCTAGGTGACTGTATTTCTCAGACATGATTGCTGATAACATTATTTTAACACAGTAAAGACTATTTCTTTCCTCAACAGTGTTTTTTTTTTTTTTTTTATAACTATAATTCACAATAGGTGCAGGCTGCAATAATTTTATAGAGAGTTTAAGACAGATAGGGTGCTATGAATAAAGAATCAGACAAGTTTATGAATTGACGACCCAAACAAGAACAACAACAACAACAACTTAAAGTTTACTAATATTGTAAACATAAATGTTTTTTCCTACTTTGTGTTGATTCTTTAGTTGCTCACCATTATGGAAGGAATATTTTTGTGTCAGATTGCTATTCTCCCTACAAAACCTTATACAGTACAACCCCGATTTTGCGTGACATCGATTTAGCATTTAACAGAAGAATTTTCCAGTCCCGAAAATTGTTCCATAAGAGCTATGCAATTTTATATTTGGTTTAACATAATTCAGAGTAGGGTAAAACCCACATTTAGCATTAAGGAAATGTTAAAATTCTTAAATATTTATTTCTATTCGTTTTGCTTATGGGACATTAAGAACCTATGAAAAAGACTTCATAAGCTTGCTAAGGATGATTCAAGACAGAAGAGGAATTTAGAGCGCGGGCACTTCCGGCTAAAATGAGATATCGGACTCAGATACACATCCGACCATGGCTGCTGTAGGAGAAGAGAACCCCCGTTTTAATAACAATATTATTACAACCTTTGAAAATTGCTATGTTAACTTGTGCAATATTGAGAACCCTTTTATTGATTCATCCATTAATATGGGCAAATTCGGGTGTGTTAGTTTTTATCTGTTACCAGTATTCATACACTCTACTCCAGTGTTTATATCGAATGTGATCGATCATCTTCCGTATCAATTCCTCGCTATGTGTGAGCGAGTCGATCTTGAGCGAGCCTGAGGTCTCCTCACAACTCCAACTGGTGTAAACAATCATCGGGATAACATATTTTTGCAAAAAGTACAATGACAGCAGTTGATAACAAACAAATTGCTTAACTTTAATACTATGTACTGAAATAAAATAAGAATGTGATACTTCTCCTCAAGATACAGTGTTGTGCATAACTAATTTAAAAGGTTAGGTTATGTACTTTCGCGTATTGTTAAATTTCAGAAAGGCTGTTCCCATGTAAATTTATAGTGGAAATGTTATCATTATTCTACAGGGAGCTTGAAATATGTTTTCATAATATGGTAAATCTAAGTAAGATGACTGTTTGAAGTAAGAAAATGGATATGTTTGCCACTGAATGTTTGAAAGTGAACGTGTGTGTTCAGACTGTTGGAATTAGAAAATATGTGCTAATGAGTAAGCCGTTGCTTGGAAAACATACGCGAAAGTGTTTAAATAAACCGATTGCTGTTTCATACCAATTTTAATGTGTTTTTTTGTTAGTTTGGTATCTTTCCCGATTTTTACAGAAAATCATGTATAATGTTATAAGGACAACCTTAAAACAAAGCAGTTTTGCATTCACCGACAAAAATCTCAAAATGAAGCACAAACTGTAACTACAGTACACTGTGTAGGGTAGATATCTCCTTGTTTCATTGATGTCACTGTGTTAATGATGTATGATAGTACAATTTATGTTAATACAGGCAAAGATCTAAAAAAAAAAAGTGTGCTTTCTACTGAAACCTCGATTTAAGGTAAACCCCCATTTAAGGTTAAAAAAGTCAGCTTCACAGCCTTCATAACCAAGTTTTCAAACAAAACACTTTCAAAAGGTCTTATTTCTCAGAAAAAGATATTTGAAAGAGTTCAATTTTGCATTGTCAATGCCTGCTCTCACAATAAGTATATTTATCTTTAAAATAATGCATTGGGTTTGTTAGAGTTCTAGAATAGCGCAATGTAGCACATTCTATTGATGTATTTATGTGAATCAAATTCATCCTTTTTGAGACTTGGCAAAAAAATGCAAATTAGAAAGTTCAGTAACCAAAATTGTCTCATGGTTTAATGGATATCGCCAGGGAATAGAACGGAAAAAATCACATGGAGCATACGAAAATGTGAAGGCTCAAGAACTGATGATCTGTTTTGCTTGTAGACCCATGATATGATGACAAAAATAATATGTATTGTATAATAACACTTTGCTTTCAGGCACATGTACCATATTTACTCTTTTCCGCAAAAGAATACTGTGACCTAGGATGGGTTGTTTGTTTATTTACGTTTGGACATGTTCCGTGTTGTGATAAAGCAACTGCATGGAGCTGCAGAATTCGAAGTTTGTTAAACCTGCACGTTGCTGGGACTTGATCAGTTCCATAACAGTAAGAAAAGAATCATATGCATTGAAGGAACCGAACATTGTCTTGCTGTTGAGGAGGTATTTTATAAAAATTGTGCACGGGATTGCAGAAATTTGTTACTGAGTCATATGTCGTACTGTAGATCTTTCTGTTCATGTAAAATGGACATTCTTAGCCAAAGTGAGGAAGATCTGTAAATAAATTGAAGGCAGTCTTGAGTCCTTTGAAGTCTTTAAACCTCTTTGGAAACTGCCTGACTGACAGGCTTGTGACTGTTCTGTTGTCATGCAGCCAGACTACCAACCTTTCACTCGTCCTCTTCCTTCCTTATCAAGCCACCTGTGCACTTGGCGTGCAAGGCAGGCATCTTGTTTGGTGGTCAGTCCTGCTGTTGGGTACTGTTAGTGATTAGCAAGACTTTTCATTCATTAAAATGAACATTTAAAAAAAATACAGAATGAGCAGACATAAGAATTTACTGTGCACCGAGAGAGTTTGCTGCATAAAATAATAGGTTACAGGTCATTTGGCTGAAAATTTGCATTCAGGAGATGGTAAGTTTGAACTTCACCATCGGCACCCCTGTGGTAGGTTTACCACTTTTACACTAAACAATTACTTTGACTGTACCTTAATTGAGACTGTGGCTGCTATCTTCCCAGTTTTAGCCTTTTTTTTTTCCCCTTGTTGACAAAAAAATCCTACAGTAAACAAATAAAAAATCAGAGAAGTTTGCTGTGTAGTTCGTATCACGCAGCCGTAAGGTTCCATTCGGGAGATGAGGAGTTTGCACTCTACTGTTAGCTGCCCGGCAGATATTTTCCATGGATGTGCTTGTAAGACCATGGCCGCTACTTTCCCATACGAATGTTCTTACCTTATCTGCCAGAGTGCCGTAGATGTACCCTAAGAACATTCAGTTCATTCAATCGTTAATTTATTCATTCATTAACAAATGCTCTTGCCCCAGTTTGTGGTATCCGTGAGTGGGAGAGAGACATCTTTTCATGCATGTATGAATACAGGTCGTTCATTAATCATGTATTCATTCATCATTCATTCATTGTCATGCATTTATTCACATGCAATGTTCTCACCATATCTGCTGGAGTTCTGTAGTTGTAGGCAGAGAATGTTCAACTCATTAAATCATTCATTCATCATGCATTCAGTCATGCAGTATACTAGTATAACCCAGTCAAGCAAATCATCCCTTTAGTCATTCATTCCATCACTTATTCATTCGTTCATAATGCCTATTGTAAGCTAAGGATAACATTGTTCAGACTAGTGACACAATTAAATACTTGCACTAACACAAATTAATAGGGGTTAGATACATGTTGTCCTAGAGTATATAGCAATGTTAACATCTAGGACAAAAATAAAGATCTTGATTGATTGATGCTTATTGTTTGAAGGGGCCTAATATCTAGGTCATCAATCATCAAAAATAAAAATCTTGGAAACTACATTTTAGAGATCGGGTAGGCGTAATTGTAATATTTGTAAGGTCGTTTTTGGCGGCTTTAACTCATTTCTGAGTTTTTAACTTCTTCCAATAAATTCACTTCTGTCTGTGGATGTACTTTCAATGGTTGAACCAATTCTAGCATGGAATAAGCATCCACACAGATTGCACAGAATTGATGGAGATGGGCGTGGTTGCACTGCACGGAGTTTTTGTGCTTCTCTCCTGGCCTCTTCATATCTGCGTTGTTCCCCTTCAGTCAGATTGACAGCAGCAGGGATTGTCCGGTGCCAAATTGTACGGTCTTGAGCAAGTATGTCCCAGGTTTGTGGATTGTCACCAGACAGGATTTGGCGTGGAAATCTGGTATCACTCATCCGACGGACATGGCCAATCCATCTAAGCTGATGACTAGTGATGGATGATTCTATGCTCTTGGCATGCACTTTCTCAAGAACAGCAATGTTGGTGACATGGTCTTCCCATTTGATCCTAAGGATGAATAAAATTTTTTGCTGGTGGAAACGCTCGCGCTTTCTTCAAGTCACGTCAGTAAAAGGTCCAAGTTTCACAACCATACAGCATTGTTGTGATGACAACAGTGTGGTACACCATGAGTTTCGTCTTCACTTGTCAGGTCTTTATTCATGAACACCCGGTGTGATAGCCGTTCAAATGCTGCACGGGCAGCACGAATTCTCTTCTCCACATCTTGCTCACAGTTACAGCACACAGATAGTATACTATGCAAGTATGAAAAGTATATGAGATGGAGATGTTGAAATGTGGAAGGGTTGTGCCTGGTGAAGGTTGTGCCAGGACCTTGGTCTTTTGAACGTTAATGGTGAGACCAAAATGATCACCTGCACTCTTGAAGCAGTTAACTGACTGTTGCAATTCCTATGGTGTGAGTGTAGGTGATGCAGCAGCATCATCTGCACACAGCATTTTAGTTACCTTTTTAACCTGGGCGAGCTCCCGGAAATTGGTCTTGCTAAGTTGAAAAGCCCTCCATCGAAATGATACTAATCTCTACACCTGGGTTGTTCATAAAAGATTCATGTAGCATGGCAGCCAAATATAATGCAAATCATGTTGGAGCAAGCACACACCCCTGCTTCAGTCCATGAGTAATAGGAAATTCATCCAAGATCCTATTCTGACGGCAAACCTGTGTGGTCATGCCATCATGGAGGGTCTGAACCAGGTCAACAAAATGTTGAGGACAGCCAAAATGTTTCAATACCGCCTACATAACAGGTCTTGGAACAGAGCCAAATGCCTTTTCCAGGTCATAAAAGACTAACAAGAGAGGATTCTGTTGCGCTCTGCATTTTTCCTAAAGCCTTGCACAGAAAATCAGATCAGTTGTGCCTCTGGAAGTTCGAAATCCACACTGGGACTCTGGGAGGATTCTCTCAGAGATAACCTGGAGGCGGTTAAGCAGAATTCTTGCAAAAAATTTTACCTATAACAGATAGCCTGATATATTGCGATAGTTACTACAAACACTGCGATCATCTTTTTTGAAGATTATGATGATAATGGAATTTTTTTGTTCGCTGGGTACCTCTCTGACTTCCCAAATTTTGAGGATGAGAATGAAAATCCTAGTTGTGAGTGATTGACCACCAGCTTGAATTAACTCCAGAGGGATGGTATCTGGGCCAGGTGCCTTTCTGGGTTTCAGACGATTGAGAGCTGCACTGAATTCTTGGTAAGTTGGCAGAACTGCCATCCGTGGTTTTTCGGGCTGTTGAGGCACATCACAAAGACAGTCTTCATCAGCAGTTGGACGATTTAGAAGGGTGGAAAAATGCTCCTTCCAACGCTTCACGATTTCATGACTGTCAGTAAGAGTGGTAGAGTTGTGAACAGTTTTCAATGTACCTCTTGAAGAATGAGATGACCATGCAGCTCTTTTATTCCTGCATAAAAGTTCCTCAGGTCCCGAACATCAGATAGTTTCTGAAGTTCCTGAGCTTTCTGTTGCCACCAGGTATTCTTAATTTCTCTTATCTTTGACACATTCTTTCAAATTCTAAAAATGTGCTTTCTTCATGTTGGAGGATGGACCTTGAAGATGGAATAGATCGTCAGACTAATCTTATCTCTTCTGCTTTACAAAACCAGTGATTTCCTTGGCTGACTTGGTGATTGTCTTCTGCAAAGTGGCCCATTCTTGCTGAACGTCATTTGTGCTAATTGTGTTAACTGTTAGCTGTACATTGATCATATTCTGAAATTCTGTGGCAAAGGATTCATCCTGAAGTTTAAATGTGTTAAACTTTCTTCTGGTCAAGATTTGGAGATGCCTAGGTGGTTTAGGGCATACTGTGATCCTGAGTTGGCAAATAAGGAGTTCTTTATCAGTCCAGCAATCATCAATATTTTTTGCTGTTCTGGTAATAAATATGGCCTTCTTATCACAATGCCGTGTAATGACATAATCAAGAATGTGCCAATGCTTGGATCAAGGATGCACATCCATGTAGTCTTTGAAGTAATTAGGCAGTTGAAACTGAGTGTTGGTGATGAAGAGTTGACGTTCTGCACATAGACTGAGAAGCAATAGTCCATTTGCATTACAATTGCCAACTCTTTGCTTACCCATCACATTTTTCCATAGCCGATTATCTCTCCCAACTCTGGAATTGAAATCGCCAAGGAGTAAGAGCTTATTTGTAGATGGTACCTTGGTGATGGTTGTGTTCAGCTGATTGTAGAACTCGCCCTTTATATCATCATCAGCATTCAAGGTTGGACATAGGCGGATATGACGTTATAAAAGTACCTCCTGAGAGTGGAATGCGGAGAGTCATCTTTCACTGATTGCAGTGGGAGTAAGTTGGTGATCAATAACCAGTTTTGTCTTCACAGTGAATCCCTCACCATGGATGAAAAGTTTTTGCTCCTCCTTTCGCTTTCAGGAGATGGTATATCGTGAACCAAACTCACTAATTTTGCCTTCCATGGACAGTCTGGTTTCACTCAAAGCAGCAACATCACTGCTGAGTCTAGAGAGCTGTTCTTCTCTCAGGCCTGCCATTATCTGACGCATCAAGTAAAGTCCTTTCATTCCATGTTCCAATTTTCAGAGAGTGACTCTTTCCTGCTTTTGATTTCTGACCGCGTGAAAGATGACCCACTGGGTGCAGCCACCCAGTCTGACATAAGATGTGACTTCCGATGTTTAGCCCAACTTTTCTAGGGTCTTAACAATGTGGGGTGGGCAGTGGTAATCCTAAACAGGCCTACCCAAACACAGGTGTAGGACCGAATTCCGGACTAGTCACAGGATCTCAGGGAGACGACCATCACACATCTGTTGCCAGTGTGCAGGTCTGAACTAGTGTCTTCCAATTTCATCCATAACCTGCCCCCACCATCCATATCCCATCGCCGCTGGACTTTGGAAATAGTAAGTGACATTTGGAAGAAGTGCCACTGGCATGTATTTGTTTAGGGTAGATCTCAGCTTGCCGGGAAGTGACCCACGCACTGTGATCTCGGAGCCATATCCTGCGGCACATCGGCACATATGGAACGAGACATGCAGGGTCAAACGCCGAGACTGCAATGAACTGCCGCAGACTCAAATTGCTACTGAGATGTGCCTTCACAGGCAGTTCGCCTGGCATGACCTCTTCTGTCTCAGCGACCGTTGGGAACCATGAGAGTAACGGACTCCTCCCCTGCTCGTTTCACCAGTGGGCCAAACACTTGTGATGGGTTCCAGTGTCATTTCCTACACTTAGAGGACCATCGACCTACCTAAAGGGGCTCATCTTCCCAAAGCCGTTGGCCCCTGTACGGAGTAGAGTTATTTACCATTGCCTGACACTCGGCGTCGAGTCTCTGGCTAGTGATATATTAATTGTAATATTTAAGGTAGTAATAGATAAATTAATTGTAACAAAATCATGCATGTATCAAATAATTTGGATTGTAATAAATGATTTCCCTCTCCCCAGTTCCTGGTGATCCAGAACTTAGGGGATGGGAATATTCTATTATTTTCTATTCTGTTCTACTTTTCCATACCTGTACCATGTAGGGTACTCAATAGAAACCGTAGAAACTATGGCAGATATAATAGTATTTAAATATTTTATTATTATTGAGGTCCGCCTTTTTAATACAAACTGTACAATGTTTTACATTGTTTTACATCACATTTATGTTCAGGGACTAGTTTCGACCTAACTGTAGGTCATCATCAGCCTTAAAGCAAATCAACACAATATATTGAAAAAAATAAACAATGTATAGACAGAAAGGTCTTAAAAAACTGTATGCGCAACTCGTAGAATTGAAGTTAAGACTGGTTAAATAAATTAAATACTATTGTAATCACATTTCAATACGGATCAATCATAATGAGATTTATATCTTTTAATTATGGCAGATATGCTGATCTACTGGTGGTGAAAGGTATCTTCTACAGAGTGTAGCTGCAGCTTCAATGTAACATGGTTGAAGATTGTCCTCTGAGCAAATCAGAGGCTATAGACTACATATGACAAATTTCATATTTGTATTCCATATTGATTTAAAATTAAATTGTAATATAATTTCTTATTAAGACATCCTTTTAATAAGGTCCACCTTTTCAATACTTTTAACATATGTTAACTAGTACATGTTATGGTTTGATTGTACCTTTCTTAGCTACATAACATGCAACAATTAAAACATTAGATATGTGAATGATGAAAACATTATTCAGTTCTTGAAAATGTCATAAAAATAACTCTTAAGAATCTTGAATATGTTTAAAAACACTATACTGTCTTAAAAAACTACAATGTTAATTCCCAATAAAATAGGTCATAAATGAGGTGAGTTATAGTTGGAGATATATATTTTTCAAAACGTTAACATATCTCAGTACAAAATAAGGATTTTTTAAAAACTTCAATTAATCTTTTTAAAAATGCTGTAGCTAACAGATTAAAATGCTAAAACGGAACAGACGATGGGTGGACGTGATTTCATTTCAGCTTCTTGTTCTTGTAGAATATGATCTGAGAAAAAGAAGACAAAATAAAATAAAAATTGTTAAAGAAGGAAATAAGAACTATTGAAATAAGATTGGGCTGGGCTTAGTGGCTCAGACGATTGGTTGAGGTGCTGGCCTTCTGACCCCAACTTGGCAAGTTCGATTCTGGCTCAGTCCGGTGGTATTTGAATGTGTTCAAATACGTCAGCCTTATGTCGGTAGATTTACTGGCACGTAAAAGAAGAACTGCTGGACTAAATTCCGGCACCTCGGCGTCCCCGAAAACTGTAAAAGTAGTTAGTGGGATGTAAAGAAAATAACATTATTATTATTATTATTATTATTATTATTATTATAAATATGATTGCATCATTTATTTAACATCTCTCATTGAATTTGAATGTATTGAGCTGTGCGGGACTGCATAACAAGGTTGAATGCTAAGTTGTTTATTTACTTTAACATGTGCATTAGAATATTGCTTTATAAATATGTTTATCAACTTATGCAGTATGTTGATTTTATCAGAAATCTCTTTTAAATTTAGATTCAAATAGCTTCTTTGATCTGATTCAATATGGTTATTTCCATAAATATTAGGTAAAGGATCTTTTATAGCTTTTTGCAAAATGATCAAATCTTTGTCTGTGGAAGTGTATGAATGATTTAAATCCATCATTTGCTTGCTCATTGAAGATAATTTTCTGTGTTTTATGGCATTGATATGTTCTTCTTAATGTCTTTGAAAATTTCTACCAGTTTGGACTTTATAACTTGCATTGCAATTAGCACACTTTAATTTATATACTCCAGAACCTTAATACTTGTCTATTGTGTTAATGGTGAGTGTTTTATAGAAAATTTTGGAATTGGTATTAGTTGTTTCAAAAGCTATGTTACAGCTATGGTTTGTGAAAATATTAGTAATTTGTAAGATGATATTATTATTATTATTATTATTATTATTATTATTATTATTATTATTATTATTGTTGTTGTTGTTGTTGTTGTTGTTGTTGTCATTGTTGTCATTAACTGTAGACTACCTAAGTTATCTTTAATAGGTAATTTTGTTATATTTCATATTGTTTTCCTTTTGTTTAATATGTAATGAAAATCCATAGCCTGTTTCCAGTCAACCGTCCAGGTCAGGAATAGAATTACTGAATCTCCCATCTACCGCCGAGGGTAGGAAATAATACTGGCTGGCGAAGCTTGGTTGCACTCCTCGGGGGGAGGGAATGATTAATGAATACCAAATGAAATGAAGTGATTGTGGGGGGTGTTGGTGGAGTGACAGGGAAAACTGGAGTGTCCAGAGAAAATCTGTCCCACCTCCATTTTGTTCAGCACAAATCTGACTTTTAGTGACTGGGATTTTAACTACAGACCCAAGCAGGGAGAGGCCAATGGTCTGCAGTCTGATCATCGGAGGGGCCTTAATATCTTAAAATAATATAATTGAAATATGTTTTAATGATGTATAATGCCATACCCTTAATAATAACCCTATATCTAGCCCTTTCATATCCCACAGTTGCTGAAATTCTGCATGGGTTAGTGCAACATTCCTCAGTTAGCAAAAACATCAAATAGAAAAAGAAAAGTTCTATTATGCAACAGTTAATTAAATTACTCAAATGTCTGTTTATGACCTTTGGTTGGAATATGTCCCTCAAAGTATTGTGTATAGTTTTCTTTACTATTTTGTAATACATGTGTGAAACTTGAGATTTATGTTTTAGATTTGATCTAGATATTATATCTAAGCAGCATGATTTCCAGCAGGGTACTGCATGTCGTCGTTGGCGGCCAATACTCGTATCTGAGTTTTTGTTTCTCGCCTGCAGGTCTGTAATCTTTAGTCCACACGATGAAAGTGGTGCTGGTGGCTTATCAGACTAATTCTTGCATAAAACATGCAGCCACACATGTTGCATCCAATAGAAGGTTGGGGGACGTGGCAGTGTTTGACATAGCTTCTTTCTCTGGCAAGTTTCGTCTTCCTGTCTTTGAGGTTTCTGCTCAAACTGTGCAACTACAGCTGAGATGGTAGTACGCCAGCGAGGGCGATGCAATGCGACAGTATGCCAAGTATTTGGGTTTATATCTACTCTTCTCATGGTCGGCTTAAGTTGGTCTTTATCGCTTCAGAGGAGCACCACAAGTTTTCTTGCCAGTGGTGAGTTCACCATACAGGATTTGCCGAGGGAGTTTGCTGTCACATTGATATGGCCTGCCCATCTAAGCCGATGACCCTCAATGGTGGCTTCGATGTGGTTTAGCTTTGCTTTCTTGAGAACTGCTTTGTTATGATATAGATGTTGATTCCCATAGGGAACCTGAAATATTTGTCCCAAATGAGTAAATTTGATGTTCATGATGGATCTAAGTTTTTGTTGATGAAAGCGTTCCAGTTTCTTGATGTCCCGGCAATATAGGGTCCAGGTTTCACACCCATAGAGTAACATAGAAATAACAGCTTGGTACACCATCATTTTTGTTACAGATACTTAGATCTTTGTTCTGGAATACATGATGCAAGAGATGTCCAAAGGCCACATGGGCAGCCTGTATTCTGTTTTCCGCGTCCTCCTCACAGGTACAATGCATTGAGAAAGTACTCCCAAGGTACAAGAAGTGCTCCGCCCTGTCCAGAGCTGTGCCAGATATGGTGATATCAAAATCAGGGGGGGATGGTTCCAGGAGCAGGCTGAGTAAGCACTTTGGTCTTCTGAATGTTGACAGTCAGGCCAAAACGTTCATAAGCTCTGTTGAAGCAGATGACAGATTGTTGAAGCTCTTCTGGTGTGTAGGCTGGAGAAGCATTGTCATCTGCACATTGCATTCTGTGACCCAAGTAGAAAAGGTTAATCGTTTAGAGCGAAGTCTGGCCTGGTTGAAAAGTCTCCCATCATACCTATATTTAATTTCCACACCTGTGTTGTTTGCAGGCATTGTCTCGTAAAGCATAGCTGCGAGGTACAGGGTGAAACGTGTGTGTGCAAGTACATATCCTTGCTTGTGCCCATTTGTGATTGGAAATTCTTCTGAGATATCATTCTGATACAGTACCTGACCAACCATACCATCATGGAGAGTTTGGATCAGACCAACAAAATGCTAGGGGCATCCAAAGTACCTCAAAACCATCCACATAGTGTTTCAAGGAACCGTATCAAAGGCCTTTTCAAGGTCATAGAACACTAAGAACAGAGGTGTCATTTGTTCTCTGCTGTTCTGCTGGAGTTGTCTTATGCAGAAGATCATGTCAGTTGTACAACGAGAGGTACGAAACCCACACTGAGATTCAGGTAGTAACCTCTCAGAAACAACCTGAAGTCGATTCATTAAGATTCTAGCAAATATTTTTCCAGGGATATACCACGGTAGTTTCCACAGATACTGCAATCACCTTTCTTGAAGATTGTAACTATTCTGGAGTTTTTCATGGCAGCAGAAACATACTTGGTTTCCCAGATTAGAAGAATCAGGTAGAAAAGCCTGGTTAGAGGTGAGCTTCCACTTTGAATGAGTTCAAGAGGAATGTTGTCCATCCAGGGTTGGGAAGTATGTTGAGGAGCATGTTGAAGAAAATCTTCAGCATCAGCAGAACTACTGTTCAGGAGTGAGCTGAAGTGCTCTTTCCATCGTTTCAAGATGTCCTGCCTGTCTGTATGAATGGTGGTATGATCAACAGCTTTCAGAGTTCCTGATGATGAGCAGACAGAACCATACAGCTCTTTCAGTCCTGCATAAAAGTTGCATAAGTCCCTGATATCTGAACCCTGTCAGGTGATGACATAATCTATTATATGCCAATGTTTAGAGCGTGTGTGCATCCATGTGGTCTTGAAGTGATTTGGCAGTGTCTTGTCTTTTTGCTGCCACCAGTTGTTCTTTATTTCCCTGATTTCAGACTGACACTTCTGTTTTAGTTCTTAAAAATGCGTTTTCTTCTTTGTGTTGATTGGATTGTGAGTTAGTTGTTCTATAATAGAGTTTTGGTATTCTTTGGCAACACTATCAAGTTGAAGCTTAGAAGTGTAGAACTTCTTCCTTGTTGGATTCGTGAAGTGGGTTTGTGGCATTTTATGGATGGTAATCCTGAATTGACTAATAAGAAGAATCAACTAAGTTGTTGTTTAAGAAGCCTTTCTCGTGGACAGTCGAGATTTTCTTCTGATGATGCAGAGCACAGTTCTCTGCGAAACGTAAAGAATTTCACCTTATTTTCTTGACATGGTATAAGCCCAATAGCCTATACAGTATCATGTCTATAAATACGGGCCGTGAAGGCATCAACGGCAAGACTAATAAGAAGTTTATGATCTGTCCAGCAGTCATCAATATTCCAGGGTGTTTTCGTGGTTAGGACATCATTCTTGTCGCACTGTCAGGTGATGACATAATATATTATATGCCAATGTTTAGAGCGTGTGTGCATCCATGTGGTCTTGAAGCGATTTGGCAGTTGGAATTAGGTTTTGGTGATAAAGAGCTCATGCTCAGCACACAGGCCAAGAAGTAACTGACAATTAGCATTGCAGTTCCCAATTCCATGTTTACGCATGACTTTTCCCCATAAGAGGTTGTCCCTCCTCACTCTGGCATTGAAGTCTCCTAGTAGTTCAAGCTTGTCTCTAGCAGGCACTTTGGTGAGGACTGTGTTCAGTTAATGGTAGAAGCGATTCTCTCAATCCTTGTCATCCTTAAGAGTGAGGGCATATGAGAAGATGAGAGTAATGAATCTGCCTCCTGCAAGAGGTATGAGGAGAGTCATGGGTCTTTCATTTACTGTGATGGGAGTAAGTCGATGACCATTCACCAATTTGGTCTTTACTCTAAACTCACACCATGGATGCAACGTTCATTTACCTCCTTTCCTTTTCAGAATATGGTTTAGCCTGATGAAGCCTTGATGATTTTTCCTTCTGCGAATCTGGTTTCACTCATGGCGATGACATCATTGATGAGTCTCTTTAGCTCATGGCTGACGAGAGCTGTTCTTCTTTCTGGTGTGTTATCGTCGTCTAATAATGTTCTGACGTTTCATGCACCAATAGTGATGAACGTAGATTTCCTTCTTTCATGATTTCGACCACAAGTTGGAGTAACCCTCTGAGTGCGGTTTCACAGACAGGTTTTGAAAGTGACTACCGATGTTTAGCCCACATTTTCTAGGGCCTTCTCCATTCAGGGTGGGCAGCAGTAGTCCTAAATAGGTCTGCCGAGTCACAGATGCAGGACCGGATCCCTGAGTAGACACAGGGTCTCAGGAATGCGACCATCGCACATCTATAAATGGTCCATTATTGGACATTATAAATTTTCCAGCTAATTCCTGGTTGCCAGTGTTTTGCCCCAGTGTGCTAGGTTGGGCTCGTCAGTTGGTACCTAGCACACCTACCAAGACGCATGGCTAGTGCATACCGTGGAGGCCACTGCGTAGGCTACTTGAAGCCACCGGTAGTGCCAATGCACTACGAGAGACTTTGTCTCACTACCAAAAATTAATGCCTCCTTGGCCATCACATGATATAGATGAAATATTTCAGATTCCCTATGGGAATCAACATCTATATCATCACACATCTAGTGCTAACGTGCAGGTACAGACTAGAAGATTCCAGTTTACCCAAACCTGCTTTCATCATCCTTATCCCATCGTCGTTGGGCTTTTAGAGGAACAGCAGAAGAGAATTCCATAGGCATGACTTTGTTTAAGGTGGATCGCAACTTACCGAGGAGTGACCCATATACTATGGTCCTGGAGCCATTCACTGCAGCATATATAGCTTGAGACATGCAGTTTCCAGCACCAGAACTGCAGTGGACTGTCATAGACTCAGAGTACACTTGAGTTGCCCCTTTGCAGCCATTCCATCTGGCATGACCTCTTCCACCTCCCCAGCCATTGGGAACTAAGAAATAAGGGGGTTCCTCTTCCACCTGCTTTGCTGTTAGATCAGAACACACTGAATTTCAGTGGCATTTCCTCCTCTCGGGGACCATCACCTAATCCTAAGGAGGCTCCTCCGCCTGAAATCATTGGCCTACCTTAGGGTGTCGAGTTATTTACCGCCGCTCAACACTCGGCGTTAGCTGTTTTTACAAGCTGGTTACCAACCCAGCTAACCCTCCTCCTTTTTCATTCCGGGCTTGAGAGCGTACAACAGTGGAGTTACTGCATGTAAAGAAATAGTAAACAGAGTGGCTAGCAGTTCCAACTTCTACAACCTCATAAGACATCTACTTTGCGATAACAAGGTGCCCATTTAAAACCAAGATGATCATGTATTAGACATACTTTGTGCCCATTCTCACATACAGTCTAGAAACGTGTATGCTGAAAGAGAGAAGCTTATAAACTGCAGGCATGTGAATTGAAGTTTGTGTGAATTACTCGCTAGAAAACACTCCAGGACCATGTAAGGAACGATGACATCAGAATGGAACTGGAAGTGGACTCGATAGAAGAGAAGCTAAGGACTTCGAGACTAACAAAGTATGGACATGTAAATCGAATTCACAAGAACACCATGTGCATATCTAGAAAGAAGGGTTGAAGGAAGAATGCCAGTGGGAAGACCTAGGAAGTGATGCTTACACCAGCTAGGAAAGGATGTGGAGAGAATCTGGTGTCAGTGTTGAGAGAGGAGGCATTTCTTACAGATAACGATGGCGGAGACTTGTTCAGCCTCGCCCTACCCGGCATGCTGGAGTAGTTCTATGGTGGTGGTGGTGGTGATGATGATGATGACGACGACGACATGTGGTTCTTTCAAGTTTATATGTATTAAAAAGGAAACACACAAGTATACACATATAGTTCCTTTTAAATTTGTTTGCCTGTTGGTCATCCAAAGCAAATCTCTCTGTTTATTGTAGGACTGTATACTCTCTTTGCTTATTATGTGTATTTTTATAGGATCTGCAATGGGTCAAGGACAGCTACCACCTCACATGGCACCTCAGCGTGGTCCTCATACAATGGGACACCCTCCACCTTCATCCACACCAAATCAATTAACAAACCAGATGGCAGGAATGAACATCAGTGGGGGCCAGAGACCTCCCATGCCAAATTCGGTAAGTATTATGTAATTGACTTGTGCTCGAGGGGAAAATGTGAATAAAAGATATTCATGTCCATGCCCGTACTTTAATTCAGTGGAGAGCATGGGTTGATGCCAGGGCGTGTACGGTCCATGCTAGGAAAACCAGATAGAGAGAAGGATAGTAGAATAAGTTCCTATTAAGTTGAACCTTACGTTTATTCAAGATAGACAGATTAGGCCTATATCACCTTTTACAGACAAGCAATAGGGGTTTAGAAAGTCCAGGCGGAGGTAGGGAGAGACACTGTCCATCGGCGTCTGTGATGTCCCACGTTGTCGTACTCCTTCCCCCTCACCATGGAACTCCTATCAGCACCATGGCACCACGTTATCCTACGGTGGTTGACGGCCTTTGAAGTTCCGTTGAGGCTCAAACCCAGGAGTCTGTTGTCTGGTGATGTCAGCGTGCATCATGGAAAAATTAATTTAGACACTATTCCACTGAGATCCCATGAAGGGAGTAAAGAAGTGTGTAGACTTCGCACAGAATGTCAATAGGATCTGATACAACACTTCTCTACCGCACTGCACTGAAGATTGTTACACGACACTGTTTGTATAATACACAAGTTCCACAGTTAATAAGGTTCAGCGCAAATAATATGTTGGTTATTCGATGCACTTATCTAAGAAATTCAAATTAATTCAGTATCGCAGTTTATGATAAAAAGAAAGATTAGCACAGTTCAAAAATATGAAATAATTGTCATCGGATACACTCGTCGACGAAATTTAAGTTAATGGGGTAATACAATTTACAAAGTCCAGATCCATCTCTGACACTAAGGCTCAGTCTTACGAAATGAAATGAACACTGTTACTTTGGCACAATCTAACGAAAAGAAGCAAATAATGTTACTGGGACATAGTATTATGTAATACTTGAAAACACGGTAAATGCTGTAACGAAGACACAGTCTTATGAATACAAGTTAAAGCACAGTTTGTGAAATGAACACTGTTGCGAAGACACAGTCTTACGAAAAGGAATTAAGTTCTTTCACTGAGGCACAGTCTTGTGAAATATTCAAAAGCACAGTTTTATGAGAAAAGCTAAGCACAGTCTTGCAAATAAATTCTGTTTCGAATGCACAGCCATGTGAGAATAAGTTAAAGTGCTGTTCATGCGAAACAGTCCTTTGAAATAATTTAATGCACAGTCTTTCCGAGCTGAGATGAATTACACAAATCACTTCGTGATTGTTTGCTTGTAAAGAGAATGTCAATTATTTAAGCCCTTTCATTTCGGCACTTTACGAAACAAATTCTATTACTCATGTGTCTGTTTATACAAGTCATTCACTATTAACAGCTTGAAGTAAATTATCACCTCCTATCTCACACGAAGTTAGAGTCCTGGGCTTGCACCTCTGACGCTTAGAAATTTAAACTGGCCCGCACACGTGGCAGCTGGGAATACATGAAGACACTGATTCCTACTTGCCCAGCGGGCTCCTTTTTATATCAGATCAAAAATTAGATGGATGGCTTTTCCGGCGTTTGCTCTATTAACCAGCGTTTCGTCTTAGGTCTGACACTAGACTCTTCAGAGTGGGATGTGTCAGACCCTACCCACTGACGCTGGGGTGTATGCAGGTGAACTTATCAGAAGCTTATTTATGAAGCACAGTCTGATAACTGCATACGGGAGATAAAACTCCACAATGGAATTAATGCCCGCCTAGCAATTCCAAATGGAAATTCTAAGTTCCCATGGAGGGAATTAGATTCTTTTCCACCAATAGAGCATATCAAAAATCAGATCAAAAATTAGATGGATGGCTTTTCCGGCGTTTGCTCTATTAACCAGCGTTTCGTCTTAGGTCTGACACTAGACTCTTCAGAGTGGGATGTGTCAGACCCTACCCACTGACGCTGGGGTGTATGCAGGTGAACTTATCAGAAGCTTATTTATGAAGCACAGTCTGATAACTGCATACGGGAGATAAAACTCCACAATGGAATTAATGCCCGCCTAGCAATTCCAAATGGAAATTCTAAGTTCCCATGGAGGGAATTAGATTCTTTTCCACCAATAGAGCATATCAAAAATCAGATCAAAATTAGATGGATGGCTTTTCCGGCGTTTGCTCTATTAACCAGCGTTTCGTCTTAGGTCTGACACTAGACTCTTCAGAGTGGGATGTGTCAGACCCTACCCACTGACGCTGGGGTGTATGCAGGTGAACTTATCAGAAGCTTATTTATGAAGCACAGTCTGATAACTGCATACGGGAGATAAAACTCCACAATGGAATTAATGCCCGCCTAGCAATTCCAAATGGAAATTCTAAGTTCCCATGGAGGGAATTAGATTCTTTTCCACCAATAGAGCATATCAAAAATCAGATCAAAAATTAGATGGATGGCTTTTCCGGCGTTTGCTCTATTAACCAGCGTTTCATCTTAGGTCTGACACTAGACTCTTCAGAGTGGGATGTGTCAGACCCTACCCACTGACGCTGGGGTGTATGCAGGTGAACTTATCAGAAGCTTATTTATGAAGCACAGTCTGATAACTGCATACGGGAGATAAAACTCCACAATGGAATTAATGCCCGCCTAGCAATTCCAAATGGAAATTCTAAGTTCCCATGGAGGGAATTAGATTCTTTTCCACCAATAGAGCATATCAAAAATCAGATCAAAATTAGATGGATGGCTTTTCCAGCGTTTGCTCTATTAACCAGCGTTTCGTCTTAGGTCTGACACTAGACTCTTCAGAGTGGGATGTGTCAGACCCTACCCACTGACGCTGGGGTGTATGCAGGTGAACTTATCAGAAGCTTATTTATGAAGCACAGTCTGATAACTGCATACGGGAGATAAAACTCCACAATGGAATTAATGCCCGCCTAGCAATTCCAAATGGAAATTCTAAGTTCCCATGGAGGGAATTAGATTCTTTTCCACCAATAGAGCATATCAAAAATCAGATCAAAAATTAGATGGATGGCTTTTCCGGCGTTTGCTCTATTAACCAGCGTTTCGTCTTAGGTCTGACACTAGACTCTTCAGAGTGGGATGTGTCAGACCCTACCCACTGACGCTGGGGTGTATGCAGGTGAACTTATCAGAAGCTTATTTATGAAGCACAGTCTGATAACTGCATACGGGAGATAAAACTCCACAATGGAATTAATGCCCGCCTAGCAATTCCAAATGGAAATTCTAAGTTCCCATGGAGGGAATTAGATTCTTTTCCACCAATAGAGCATATCAAAAATCAGATCAAAATTAGATGGATGGCTTTTCCGGCGTTTGCTCTATTAACCAGCGTTTCGTCTTAGGTCTGACACTAGACTCTTCAGAGTGGGATGTGTCAGACCCTACCCACTGACGCTGGGGTGTATGCAGGTGAACTTATCAGAAGCTTATTTATGAAGCACAGTCTGATAACTGCATACGGGAGATAAAACTCCACAATGGAATTAATGCCCGCCTAGCAATTCCAAATGGAAATTCTAAGTTCCCATGGAGGGAATTAGATTCTTTTCCACCAATAGAGCATATCAAAAATCAGATCAAAAATTAGATGGATGGCTTTTCCGGCGTTTGCTCTATTAACCAGCGTTTCGTCTTAGGTCTGACACTAGACTCTTCAGAGTGGGATGTGTCAGACCCTACCCACTGACGCTGGGGTGTATGCAGGTGAACTTATCAGAAGCTTATTTATGAAGCACAGTCTGATAACTGCATACGGGAGATAAAACTCCACAATGGAATTAATGCCCGCCTAGCAATTCCAAATGGAAATTCTAAGTTCCCATGGAGGGAATTAGATTCTTTTCCACCAATAGAGCATATCAAAAATCAGATCAAAATTAGATGGATGGCTTTTCCGGCGTTTGCTCTATTAACCAGCGTTTCGTCTTAGGTCTGACACTAGACTCTTCAGAGTGGGATGTGTCAGACCCTACCCACTGACGCTGGGGTGTATGCAGGTGAACTTATCAGAAGCTTATTTATGAAGCACAGTCTGATAACTGCATACGGGAGATAAAACTCCACAATGGAATTAATGCCCGCCTAGCAATTCCAAATGGAAATTCTAAGTTCCCATGGAGGGAATTAGATTCTTTTCCACCAATAGAGCATATCAAAAATCAGATCAAAAATTAGATGGATGGCTTTTCCGGCGTTTGCTCTATTAGGGTCTGACACATCCCACTCTGAAGAGTCTAGTGTCAGACCTAAGACGAAACGCTGGTTAATAGAGCAAACGCCGGAAAAGCCATCCATCTAATTTTGATCTGATTTTTGATATGCTCTATTGGTGGAAAAGAATCTAATTCCCTCCATGGGAACTTAGAATTTCCATTTGGAATTGCTAGGCGGGCATTAATTCCATTGTGGAGTTTTATCTCCCGTATGCAGTTATCAGACTGTGCTTCATAAATAAGCTTCTGATAAGTTCACCTGCATACACCCCAGCGTCAGTGGGTAGGGTCTGACACATCCCACTCTGAAGAGTCTAGTGTCAGACCTAAGACGAAACGCTGGTTAATAGAGCAAACGCCGGAAAAGCCATCCATCTAATTTTTGATCTGATTTTTGATATGCTCTATTGGTGGAAAAGAATCTAATTCCCTCCATGGGAACTTAGAATCTCCTTTTTATATCCGTAGGCTGGACCATTTGGTTTCAAATTCAAGATTCTTCTACCTTTAATAACTGGACTGGACTATGTACTGTCAATGAAATAATTTTGTCTGTTAAATTGAATACATGATTTTTTTTTAAAGTCGCATTCATCCCACAGTGAACTTTTACATAATCCTATAGGTGGTTCACTGCTGCGATCGAATATACTAAAGCTCCCTGTATTGGCCTAGCAGTGCTGCGATCGAGTATACTTGAGCAGGACTTTGGGCGATTAAACACTTGACTGACGATTTTTCTCAAGGTACTCTTCCACGCCTCATCAATCCATGCGCACACTTCTAGTAAACTGGCCCACTTTGTATGTCCCACAGGGACTCCCTATTAAGCCAGTCCGTGTTTATCTTACCGAGCTTGATAGCTTCAGTCGCTTAAGTGCGGCCAGTATCCAGTATTCGGGAGATAGTGGGTTCGAACCCCACTGTCGGCAGCCTTGAAGATGGGTTTCCCACGGACGTTTCCTACCCACTCCTAGCCCTTTCCTGTTTCCATAAGACCTATCTGTGTTGGTGCGACGTAAAGCAACTTGTAAATCTCGTGTTTATCTTTCTCAGCTTATCCTTGAATAGCTTGTTGATGCGCACATCAAGGTGTTGAAGAATTGAAGTCATCCCACCTGGAATGGCAGCTTAGTCATTTTACTCTCTTTTAACTGTCTCTTTACCACCTCTGTTGTATGACCCGTGTATGAATCCAAGACAAGGAGACTAGGAAAACCTAATAAATCACTAGGACGATGTTGCTACACCGAACACACCCATTCTTCAGTAAACCACTTCGTTCATAGGCTCGTAAAATAACGCTTTTCAGAAATGTTCCCGCTTTGGGCCTGGTCTAGAAGACTTAGAATAACAGCTGAGTGGATTCTTTGCACTGATCATCACCTCATAATCTACAGGCCTTTGGGCTGAGCAGCGGTCGTTTGGTAGGCCAAGTCCCATCAGGGATGCAGCGCCATGTAGCTGTGTTTTGTTTTCCGACATTGGCAGTGCCTTGCATGTAAACACAATGAAAGGAGGCAGTATATGTCCATTGGCAGTACATGCAAGCATAACTGTCATGTCAATTTTTTTGTCCACAAGCAATTTCATGAACCTTGATTTGAATAATTTTAGCATTTATTTGTAGGCATTTCTGATGTTGCTCTTTCACAGAGTCAGTTAGCACCACTTTTCACCTCTGTCGTCAGGATTTTCACTTCCTTCTTCTCCTTTTCTTTTACAGTGTAGTTTGCAAGCATATCGAAATATGTGGGAGTTTGGTCAGCATTTTCTATCTAACTGAGAGGATCCCTAGCTCATGAATAGTTGAACCCAATGGCAACTTGCTTTAAAATTGTCAAATTTTTGTTCTCGAGCAATTTCACGAGCATTAATTGGAATAATTTCGACATTCACTGGTAGGCATTTCTGGTATGACGAATGTGAACACCCTCTTGAGAGTTGGTAAACAGATAGAAGTAGTCATGGAATTGGGGAAGTATCAAATCAAGATCCTTGCAGTACAAGAGACAACATTTCTTCCAGATGAAATATCTACAGTGAGTAACTACAGGATATTAAAAGGATTAGCTATCAGGGAATATATGTAGAGCAGGTAATAGAAGAAAACACCAATTTTAGGAACTGCCTTCTTTGTTTGTAAAACAATAACAGATGCCATTATTGAATTTAGATCACTGCCGTGGCTTTCATTCTTAACTCTGAAGAGTGGAAATAACTTGTACGTAATTTTTAATGGGCATGCCTTGATATTGAAGACAACAAAAAAGAACCCTGACGAAGTCGAAGAATTCTAGTCTTTGCTGGGAAAAGAGTTATTATAAAAACACCTGATCATATGGTTAAAAATAATGGGTGACTTCAGTGTGTAAGTCAGGAAGGAAAGAAAATATAAGTAAGGCAACTTCCCTGGACACAAGAGAACCAACAAGAAATGAAGCCTGGAATAAATGGTATTCAAATAAAAAACACTTTGAATAATACAAGGAACAGAGAAAATGCACATCCAAAACCATTGGGAATGCTGACACTTTCAACACTATTTACACTAATTATTTACACTCAATAGCTATAACAAATGACTGGAGAAAAAATTGAAAAAACTATTTCAGGATGGTCACTTATAGTTGCCGGCACACAGATTGTACAGCGGTCGCCGAGTGTTGACTACGAGCTTCTCAAATTCCCCGAGCATGGAACCTGAGATGATGTAGATGTTGATTCCCATACAGACTCACTGGCATATTTGCAATGCTCATACTTCAGCTGTATGGTATAGCCTGAAGCAAGGAGAGGGGCACAAAGCGACATTGCAAACTACACAATAATACTGAGTGTCCCGCAGCTGGCCTTTCGCCACGCAAACAACGCATCTCTTAAGGCGGAAACACATTGTTGTCACTTCATGCGAGTTCGCGCGTATCGTGACGCAATCGAACCTGGCAAGAAAGATGTGCTATGCCTTTTCCACACTGTATGAAATGTACAATGATCACACTGCACTCATGTCACGGCTGTTGACGTCAGCTGACGTCATTGTGACGTAGAATCTGGTGACAGCGCTCTTCACGTGGAGCACAATTTTCTGCTCTTGCACATATCTGGCGACGTGAAGTGCGAATAGAAGCAGTTTCTTTTAGGATATGGAAGGAATGTTAATTGAATTGGTGCGGGTGCATGAGAATCTGTATGACATAGGTTCGATTAACTATAGAAATCAGTAAATGTGGCAGGAGGCATGGTACAGAATAGGAAAGGAATTTAGATCACACAGACTAGTTTTAATAGGGATTAATTTGTTGAAAACAATCCATAATTGTGCTTATGATTGTTATCCCAATAATAATAATAATAATAATAATAATAATAATAATAATAATAAATGAAATGGCGTATGGCTTTTAGTGTTGGGAGTGGCTGAGGACAAGTTCGGCTCGCCAGGTGCAAGTTTTTGATTTGACACCCGTAGGCGACCTGCACGTCGTGATGAGGATGAAGGCGCATACACCAGCCCCCGTGCCAATGAAATGAACCAATGATGGTTAAAATTCCCGATCCTGCCGGGAATCAAACCCGGGACCCCTGTGACCAAAGGCCAGCACGCTAACCATTTAGCTACGGAGCAGTAAATAATAATAATAATAATAATAATAATAAATTAAGTCCTACACAAATTACAAATACAAATTATCCTGGTGAATTAGAGATCAGCGGGCGAGTTGGCCGTGCGGTTAGAGTCGTGCAGCTGTGAGCTCGCATCCGGGAGATAGTGGGTTCGAACTCCACTGTAGGCAGCCCTGAAGATGGTTTTTCGTTGTGTCCCATTTTCACACCAGGCAAATGGTGGGGCTGTACCTTAAGGCCACGGCCGCTTCCTTACCACTCCTAGTCCTTCCCTGTCTCATCGTCACCATAAGACCTATTTGTGTCGCTGCGACGTAAGGCAAAAGAAAAAAAGATTAGATATCCAGTTCATTTCTTCTTTGTTCAATGTGTTCTTCCATGACGAACTGTTGGTAATTGCCATGGCACAGAGCCCTCAAATGAGTCGAATTATTTTTTGAAATTTTCCCATACTGAAATGCTTATGTAGGATTCCTCCGAATATATTGCAAATGCAGAGCGTATTTCGGCCAACAATTTCATCCTTGATGAGATTATGTAAGTAGTTGAATTCATTTTTTTTATCAGCCTGAAGTACATCTGAAATTTTTCTGGATGCCCATTTAGCTCCTTTACTAAATTGTGATATTCACCGCAAATTACTTTCATGCACCCACAGTCGTTTGCGACGGACAGTACTCGTGGCAACAGAAACATCACAGGCAATTAATCAGAATCCGATGAATTGGATGTACCATCGTAGTTTGCCATCGGACGAAGTATACTGTGATGTGTGAATGTGAGGACAGTGTGTTTCCTGTCTTCACGCCGCATGCAGTGACATCATCAACCTCCCCTCCACGCTGACTCAGCTCAGAGATGGTTCACGTGAAGTGACAGCAGTGTGTTTCCGCCTTTATTTGCATGCAGTCTTGATTTTGAGGCTGGATTGAAATCTGGAAAATGCCTTCCCGAGAATCGAGTTGACAAGTCGACAGGTGCGGGTCTCACTGATCGAATTGGCAAGGCTGCATTAGGAGTAGCGTTCGCATACTTCTGAAATAGTTTCTGCACAATTTGAATACGAAACTTCATCTGAGTGAATTTACCGCCATGTTTCTTCTATGTCACGAAAGCATTGAACACTGTTACGTCGAGTAAGTGTCTAAAAATCTTGTAATATTTCTTGATTCTTTTTCTTGCTGTACTGTATGGCACGATACATTGGTCCGATAAGTCCACCTCTCCCATTGAGTCATTGTACTCAATACATACAGATGGCTTCTCTCTGGTTTCTCCTTTCTTGTTTAGAACAGTGCCCATTTCTGTGTCATGATTACTAATCAGCATGAAGACATCTCTCTTGTCTTTCCCCATCAAGGCCTGAGTTTGTTTTTATAGGCAAAAGCCACCTCCCCTTTTTTTCTCAAATTTTTCCCCATGATGTCTTTCGGAAGATTTTTTTCTGTTAGATTTTACAGTACTGACAGTGTCTGTCTGAAACTCTTTGAGCTGATCGAAGAGTTCTGGGCTACTGTAATAATTAGCTAGAGCTATGAGGTATCCCTTATTTAGAAGAGGTTCGGCTAGAGCAAACATAACTTTCGAGGGTTTGGTATACTGAGAAATATTAACCCCACAAACCTCATTTACTAGCTCAGTTTCCTTGCCTGTGTACCACAGGATATTCCACACATATCCTGTTTTAGCCTCACGTAATTTAAAAGATTCCATCCCAAAACGGGCTTTCTTCTTCGGAATGTACATTTTCTACCCCAAGCGACCTTTCCAAAGCTTTCGTCAATTGATAGACGATCATCTGGCAAATAGAAAATTTTAAATTTTGATACAAGAATGTCTAAAACTTTTAATTATTATATCATGTCGTCCATCTCGTACATTAGGGGCCAATGACCTTAGATGTTAGGCCCCTTTAAACAAGCATCATCATCATCATCACCACCATCATTCAGCGTTAATGCAAAAAGTGTGAAGTATTGTTCAGAAATTAAGTAGTGCAAAGAGGGGTGAATTTTTCAAATGTGTGTGATCATTGAGGTTGACTTGGCTAGCTTTTTTTTTAAATTTTATTTTTGTATGTAAATTTCAATACCGTCTTTAATATTAGGTAATTTGCTTTTATTTTTTATGTGTAAAATGTTTAGGTCTATGTCGATGTCTTCGAAGTCGTGCGTTGTAAGATACGTGTTCACCGAAGGCTGAGTGTCTAATAACTTTATTTGTTTTTTGCACCTAGTATGGAATTAAGTTTCGTTTGGCTGATGTACATGGCATTACAATTTGGTTCTTGGCATTAGAGTTCATAAATTCCTGATTTCGCAAAATGGTCTCTTTTATTTAGATCACATTTATCAATGTGTTTTGATAATGAGCTGTTTGTTTTGAATGCTGTTTTAAATCCTCCCGTTTTTAAGTTTGCAGGAAAAACAAAAAATGGAATTGTGAATAAAATATCGCACTGAACAAATCAATTTGTCGTTTTATTTAATAGATGGCCTATCACAATTATTACACTCTTAAGAGAACTGATATATTTAATGAGGGATTAGAGAATTAATTATGTTAATAACACATACCATAGTTCGTTTCGCCTGTTGCTGTCGAAATTTAACATAGTCCAGGTAACTTAATTGGTCCGTTATGGGAATCAATATCATCAGGTAACTTACTCGTGAAAAACATGTATTTTTACCACAAAATTATTATTTATTGATCAAATAAATGAAAATTAATATGAAGTAGGCTAAACTATGTCAATTATTTTATTACATAATAATCACTCAATTGAAGGGAAATTACACTATTAGAACAAAAATAAAAATATTGTTAGGATGCTAAGTGTCTTTGAAAGGAAAAGTTGTGGGGACAAATATTTCAAAACATGTTCAAATCATTTCACAACATGACTGAATCATCACTACTTGAGGTTGGCCACATTCATCGTAAAACAGTTTTGTGTCTACTCCTTAAATGTATTTCATCAATTTTTTTAATATCTTTGAATTTTCATCTTCCAATTTTCCTTTTTTATATGTCGCTGACATACTTCCTTTCTTCTCATGATGAAGAATGTTGGTATGAGTTTTCTCCCCTTAGAATACTGCGCACATAGTTCCTTTCTACACAGGACAGTGCATCTTGGTCAAGTTAATTTGTGAAAGTACAAAAAAGTGACTTGTTCCTTTCTCCACAGACCATTTTATATGGGTCCATGAGCTTGTTGAAGGTGATAAATAATATTACAAAAGTACTGATTAAGAAGGGTAGCCCTTACATCTGAGTTTTATAAATTTTACAGAACTCGTTGATTAGGATTTTGACTAAGAACTTCAAAAACTAGTGACTTTTTTTTTTCTTTTTCTGTATTAAGCTGACAATAAGTCCTAAAACTAGGCATTATAGATTCAGGAGGGAGCGGCAGAAATAAAATGATGTAGAAATACAAACAGAAAGAAAAAGAAAAAATGCGGTATAAATAGTTACAGCGCACTGAGTGTGTAAACATTAGGATGAATGTAAATGATGTGTCTATTTTATTCTTACGCTCTCCTTACATGATTTTGTAGTAATGTTTAGGTGATGAAACAACACAGAACACACTGGTAATGGCGGTATGTTGCGGCCTGTGTCGGGCATTGATAGAATTGCACCGGATTTTCAAATTCTCGCTGCCAGTTAACAGGATAGTGAACTAGAATGAAGCACATGATCGATTTTTGGCTCAATAGAACTTTCTGGATGATCAATTGCCAGATAAAACAGCATCTACTGTACTAATCTGATGAATGTCATGAACCTAATAATTTGACATTTTAAAATGCAAGTTGCTGCAGTTGCAGTATCAGACAATTTTTTTAAAATTTTCTTTTCTTTTTTCATTGTTTACTTGTTTTTTTTCCTCTATACTTTTTCCTTGCCTAGTTTTATTGCATTGCTTGTATTTTCTGTTTAACTTGTGACTGTATTTTGTTTCAGAATTTTCCTGGAGCTCCTTCAAAACCAGGACATCCATCTCAGGCCAATAGCTACCCACCAGGTGGATTTCACCCAACACTGAATGGTGGACCATCTCCTTCTCCCAGCCCAGGACTGGATCAGTCATCTCTGCAGCAGAAGCCAATGCCACCATCTACACAGTATATGAATGGTGCTATGAGTCCACAGTCTCATCCTGGACGAGGCCCATTGCAAGGTCAAATGGCTGGAATGCCACCTATGTCTCAACAAGGGAGCATGCCACCTCAGCCAGGAGGCATGCAGGGTCCACCTGGAAGTATGCCACCTCAACCAGGAGGCATGCAGGGTCCACCTGGAAGTATGCCACCTCAGCCAGGAGGCATGCATGGTCCACCTGGAAGTATGCCACCTCAACCAGGAGGCATGCATGGTCCACCTGGAAGTATGCCACCTCAACCAGGAGGTATGCATGGTCCACCTGGAAGTATGCCACCTCAGCCAGGAGGTATGCAAGCTCCACCAGGAAGTATGCCGCCACCTCCGAGCAGTATGTCATCTCAGCAGGGTGGTAGTATGCCACCTCAACCAGGCAGCTTACCTCCTCAGTCAGGTGGTATGCCACCGCAGCCAGGCAGCTTGCCTCCACCTCAGCGTAATAGCATGCCTCAACAGCCCAGCGGATTTCCTCCCCAGCATGGTAGTATGCCACCTCAACCGGGTGGTATGCATCCCCAACATGGCAGCATGCCCCCTATGCCAGGTAGCATGCCTCCACCACATAGTGGCATGCCGCCTCAGCCTGGTGGAATGCCTCCACAGCATGGCAGTATGCCACCTCAACATGGTGGTATGCCACCTCAACCAGGTGGCATGCCACAGCATAGTGGAATGCCTCCTCAGCCAGGCAGTATGCCGCCGCGTAGTGGATCAATGACACAGCCACCACAGCCTGGAGGTCCTATGATGTCACAGCCACCAGGTGGCATGCCGCCACAACCTGGTGGAGGACCGCAGTATCCGTCCATGGGACAGATGCCTCCTGTAAGTATATACTGTTGAATCCTTTTTAATATGACCGGGAGGATTTTATATTTTTGACTCCAGAGTGCTTTAAAATGAGGGCTCATGGGAATAATTTAACAAATTATACATAATGACTATTAATAATAATGTTATTTGCTTTATGTCCCACTAACTACTTTTATGGTTTTCGGAGATGCCAGAATTTAGTCCTGCAGGAGTTCTTTTACGTGCCAGTAAATCTACCGACATGGTGACGTATTTGAGCACTTTCAGTTACCACCAGACTGAGCCAGGATCGAACCTGCCAAGTTGGGATCAGAAGGCCAGCGCCTCAACCATCTGAGCCACTCAGCCCGGCATAATGACTATTGTATACCTAATTAATTTTGTTGATTAATTTAATTAATAAATCAATTTATATGGTACTTGGTATTGAGAAGGATTCATTCAGCTGAGAAAGTATGCAGTATTATAAATGAAGTAAATTAACACAACCACCGCTGCGATTTCGGTATCCTTTAGAATTGCGGCTGAATCACATATGACCCACCTTTTCTGTAATTATTAATGGATGGATGGAGATTGGTAACTGTCGAACAGACTGTTACATATGCTACATGTTTTATATTTAACATGCGTACATTATTTTGATATGAAATATTAATATAAAATAATACTAATAATAAGGAAACTGAAAGACATTAGTGTAGCCTACCTTTACTGGCTAATATCACATGATGTGTATGCGTCCGCCCTTAGTTGTGCATTTGCTGCAGATAGTTTTCTTACAGATGCAGCATTTCACAAATGATTTGTCTTCTGTCCAGGCTACTTGACAACGTTCGTAGTTATGAGTTTTTTTGTGATTGTTCATCAGACTAAACTTCTGCAGGTTCCTCTTCTGATATGTTGCTCTGAATGTCAATAATTTTTGTTTTAGTAATTATTCAACGGTGCACAGCTATTGTCAACTCTTCACACACTTTTTGTACAATGATACTGCAAGATTAAAATGCTTCTGCACTAAACAGTTTACAACCAGCATCCAATTAATCCTCTTTGACTGAATTAGGCCAAAAATGTAATTGAAGGGGAAAATCAGAAAACAGCAGCTCTCATACTTCAGTTGTATAATGATTGCTGGTTCTATAGAAATATTATTAGGCTGAGATGTCCGACATTAGAGATCTTGCATCGTGAGCCCAAGTTGGTAGGTTTGATCTCAGTTCAGTCTGGTGGTATTTGAAGATGAAAAATATGCTGGCCTCATATTGGTAGATTTATTAGCATGTAAAAATATAGACACCTCAGCATCTCTGAAATCCATTAAAGTATTGAGTGGGACTTAAAACCAGTAATATTGTCATTATACTAGTGCATGTGTTCATGACTTAACTGTCAAGCTTTGTTCTTCTGGGATATTGGCCATGTTGGCATTTTAAATATGCTGTTTCAACCCCTGTACAGTAGCCCTTGTCAAGATGAGGTTATAAATATGTTGATGTTTCGACTACTATTCATTATCTCTTGTCAAGATAAAATACAAGTACTGTTTGTTGATGTTTTATGGATTGTATGTAACCAGATAGATTACATCGTTTGCAGTCATGACCTGCTCAAACAGTTTGTTGATTGTAAAATCCTTCCAGATGAACCTTTCTTATCACAGTATAGGCTTCTTATGGGCGAGTTAAAGCTATGTCATCTGCATACTGAAGCCACCTTGCCAGAGAAGATCAAATGGTTTAAACTGAAGGAGATGCAGACAGCCCAGCTGTTAATTGATGACATCAAATTCTATTTTGCCAAGGACCTAGAGGCAAATAACTTTGATAGCCCAGACTATATATGACAACATTGCCAGAGTTATTGCACAGAGAAAGCAAGGCAGCTTCTTTACGCCTCGAAAGGGAGGTTGATCACCGAGAAGACATGCTTGTGGAAAGACAAAGTCCAAGATGCACTGCAGGGAGAAGAAAACTGTTTTCAAGGAGTGGTGGAAGTCTACAAACAGCCAGGATGGGCCACGCCTGAGGATGAGGTACAAGGTCAAAACTTGTAAAGACAGCATTTGCAGAAGCTAAGGGAGAAGCAATGCAAGGCTTGTACAAAGACCTGGAGTTGCCAGAAGATGTAAAACAAATCTATAAAGTTGCCATGCAACATAACAAGCCCTCCAAGGACCAAGTCACCACCTGATGTGTCCACAACAATGTGAGAGAGAAGAAATCCAGCAAGTATAGCTGTACTTGTATAAGGGTTACAGTGAAGATGAATGTATGCCTACCACTTGGTCCTGTTTCGTAACACAGGGTCAAGGATGAGGTATGATGAAGTGGTGTATTTTTATGGTCGGGTGCCCTTCCTGATGCCAACCTCATTCTAGGAGCTAATGAATATGAAATAAATGGTAGTGAATGAAATTGGGTAAGGAGGTGGAACTAATCAGCTGTGGCCTATGGATAGGAACTGTCCTGGCATTTTCCTAGAGGTGAAAATGGGAAAATACTGAAAACCATTCTCAGGACAGCTGATGGGGTTTGAACGTACTCGTCCCCGAATGCAAAGCTTGGCTCCATAGCTGTAGCACATTAATACACATGACCATTCCACTCGGTAGGAATTACCGTCAAGATATAGCCTCATAATCAGTTTTTCCAAACAATATTTAAATAATATTTTGAATTTAAAATGTCTTTTATTCATTGATTCAATGATTTTCATGATTTTCCTAAGGTGGTGGCTATCTCCGAATGGAAACGTTTATTTCATTTGTAATTTATCATACTATACAAATGCTGTTTGACAAATTGGAGAGAGTTCCTGAAGTTGTTGATGGCAGTTTCTTCCAGTTCCAAAACACTAATGCCAAAACCCCAAAAGAAGTTCATGCAGAATTTAGATACTACTTCTCGAGCATCAGATGGTAGTTCAATCACTTCCCATTTCTGGAACAGAATATTGTATTTTTCCTTCAGATGTTTAAAGCATTTGAATTGATAACGAAGCTGACCTTGCTGGACTAAGTGGCTCAGACGGTTGAGGCAATGACCTTCTGACTCCAACTTGGCAGGTTCAATCCTGGCTCAGTACGATGGTATTTGAAGGTGCTCAAATACGTCAGCCTGTGTCGGTAGATTTACTAGCACATGAACTCCTGCGGGACAAAATTCCGGCACCTCAGCATCTCCAAAAACCATAAAAGTAGTTAGTGGGACGTAAAGCCAATAACATTATTATTCAAAGCCGACCTTCTGTCTGTCTATTGCTTCAGCACAATCTCGCAGATCAAGGGCATCGCAACCGTTGGAGGGAGTACATCAGTGAGTTGCTCTATGAAGCATTCCCATGGATGTAGCAATTCCACAGCTTTCTCTTCAGGGATCTGTACCCAATTCCACAGCTTCCTCTTCAGGGATCTGTACCCAAGATCACCCCAGCTGAAACCCAAAAAGACATGTCAAAAATAAACAATGGCAAATCTGTGGGGTCTGATGACATTCCACCTAAGCAGTGGAAGGCTCTGGGTGCACAAGGAAATGTCTAGATGGGTAAGATTTTTAATAAGGCCCTTACTGGTGCTCCCATGCCAGACCTGTTTCATCAAAGCTAACTTGTGCCCATCTTCAAGCAGAGGAGACACATCACAGTCTGTGGGAACTTCAGAGACATCAAACTCAGTTCACACACCTTGAACATTTGGGAGCTTGTCAATATAACATCAGGAATATCATCAATGTTGATCAGAACCAGTCCGGTTTAACATTTGGTATGCCAGCACAAGTGATGCAATTCAGGCTACAAATCATGGCGGAGAAGCACTATGTTCTATGTAAGGATCTCCACATGATGTTCATCAACCTGGAGAAAGTCCTTGAGCACGTTCCCAGAGACATCGTCTGAGTGATGTTGTGACACCGAAACTTTTTTTGAGGAGTGTGTGAGGCTGATTCAGGATATGTATGTTCATCTCTCTACCAAAGGGAAAGCTGGTCCATGTGTGTCTGAAAGTTTTCCTGTAGAAGACTATCTGCATCAGGGATTCGCTCTGTGTCCAGTTTCATTCAACATGTCATTAACTACTTGACAGAGCACTACTTGATACCACAACTACCATAGATTTTGATATATATATGGCTGATATCATTCTGGTCGCGTGAACAGGTCGAGGCAATCTTTTAAAAATAGAGAGCATTGCTGGAGAGAATGTACGCAGGATCAGCTTCAGGCTCCTTTCACACGGTCCACTTGCTTTCCACGTCACTCCACTCCACTTTTCAGACACTCTGTTTATCCTTGCTGTCTACTTCCGTCAATTTGCCGGCAACTTCTAGTCCCCACCACATATTATGCGTCTCGGTTTGAATCTGGACCATGGACGTGAACATTATCTATGGGATTTATATTCTTACGAAAAGAAGTTTGAGGTGAAAGAAGAGTACTAAGGTTCATTGGGTCCATCCATTGCGTTCACATCACCTAGAACGAGGTGTTCTTCTAGATGAATGTACCAGTGATCCAAAAATGTTCTTTAATTACTTTCGTATGAGTGGGAATTTGTTTGATTAATTGTCAATCCTTGAAGCAAGTTTATAGCGTCAGGACACCAACATGAGAAAATGTATTCCACTGATATTTTGAGACAAAAACTTTGAAATTGTGGCGCACACAATGTTGAACGTCTGAACAAGCTAATCTGATTATTAGTGAGGTTCCGATTGCCGAGAGTGGAAGACACTTCAGGCCGGTTGACAGCAGCCTGCTGTTGACAAGATTGGAGGGAGGTTGCGCCACACAAAGTGTCTCGTGTGAATACTACGGACCTTTTTCTACAGCTCTAGTGGCGTGGCGTGGAAAGCAGTGGATCTTGTGAAAGGAGCATTAAGAAAACATTGTACACTAGCTGTAGTACCCAGCGTTGCCCGGATAGTTTTTGAATGTTTACATTTAATATTTGTATTACCAGTTAGTTGAGTGTGAAGTGAATGCTTATAGAATTCTTTTTGAGATGTTGATTTTACGACTTATCATGTAGTTTTAGAGTTATTTAGATGTATCTGACTTCAAGTTTTAGATTATTTAATTATCGAGTAAACACTAATC
Organism: Anabrus simplex; assembly: GCF_040414725.1. NCBI lineage: Eukaryota > Metazoa > Arthropoda > Insecta > Orthoptera > Tettigoniidae > Anabrus > Anabrus simplex. Next base: position 88,020,504 of record NC_090272.1, on the reverse strand, counting down.
TCGGTCATTTTATACTATTTACTTTTAAGCCCTTCTCAGCTCCTGCCTCGATGGAGGCTGAACGTGGACTTAAACGCTATCCACAGCGTCACAGTTTGTATCAGCGACACATAAGCAATGGGTTTCGACATTAATATTGGTTATTTTCCTTATTTTTGCACGTCAGCCCCTCTCATTCCCCAACACCAGCGGGGGCTAGGTGTATCTGACCTCCACAGTAATGTTTTCTATATAGTAAGTCATGTGTATACCAAGTTTGATTGAGAGATATGCTAGACCATACACACGTACATCCTTAAACTCGTCCCTTTGGACGTTTTCAGTTTTTTGCCAGTTCTCATCCGCCTGCCGAGTTGGACTGAGCTTTATCTTAAACGGCATCCAGAGTGTTACAGTTCATCTCAGCGACCCCGAAAACTATGGATTAGACACAAATTTCGGTTATTTTCGGTTAATATTTACATTTTGCCCCTACTTTAGAGGCTAGGAGTCTCTTACCCCTAGGGTATATTTCTCGAGACAGTAGGTCCAGTATACACACATGCGTCCATTCTCTCGGTCATTTTCGAAATTTTGTTTTTCACTTTTTCTCACCGCTATGCGAAAGGAGGCAGAAATTTGACTTCTAAAAAAATTGGAGCGTTACTATTCATCTCAGCGACCCCGAAAAGAATGGATTCGATACTATTTTCGATTATTTCTACACCTCATCCCGTCGTAGGTGTGCTAGGGTTGTCATACCTCCACGCACTTTGTCTCCTGATAATAAGTCATAAGTGACCAAGTTTGTTTGAAATTGTTCCCGTAGTCCCGAAACGTATGGATTCAACGCTAATATCGGTCATTTTCAGTCTTAATTACATTTCGTACCCTTATCTAAGGATTCAAGGGGTGTCTTTCCCCCTTAGTATTTTTTTCAGGTAATAGGTAATATTTGTATTAAGTTCTGCTGACAGTTATACTGGAACGTAGAAAAAAACATCCTTAATCTCGGTCATTTGGATATTTTCTGTTCTTGACTCCTTCTCACCCGCCTGGCAATTGGGGATCAACTTGGACTTAAACGACAACCGGAGTGTCACTCCTCATTTAAGCGACACTTTAAACCATGGATGTGACATTATTTTCGATTATTTTATATCTAACTCCCTTCCTAACCACTCACCAAAAAAGGGGCCTTAATATGGACCTTAAAAGTCCAGAGTGCCACTATTCACCTCAGCGACCCTAAAAACTGTGGATTCGACACTAATTACGATTATTTTTATATATCACTACCCCTTGCCCCCCACCCTAGAGGGGGCTGAACTTGAAATTAATAATTTCCCGGGATGTCACTGTTCATCTAAGCGACCCCGAAAAGTATGGATTCGACACTATTTTCGTTTATTTTTATTTATGACCCCCCTTGAACCCCACCCCTAATGGTTCCTGGGGTGTCTTATCCCCACGTGGTTTGTCTCTTGATACTAAAAATCCGGAGTGTCGCTATTCACTTTGGCGACCCCGAAAACTACGTATTCGCCACAATTTTCGATTACATGTATATATCACTTCCCCTCGCCCCCACGCCAAAGGGTCTGAACTTGGACTTAAAAAAATTGGAGTGTCACTATTCCTCACAGCAACCCAAAAAGGTATGTACTTTGATGATTTTCATATCTCAATCCCCCCGCCCCCCACCCCTAATGGTTCCTGGGGTGTCTCATTCCCACGTGGTTTGTCTCCTGATAGTAAAAATCATCTCAGCGACCCCGAAGAGTACTCGACATTCTTTTCGATTATTTTTATACATCACTCCCCCCTTGTCCCCCACCCTAAAGGGGGTTGAACTTGGAATTTAAAAATTCCCGGGATGTCACTATTCACCTAAGCGACCACGAAAAGTATGGACTCGACACTATTTTCGATTATGTGTATATATCATTCCCCCCTCGCCTCCACCCCAAAGGGGGCTGAACTTGGACTTTAAAAAAATTTGGAGTGTAACTATTCATCCCAGCGACCCCGAAAAGTATGGATTTGACACTATTTTCGTTTATTTTTATATATGACCCCCCTCGCCCCCGCCCCTAAGGGTTCCTGGGGTGTCTTACCCCCACGTGGTTTGTCTCCTGATACCAAAAATCCGGAGTGTCGCTATTCACTTTGGCGACCCCGAAAACTATGTATTCGACATTATTTTCGATTATTTATATATATCACTCCCCCCTCGCCCCCACCCCAAAGGGGCTGAACTTGGACTTTGAAAAAATTGGAGTGTCACTATTCATCTCAGCGATCCCAAAAAGTATGGATTCGACACTATTTTCATTTATTTTTATATATGACCCCCCTCGCCCCCCCCCCCCCGTCCCCAGGGGTGTTTGGGATGTCTTACCACCACGCGGTTTGTCTCCTGATACCAAGTCATAAGTGTATCAAATTTGGTTGAAATCGCTCCAATGGTTTGGGAGGAGATGTGGTACAAACCCACCCACCCACATACATACAATGACTTTTATATATATATATATATAGATGTTCTGCAATTTTGCAGATCCAGAGTTGCTTGGTCCACACAACACTTGTCTTCCTAGCTGGTGACTGACAGGGTAAGTTATCTCTGTCATTACCACTGATGCCAATTAACAACAGTGTTAAGCATCTGATCAGTGTTGGCTGGATGAAATAGTGATCACTGGAATGAAATGAAATGGCGTATGGCTTTTAGTGCCGGGAGATCCCAGAACGGGTTCGGCTCGCGAGGTGCAGGTCTTTTGATTTGACTCCCGTAGGTGACCTGCGCGTCGTAATGAGGATGAAATGCTGATGAAGACAACACATACACCCAGCCCCCGTGCCAGGGAAATTAACCAATGATGGTTAAAATTCCCGACCCTGCCGAGAACCGATCTCGGGACCCCTGTGACCAAAGGCCAGCACGCTAACCATTTAGCCATGGAGCCGGACATAGTGATCAGTGATAGGTTTCTTTTGTGACAGCCTGATACTCATAAAGTGGATTGTCAGACCTACCTTCATGTATGACTCCAAATGCTGGGCAAGGCAGAAGAAGCACAATCAGCAAATGAACATCACAGATATGCGAATGCTGCAGTGGTTGCAGGTGTTATGTTAATCGACCAATTGTTAATTAGCACGTGTGAAAATCCTTCAGAATCACTGCTATTGGCAAGGAAATGGAGGAAAGATAACTTTGTTGGTACAGACACATCAAGCGGCATGATTACAATCATCTTATGTAGAAAACTCTTGCCATCACAGAACCAAGGAGAGGCTGAGGGCATCCAAGAGCAACATGATAACGAGCAGCTAAAATCACCTTTACCATTTCACTCCAGCATAGCAAGAGTGGGGTGGTTGGTCTTGCCCGCAGTAAGGGATACTATCTGCTCTCCACTTTCTCACTAGTATTTGTTCACTCTGTTAAGACATGAGATGTTAACTAAGTTTTTCTATTTTAACATATAATTCGATCATATATCATTTTAGGTATTTTCATTCATACAGACTTCCCATCCTCCTTTTAGATCCAAGGCATTGGGCGTGGCACTGGCAGAGTTAAGTCCTTCGTATCATCATCTCTTTCTAAGTCATGAAGTCATGACCCAGTATGAAGTACAACCTTCCTCTGCAGTATACAGTTTCTCCAGCATTATGGAATATGTTACCAGAATGCTTTGAAACTACCTATGGCAGCTGCTAAACGTTGGTAGTGAACAGCAGATAGACAGCAAAGTGATGAGTACAAAGGTCACTCAAACCCTTACATTTAAGTTTATGCCTCGGCATCGGGTGTGTCTACTAGTAACTACAGGTTCTCAAGACAGCGGCAGATATCACAAAGGTAAAACTTCTCCAGCAGTCTCTCGTAACAGCACGGAAAGATCAAATAACTCACAATTGCTACAGCAGTTCGCCAGCTTCCCGGCATGCTTCTCTCCCGACAGCTACAGCAGTTCATCGGAGTGAAAATCTTGATAAGGAAGGGCATCCCTGTTCCCCAGGTACAGAAGCAGAGGGAATGTGCTCTACAGATCAGAAGAGCTAAACCAGAGTGATGCTCAGGAGTGCTCACACTGCAGGCACAATTCAGCCAGGGCAAAGAAGAAAGATGATGTTGACAGTTCAATTTTTAGTTTTTATTTTAGGTAGAACCCATTTTTATTTTCAGTTTCATCTTAGTTAATATATAACTTCAAAGTCTTCCAGACTGTCGAAACGAATGCAAGATGTATAAAACTAGAAAACACCTGAGAAAGATCACAATAATGACAGGTTTCGTTCTTGAAAGAGCTTCATCAGATTCTGTCAAATAACACTTTTTATTATCATAAAAGTTAATATTTCATGATTGTAGCAGAGATGTTGTGGTATTTACTCATATATGTTGAGTACCCTCCCCTGCAAACCATGTGACCTTTCGGCGGCGGGCTTGTGCGTCCCATTGAAGCAGATAGCCGAGCCGTAGGTACAACTATATTGGATGGGTATCTGTCCTGAGACCAGACTAACGAATGGTTCATCAAAAGACGGGTAGCAGCCTTTCAGAAGTTCCAAGGGCGATAGTCTAGATGATTGACTGATATTTTCTTTTTATAATATTTAACATAGCCATGTTGAGACTGCTACCCGGCTGAAAGCAACGGAAAACTACAACCGTAACTAACTTTCGAGGGCATGCTACTCACTCTGTATGAATGATGTACTGATAATGGCTTCCACCCGAGTAAAATATTCCGGAGTTAAAATAGCTGCTCCCCCATTCGGATCTCCGGGTGGAGACTACATGCGAGGGGGCGATCATCAGGAAGATGGTTAGTGACATTCTGTGAGTTGGTGAGTGGAATTTTGAAGTTTGAATTGTGGTGGTAGGTTAGAGAATCTGAAAAGGGAAATTGATGGACTAAAGTTAGATGTACTGTAGTTGGTATAAGTGAAGTACGTTGGCTGGAAGAGCAGGATTTTTAGTCATGCAAATACAGAATTATCAACACAAAATCAAACTGGAAATGCAGGAGTTGGTTTGATAATGAATAAAATAATAGGGCAGCAAATAAGCTATTACGATCAGCATAGTGAAAGGATTATTGTGAGGATAGACACCAGGCCAATGCCCACCGCAATAGTGCAGGTCTATATGCCTACCAGTTCAGTGGATGATGATGAAATCGAAAGAACACATGAAGAGATAAGAGATTTAATACAATATGTAAAAGGTAAAGAGAATTTAATTGTGATGGGAGACTGTGCAGTGGTAGGCCAAGGAAGGGAAGATAATGCAGTAGGAGAATTTGGATTGAGACAGAGAAATAAAAGAGGAAATCAGCTGGTTGAATTCTGCACCCATCATATTTAGTCCTCACTAATACTTGGTTCAAAAATCACAAACGAAGGCTGTACACGTAGATGAGACCTGGAGACACTGGAAGGTATCAAATACACTTCATTATGATTAGGAAGAGATTTAGAAACAAGGTGTTGGATTGCAAGACTTTCCCAGGAGCAGACATAGGCAGTGACTACAACTTGCTGATCATGAAATATCATCTGAAGTTGAAGAAATTGAAGAAAGAAAGGAATGCAAGGAGATTGGATCTAGACAAGTTGAAAGAAAAGAGTGTGAGGGATTATTTCGAGGAACACGCTGCACAAGGACTAAATGAAAAGGCTGAAGGAAACATGATAGAGGAAGAATTACAGTTATGAAGAATGAGGTCAGTAGGGCTGCTAAAGAAAGGTCAGGAAGAAAGGAAAGGTCAAGTATGAATAAATGGATAACACGGGAGATACTAGACGTGATTGACGAACAACGAAAGTACAAGAATGCTAAAAATGAGGAGAGTAGAAAATAATAAAGGTGATGAAAGAATGAAGTAGAGAGAAAGTACAGGACAGCTAAAGAAAAATGGCTGAAATAGAAGTGCAAAGATGTTGAAAGTTGAATGGTTATAGGAAAGGTAGATGCTGCATACAGTAAAATCAAGGAAACCTTTGGAGAAAGGAAAACAAGGTGTATGAATATTAAGAGCTCAGATGGAAAACCACTTCTAGGGAAAGGTAGCATGAACATATCCAACAATTGTATCAAGGTAAAGAAGTAGTTCTGGAACAAAAAAATTAGTGGAAGCTGTTCACGAGTATAGGAATGCAGTACCTACTGGTACACCGCCGTGGCGACAGCTACACAACGTGAAATGTGCCAGGTAAGGCTATACAGTACTTCCTGTACACATTTGGTCCAGTGTCAGGATGTTGCCATTGTTGTGTCATGTTTGGTCTTGGCTAACAGTGGCCTCTAATCAGTGAGAACAGTTGGTTATCGTATGTCTTTTCAAATTAGCAAAGGGAATCTATTGAAGTAGTACATTTTTTAAGTGTGTTATACCCAAATGTGAAACATTATCCTTAAATTAATACCCTAAGTATGAAACTTCAACATTTGTCTGGAGATAGACTGCTAGAAGCTCTGTTATACAGGATGTTTCCAAACATGTCGGCAGTAATTGGAAGTTGGATCATAGTACACCCCAAAAGAACACAAATAGTCCTACGAACATATATCCTACGGTCGATTGTTTATTAGCTAGGCCTGTTTGAGTTATTAGCTAGCATGGGGGAGGAAGTTTGTATTCAGGGGTAAGTTTGGAGTCAAGCCTGCTGTTATGGACATTGCATTACTTTGCCAGTGTGTGGAACACTGTTGCCATTGAATACATGTTGTGTCTGGACTGTTTGAACATGTCCAACAATCGGGCATGCATTCAGGCGCATGGTGAACATTTTGAGCTTTTCTAGTATAGGAATGCAGTACCTGCTGGTACACCACCATGGCGACAGCAACTCAACTTGAAATGTGCCAGGTAAGGCTATACAGTACTTCAGTTGGAAAGTCTGTAACTTGTATATGATCAACCGTAGGACATATATTCATAGTGACTTTGTGTGTTACTGTGGGATATTTTATTCAACTCCCAATTACTTCCCACATGTTTGGGAACACACTGAACAAGAGCTAGCAGGAACCTGTTCGGTGATCGAGCAACACAACCACCTATGAAATTTAAGTCGATTAAGTTACCACTGAACTTCTGTGGTTGGATATTGAAAATGAATATTATACTGGTGCTCTTGGCAATCCTTCTTTTGGTTCTGATTTTTGACAGTGAGATTGGTTTCAACAGTAGTACCGCCATTCAAAGAATGTGGCAACATGGCCATCAGCCATTTCTGCTCAGCATCACATGTTGTTAGTCTGAGCAGGCACAGTGTTTTAATGGAATTTTTAAAACTTTATGTCATTTCTCAATGTGAAGTGTGATCTAAGTTCATTGAACCGATTGTTGCTTCCTTGACAGGACATGTACTCTGGAAACTCAGGATTCTCAGGGCCTCAGCAGCCTGTTGGTCCTGGTGGATACCCTAGTTCAGGGCCTCAAACACATCCTGGAATGCAGCCGCAGCAACCCAGGAGACTAGACCCAGACCAGATGCCAAGTCCTGTAAGTATGAAACTGCATTATGTTATGCTTGTTTCAATTTTATGTTCTTAAAATATAATGTTTCAAGGGTATTAGATAGACTGACAAACATTTAATTAGGATCTTCAATTGTAATTTCAGTTTTAAAGTTCGTTTAGTGAAATTATAAACATTAAAGGTTTATTTTATTGATTACAGAAAGTATAAATTTCTATAAGGTTTCATGGGTGAATAAGTCATGACAGGTGATGATAAAGAGCATTGCTTTATTTCGGTATCACTTCAATATTTTTTGACATAAGTACCAAAATTATTCAAGCATTTGTTATTATGAAAAATAAGAATATCCTTTCCTTACCATAAAAAGTGGTATCCTGTTCATTGAACACCTCTTATTGATTCAATATTACATGACTTCTCCCATTCCATTTTATCAGTGGCATTCATGAATGTGTCTAATGTTGATCGACATTCACTTCGCTCTTTGCCTTTCGTAGTTGTTACGGCTTCTTCAAATTCACAGCACCACTTCTTCACTTGTTGGACAGCCATTGCTTTCTCCATGTACAATCACAAACCTCCTGTGAATGTTGATAGGTTCTTTGTTTTTGCCTGCAGAAAATAGTTCACTATTCTGGCCTCCTCTTAGCACCACTCATTCTGTACCTTTGTCATTTTTTTTTTTACAACTGTCTCTATGCCGAGATTCAAGTTTCCTAACTTGTGTACCTGGGTACAATCTATCGGTGTGACTACAAACTGTTAGATACTTAAGTTGAAGTAAGTGAGCTTCATTACTTTGTTTCTGAACAATGAAACAGAAAATTACTTCTTACTTACCCTTCTTGTTAAGTCTAAATAACCGTAATTTTGCTGTCATTTAGCAAGTTGGCTACACAGTTAGGTCACGTAACGGTCAGCTTGGATTTAGAAGATAGTGGGTTCGAACCCCTCTGCCAGTAGCCCTGTAGATGGTTGTCTATGGTTTAACATTAAGAATTTCATTCTTCAGGTTCCGTATTGAATCAAGATTCACAATAAACAAAGCAAATAATAAGATCCACCTTTTCAATCTATTGAAAGGTGGATCTTATTATTTGCTTTGGTTATTGTCTATGGTTCCCATTTTCATACCAGGGAAATACTGGGCTTGCATGTTAATTAAGGCCACAGCTGCGTCCTTTGCAGTCCTAGTTCTTTCCTATCCCATTGTTGCCAAAAGACCTGTCTGTGCCAGTGCAGCGTAAAATAAATCTAAAAAATTTAAGGCCATTGGTAAGGACTGGCAATAAACAGAGAGGGACGACCAGTGAACATCATGCTCAGAAACCATCCACTAGAAAGTGTGGAAAACTTTACATACCTCGGCAGTGTAATATCTCAAGATACACTAGTCATAAAGGAGGTGGCAAATAGAGTGCAGAAGAGCTCCCAGTTTTACCACAAAGTATGAAGATTCCTCTAGGATCCCAAAGTACCAACAAAATAAAAGCTGGTGATGTTCAATCAGTACTTCGTACCAATCTTAACCTATGGTATTGAAACCTGCACCCTCACTAAGGACTCATGAAGGTTGCAGGCATCTGAGATGAAGTTCCTGAGGTCTACAATTGGAAAAACAAAACTGGACAAGTTAAAGAATGACATCGTTAGAAAGGAAGCTGGGATTGAGACATCGTTGTTAACCCTAGCATCATAAAGTCCCTCCAGGGTAACATGAATCATAAACTTTCGTCTGTCAGACTACCAAAAAGAAAAGCCCTTTAATAAGCATAAACACAACATTTTACACAAAATACAGAATATTAAACTTAAAACTACCACACATAGTGATGACAATACACTCTGGTCAGTTATTCATCAATAGGCACATTCAATGCACTGTTTTGCCTGGTGATCAAGACAAATGTGCTTCGGCATGTCTTACAAAGGAATCGGGTTATTCTTCTTTTCTTTGATGGACAAAACGCACAAACGTTTCTTCCTTCAGCAGTACCTGATTGAGGCTCTTCAGGAATGCCATCTTTTCCAAGAATTTCAGCAATGGTCCTCTTCAGGCTGCGCCGCAAAGTTGGTGTCTGAAGTCTCTCTTGCAGCTTTGGAGCCATTAGCATTTTGGATATATCCTTTGAAAACTCTCGCCTTGAAAGTGGCTTTTGGCCTTTTTGAACCATCTTATGCACATAAATAATGTATCCATTGGCAAGTGATGTATTAATCATACTATAAAAGATACACATTGGCCATCTCGTTTTTCTTGAAGAGGACATCAATGTTGACATTTCATCGAAAGTGTCCACGGCACCTTTAGTCCCATTGTAGTCTTCTGTCATGTCTTTTTCTGACTGGCTGCTATTGTTCCTACTTCATGGCATGTAGAAAGGAGGATTACATTCTTGTTTGGTTTTCCTTTATAGGATACCATTGTTTTTATACCATCATAACATGGAGGACCCAAGCTTTCTTCCCTTGACTGTTTTCATCTCTGGTGGTATCTGTGGCTTGTCTTTTCTCATTGTTCCAATAATTGTCAGGTTATGGTCACAATGCAGAGAATCAGCCAGACGAATTGAGGTGAACCAATTGTCGGTCATAATATTTCTCTTTGATGCATGTATTGGCCGGGTAATTTCATTCACGAAATACATTACCACTAATGTCTCCTGAAGAGAGTGGTTCTCTGTCTAATTCAGAAAACACTGCCGTTATCAATTCATTATCGTGCGCTAAATTTTTCCATTTCAGTATCCTATTAAGCTTGTGTATTACATACAACATTATACTGTAATAAACCAGATATTCACACTATTTACAGCTATGTACAAATCACAAATACTTTCACAAATCATAAACTTTCGTCTCTCAGATGAAGGTCATATTGCAGTGAACAAACAACTGGACCTTTATGCTTGAAACCAAGGTCAGCACTGATTGTTGATAGCCGGGGAAGAATAGATGGAGGGGGAAGGCACAGTTCATTAGCATCTGGAAATTACCGCGGAAACTACAGGGGTGCGTAGTCTGAGAGACGAAAGTTTATGATTCTAGGGTTAAATTGAGTCAGCATGTCCAGATTGAGGTGGTTTGGGCATGTAATGAGGGTGGATCCAACAAGGACAACTTATGTTAACTTGGAGAGACATGTGGCAGGAAACGGAAGGTGGGAAGATCAAGAACCCACCGGATGGACATAATAAAGATGGACATTACAGTTTGGAGAAGGGCCCTGGAGGACGTCATTAACAACAGAATGTATCTCGATAAGACAGAATGGAAGAGGCTCGCCAAGAGTACCCGGGAAACTGGAACTGTAAAATGATGATGATGATTATTATTATTAAGAATGGGTGTTGATGATGTAAACAGTATTAAAAAATGAACTTTCCTTCAGAAAATAATTGGTTGGACACAAACTTACAGAGCACATAATATAGGCCTGTAATACTGAATTATATGTTTTTTTTTAATTCACCTTAGTCTGAATTGGACTGGACTACAAATGTTATTCTCAGGTTGGAAACTAGGATCTGCGATTATCTGGCAACAAGCTTTTATACCTCATAAAGTTGCATTCTGCATCAACTGATGTAATTGGAACATACTTGAAGTGAAGAAAAGAAACTGTATGAAGCAGCTTCTTCAGAGTCAAAACCTTGCACTATACTTTTCATTACCTGCAAATTATCAAAATACAAGTACACATTTAACCTCATGCCCCAGCATGTGATTGTAGGTTGTATTAGTAACGCCATGTCCAGAGCTTCTGCTTTGAATTGTGTAACTGTCAATGGGGCTTTTAAGAATGCCTTCACCACGAGCCTGTTTACATTGGGATAATTTGCTCGCACTTCTTCACAACGTAGGCCATGTGCTAGGTATGTGACATGTATAATTTTAGAGTAAAGTGTCTTCAACGAATTACCTGTTCGTACTTTGTATGATACTGCGTCACTTAAAAATAAATGCACAATATAATGTTTTATGGCCTCAGGCCACAGAAGAAACATAGCACTGTCAATCAGTTCGGTTATTGTCAAGTAATTGGCCTTCTCTAATACTTTGGCAATCAATAAAAATGCTTGTCTGTCCAATTCGAATGTTCCAATCAGAACATTGGCTATATAACGCCCTGCAGTATCAGCGGTCATGTCCATAGAAACCCGTAGCTTCTTCTTATGAGTATTGCTTCTTATTTTATTTAGTGTTTCATCATAGCACTGCGGTAAATAATTATTATGTAAATTTGACTCGTCTGATATTTCTTGTTTTGTGTTTTTTTTTTTCTTCCAAAAATGGATGTATTTTTGTATTTAAGTGTAAATAGTGGTATATTTGGTGACACATCACACAATTCCTTACTAAACTGCGAGTTCTTGGTGCGTGTCAAAGCAACAGTAGGTTGCAAGCATTGAACTGCCAGTTACTGTATTAGCAAAATACTGTATTTACACGAATAATCCCCACATATTTTTAAAAAAATTTGGATGCACGAAATTGGGGTGCGGGTTTTCTTTGCGTCAAGGTTGCCAACACGCTCCTGGCTCACCTAGTTTTCGATGGCGAGTGTAGGCTACGGTTATGCTTTGTGCAACAGTAGATGGAAGATAATTGTCCCCATATGTCATATTTAAACAGAAAGCAATTCAGACTTTTAATTCTAAACTGACTTTACATTTTTTTAAATAGTACAGCATTTTAGAGAGTAATTTAAATTCAAAATTTCTCTGCGTCACGATAGAACGCGTCTTCCAGAACGTGCAGGGCTAGCTTTCTGCACTTTCACTCATTTCGGTGTGTCTATAGTGTGTTTCATACTTGAAAATAGAGTGAAATCAATTCTTTTGTATCCAGAGTTTTAAGGAACGCCACAATATCACGTAGTAGGCAGTACGCGGAAAAGCAGAATCCGCGAAAATTGCCGAGGGTTGGCATTTCTGAATTACAAGATGGTTGTTAATTCGAAATCACGTAATTGGAAGTCCAATTTCTGTATTATAAAGACTTTGAATTAACGAGGTTTTACTGTATTGCAAAACTAACACCAGATTTCGCCGGTGTGTCTATAAGTGTTTACATTGCACGAAAAGAATTATCCACTACCGGTCGTGTTACTGTCCAGTAAACAGAGACCACGTGTGAGAAGTGTTTTGGACATGGAGTGTGACGAACTTGTAATTTAGGAGAGGATTCTAGAGTAGAACGCAGCCGGGAAGGCGATGTGAAAAGGGTTGTGCAGTAACATTCACGTGCTTTGTAGTATGACGTGTTTTCTGCAGAGCCAATAGAATCATTTCAGTAAGAAGTGCCTTTTTGTGCGGGTCACGAGTGATTGTTTCGAGTTTTATTTCTAAATATCATAATCAACGAATTTTGGGAATTATTTGCGTGTGTACGATGAATCCAGGAAGGGCAAAAAGACAAGTATTGTATCGACAGGCGAGGGAAATAGTATTTCGGGTGTATTTTGTAAGCATGCAGCAGCAGCAGGCGTACAGAACATTTCACACCTCGAAATAAGATAGCACTCGCGTGTGGTATCGGCCTGTGAACAGTACTGGCCCATCCATTTATCTTCCTTAATATCTCGAAAATTTCCCTCTACACTTTCTCGGGGTTTGGTGTTAAAAATTAATTTAGACTTTCAGGAAACTTTTAAGCCCACGAAAAATATAGGTCATCGCTTTGGAATTCAAGATATAACTGGCTGAAAAAACGTTTACACTTTTGGGCTGTTTTGCTCTCTGCGCTTCACCTTTCATTTCTCTCAACTTCCATTTACCTTCTTTCGAAAATTTCCCTCAACACTTTCTCGGGGTTTGATGTTAAAAATTAATTTGGACTTTTAGGAAACTTTTAAGCTCACGAAAAATATAGGCCATCGCTTTGGAATTAAAGATATAACTCAATGAAAAAAACCTAGGCCTACTTGCTCATTTTCATGGAAAATATATTTCATAGCAGTGATGATGTATTTTTATCATCTCAGGCAAAGCAGCTATATCCGTAAATTTACATGTTCATATTTGTGTAAAGACCACGTGCACCTCGCGGAGTGATACGAAGTGTTTGTTTATGCCTGCGTTACCCTTTCAATGGAAGGAATTTTAGTTCATTTAATTTTTTTTTTTCAAAATGAGTCTTCCTAAAATGAGGGTGCGGGCATTATTCTACGGCAGGGATTATCCAGGTAAATACGATAATAATGTGCTGAAATGTTATATATCAATATTTGTATAAACTATCATTTAACATTTTTTGACATAATTTCATAAAATAATATGGTCATCATCATCATCATCATCATCATCATCATTATCATCATCATTTGCCCTTATCCAGCTCCTGTCGGGTCGGGGTATTTATGGCACTTCTCCATCTTCCTCTTTCCTTCCACCATTCCTCTTCCACAATCTTGTCCCAGTCTAAATTTCGTCGTCTTATGCCGCTCTTCACTGATTCAATCCACCTTGTTCTAGGTCTTCCTCTTGCTCTCTTGCCCTCGCACTTTGCCTTCAGCATCTGTCTTGGAATTCTATTCTCCTCCATCCTCTTTACATGTCCAAACCACCGTAGTTTATTCTTTTCACCTCTCTCATTTAGTTTTCCTATCCCAACTTCCTTCCTAACATCTTTAACATGATAAAACGTACAAAATGACCTAAAGCAACAAAATTCTTCAAAATTGACCTAATATTTTTTCAAAGTTGAAGAAAATGTTCTTAAAATTTTTAAAACCTAAAAAAAAGGATGTATTTGTAATCAGGGTGCCTTGAATAGAGTTCATATATATTGGAGCATTGCAGAAGAACATTCAGTAAAAGAAGGCATATCATTAACATCTGGGCTGTAGTCATTAGTATTAGATGGGAATCATTTGCACTGAAAACAGGTTTTTCAGATAAAAGAAATTGTGGGCATTAATTCATAGACACATGCTGCCATCATTGTTAATTATCTTTTTTGGATGTGTATGCATCTCTACAAGGTTAGTTGTCAAATAATTATGATGCTTACATACTCCCATGGCCCTCTGTGAGGAAAATAACCCCAAAATGTGTCAAAACAGCATCTTATATCCAGTATTCTAGTGCCTGGAAAGCATGTCTCTTAATATTAGGAGTAGCCATAATAAAATCTGTTAATAGATATAAAATACCTTATGGAAGTGGCATAATAATACCCTACGATGAAAATTATTGCAAAAGTGGTCCTCGTAAAATACATTTTCATCTGCTTGTGGATATTGCGAGAACTTTGAAAAGATGACGACCAGTTTCTGTTGCACCTGGGTGGTTACCACTAAATTAATTTCAGCCAACAAAATTATAAATAGAATTGAAGAATTGGTCGGTGGTGGTGGTGATTATTGTTTTAAGAGGAAATAAAACTAGGCAACTGGTTGATGCCGTGAAGGAGGAGGACTGAGCTGACACCACCTGGAAGGGAAGGATGGTACAGGTTGTTTTACAACTGAGGACTGAGAGTCAGGATTGGACTAGGTACGATGTCAAGAATGAAAATACAAGAATATGTTTAATTGGTAAAGTAGGTAAAAGATAGGATTCTTATTATGATCATTCAGTTCAAGAAGGGGTACTACACTACTATCATCGTATTGTAAGTCATTTCACTATTGTCACTATTAGTGTTTTATTTTATTGTACTCGTCGAGCTCTGTTAAAGACACCTCACAAAACGACCTATACATACACATTCCTGAGCCATACTAATTTTACTGCTCAGCAAACCGGTAATTTTTATATCCCATTTGGCGGCTGTTGCAATGAACCCAAGACAAAGCAGAAATATCAAGGCACATTGGAAACGTGCTGGACCCATAACCCAGAGGTCCATGGATCAAAATCATACTTTGCAACCATTTGCAACAAACCCAAGACCCAGCACGCACTGGTTAGAGATAAAAAACAATCGCAAGACTCAAGGCAAAGCAGAGATATCAAGACGCAGTACAAGAAACCGGAGTATTAATACAGGCCGATGTATTTTAATCAGGGCAGGCATCTGTAACAGCCTGAATTTGAATCCTGAAATCTGTCTAAGGTCAGATCATGCTACAAAATGAGAAGGCATTTATGGAACACATAGTTTTTAAAAACAGAAGGAAACATGTTAAATTAAAATTCAAGATAAATAAACAAGATCGTGAATGGAACAAGAAATGCCAACCAACTATCAAGATCGGTAGAAATATTAAACTCAACTGCCTTGCTTTTGCGGACGATTTAGCATTACTTGCAAATACAATAGAAGAGGCTAAATTTCAAATTGAACAACTAGAAATTATAGCTAAAAAAATGGGATTACAAATGTCATTTGAAAAAACAGAAATGATGCCAACTTTTAAAGTTGATTTACCAGTTATTCAGCTGAACAGTAATAAAGAGATTAAAATTGTTCAGAAATTCAAATATCTTGGGGAAATAATAACATGGAACACAAATGAAAAAGAAGCAATAGAACACAGAACAACTAAATTTAAACAAGCACAAAGACTTACCTGGCCAACCTATAAAAAAAATCTCTTTCGATAAACGCTAAGCTGAAACACTATAATTCCATAGTTAAACCAGAGGCAACCTATGCTAGTGAAACTTTATTCAAATTAAATGTAAAATCTACAACAGACAAATTACAGAAAACTGAGAGAAGAATTCTTAGAACAATTATTAATAAAAAACACCAAGTTGATGGACAGTGGAGATTGTTGCCTAACAACATTGTCTATCGTGAATGTGAATCAATAATATCTACAATGCGTAAAAGAAGAATTTCCTTTTTCTGTCACATATCAAGATTAGCAGACACCAGGATATTGAAACAACTATTCGATTACTTTTTGAAGAATAAAATCAATAATAATTGGTTCAAAGAAGTTCAGGACGATTTGGAAGAATTGGGTATAACTCGGCAACAAATCAAAGACAGAAAAGAGAAGAGGATTTTGAAGAACAAAAGCATAAGTCTCAAACTAAAAGCAGTTGAACGGAAACAATATACTATATCGGACACACAAAGGGCTTCCAGGTCGGAGAGGATGAAAAAGTTCTGGGAGAAGAAGAAGAAGAAATTAACTCAAATGTATTGATTTCAGTGCTCCAATGTGGGCGTAAAATATGTAAATAAATAAACAAGATGGGCCTCAAACAAAATGCAAGAAAAATACAGGGTTAGTTTAGGTAAGATGGTGGGCTATTCATATCATAATAATTTATTAAAATCCACTCGAAGTCAGCAGTAACCCAGCTGGCTTCAAACCAAATTACAATCATCAAGTTTGGTAACCACAGACATTACTATGAGAAAAGGGAGGTAAAATCCTTTAGCACAAGTTTTACACCAGCCCATTATGTGGACTCCAGAAAGAAGACAGTGCTCATGCAGATAAGCATATCATCACAGAATGTAAAAAAAACATCCCAACATAAAGAAAAGGGGAAAGTGACATAAAGGCAGGTCCAAATGTGGAGAGAAAATAGGATTGCCTGTGCAGTCAAACACCAAAATGGAGACCGTCTGAATATAATAAAAGGAAGGCAAACACACAGAGTTTCCATGGCGGCTCGCATAAATAAAAGGCAGAAGAAAGAAACATGGAGCCAGGGAAAAAGAACACGCACTGATCAGTTAATAATAATAAAATAATAATACGGTAATTGTACCGGAGGTACACCAACTCCGTACATTCATACTAAGCGCCTTTTAGAAGGCCATCTGTTATATGAACCGTGAAACTCATTTTGGAAGAAGTTCGAATGCTTATCATCAGATGTCTCTACTGTCGTCTGATGTGATCCTTCTGGTGCGAGGAGGAACAATCAATTTTCAAAGTAATTTTGTTGTGTCAAGGTTTTCAAAACTGAATTGTTTGTATTTTGTTTTTGGTGTTGTGAGGTTACTAGCACTTCTATCTCTTCCCGCCTGCTTAAAATTTTAGCCAATCACAAATTTTGGAATTTAATTTTGTAACCAATCAAAATTGTGTGTGTATTTAGGCTTCGGGCCAGAGAATTCTGGAACCTTCCTTTCTGCTATAAAAGCTGGGACCTTTTGGGCCGTGTTGTCTTTCAATCGCTCCAGTCAAGAGGTTTAGCGTGTGTTCATAAAAGGAGGCTGGGGGCTTGCCTCATCCATCTCCGGAAGGCCCACCAGCTCACGGTAACGGCAGACATCTTTTAATCATGTAGTAGTCTCAGAAAGCTAACTCGAGGGGAAGGTTTCAAAATCCTTTCTTAATGTAGTCTTTCAATGTAAATTTTCAATCAGGTCTAAGACCTTAGTCTAACTTAGGGAATAAAGAGTGTGATCCCTCTTGTATTCCCCTTCAACTCGATATTGAGGTGATTGTGATTTAAAATATTCCTTTTGTAATTTAAAACCTTTTCTCCATCTATTCACCTCCGTAGTATAGGCTTAGCCTCTGTAACTTCGGGCCATAAGCCCACATAGGGTTTTAAGTATTTTCAAGTGTATTTCAAGGAATGCAAGAGTTCACCTCCTAACATTTTGATTTTCGGCCAATAACTTTTAACGTTTCCTTTTTTACTAAGGCTATGTAGAATGGGTCCCTATTGCCCCTGTTAAAGTTAACTACTCTTATTCAATTTCCTATTTAAACGTAACTTAGACTGTTGAACGGATAAGACAGTGTCTACTGTTTTTTTTTTTTTTTTTGTAAAAGTTAGATTCTGCCCTGGAGAGGCTTTAATCTTGTACATTTTGGAGGAGTGATTGAATGGAGCAGTGGTGCTCTTGTAAAATTTGTAATTTGGGAGCTTCAAGCTCAGTCTGTTAAATCGTTGTTTGATTGTTCTAGGCTTTTCTAAACTTGTTACTCGAGCTCACGAGCTAACCTTTATCTACCCTATTGTTACTTGTTATTGTTTAACAAAGTTTGAAATCTGAAAAGAAAAAATCAAGGAAAGAAATTAAATTTCAAATTTTAGAGTTTTTAAATTATACTTTGATCTTTTCTCTGTCCACCCATTCATGCCTGCACCTTCTTACACCTCTGCATACCACGACATCCTCAGAACAACAATAATAATAATAACAACAAGAAGAAGAAGAAGAAGAAGAAGAAAACAGTAGAGTTGAAACAAACAATCCTCCTCAGAGTGCGAACAGTCATACGGTTTATCTCTCATACCATCCACACTTGCAGATAGGAGCCCTCAAGCATAAAGAGAAACGTGTCAGTCAACTGCCCTCACAGATCCCAGGGATATAATATTACAGCTGGCCCAAAACTCGTATCATGGAACCAATGTCCCTCCCAAGACATTTTCGTAACCAAAACCTATTGTCACAGAAATCACCGTATAACACATCAAATCAATACACCATTTTCTGCAATTAGCCTTGAACACCCGAAATGGCCTCCGCAAAAGAAATCCCTGACATAGAGAGTGAAAACAGTGCCAAAATAAAGGTTCATAACATTCAAACCACCACACACTTATGCACACACAATAGTAAACCATATGTAGTGGAACTGCAGGGAGAAAATCAAGCAGAGAGAGCACATCAAGTAAAAAATAAGACAACGTACCGACTTCAGTGTCAAAGCTGTAATTCAAAATGCAAATGAAATGAAGTTACTTCAAAATGGCTCCATCAAAATATATCCAATAGCCATGGAACTTCACGAAGCAACAAAATAAGAAGAAACTAAAGATAGTATGACTCTACTTATTAAACCAAAGGGATAAAAAGCTGGTAGACGTGCCATTGCAAGCGAGTTTTTACCCAATATTCAAAGCTTGAAACTACAAAACGTATATAAGTAGCACAAAAAAGGCTACTTGATAAATTAAAGCTTCCATCATTTTTCCTCTCTCGGATAGGGCTGGATCCCCAAGGAATACAAATTCAGAGACAGAGAAATGAAAAGAACATACCTTTCGTGAGATAGGAGTCTTGTTGCCAACGGACGAAATGAGACTTGTCTTACATTGAAAAGAACAAGAAAACATCATAAGAAAGATTATAGAAAGTAGAAATTAACAATATGTCCTATGAATTCGAGCCCAGAACATATATATTCACGGTGACTACAGACTGGCTCACTATATTGTTACAGCATGCAACATCAAGCACTTGGTTAATACTGCATAACATTCTTTCATCTGTGCTCCTTTAAACCTTATGTTGTTTATTTGGATGTGCATTATAGTTTCAAAGTTATTACGATTTGTGTGGTATACACAAAATTGTAACATCAGCTTTCACATAGTTTCTCCTCATACCAGAAAACAAAGTAAGATGTTTTCCATCAGAAATTATATTTTTTCAAAGAGTGTGTAGTACCGTATAAAGTATTTCATAGTGACTTGTTACTTAAGAACTTTTATTTTATTTTTCCTGTTCTGTGATTTGTATTGTTTTATGTCTTTATTAATAATATGAATAATACTTTGTTTTTCCATCAGATTCAAGTGATGCAGGATGATCAGCATAACCGCTCAGGAGTGTTCTATACGAATCAGAAAGGATTGGTTCCTCCTCTTGTAACAACAAACTTCGTTACTCAGGACCAAGGAAATTCAGGGCCACGTTTCATCCGTAGTTCTATGTATAACGTGCCTGCGACAATTGATATGATGAAACAGGTAAGACTAGTCCTGAAATTACTGTAGTTGTGAAACAGTTAGTGCTGTTTCTTTTTAATGTCGTTTTTCATCAATGTAATTGTTTTGCCAAACATTCAGGGCTGTGTAGTATGATATATTCACTTTCAGGATGCTCTCTCACAATAAATGGTAAAATGGGCAGCAATATTATGGTAATGCAGCAGGAAACAAACTAATACTAGAATAACTGAATTTACTGCCTCTAGTTTACCCTTGCTGCACAAATACACATAATATATTGAAACAGGAACGCCCGTACTTCAGTTTATCGGAGAGCATGAGAAACGACAAGGCGTGTACGGCCCATGCTAAGAGAGTGAGAGAGAGAGAGAAGGGTAGTGAAAAAATTTTTTTAATGATTAAGTGGATCCTTCAGTTTATTCAATAGATATGCAAAGAATTATGTCACCTTTTACAGCTGAATCGTGGAGTTGTCCTGAAGGCGTGGAGGGGACGTCGTCCTGCGGCGGCTGCGTCGTCTTGCGGTCGGCGTCGGCGTTGTCTTCCGTCGTTGGTGTTTTCTCTGTATTAGTGTTGATGGCGACTCGAACCTGAGGCAGGAACGGGGAAATATGGAGCTTCCACATCGGACATCATGGGACTCTGGTGTGACACCTCTCTAAGGCGAAGCACACCAAAATAGTTCCCACAGTCAATGATGTTGAACGCACTTTAGCAGCAAGGATAAAGTCAGAGTCACAGTTCCATGAGAATAAGATGGAAGGAATTATCGTATTTGGAATAATAAAGAAACGAAAACAATCTAGGACCTTCCGAGGTGCAGTGATTAAGCACTTCACAAAGAAAATTAAATTCACCGGGTACAGTCTCTGCACTGTACACCATGAGCAGAATATTCACACACTTGTTGAAATAAACGACAGTCCAAGTTCTGTTACGTCGTAATTTTCAGAAGATTATCACTGGCACTTAAGATCATACGTGATTCTGAACAGGTTATGATGGGAATTGGCATGGTCCCTCGGAAAGAAATTACGATACCGTATTCCACAAGTTAATACTGTCTTTAAGAGGGAATGTTGGCACAGTTTATTACGAACACAGTTCAACAGATAGACACAGTCTTTAAATGAAATGCAGGCTGGCACAGTTTATGCTAGAAACACTATCGCTGTTTTCACACAGTCTTTAAATGAAATCAAGGTTGGCACAGTTTATGCTAGAAACACTATCGCTGTTTTCACACAGTCTTTAAATGAAATCAAGGTTGGCATAGTTTATGCTAGAAACACAGTCTTTAAATGAAATCAAGGCTGGCACAGTTTATGCTAGAAACATTCCTAGTCCACAAACGAAATATAATCGCCCAGTCGTACAGACTGATAAAAACGAAATTACATTTTGTTCATGCACAAAGTTCAAGCCCACGGAGAAAGCTTCTAACACTAATGTTTCTGAACTCAATACAGCCGGACCGAGTGACGAATTATATCGCGACGTGCTTACTTGCACACACACACACTGAACTCACGGCTTACTGCCGACTCCCCTCTCTCTCTACCTACGGCACACTTCAGCTGCACACTGCCCACACTGCACACTCTCTGCTTTACTCCAGGCTGGCGATTCGCTTATATTGCCGAAGGTCGGTGGGCGTGGCTACACATGTGGGCCCCAAGAAAATTTTATATCTTGGCCATCTTTACACCGATTGACATGAAATTTCGGCTAGCAGCGTTCATTATTCCTGCCTGCAAGGTGACGTTATTGAAATATTGATATCACATTTCGTTCATGCTGCAATGCTATGGAACACGAAAGAACCTTCTGCGTGACGTCGCTGACCTTGGCCGGTGTTCTGGAACAGCGCGAGCTTGCTTGCAGTTCCCACAATGCCTGTGCACTCGGCGCAAGTTTTAAATGCTTACGGCCGGGTGTTTGCGAGTTCCTCTTAATAAATGAATGAAACGTGAATGCTTGTAGGGCGTTCCCGTTTCAATATATATATATGCATCGGAGAGTAATTTTTGAAATGGTTAATCTTCCTGGAGTGAAGTAACCTTTAGAAATCCTCAAGGTTCTGTGCTGGCCCCTTTATTATGTTCTCTTTTTATTAACGATAATTCCAAGGCATTGATAACCTCTAGTTACCATATTTGTGCCAATGATCTGCAGATTTACACTCACTTTGACTCTTGTAACATCTTGGAAACCATACTAGAACTAAATTTCTTTCTTTCAGGTTCAGCATTGATAATTTCTTCAGATACAGAAAGATACGTTGACATGGTTGTACACTGAAGATGTAACGAATGCAGGCATTTCGTGCTTTTTTGTAGCCTACTAACTGACTCTGAGTTACGGTCGTTACACACAGCAAAGTAGTCAAATAGGGGCATGATTAGAGTGGTGATTGAGTTCATTTTTGTTGCTAGAGCTAGGAATTTTCTTTGTAATTGGGCAGTACAAAATCGACTCAAAATCAAGCGTGATATGACCCAGATTATCATAATGGTAGAAGATAGAACTGATAAGCTTTTCAATCTGTCGAGCTTATAAGTTCTATTAACTTTGTCAACGTCCGACCCTGCGGTGTAGGGGGCAACACGTCCGCCTGTCACCTGGCGGCCCCGAGTTTGATTCCCGGCCGGGTCAGGGATTTTGAATTGTAAATGACTAATATCCCTGGCCTGGAGACTGGGTGTTTGTATCATCCTTAACACTCCTTTCCTTACATTCAACACTCTGCACTTCCGCAATTCCAATTACACGCAGGTTCATATCATATGGTGCAAGTAGGGGCAAAAGAACTATATAGGTCGACGTCCCAAACAAATAGCATATTTGAAAAAAAATTGTCAACACTTATAAAATGGCTTCCTTCTTAACAAACCATCACAATAGGACAGCAGAAAGCTTTAATTCACAATAGAACTGGGAACCTACCTGACGTGTTACATGATACAAAAGTTATGCTCAGCAAAATGTTGGTGTTATGTTTGACGAAGGCCTCTCTTTGGCAGAGCATGGAAAATATACCTGTTCAAGATCATATCAGTCCCTCCATCGATTGCCAAGGAATGACAAGGAACTTTACAGTAAAATAGAGAGCATTACAACAGCTATGAGGAAGAGAAGACATGTTCTTTGGTCACATAGTCAGAATGGACAGCCAGAGACTCACTTCAAGGATCTTCAACACTGTATCTAGAGGGAAATCAACAAATGCCAAATGGACAAATTTTCTTTGAAGTACATTAAGAGCTCATTATCTTTCTCAGAATATTCTCCATACCTTTGACCTCTGAAGGATCGTGTACTTTTCTTAGCATAACATAGAGCCTCCTTCTGCTTTCTCCAATAGCAAACATGTGCCTCTGAGATGGAAAATTTTCGCTCTGCAGCACGGTTGCTATTCTCCTCGGTGTAGTTAATTACTTTTAGTTTATATTCAGCTATATACAGTGAAACCTCGTTAGTGCGTTTCTCATTAACATGTTTTCCTGCTTAGCACATCGTAAATACGAAATTCCGATTCTCATCGTATTAAATCTATATAAAAATACCTCGCTTATCACGTCACAAATTTTCGCCAGTACCGCTTAGCACGATCACATTTTTCCTAGTCCTGAAAACGTTATTTGTCAACCCTTGTTAAACAAACGTGATTTCCAACTCGGGTAAAATCCGTCACCATAGTTGCGCGATTATGTAAAAAGGCTTTAAATTCCTGAACTTCACAGGATAAATTGCACGTTCGGGGAGCAATCCGTTAGCCTCTGGGATGTTCAGTTTCACTTGCCGGTTATTCTATTTGTGCTTGTATTTTGCATTCCATTCAGAACTTAGAAATTTATTTTGTGTTGAGTGGTACAGTGAAGTGTAGCGAATATTTGTCATTTGATAGGGTAGCCTGTATCTGGATTAGTAACATAATCTTGTGAAATTGACTAGCGTGGTGCATATTTGTCTCATGATAGCCTAGTTTCAGATACAGAAAAGGTCATGAAATTCCTTACTAATGAAGCCAAAATTACAATCTTTGAGAAAGTGGACTGGCATCCGCCTCTTTAAGTGCGCAGAGGTCACGAATGTTGAACTCGCACTTTCGAGTTCGACTCTATCACTCGAGTTGGTCGAAGTTTCGTTCGATTCAAAATGGTGACCGAAATCATTCCTGCCATTCGCACAAGGCTGAGTGCAACCTCCAATTCACTGTCAAAGAGTGTGACCGGAGAATAATGTTTAATAACCCACTGCTCCGAACAGACGGCTTGTACTAACATTTGTTTTAGAAAGAGTGTGATCTGCAATAATACTTGGATGTTTTTGTTGGCCCACCATGCATGTGTTTTCATATTTGTTGTTTGGTGGTTTTCACACCTTTCATTCATTATAATCATCAGTGCCCCACTCCAGTCGCCCGGGTGTGGTTAACAAGCCTCCTCCACTCCTTTCTGTCCTTCCACTTTTCCTGCTCCATTACTTCTGCCACATTCAATCCAGCTTCTCTGATGTCCTTCCAAATATGGTCCATCCACCTTCTTCTCGGTCCTCCAAGTGATCTTTTTCTCTTAACTTCTCTTTCCAATTCCCTTCTTGCTACCCGTTCCTTTCCCATTTTTTTTACATGTCCGAACCATCTCAGTCTTGCTTTCTGTATCTTCTGTACTAACAGTTCTATATTTAGCTCTTCTTGGTAGTTTGAATTCTATCTCTTCTTTTCTTTTTAACCGATGTTCTTAAAAATTTCATTTCTACTGCTTGGATCTTACTATCTTGTCCCTTATTAGTTACCAGCTTTTCTAGCCCGTATGTTACAACTGGTATGAAGTACTGTTTATAAAATGTTAATTTTGTTCTCTTGGGTACTTTGTCATCCCATAAAAGCTCTCTGACTTGGCGATAAAATTACCTTTACTTAGTCTGTTATTAATTTCAGGGTTGATTTCATTACTTCCGTTAATAATGCTACTCAGATATGTAAACTGTTCTGTATTCTCCAACCGTTCTCTGTGTATGTTCACTTGGCTTCTCTTATTCTCTTTTCCAGAGTGCATGACTACAGTTTTCTTTTTACTAATTATCATCGCAAACTCCTTCAGATTTCCATTCCAAATGTCCAGTCTCCTTTGCACTTCCTTTTCTCCCTTTCCCCAAATCACATCATCTGCAAATACCAAAGCACTCACTTCATCACTACCAACACTCTGTTTTATGATTTCATCCATTAATATAATAAACAATAATGGCGACAGTGCACTTCCTTACTTGAGACCTTTTTTTGTATAAAATGTTTCAGAGTCACCACTCCTCACTTGTACACTGCTTTTACTCTCATGATATAACATTTTTATCCTGTTAATTAATGATTTTGGTACGGTACTTTCCTTTTCAGTAGGCATTCCCATACATGTTTTCTCTTAACTGTATCATAAGCTTTTTCCAAATCCAAAAATACTAAGATGATTTTCGTGTTCCTTTCCAGATGTTTTTTCATTATTGTTCGCTCTGTAAATATCAAGTCTATTGTTGATCTATTTGGTCTAAAGCCATATTGTTCTTCCTCTGTGTTTCTGTTATATCCCTCAGTCTTTTGTCTATGACTTTCTCCATTATTTTTAGCCCATGTGATAATAGGGTTATACCTCTATAATTTTCACATTTCTTCCTTTTTTGAATAATGGTACAATGCTTCCTTGTTGCCAATCTTCAGGTATCCTTTCATCCTTGCATATGGCATTGAGGGCTCGGTATAGCCACTGTAGTCCAATGCTTCCTGCTGCCATAATCATATCAGCATTGAATTCGTCTTTTCCACTTGCTTTACCTTTGGTCATTGCTTTCACTGCCCTTTCAAGTTCCAACCCTGTTATCGGGTTCTCTTCTTTTTCTCCACCTAGTATTTCCATTTTCTTATCTCCTTCTTCCTCCGAGCAGTCATCCTCATTATAAACCAAAACCAAAACCCCATGGCACTACAGCCCTTGAAGGGCCTTGGCCTACCAGAGACCGCTGCTCAGCACGAAGGCCTGCAGATTACGAGGTGTCGTGTGATCAGCACGATGAATCTTCTCGGCCGTTATTCTTGGCTTTCTAGACCGGGGCCACTATCTCAACGTCAGATGGCGCCTTAATTCTAATCACGTAGGCTGAGTGGACCTCGAACCAGCCCTCAGGTCCAGGTAAAAATCCCTGACGTGGCCGGGAATCGAACCCGGGGCCTCCGGGTTAGAGGCAGGCACGCTACCCCTACAACACGGGGCCGGCGCTCATTATAAAGTTTTTCAAAATATTTTGCACTTTCATTACACTTATTTTATAAGCCACAGCAGAAAAGGTTTTCATATTTGTTCTCTCGTGTTTTTGACACCATTTAATACTTTCCTCTTATCTTTAGAAATGGTCGATATAGTTTTCACTGTACCTGCGGATACATGACGTAAAACGCTCTCATGTCGGAAAAAATCATATCTAGTGTTTCCATATCCCTGTTGGATAGTTTTTATTCATATATTCAGTAGTACGTTTTCTCGCTTATCACATTCATTTTTGTTGTCCCCTGAAGAAACGTCTTAACAAGATTTTACTGTAGTTGTTATACTTGCCCGTGCTAACTGATGAACTGTAACACCGGCACGTACCACACTAAAAGGCACTTTACTGTGTGCTACCTACTTACGAAAACTTGTGATGCTCTTTCTTAACACTCTACTACACAGAACAAATTACAGCATGTATCTGCAGTAGATACCTGCAAGTTTTTCACAAGCTTACTATACTCTAAACACAGTACTACTTATCACAATGCGCAGGCCACGGTATAACTCCAGGCATTGGGATTGGAATGCAGTTTTGCTCAAGGTCAGACTAGACTATGGCTAGCGGTAACATTAGACGGTGATTTCATTGTGACTTCATTGCCTTCAGCGCTCAAGCTAAGATTACAGCAAAAATTACATGGGAAAAATAAAAATCCTAATAATTACTCATCAAAATTGGGGGTGCGACAATTATGCGAGCACGAAAATTACATGAGTAAATACAGTATTATTGAATTTAGATTTTAGTTGCTTAGTCCAGATTTTAATGAAAATCAGTATGTTAAGTTGGGGAATAGTCTAGGCTATAAATAGCTTTTTTCACAGTGGGTGAAATGGTAGTTTAGGGGAAGGCCTAAAATTCGTAAAAAAATGTTTATCAAATATCTGTGTTATTAGTGGTCCTATCGATAAATACTACATAAAAAAGTTTTGAATAATATAATTTCCAATGATTTATGTCTTGTACAGGTTTACTGTACCGGTTATGATAACAGAGATATTCGTGGAAGTAGACTTTTGCTGCTTAGTCTATATCAACACCAAGCATCACTAACATGAAAATATTGTTTAGTCGTGTTAACTGGCAATGATGGTGGTTTTTGTCGTGATTGTCTTAAGGTGAGGCCTTGATTCACTCGCACTCATTTTTTAGGCTGTTTGTACGATGCGTTCGCCACTCCCAAAGGCACTTTATTACCTTCTGCCAGGTTCAAATTAGCCCCCCCCCCCCCCAACATGGAGTCAGACACCCTTTGTAGCCGCTTCTCTGGAGTACAGACGCTGCGGGTTTGCCCCTTCCGCCATCTCCACCGTACTGAAGTCCATCTTCTCCGCCGGAGATGCCGTTGAGTTCTTCACCCATAACCCAAGGCAAGGGTCCTCCATATTTATGACCCCTGGAGAGAGGGTGTCCCAGTAGTTTAAAACCCCCAGGAATTGGCCTACCTGTTGGTCCGCGGGTTGTATTGGGTATTTCAACCAGCCCTATGTACTGTAGGGACCCCCTATCCGCCACCTGGGGCACTCTGTAACGGTCAGGTTCCCCTGGTTACTTATTGGAAGTTAACCCCACCCACAAAGGCTGAGGTTTTAGGAAAGACAGGTCAACGTTTGACCTGATTTTTACATTAAGACATATGATGGAGAAAAGATTGGAGTTTGGAAAAAACATAGTGGTGACATTTATTGACATTGAGAAAGCTTATGACAGTGTGCCCAGACAGTTGGTTTGGGACACATTAAGGAAAATACAAGTTAACAGAGTGGAAGTGAAAATGATAAAAACTATGTACAAAAATTGTGTTAGTAGTGTGCAGACTAGTATAGGAAAAACAAATGGTTTAAAGTTGAAACTGGTCTCCAACAGGCAAGTGTACTATCCCCCATACTATTCATCATAGTCATAGATGAAATTCAGAAGAACATTAAACAGAGATTGGGAAGACAGGCAACAAAAGCCATGTTGTTTGATGATGATATAGTGATATGGAGTGAGAATGTAACAGAAGTGCAAAAACAAGTAGATGTATGGAATCACGAGAGAAAAATTTGGGATGAAAATAAGCACAGAGAAAAGCCAAACAATAGTGATGAAAAGGGGAAGGAAGGAAGAGGAAAGATAAAACTGAATGGTAAAATTCTGGAGGTGGGTAAAAGTTTCAAGTACTTGGGAAGTGTGATCACAGGAGATAGATAACCGAGGAAATTGGGAAAAGAATACAACAAGCAAACAGCTTCTACCAGACATGATGCTGTATAGACTTTTGGGCTTATGCCATGTCAAGAAAATAAGGTAAAATTCTTAACGTTTCGCAGAAAACTGTGCTTTGCGTCCTCAGAAGAAATCTTGACTGACCACGAGAAAGGCTTCTTAAACAATGACCCTTTGAAATTTTGAACATTATACTAGAAGTGGAAATGGTACGTTCATTCACCACCAGGTGGCCCCCAGAATGTGGCACAACGCTAGCGTTCGAAGCAGAAGCTGACCGAACCCTCACAATCAGACTAAGCGGTTCGCATAACTTGTTTTGCGTAACATATGACATAGACAGGTGTGAGATATAGACACAAGCCTGGAATGAAACGTACATTCCTCGTCGCCAGCCAACTCGCCTGGTAATCTCCTAATTTCTATGCAGCCTTCAATATACGAAAAATAAGCAGTAGCAGTAAAGGACGTTCCCTCAAAAAATAATAGACCTGTGTTATGTTAATTTAGTAATAACACATTAACATCAAAATAAGAGTGTGTACAGAGCCTAAGCACAGAATTCATTTTCCAGCAAACATAATCAAAAGGACTTTATAATAGATTTTATATGAGCTAGTTTTTAATACCTATTCTTTAACAAGGAACTTTTTCACAATATGTTATTAATACATTAGCTTCAATAGGTTTTTAAGAACATTATTAGACCAACAAACAATATCAGAAAGACTGACACATTTTCCATTGATGTGAATGTGAGAACATGTCCCTTTAATTAGAGAAAATATTTTCACAACATGATGAACAATAAATTGCAAGAAATACATTATGGACACATCAGTGTTTATGACAAAACAAAATTTTAGTGAGGTGTAAATTTTTTAAAGAATTTTAATATTGTGTGTGTGCGTGCGTGCGTGCGTGCGTGCGTGTGTGCGTGTGTGTGTGTGTGTGTGTGTGTGTGTGTGTGTGTGTGTGTGTGTGTGTGTGTGTGTGTGTGTGTGTGTGTGTGTGTGTGTGTGTGTGTGTGTGTGTGAACTGAAGATGGTCCACAGTAGGGACCGAAACTAGTGCTGAAATAGTAAAACAGACTATTTAACACAAGTGATAGTGTTGATTAGGTGGAACATCCTTTAAGGGACCTTCATTGAACTTAGAAATTATCAGTTAAGAAAAAAGTAGTGTAACGGAAATGTTGCAAACTTTCAGCTGGGAGGATTTGGCTGTAAAGAGACGAGCTGCGCGACGAGTGGTATGTCCCAAGACTGGAGAGATGGCATGGAATGACATTAGTACATTAGTAGACGAATAAACTGAATGCTGTTTTTTAAAGTAGAGAAGATTATAATATGAAGATGGACTTTGAATTCAAGACAGCAAATTTGGGCAAATATTCATGTATGGGAAGAGGAGTTTGCAATTGGAATAATTGATCAAATGAGATGTTTGTTAAATTTGCAAATTGTTCAAAATCATTTAAGAAAAGACTGGATAAATAATTGATAGGGAATAGGGCAACCCTAAATGCAGATCAGTGGTGATTGATGATCGATTGAAGATAAAATATCAAGTTGTTTGTTGTCATATTTTATGTTTCCTATATCTTCTGCATTCTTACCTAATCTTCCATATCCATCATCACAAGCTATCATTCCTACAACTGGTCACTTGCCATGAAGTTCCTCCATGTTAGGGGATCCTTCACGCTTGTCTTCATTGCCGCGTAGCTGTTCACGCCTTTGTCATTCGCTGTTTGTATCTGTCATCCAAGTGATGTCTTTCCCTCCATGAAACTTTCTGCTACAACTGTCTATATAAATAGTGAATTGACACATCCCATGTCCTCACCAGGACAAGCGCGGCTTGAGTATCTCCTCTAGTTTTCCATCTCAAGGACCTTGAGATTAGAGATCTTTTCCTTCATCATCGTACAGAAGCATCACATTTCAGATAATCCCAGCCGGTTGATGTTTGCCTTGAGTAGTGTCGAGATTTCAGAGGCATACAGTACAATCAGTCCGTGCAGCAATCTTATTCATGTGTGGAGACTTAATTTCCCGGTGCAGGGTTGTGTGTTTCTTCTTCTTTCTCCTGTCCATATATATGTCCGAAGTGTGAATGTGGGTACTCCTGAATATCTGAAGAGGGTATTCATTCTGCTTCTGTACCTGGGCCACTGATATGTCTTTCCTCATGGTGATTTCAACCGTTTGCCACCACATTGTTCTTGGGCATCCTTGGCCTTCTTCGTTTGTGTATGTCAAGAGCATTCTGTACTGGATGATCTTCATCACGCCATTTGAAGTGGCCATACCAATGGAGTTGTCATTCCTTCAGTTTCTCATCAATAAAAGTGATACCGAAGGATCCTCATATGTACTCATTACACACTTGGTCCATCAAAGTAACTCCCACAGACCACCGCAACATTCACATCTCTGTGGCATCCTTTTGCTGATCGTATGCCCATTGTTCACAGCCATACATTAGGATAGTTCTGACGGCCATCTTTAAATCACTTTAAGCTTGGTGAGTATCTGCCCGTTGAACAAGACACCTGTCGGCGATTGCCATTTCATCCAGCCAACATTGATGCTGTGCTTGACATCATCTTTGATTGTGGCATCAGTAGTAATGACTACTGCGAAGTACTTAAACCTACTTACAGTAAACCTGTCAGGCATCAGCAGTTTGCTGGCTAGGAAGACAGTGTTGTGTGGAGCAAACAGCTCTGGCTCTGCAAAATTGCGGAACATATTCTGTCTTCTTACATCTGATCCTTATCCATTTCTCTCCAGTGATACTCTCCTTCATTGCAAGGCTCCCTTGACGTCTTCATGCGTTTTACCGACCAGAACAATGTCATCTTCATATGGCTGGGTTCATGGTAATTCTGGCATCAGCTGCTCTTCAACAACAATAAAGGCGTTTTAATTTAATCCACCTATTCAATACTTTTATTTCCACTTATAGTGTTTACATAAATAGACTCACAGTTAAATGGGACATGTTTCGCCCTCAATTAAGGGCATCTTCAGCCTAAAAAAATCATCAAGAGTACAACTAATATTAAAAGTGGAAGCTAAAAGTTTAGCCAGTTATTAAAATTCGGGACATAAAAATGTGAAAAATTATACAATATATAAAGATGCTAATGGAAACACTGTCAGTGATTAAACTATAATCTTGTCGGAGACAGTTCATTTAAAATGTTAGTGGGAAACCAAAGTGGTAATAATATAAAGCCAACGACATGAGGGCATAAACATGATTGTCATAAATACAATATGTCCAAGGCCGCTGATGAAATTCGTCAGCATGAAGTGACTTTACAATGGCGAAAAATGAGGGTATCCTCCTATTCAATACATCATATATTCCGTCATTAGATGGAGCAAACAAATTCAGACATGTTTCAGCTCGCTTGAGCCATCTTCAGTGAAAAAAATTAGGGGGGTTGGAATAATTTACATAATATAAGTTGAAAAAATGCTAAAAAACATAATGAAAGAGTGAACAAAAAAACAAAAGAGAGCTTAGTCGGAAAGCAAAATTAGCACAAATATACAATATTTACAACAATATGCAGAGCAAAAAAACTTACTGCGACAAAATTCAGTGAAACAGGTGTTAATTTGAAATAATAATTGATACTAAAAACTGCGTTAACCTAAGAAACAAGGGAATGAGAAAACAAATGATGCAGATGGAAACAAATAATAGTAGCGCATGGTGAGGTTATGGACCTCATAGTTTACAAATTATTGGTTTAAAAATGACAAAACAGTTTGAAATTGCTGTCAAATCTAGTGGAAACCCATCACATCAAATTGGTCAGGAGGAGAGCGGGAGCAAACATTTTGAGAGAAACCAAGCCTGAATTAACCTGCAGGCGAAAAGCCTGTGACAAGGAGAAAAAACACCATGAAATTTAAGGCTTTAGAAATAGCAGCATTCTCAATATCTTCTCAATCTAGCGGTCCCTTTCTTCATTATTGTTTCATAATGTTGGCTGGTGTTTTGCCTTATTATAGAGGGGTCGGAAGGGCCGCATATAAAAATATGAGAAGCTGTGTTAGGTAGAAGACAGATGCATAGTAAATTGTAGTAATCTAGTGGAAACCGTCAATGAAGTTCTTAGGCCACTAGAGAGGACAACCACCTACTGCACACCATTAGAACTTCATTGACGGTTTCCACTAGATTACTACAATTTACTCTGCATCTGTCTTCTACCTAACACAGCTTCTCATATTTTTATATGCGGCCCTTCCGACCCCTCTATAATAAGGCAAAACACCAGCCAACATTATGAAACAATAATGAAGAAAGGGACCGCTAGATTGAGAAGATATTGAGAATGCTGCTATTTCTAAAGCCTTAAATTTCATGGTGTTTTTTCTCCTTGTCACAGGCTTTTCGCCTGCAGGTTAATTCAGGCTTGGTTTCTCTCAAAATGTTTGCTCCCGCTCTCCTCCTGACCAATTTGATGTGATGGGTTTCCACTAGATTTGACAGCAATTTCAAACTGTTTTGTCATTTTTAAACCAATAATTTGTAAACTATGAGGTCCATAACCTCACCATGCGCTACTGTTATTTGTTTCCATCTGCATCATTTGTTTTCTCATTCCCTTGTTTCTTAGGTTAACGCAGTTTTTAGTATCAATTATTATTTCAAATTAACACCTGTTTCACTGAATTTTGTCGCAGTAAGTTTTTTTGCTCTGCATATTGTTGTAAATATTGTATATTTGTGCTAATTTTGCTTTCCGTCTAAGCTCTCTTTTGTTTTTTTGTTCACTCTTTCATTATGTTTTTTAGCATTTTTTCAACTTATATTATGTAAATTATTCCAACCCCCCTAATTTTTTTCACTGAAGATGGCTCAAGCGAGCCGAAACATGTCTGAATTTGTTTGCTCCGTCTAATGACGGAATATATGATGTATTGAATAGGAGGATACCCTCATTTTTCGCCATTGTAAAGTGAAAACCGTCAATACGGAATGATTCTAATATCTTGTAATAGCACGAAGTGAGACAGAAGCATCAGTTGAAAAATTGTAAGTGGCCCTTAGCACTGGTAGGTAATACTATTGGCTGAAACCTTGCCAGGAAATGTCAGTAGATACTGAAATAATGTTTTATGTTAGTTGAAAGTTGTTATTTGTTATCTACTGTTGTGTTGGTTGCTGCCCTTCTGTTGGCTCTGAGTCTCTGAGGTGGATTAAATTAAAACACCTTTATTGTTGTTGAACTGTAAATTTTCAATATGGACCAAAAATGAGATTTATAACATGTAATCAGCTGCTCTGTCAAGTAGCTAATGACATTATTGAAGAGAAATCGACTCGGTGTCAATCCCTGATGCGTACCATCTTGAACGGAAAACTTTCTGAAACATGAACCTGCTTTCACTTTGGTAGAGGAATTAAAATACATGTCTTGAATCAGCTACACATATTCCTTAGGGAGGTTTTGATGTTGCGGTGCCACCCAGATGGGTCTCTATGGGAACATGGTCAGAGGCTCCATATCAATGAACACCATGTGAAATTCCCTATGTAGTTCATAGTGCTTTTCCATTAAGATCCAAAAAATCTGAATTGCGTTGCTGGTTGACATACTAGATGCGAAACCAGACTGGTTCTGATAGGTGTTGACGATATGCCTGATGATACCTTTGAGTTTTCCAGTCTGTCAAAACTAATACTATATTAGAAAATAGTAGAAAATACTTGAAAAGAAACATGAATTAATCACAGAATGATGTTTCATTCAGATTCTGATAAATTGCTATTTTTTTTTTTTTTTTTTTTTTTTTTGCAAATGTCATAGATTTTGAACAAGTGCAAAACATGTTAAAATTCTGTGTTTAATGCCTTAGTAAATGAACTATGTTTTTTAGAACTTATTGCTCTCCATCTATTATAACACCCTCTTCTCTCAACTGTCAAGTCACCGGGCGAGTTAGCCATGCGGTTGGGGGCACGCAGCTGTGAGCTTGCATCCGGAAGATAGTGGGTTCGAACCCCACTGTTGGCAACCCTGAAGGTGGTTTTCCGTGGTTTCCCATTTTCACACCAGGCAAATGCTCGGGCTGTACCTTTATTAAGGCCATGGCCACTTCCTTCCCACTCCTAGGCCTTTCCTATCCCATCGTCACCATAAGACCTTAAGACCTATCTGTGTCCGTGCGACATGAAGCAAATTATATATATATATATATTTTTTTTAAAGCTGTCAAGTCTGGACTCCACCTCCCCTTATGTTTGATAGAATCTGATGATAACATATCATTCTGTTCTTAATTAAATGGTTTTTTCAGGAATTTTCTAGTATATTTTAACAATGTTGAAGCTGAAAAGAAAATGACTTGCGCTTTAACAACTTATTTACAGTGATATGCTCCCAAATTTTGAGGTTGTGTAAAGTGAGTTTGATGTCTCTGTAGTTCCCACCTTCTCTGGTATCACCTTTCTTTTTGAAGATGGGCAAGAGGTAAATTCGACAGAACTGTTCTGGCATGGGAACACCAGCAAGGATGGTATTATTGACACCCCAGTCAGCCAGACATTTCTTCTATGCCCAGAACATTCCCTAGCTCAGCCAGGCCCCACTGCTTTGCCATTCTTTATCTTTGGTACGGCTGCTTGAACTTCAGCTGGGGTTGATCTCAGATACAGGTCACTGAACTGGAAGTTGCTAATTCCCATGGGAATTTTTCATTCAGCAATATATTGTAGTAGTCTACCAGTCATTGATGGCTTTGTCCTGTGTGAGAAATTTTCTCTTATGGTTGTAGATATATTTGTTGGTGACATCCCTGGAGTATATGCTGTGCTGCATGACAACTTTTTGGATTTGTTTCACACCACTTCGTTGAATGTTTCATACCCTCTAGCTTCACCAGGTCTTTGTAAAAGCCTTGCACTGTTTCTCCTTCAGCTTCCACCGCTTCAGGAGATAGTGGGTTCGAACCCCACTGTCAGCAGCCCTGAATATGGTTTTCCGTGGTCTCCCGTTTTCATACCAGGCTGTACCTTAGGACCCCAGTTGCTTCCTTCTTGCTCCTATCCCATTGTTGCCATAAGACCTATCTATGTTGGTACAACATAAAGCAAATTGTAAAAAAAAAGCTTCCACAGCTACTGCTTTTATAAGCTTCTTAGTGGCCTTATTTCTCGCTTCAGGTGTGACCCGTCCTAACTGTTACTAGACTTCCACCATTCCTTGAAAGCTATTTTCCTCGTGAACAGACACGTTTCCTTCTGAAGGCGCAGAGCAAAGTTCCCTCGAAACATAAGGACTTTCTTCTTGTTTTCTGTGTCTATTAATACAGGTCATGAAAGCATCAATCTAATTATGGTACTCTTGGTGACAACGTGTTCGTCCTTCTGGGAGTAAGTGTTCACTATCAACATATGTATGTTGATGTAAGTTGAAGGCTTTCCTCTTCTTGGTCATTTCTCCATGTCTATGAGGATTGTCGTTTGTAGTCTGTCTAGGTTACGTAGTGTCATGTTGTATTAACCAGTTTGACCACCTTGGACAGATGTGGCTATTCAAGTAAGTAGTGTGCATTTTGTGCATAAATGTAGCATTGGGTTGTGTAGTGCGATACTGAACTTTTGTGGCACATTTACTATCATCAGTGAAGGTAAGTAAATTTACTTGGTGCTTGAATGAAGGTAAAGGAGAAGCAATCCAAGGCTTTTATGAAGATCTGGAGATGCCAGAGAGAGTGAATATACTTTATTGTCCAGGGAAGCTTTCTATAATCATTCCAGATTATCCTGTTGTTTGAGCCTGCTCGAGGATTGTAGCATTAAAATGCTCTCTAGTGATCGCCATGTCAGGACAGGAGACAGTAGGAAGCCAGACAAAAATGAGAAGCTTGCATTTTTTTAGGTTTCTTCAAATCCAGAAAATTATATAGTTATCCCAGTATTTCTGTTAACTGAGCTGCTGCTCTGTTTTGCTATGTATGTTTCTTCCATGTCCTTGCCTGTGTTAACTACTCTTTCCATTTTGCACCTTGATTCTGTTCTAATAAATTTAGCACTTCATTTTCCAGTCTATAATCCTATTAAATTTGAAATGCTTGAGAAATTACTATCTTTGACTTTGTTATTTCGACTCCTGTCAAATGCTGGTGTGGTATCTTTTTAAGTGCTATAGTCAATTTTTTTCCAATTCTAGCCCTGTTTCATTCCATATGCATCCACAATAACGGATACTGCACAATACAGTCTGATAAACTGACTTTTCTCACTGACACAGAATAAGAATTCAGGTTCATTGACCATTGTCCTCAAACCTCAAAAATGAAACATGAAACAACAATTTACTTTACATGTATTATGGAGGAGAGTTAAATATGGTTTTCTATTACAGACTGCAGTTCCATTTGGCCTTGTGGTAAGTCCTCTTGCAAGGTTAGCCGATGAAGAATATCCACCGCCAATAGTAGACATGGGTGAGCTTGGACCTGTCAGATGTATCCGTTGCAAAGCGTACATGTGTCCCTTCATGCAGTTCATTGACGGTGGCCGAAGATTCCACTGCCTTTTCTGCAAAGCCACTACAGAAGGCAAGTATATTATAGCTGTGTTAATATTATATGAAAAGGAGCTGCAAATTACTTGTCATTATTCTCCTCCTCTTACTGGGACAGCAAGCACCGATCTTGCATTTTTTAAAAATCCCAGTCTTCCGGTTCATCCACAGGGATATTTTCTTGAAGTATTTCCACCATGGACAGCCACTGCATTAGCTGAATTTTTTATTTACAATTCATTTTATAAATAAATATTATAAATATTAAATTTTATTAATAATCCTATGATTAATAGGATTAATAGGATTTACTTAATGAGATATTTTACCTAGAGAGGCAGATAAGCCAAGCATACCTCAGATACTTCGACCACATCGCCAGAAGAACAGGCAACATGGAGAAGCTAATTGTGGAGGGCAAGGTCAATGGCAAGTGGCCCAGAGAAAGATTGCCACACAGATGGATGGACCAGCTGCAGCCCATATTGTAGCAATCTCTCTATATGTCAATCCACACGGGAGGAGGAGAGGAGGCTGTTAATCAAGTTGTTTTCCTCTTAAAACAGCAATCATCACCACCTAACCTGAAGACATTTCTCGTTAGATGACAGTATATTCAGACACTTCTGCATTCTCTTATCTCTACGTACTACAAGAAAAATTATTTGGGACCCAACCCCAGCAAAACTCAAGTCTGTGCCTTTCATCTACGTAACAAAGAAGACAGTAGAAAACTGCGTATGGAATGGAGAGGAGTAGTCCTTGAACACTGTTATACAACAAAGTACTTTGCTGTGAAACTGGACAGAACATTATCTTTCAAACAACACTGTCAGAATACCAAACAAAAGGTGTGCGCTAGGAATAATATTATTAGAAAACTAACAGGCACATCTTGGCATGCATACCCTTATGTCCTGCGCATATCTGCCCTGGCCCTCTGCCTATCAGCTGCAGAATATGCATCATCTGTATGGAGAAACTTTGCCTGTGCTAAGCAAGTAGATATTGCTGTGAACGAGACTGGTCGCATAATTACACGATGTCTGAGACCAACTCCACAGAAAATATCTATCCTATCGCAGGAATCTCCCTTCCTCGCATAGGAAGGGAAGTAGCAGCGGAAGTTGAACGTTGGAAGCAATCAGCCGATCTACATCACCCCCTTCATGGCCATCAAATGCAGCTGGTTAGACTCAGGTCAAGGAAGAGGTGGTTTTTTAGAACAACCATACCACTTGTTTATACACCAGAAAAACAAAGGCGCGAATTGTTGCAACAGCAAGTACATAATCCATCTCTGAGTCTAAAGGAAGAACCTTCTGCAGGTTTTCGCCTTCCGTATCCCTTAATCGATTGTGGACGGGTGTTTCAAAGTGCAAGTCTAACCTAGTTAAGTGGAACTATCTACAAGGAGACACGACATGTGATTGTGGACTACTACATGATGAAGAATGCCTGGTTTGTCAGCATTTACCATCACCGTGCACAAAAGGCACATTGCAGGCCAATGATAAAGCTTTCCTTGTAGCCGAATATTGGGAAAACATTATTTAGCAGTGTACTGTATTTGGACAAGGAAATAAATAAATAAATAAGTCTCTCTTTGTGGAGAAGGCATCCCAGAAAGACTCTTCATTGCAGGAAATGTCCCTGGAAGGAAAGAGAGATCATGGATGAGCTCCCACAGGCCGGACGGATATCATTAAGCATGCAACTGGGACATTGCTCTTACAGACAATGCGACTGGCCCTTCATCAAGAAGGACAG
Organism: Anabrus simplex; assembly: GCF_040414725.1. Taxonomy (NCBI): domain Eukaryota; kingdom Metazoa; phylum Arthropoda; class Insecta; order Orthoptera; family Tettigoniidae; genus Anabrus; species Anabrus simplex. The sequence goes on along the minus strand of NC_090272.1, from coordinate 87,981,544 downwards.
AGAATACATCGTGGTCTCCTTGGAGATTACGATCCTCAGAATTGAGAGAACAATGAGAGAGAGAGAACTCTGTATATAATAATAATCATCATTGTTGTTGCTGTTGTTATTATTCTTATTTCCATTCTCCGTCTTCCCTCATTGGCCTGTTATTGTTTCTCTGTGTTTCTTTTCAGGCTCCTATCTTTCTATATATGACAGTTGTAAATTTTACATTCTTTTTCATTTATCCATGTATGAGTGTATGGGAGACACATCTAACTGCAATCCTACAGGAGAGAGATACGCGGCCGGTTAACTTTCATTTAGCCCACACGGAGGCTAGCGTCCATTACGAGGAATTCACACTTGATGAAATATCAGATACCATCTATAACCTGAAAGACAAGAAAGCATGTGGCCCTGATCTCTTATTCAATGAACATTTGAAAGCTACTTTCCCAGTATTACAGAACTCGATATCACTACTACTAAACGAATGTATGCGTCAAGGTAGAGTACCAGAAAGTTGGAAACGATCGACAATTAAGATGTTATATAAAGGGAAAGGTGATACAGCAGATCCCAATTCTTATAGAGGTATCGCACTGGAGTGTATTCTCTTAAAGACCTTGACTGCTTTAGTTCATAAACGCATTACAGAGTTCATTGCGGACAAACTCCCAGATTCTCAATTTGGTTTCAGGAGTGGTAGGTCAACACTTCAGGCAGTTCAGTGCCTTCAACGGGACATAGAGGAAGCCTTGGATCAACCTAGAGGAAAACTTCATGCCATCTTCATTGATTATTCAAAGGCTTTTGACACAATTGACAGAACTATTCTATTAGAGAAGTTACAAAATATCACCGACCATAGTTTCTATCTTCTTCCACTAATCAAAGATCTGCTCACCAGCAATTGGATAGAAATCAGTGATGGCATTACCAAATCAGGTCCCATTTTACAAACTATTGGTGTACTCCAAGGTGACCCGTTGAGCCCTTTGCTCTTCATTATTGCAACGGCAGACATTACAAAATCGATAACGTCTAGTAATGTCAAATTACTCATGTATGCAGATGACATGGCCTTAACGTCCATCTCAGAGTCTGACCTGCAAAGTAATTTTAACAAAGTGAGTAAATGGGCAGAAGATACTAAGCTGAGACTGAATGAGGATAAGACCGTCTCGATGACTTTTAGGAGAGGAGGCAAGAATGGAACATTTTACTACGGAGACCGGCAGTTAAGATCAGTATCAAGTTTCCGGTACTTGGGAATAACATTTCAATCGGCTGGAAAACAATTTTCCCTTCATGTCAAAGAAAGACTAAACGCGGCCATTAAAGCAATGGGTGACATCAAACTTCTCAGCAGCTTGTCACTGACGACGGCCATAGAGTTGTTTCATCTCAAAGTCAGTCCAGTTGCGTCCTACGGAATAGAAAACATATGGGTGTATCTTACCAAGGCACAATTGCAAAGTTTAGAGAGTGTAAAATCAGCATTTCTTAAAAGAGTACTTTGTCTATCCAAGTACACTCCTTCGCGCCTCGTTTACGTACTGACAAGAGAACTGTTCTATGTAGAAGAGCTGCGTCTGAAGTTCCTGCTTCCCACCACCGCGGCGTATAAGGCACTACTGCAGGAACTTCTTCAAAAGAGGAACAACATATCGGACGATTTTTACCTCAGTGACGCAATGATTAATTTAGAGTGGATGCAAGGAGGTTATAAATTAAGACATATATCAACAAGGCTCGCCGTGCATGGATTTCACCATAAACTGTGTGAATCCATGCAATTTCATGACCCCTGCCATGACTGTAAGTGCAGAAGATGTGGTGAACTCTGTGAGAGATACCATGTACTAAGGTGCAAATTGAGAACAGAATCTCTGAGACACTTTTGTGAATCAGTGTAATACTTGTATTCATGCACATTGTGCGCAATTAAATATTTATTATATATACACATACACAATTTTTTTTGTTATTATCCACTCTCTATTTATCCTATAATTTTTCATCAGTAGTAACCTTAATTAATTGTATTATTGTAATTCCTTATCTGACATACATATCTCAATAACAGTAATTGATTACAATGATACTTTAGATTAATACTGTAAAAATAAAAAATTGTATGTGGTTAAGTGTAAGAGAGGGCCAAGAGCCCTAACTTCGCCACTTAATAAAGACACAAATAAATAAATAAAGCATGTTTACACTTTGCCTATCCAGTGATTAACAGCCGCAACTGCATTGTCATTTGCGCTGAACAAGTCTTGCTCACTGCATGGTTCACTCTGGTGTATTGAATCCTGCCTCTCACTACTTTCACATTTTTTGTTATGAGTGTAACCCCATTTCTTCAGGTTTACTTTGCTTAATATTGCTCCGTTTCTCAATCAGTTGAGTCTTTCACTTTTCCAAATAACAGGTTGTAACCTACTGCTGGCCTTTCCTTTGCCAGCCATTGTCTTCCAGGTGTTACTTTCCTCCATAGTTCAGTCCGATGAGCTTTGACTGAAATAGAATGGAAGGGGGTGTTGACAGGAAGCTCTTTCTTGACTTCAGTCTTGATCAGAAAGGGTGTATACTATATGTAGAATGGCTTGTGTACTCCACTTGTTTCGTCTTTCCAATTTCTGCTGTTATTCGTCCTCTTATGTCTGTTGGTGCTATGCCCAGAAGAAAGAAGCCCGTAATTGTTCGACCTGTCTCATGAAGTGCCATGTCTACTTGGCTCGCAGGGGCAGATATTCACAGAACACTGGGCTGTCCTCCCCATCTGGTGTGTGTGGGTGAAGGAGATTATTCCTGGTGCGTGGGTGTTTATACATGTTTGGGCATGATCCAAATTTACCTCCAAGGTATTTTAGAGGCGTGAGGTTTTTTTTTTTTTTTTTTTTTTTTTTTAGAAGTTGCATTATGTCGCACCAACACAGATAGGTCTTATGGCGAGATAAGATAGGGAAGGGCTAGGAGTGGGAAGGAAGTGGCCATGAACTTAATTAAAGTACAGCCCCAGCATTTGCCAGGTGTGAAAATGCGAAAGCATGGAAAACCATCCTCAGGGCTGCCGACAGTGGCGTTCGAATCCACTGTCTCCTGAATGCAAACTCACAGCTGCGCACCCCTAACTGCATAGCCAACGTGCTCAGTGTATTTTGGAGTGTTGCAGTTGTTTAGTTTGTGACCTTTCCAAGTAATGGTCAGCTTCTGGCTTTATATTGGTGAAAAGGAAAAAAGCAATCGGGTATTTATTCTTTTTCCTCTTTACTGTCTGTATAATTATGTGGATTGCATTATATAAAAAGTTATATTTGTAAAGTGTTTATTTTAAGGCATATCATATGCTGGTGTTTGAATTCACCTAATCATGATGTGTCTCATAATTAGTTTTTCATATGGGCTTGGTCACTCTTTGTGAATAAATATTTACTTAGGATATATATCTGATTTCTGATTGCAGTACCAGGAGAATATTTCCAGCACTTAGACCACACTGGCCAACGGGTAGATCGTTATGAGAGGCCTGAGCTCATGTTAGGCACATATGAGTTTGTTGCAACAAAAGATTATTGTAGGGTAAGTTCACAATGTTCTCCTATTTTACCCATTTTTATTTTAAAAAATTATTGTTTTCTTTGTTATTTTCAAGAGAAATTCCATCTAAATGTTCATTACCACTAGCTTTAGATATCTGTACTATAAACTTCACTCTTAATACACAGCTAATCTGAAGGTAATGTTTTACAAGAAGTAAGTGATTACAAATTATCACTTTCTATTTGGGGGTTTTGCATTGCATTTTTCAAAATTGTAAATATACTGTGGTTGAGGGATTTATAATCATTTGTGGTTGAGGGATTTATAATCATTTGAGAATTGTTGAGACTAATTCTCACTAAATTTCAGAATTCATTATGTGTAATTAGCTAATCATACTTCGGCTTTAAAAGTTTCTCCTCTCAGATTCCAGATGGATGCATTTACCTTCGGCTCCACTGGATTGTAATCAGATCCAGCTTTATTGTGTTCTTTTCCCAACTTTTATATTACAGCTGGGGTGAATACCTCAGACGGTAGAGCGCTGGCTTTTGAACTAAAGTTGGCAGTTTCAGTCCCAACTCAGTGCGGTTGTATTTGAAGGTGCTCTGATATGTCAGCCTTCTGTTGATAGATTTATTGGCACAGAAAAGGACTCCTGCAGGATAAAATTTAATCACTTTGGTATCTCTGAAAACTGCTAAAGTAGTTACTAGGACATAAGCCAATAACATTATTATTTTGTATCACACCAAGGTTTATTTGTTTATTCATCACTAGTCAGTATTAAATGTATAAATTTTATTATGTCATTAATTAAATGCTGGTGTATACAGACTCAGTCTTACTAACTTGAAAGATGAGCATACCCATGTAGTAACTGGGAGGATTCGGTTAGGAATCTCAGATGAGTCACATTTTCAACTCTGTGAATTTGTCAAAACGAGTTTGAACAAAGTTTCACAAAATGCTATTGAAAATGTAGAACAGAATGTGTTTTATTTAGGGCCTACTTGTATTGTGAAATATTCAGTATTGTCATGCGTTATTGAATTCCTTAAAACTAAAAAGACTGCAGAGATTACTATAGATTAAATTCAATAAAATTACTTCGTACTGTTATCTTTCAAGAGTATGAGAGTTTTCCACTTGACGCAGTTTGTACTTGCTAACTGAGCTGACCACACAGCCCTCCAGTGCATCAAACTCCTGATCACCAGCAGGGCCTATCTCAGTGCCGTGTCATCTCCAGAGCAGTTGACTTGATAACTCAACTATTACGCTGCGCTGAATTGAACATGGTCAAAATCGTTCGATTGACTCACTCGATGCTGACATACTCTCAAATGACTTGTGCCTGACTTGCGACTGTCTCGTGATTCACTCAAGGCTGGCTGGCCTCCCCAACTTTGCTCTTTTTATGAGCCATTGGAAGATTCTTAGCCAAACATCTCAGTTTCCACTTCCAGATAATTCTGTGTACCTTACCGTTTTTAACCTGTATCCAGCATCTTTGAATGTGCTCAAACAACTCCATTATTGCATGTCTAAACAATTCGTAGGGATGATTGTTTTACTCACCGCTGCCCCCCCACCCCACGCCCACCCACATTGCCATCTCCTATTGGCCCCTACACCTTCAGGCCTCATGGTCACAGGACTTAAAGAAGTAATTCATCATGTGTAGCAAGCTAAAAGAGGAGTGATTCTCAACTATTGAATGTAGTAGTGAATTCTGTCGCAGACTGACAAGTTTAAAATATTTCAAGAAGAAGAACAGGATGATATTAAGCTCGTATTTTAAAAACTAAATACAATATGCAGAAGGAACACACAGTTGAACAGGCCTGCATTGTAAGAGGGAGGAACAAAAAGAGGAGACAAGGGCAAACCAGAAAACAAATGGGCAATGACATTTTCTCCATATTCATACACTGCCGTCTTCAAATATGAAGGTGGTTTGAAAAGTCCGTGCAGAGTCCGAGAGATGGCACCACTGGCGCGTATCGAGGTCATGTTTAGTTAGCAGCATCTCTTGAATGAACACACACCAAGTTTCAGCCATATTGGTCTCTTTCTTTGTGTTTGGCATTCGTGTGAATCAAGGAAGTCGAGTGATTTTCAAGAAATGGACGAAAAAAGATTTCGTGTGGTGATTAAACATTACTTTAGGAGACTTTAGGAGACTAAAGAGAAGCTTGATAAACATTATGGTGACTCTGCACCTTCGATTAGAACAGTTTATAAGTTGTTTCAAAATTTTTGGACTGGCCATATGGGCACAAGTGATGCTGAACGTTCTGGACGGCCTGTGGAGGTTACGACTCCAGAAATCATTGATCAAATCCATGGTATGATGATGGATGACAGAAGAGTTAAGGTGCGTGAGATTGCTAGTGCTGTGGGCATCTCGACTGAATGGGTACATAATATTTTCCATAAACATTTGGACATGAGAAAGCTATCCACAAGATGGGTGCCGCAATTGCTCACGCTTGACCAAAAATGGAATCATGTGAAGTGTTGCAAGGATGGTTTGCAGCTGTTCCAGAAGAATCTGGAGGACTTTAAGCGTTGTTTCATCACTGTGGATGAAACCTGGATACATTACTATACTCCTGAGACCAAACAACAATCTAAACAATGGGTTACCAAGGGGGACTGCGCCAAAAAAGGTGAAGACCGTTCCTTCGGCCAGAAAGGTTATGGCGACTGTCTTTTGGGATTCACAAAGGATAATCCTCCTCGATTATCTGGAAAAGGGTAAAACTATTACAGGTACATATATTATTCTTCGTTATTGGACCGTTTGAAAACCGACCTGCGAGAAAAATGCCCGCGATTGGCCCACAAGAAAGTCCTTTTCCATCACGACAACGCACCAGCACACACCTCAGCAGTTGTGGTCGCAAAATTGATGGAAATAGGATTCCAACTCGTTTCACATCCCCCTATTTTCCAGACTTGGCTCCCTCGGACTACTATTTGTTCCCCAATTTGAAGAAATGGCTGGCGGGACAAAGATTTTATTCAAATGAGGAGGTGATTGCAAACACTAATGGATATTTTGCAGACTTGGACAAATCCTATTATTCGGAAGGTATCAACAAACTAGAACATCATTGGACGAAGTGTATAAGTCTAAAAGGAGACTATGTCAAAAAATAAAAAAGGTTTACCCCAAACACGTAAGTAGTTTTTATTTTTGCACAGACTTTTCAAATGCCTCATCAAACCCAGTTCCGTCCCTGTGGGTGGGGGACGCAGATGAAGAGAACACCCACAGTATCCCCTGCCTGTCGTAAGAGACGACTAAAAGGGACCCTAGGGGCTCTCAACTTGGGAGCATGGTTTGGCAACCACAAGGCCCTTAGCTGAGTCCTGGCATTGCTTCCACTTACTTGTGCCAGGCTCCTCACTTTCTTCTATCCTGTCCAACCTCCCTTGGTCAACTCTTGTTCTGACCCCGACGGTATTAGAGCTTTCGAGGCCTAGGGAGTCTTTCATTTCCCGCCATACGTGGCCCTTGGCTATCTTCATCCGTTCCTTCAGTTTTTCGAAGTGACGGATCCCTTCTTTTTTTCTTCTTTTCTCCATCTCTCTCTCTCTCTCGCTCTCTCTACCCCCTGTGGGTGGGGGACGCAGACGAAGAATACTCCTATGGTATCCCCTGCCTGTCGTAAGAGGCGACTAAGGGATGATCGAATTAGAACCATGAGACTACTTGTAATTAGTACCACCACGCGGAGAACACCATGAGTCGCTTTTACTTACGCATAGTACCATTATGTTAGGTACAAAATAGGTTTGTGATTAGTAGCAACAGAGTGCGCTGTCGGCTTTTACAGTACCTGTGATTAGTACCATTATATGAGCGACACCATGGTTCTGGCTTGCCTATGATTAGTACCCACTATATGAGGAACACCACGGAATAGTACGAGTCCCTGTGGTTAGTACACTTATGTGATGAACACCATAGGTTTGCATTGCCTATAAATGGTGCAACAATGTGCAAAACACCATAGGTCTGTGTTACATGTGCCAATTTCATTACCTGTGAGTAGTACCATAATGTGTGGAATACCGCAAGTCTACACTACTTCTGATTAGTACCGCAACATGACAAATACCATGGTTCTACTGTCCTAGCAATAAGTACCATTATGAGGGGCCAATAAGAAGAAAGCGAGATAAGCATATTAGAGATTAGGATGGATACAGGTGGTAAAAGACAAGGAACATGGGACAAACACAGAAGGAGAGAGGGAACCTTGCTCGTAAACATATGTAATAAAAAGTAACAATCAAGTGATAAATTAAGTCGCTTATAGAAAGTTAGGAACAAGAATATAAACGCTTAAAAGAGCAAGTTGGCCATGCGGTTAGGGTCACGTAGCTGTTTGCATTGGGCAGATGGTAGGTTCGAATCCCACCATCAACAGCCCTGAAGATTTTTCTGTTTTTCCCATTTCCACACCATGCAAATGCTGGCGGGGGCTGTACTTCATGAAGGCCATGGCTACCACCTTTCTATTCTTCTGTCACTGAAAACCTTTGTTGTGTTAGTGCAACATCAAACCACTAGCTAGAAACACTTACTTTAATAGGATAACAACATGGTATATCAACTAACTTTATGTTGTATGAAGATGGGGACTTGAAAATAAACACAATGATAGGTCAGTCAATGGAAAAAGACAACAAGAACAAACATGAAAACGCAAAAGAACTAGGACAGTTTCCACATCTTTATACTGCTATCCTTGAATAACGAGCCTCCACATCAATCTGTGTTCTTCTACATCCGTCTCTTCTCAGTCCCCCGACACCTCTGCTTCCCAGCTTTATCAGGAGGGTGGGCTTCAGCTCTCATTGGAAGGTCCATCTTGACAGATTCTCAGTCTTGATACAGGAAGTGTAAAATAGCCAGCTGAATACAGGAAGTGGAAAGAAACATAAGATAAAGATGAATACAAGTGGTAAAAGATCAGGAGTACAGGACAAACAGAAAAGCAGAAAAGGATCCAATTAGGATAATAAGTCGAACTGACTTCATGATAAAGCTTTCAGCTGCGTTGTAAGGAAGAAATTAAGTCTGGAACTACTACTTCCAATTCAAATTCTGTTTGAACGGGGCTGTGTCTAGGTCATGGTTAGAACCCTGCATGGATATACAAAAAATGATCCACATCCGTGAATGGTTATCCACAGATATTTTAAATATTTAACTACAGTGTTTTACACCCAAGGTATAAAATGGATAGATCTTTTAATATAAAACAGATACCTAGCACAAGACACCCTACAGTCACATGTTTATGAGGGTTTTCCTCTTTCGACAACTACTGATGTATTGCCCTTTTCTCATTTCTTCCATTAATTATGGGCAGGAGCAAGTTAAGCGTAGATTAGATTTACAGTTGTATGGTCTCATGGCTCTTTATATATCGCCATTTTCCCATACCACTGTCAAGGGTTGTCAACCACAAGCAAAAATAAAAGTATACCTGAGTGAAAATCAAGAAACTTCATTATTTAGAAATTATCAGCAAACGTATCTGCATCCATGCAGGGCTCTAGTGATGGCATGCTGGAAGTTTTGACGTAAAATAGGTATTGCATGATAGGTTTAATCAAAATAAAGTACATGTTTGAAATTTTTTCCACCAGTGGGACAGCAGATGAGCTCGGCCATGGTCAACTCGATAGGTTAGTTCCAGCCTTCTCTTATTGATAGTCCCACAGGGATTACGTCACAGGGTTGGTGCATCCAAGTGGAGGCATGGGACTCTTTTATGTGATAGTTCGATTGTACATTATTCGTAGATGTTTTCAAGAAATAATTTTATTAAAAAGTATCTGTAAAAAAATTATTACTATAGTGTTGTAGTTTGGGCAGCTTAGTGTTAACAAAGCAGGCATTGCTAGGGTATGTAAGCCCACTGAACTTTCATGGCCTGTTAGAGGGTTTTAAATTTAGTATTTAGGTATGATTATATTCATTATTATGTATTAGTGTAGTGTAGGCTTCTCTTTACAAAATAGAGTGAATGTGTACTTTCATACTGTCAACCTGACCATAGTAAATTTTAAAGATTAAGTGTGCTAAATATTTGTTAGATACCTTCTAAAATATTTAGCTGGAACTTAAGAGATTGTTTGCTGTGTACGACATGTTCAGTACTAAGTCATCTGAATGCTTTCAGTACTCATCTACATCACTAGATCAGTTACCAATCTAAGCATATGTGCTCAACAAGTGCACTGTGTGCACAGTGTTTATGCCACTGTCATATTAGTTACTAAACCCTGATTGTGATCCCCACTACTACTCATTTAAAACTGAGTGTGTGTTTATTTCTCCAGGCATCTTCAATATTTTTTTAAATTTTCTGGGGAATACATTCAATTGAGAAAATCAAGAGTTTAGGTCTACCTCACCCTAACTCTCGCACTCACTTGCTCACTGAATCACCCACCCGTCTTTTGAAGTTCCTTTTTTATGGAGCAGAAATCATTGGGCTGTTTTTATACATCTTTAAATACTTTAAAATGAAAATTGAAGAAATAGCCTTTTTTTTTTTACAAAAAAGGGAGTGTGGATAATGATTGTTGTGTCTCCATGTGCTAAAACAAGTGTAAAATAATGGCATTTTAGATTTAGATGATTACAACCCAGGTCAGGAGGCATAATGTGAACATTTCTATAATGTGTAGTATACCTTGATTGTATGAATTATTTGTGTGTAAGTAATTTTTTTAATATGCTTCTTAAGTTTCATGTATCTATAATTCTTATTGTACCTCTTTGTCATATTATGATAACAAATATCAGTAGTATAGGAATTACACGTGGCGAGTGATAGCTGAGGTAGTAAACATAGCACCACCCCTGTGGCACCACAGCACTGGCCGAAAATTAAATCCCAACACCAAGAAGGAGTTGTGCTAGATAAACGAAATTCGGGATGCATGTTTGCACATCAGAGAGATGACGCCTATTCATATTTGCACGCTAGTCAGTGAAGAGTGGTGCTAGTAGCGCCAGTATGACCTTGTAAAGCAAGTTAGCTTTTAAGTACATGCTGTACACTACATGAGTGTTGGTCATCGTCCGGTGTTTTTGTTGTATGGTGGGTGTCAGTGAAACACGCCTTTAAGGAGACAAAGAAGGCAGAATCAGCAGCTTATTGAGTTTGAATTGGGCCGTATAACAGGGCTACGAGAAGGTGGATGTGTTTTCCACAATATTGGAGAAAGATTTGGCAGAGATGTACCTATAGAGCATCAGTGTTCGCAACCATGGTAACAGGAAGGCACTGTCTCAAGACCTGGGTCCGGCTGTACACGGACCACTATGGAGAGGGAAGACAGCCATATTCACCGTGTGGCTGTGGTGGATTATAGTCATTACAGCTTCAGTTGGCACCAGAGTTACACAGTTAAGTGTAACAAATTGATTACTTGAAGGACAGCTCCAAGCCTGATTCCTGTAGGGTTTATGCCACTGACTCCAAATTTATGCTGTTACGACTTCCGTGGTATCAAGCTAGAGTTCATTGGAGGGCATTGTGGAGATCTGTTGTGTTCTCAGATGAGAGCTGTTTCTGTCTTGGTGCTAATGATGGCTGTAGATTGATAAGGAGGAGGCCAGGTGATCGCTTGGAACGAGGCTGTCTGCGGCATTGTCACACTGGACCTATGCAGGGAGCTATGGTCTGGGGAATGATTTCTTTTGACAGCAGGAACGCTCTCATCGTTATCCCAACACCTTCACAGCAGATTTGTACGTCAGACTGGTAATTGATCCGGTTGTGCTGCCATTCATTCGCAGTATTCAAGGCGGTGTTTTCCAGCAGAATAACGTTCGTCCTCTTACCGCTGCTGTCACCCAACGTGCTTTACGGAGTTTCAACCAATTGCCTTGGCCTGCGAGATCACCAGACCTTTCACCTATTGAACACGCATGGCGCATGTTGGGATGAGAAATCCATCATCATCTAATACCAGCATGAACCGTTGCTGATTTGACCAACCGAGTGCAACAGGCGTGGAACTCCATCCCACAAAATGACACACAGCACCTGTTCGACACAATGGATGCACATTTGCATGCCTGCGTGCGAAATCGTGATGACTGCAATGGTAATAATACACCAAAATGTCACATGTCATCTTGCGCATACTTGAACATGTGACGTGGAAACTTGAAGCAAATAAATAAGTTACCTAGACAATTTCTTAGCCTAAATTGCATTCCTCTAATGTCTTCTTGGTGTGAGGATTTTATTTTCTGCCAGTATATATCAACATGGCTGAGGATAGCCTGAAGCTTATGGCACTCAGGTGCCATTACTTTGAGGCGCTCACAGTTTGTGATCTTACACTCTTTGGAATTCTGACAAGCCACTCAGTCTTCTCCAACGCATTTTCAATAACTCAGAAGCCAATTATTGTCCATATGTTGCAACATTTTGTGAAAAAAAGTGTTTGCTCTTCTTTTTACTACAGTTTTCACAAATCTTCACTATTTCGCTTCTTTTTTGCCATATGCATGTAGGAATCGCTGAAAAGAATCAAACACCACCCCTCACAATGTGCTACCATCCCGGAGTTCAGAGCTACACCACTTGTTAGCCACACAACATGACTATTTTAATACCTTAAAGTGGCAGTGCTATTGTATGACCCATATACTTCATACCGAGGTTGGACTCTTTTTGCTGGATACACCAGTTCTCTCTCGTTACAGTGAAGTATTGGATGCAGTTGTCATACGTGTTGTCTAGGAGTTACTTTGTTTTATAATATTTTGTTTTATCCTCACCAACCCAAGTACAATTCCAAAACTATAGATGTAATCCACATCAAAATATTATGATTTCTTCTAAATTGCTTGTATTTAAGAAAGTAAATTGGCACTTGTTAAATTCTAAAGCCCTGAATCACGTTAGAATAATATTGTTGGCAGAAGTAGCATATGACAGAAATGAAGTCATATCATAAAAGCTTCTGTGGTTTCACTCTGTAACTGCATATTTTTTTAGTTGTCACTTTTACGTTTGTCTACTCTTTTTGGTCTTCATCATGGAGTTTTAGTAGGTGGATGGTCGGATCATTTAAAATTTGTTGATTTAACACTGGAAATTCATACAGCCTGTGACAGTTATGATATGACTTGACGATTGAAGATTTCCTTTCAAATGAGACCTCATGCCTTCATAGATGTAATGTTCTTCCAACGGATTTCTACTGAAGATGACGTATAACAAAAGCGATGGTGCTTACTCTACAGTTGTGTTAGGCTAACGATCTACACGGTGATAAACATTGTGAGAGGATTGTAATCTATCAGTTCATGTCCGTATTGCCAACCAAGCAAAATGAAATGCACACAGATACCAAATAGATACATACAGATATCAAAGTAACGAATGTAATTAAAAGCATTACTTTCTTGAAGGAATGTCTATCAAACGAACTAACTCCAAAATTTCTCATGAAATACAACGACAAACATAGGAATACCACACAGACACACAACACACTGAGAAAAACTACCAAAATTTGGATAAAAGATTAAATAAAATTTCTATACAGAAAAAAACATTTCCTCAACATGCAACTTTATGAAGCACATTTAAGAGCCTCACAAGACCTACCACGAAGCTATTGGGATAACTTCCTAACGACGACACAAGAAAACATAGCAGACATAGCAGTCCAGAAACAAAATGCATTAGACAGGAAATTAAATGCACTTAGACGATCACATGATCAAAGAACACAGGACAATTGTCACGATGAAAACATCTCTCACAAACCTAACAAAGCTGATAAACACATATTTCACCCACCTATAAAAACTTAACTAACACGAACTTCAATGAAATAGAAGCCGTTATATTGAGTAGAGGACCCAAACACAACTGGGGGAATACTTCAACCTTTCAAAACATCTCGACCATCGTCACGGAAAACTGAAAACTCTCTGAACAAAATCCTGCATGACTTAGGAGACGAAGTCCGATATGAAATAAAGAAAAAACTTCCACAATACATCGACAAGATTAATAATAATAATAATAATAGTAACGGAAATACCGTCAATACTGCACATATAAAAAAACTTAAAGACAAAATCAAGCAAAATAATTTAATAGTAACAAAAGCAGATAAAGGCAACACTACTGTCATAATAGACAAAAATGAATACATAACCAAAACCAAACAGTGTTTCCAAGATAGTACTTTTCAAATTAAACGTAAAGACCCCACCACTAACATTCAAAAAAATCTGAAAATGTTGTTGAAGAATACTCACTTTCTTTTAAACCAACAAGAAATTGCGAAGTTAACTATAATGAACCCTAAACTACCGACGCAAAAGCATTCTCGAAAATTCATAAAGAAAATGTACCTATGAAACTATCATAAATTATAGATCTAGCCCAACTTACAAATTGTTGCAGTTTATTCAAGCATTCCTGAAAAAGCATTACACATTTTTAGCCAAGAAAACAATACAAAATTCTATACAATTTTGCAACATTACCAAAAACTAGAAATCAAGCGGTACCAGAGTCTAGCATCATACGATATAACGAACATATATCCTAACATACCTACTCACAAAATAATAAGATTAATTGAAAATAATTTTAAAAACCTCAGTAACTTAAGCATCCTAGAAATAGAAGAGTTTATGTTTTTACTTGAATTCACCATTAACAATAATTATTTCAAATTCCATAACACTATTTACCTACAACAAGGTCTTCCTATGGGATCTCCTGCTTTAGGTACACTGGCAGAAATCTACATTGATCATTTAGAGCACCAAGAAATAAGTAAAATTGAGAACATCTTTTTCTGGTGCAGATTTGTAGATGACGTTTTTGTTATTATAGACAAAATATTCACCAATGAGACAAATATTTTAGAACAACTAAATAAAATAGACCCACATATAAAATTCACAATAGAAAAAGAAAATGATTGCACCTTGAATTATTTAGATATATCTGTCATTAGACATCACGTTCACCTGACATATCAAGTATACAGGAAACCCACCCAAACCTCCAATACAATAAGAAAAGATTCTATCCACCCTGACGCTCACAAAAAAGCAGCTTATTACAGTATGATACACAGAGCATTCAATATACCTCTATCCCAGGAAGAGCTGAAAAAATAATTAAACACAATTTACGATATAGCCCATCAAAACGGATTTAATAGAGAAATGGTCAATAGAATCATTCAAAAGATAAAATATCAACCCAAATCAAGACTAACCAGAGCTAACGACTCCAAGAAGGATTACGTACTTTTCACATTTAATAATACCCATGTTCATTCCATAACTAATATTTTCGAAAAACACAACCCAAAAATAGCATACAAAACCACAAACAACAGTGCCAAAATTTTACATAACGCCAAATCTGTTAATGATAATAATAGATAAATTGTTCAGGGGTGTACCGAATGAAATGTAACAATTGTGAGGCTAGCTATATCGGACGTACTGGAAGAAACTTCTTTATCCATTACAATGAACACATTAACGCCTTAAAGCATAATCACTTTTCGTCTATAGCTCAACATAACGAGGATTATAAGCATAATTTTACAAATATTGAAAACGACATGCAGATTCTAAGTATGATCCCCAAGGGCCCTCTGCTCATTATAACAGAAGAATTTTACATTACTATAGATCAATACGCAAACCCAAATTATAACTTGAACGACATTGCAGATAAAGTCAATATCCTCTTTAATACAGTCATCCCGAATTTAAAAAACACCTACATAAAAATAGTTAAAAAACAGAATCCAATACATATCAAGGAGCCTCCCAAAGACACGCCCAGCCATACCTCACCTCCCCAAATCACTGCCCCTATTGTACCTCCACTTCCCCTCTCTACCACCTCTACCTTACCTTCCCCAATCAATACCCCTCATGCCCCTCCACTTCCCCTCTCCGTTACCGCAAGTATCAGCCCTAGACACACACGGAGCAGTACACGACGTGCTCCCTAACTGTACACATTCGACCAGTCAAGAGTACTATGTAAGTAAACACTTATTCCACACGTTCATTAGATATTCCATTGACAAAATT
This sequence comes from Anabrus simplex, assembly GCF_040414725.1. NCBI lineage: Eukaryota > Metazoa > Arthropoda > Insecta > Orthoptera > Tettigoniidae > Anabrus > Anabrus simplex. The sequence goes on along the minus strand of NC_090272.1, from coordinate 87,965,871 downwards.
CTTGTACTTCATTTTCTTCTCTGTTCTCACAGACTACTGCATGTCCAACAACAAAACTACAAAGAGGGAGCATCTGCACCTACTCAATATCTTTTAACAAGATTAGTACCAAGGAAACTAATGACACACCACAATATTTTGATGTTAATCATCCAACATTCTTAACTGTATGAACTTACAAGAAAAACAATATAAATCATTGAACATTCTAGAATGCTTGGTATAAACATGCTTATGAATGTACATAATTAACAGAACTCCATCGCGTACGCAAGAATACTGTGAACATTTTATTGTATTTTAATGTATTATATGTTACTAGTTTTTATCACATCCATATCAATGTTCTAGAATGCTTAGTATGAACATATCAGTGAACGTATGCAACGATTCACCGATATGAACTGAACATCAAAGTGTACCTCAAGAATGCCATAAACATTTTAAGTGTAGAAATTGTATTTCACCAAATTATCTATTACTCACGAACAGTACACCAGAATTTTATGTAACATATACATGTCATAGAATATCGACGCTTGTTTCATAAACCAGAAGATACATCATATCATTGTATATTTTATGTATTTTATATTTTAATATTATCACTCATATCATGTAACATTCTTCATTGGATTTGGTAATGTTTTTAAATTATATATTAAGTTAACTTTAGATCGCATGACCAGCTGAGAACGACCTCTGTGAAGGTCAAAACCAGCACTGGATAGTAACAAGACATAATAAAGTATTGATTAGGTGGACGGTACCCATTCTTTGTGATTGTAAATTGTGAGAGGAATTAGGGAAAGAATAGGTATAAAATACTCCTGTTCTGGTAACAAAAGTATTAGTGATGATTAAACTATCGTAAATGAAGACATCTTAATAAACATATATTCAGTGCATGACATCACGAGAGTTTCTGACATTTCCACTTATTATATGTTAACCTTTGCTGGCGAGATATAGTTTTTTCAGTGCACTATATCATTTGGTATGGGCTAGAATAAATTTGTTACTTTCATTGACTTGTCTCAGTCTCATCCTTGGCTTTGACAATATGAAAGTGACCGAGGTATGAGCAATGCTAGTAATACCATTCCTTATGCAGCCAGTCTCTGTTATGAATGGTGTGAAAATATCGCTCATAGGGTCGGTTGGTGCATGCATTTCAGTGGACTTGGCAGAATGATGTGTAATGGTACCTTCTGGCTCGGTGAGGAAAGCAACGGGAAATTACCTCACTCATTTCCCTAGTATGCCTCTTCAGTGACGCCTAGGCTATCTATGACAGCTGTTGGTGGAGCTGTGGAGAATCAAACTCAATACTCAATACAATACACATACTGTATGTAGGTGTGGACGTATAACTGACTAAGCAAAGTGCAGAGTTCCAATGAAAAATCTTTTAGCTGAAGATGTTCCATAATTGGAAAGAAACATGTTCTATTTAATATTATACTCGGAGATTAAGCTGGATTATGTTATGTAAATAATAAACTAGCTATAAGAAATTGACAAGTATCGGAAGGTGGGAATCTTCTTGTAAGATAACCTTGAAGAAAAAAGGCAATTTTTGGCCTAAAATTTGTTTCCTGGACACAACATTGTAAAACAAATAATTAATGTGGTCTCCCGATAAATAATCGCGAGTTCTAATCTAATCACTCATAATGCGAATAAATCGAGATGATGTCCACTACGCATCCACTTAAATGCTCAGAACACAAATATATTGAATAATTGTCATATGCTAATATCGTTCTCTGTAATGCGAAAACTTCAGAGCAGGCTGCACTACTTGGTTCAGTCTGATGCCAGTAGATCAGTAGATATGTTGTTACATATTTCAAAAACACATTCTCACTTCACGGAATAAGGGGGGAATTAATGATTGACCTTTGTCAGTTATTGCTTTCAAATATGTAAAAACTTTAAAGCAGACAGGAAAACTTGATTCAGTCTTATGCTAATGGATGACATTAATATTATTACATAAAACAAAATGACTGTCTTATCTTGGTGAATGAAAAACATTTTATTGAACACCAAACATGCGAAATTTCATCTTTCCCGAATCATATCTCTACCCGGAAACACCTACAATGAAGCATCCACGATCAAAATGTGATGGATGTCACTCCTCATACTCAGTGGAAGGATTTTTATATCATTGTTATAGATGGAGATAATGTGGTTATATATGCTAGAATGGTGAAAATGATCCACTCACTTGACTGAATGATAGTATTTATCACTCGGTTCAAGTATGATGGTCATCCTTGCATTGTTCTTGTAACCTATATCTGATGCCAGTTTCAGTCTCTCAAATGTTCCCATTTTCTAAATATCTTTGTGGAAGGCAACAGAAGTCAGAATGTACGTAGTTTGAACTCATGCCGTCAGGTACAGCTGTGCACTTCGTCATAGTGAATATGAGACAGTCACTTCGCAGAAAGAAACATGTTTTTCTTTTAGAAAATCCAAAGACCATAGTCATGAGAGATTCATTATATTTTTCTTGTAAAGAACACACAACAGTCTATGAAAATGAAAATCCACAGCCTGTTTCAAGTCATTCAACCGGTTCGGGAATGGAATGGCAAGGATAGGAATTGTCTGCTGCCAAAGCCTGTTGCACCCCTCTGGGGCAATGATTAATGACTGACAGATGAAGTGAAACGATATTGGAGAGTGTTGCTGGAATGGAAGATGACAGGGAAAACTGGAGAACCCAGAGAAAAACCTGTCCTGCCATCGCTTTGTCCAGATCAAATTTCACATGGAGTGACCGGGATTCGAACCATGGAACTCAGCGGTAAGAGTCTGGCACACTGCCGCCTGAACCACGGAGGCTACACATAACAGTCTGTAACTGGTACAGTTTCAGCTGTTAAACATTCTTGTTTTCTCAGTATCGCTGTGAATGACAGACAGAGTAGGGTTTTTTATATATCAATATATATATACATATATATATATAGATTTTGTCCAGTAAATTATGTTTATTTCTAGACTCCAGTTCATGTTTCATTTGAACAACTTTTATACATTGTGGCTGTAAAATTGTAGTATTGACACCTTGTTAGATGTATTCTATTAACTGATGATTTGTAAGATCATGCCATGTCTTAAAATTGTTTTCTACTGTTTTTCAGAACAATACATTCCCCAAACCTCCTGCGCTTATCTTCCTGATTGACGTGTCATACAACAACATCAAATCAGGAATGGTGCACTTACTGTGCAGAGAAATGAAGGAGATATTGAAGCTTCTGCCTAGAGAAAATGGTGCTGAGAAAAGCAATATGAGAGTTGGGTTCATCACGTACAATAATACTGTTCACTTCTACAATGTTAAGGTATAATTTATTTTTGTAATTCTTCATTGGTAGATTGATAGACAGAACATATAGAGTTAATTTCATTGCTTAAAGTTGGTTGATTAAAATTTAAAATTGTTATATCATTCATTTGACTTCTTGTGCCTACTATAATTTTTTTTAACCGCATGTCTCTCTTGATCTGAAAATGAACATTTCAAGATGGAAGTGTTTAATGGTGGGAAAGGAACATAAAGAGGATTGAATGCCAGGTAAGGAATAAGAAATTGGAAGTGATGGATTATTTCAAGTGTCGTACTTAGGATGTGTAAGATCTCAGTATGGTAGTAGAGTAGTGAAATTGAATCAGAACTGAACTAATGCAGTTAACTTACAGTTATGGACAGCATTTGGCCGGGGGCTAGGTGTCTCAGACGGTTGAGGCACTGGCCTTCTGATCCCAACTTGGCAGGTTCGATCCTGGCTAAGTCTGTTGGTATTGGAAGATGCTCAAATACGTGAGCCTTGTGTTGGTAGAATTACTGGAACTTAAAAGAACTCCTGCAGGACTAAATTCTGGCACCTTGGCATCTCCAAAAACCGTAAAAGTAGTTAGTAGGACGTAGAAACAAATGGCATTATTATTGAACAGCATTTTGTAAGAAGAAAGTAGATTCACAGACGAAGGTATTGTTGCATTGTTCTGTTTTCAGACCAACTTAGCAGAACAGGAGTGAAATCTGGCTCTGCTCATGATATCTTATATTCTGGAGGTAACAGAAAGATACAAAATGGTGTGAGATAGTGTTGAAGCCACTATTCAATCGTTTTTAACTAATATTCTAAAGCAGTTTTTCAAATTGCCCATGATAAAGTTGATGAAGCAAATAAACACCATCTGCTATACGCAGATTGAACTTTGATAGAGTCAAGGTTCCTTTATACATTTTTCAGGGTCCTAAACAAAAGGAAAAGGTAATGTGAAAAATGTGAGTCTTAAAGTCTGCCTAAAATATATTGAGAAAAAAAAAAAAAAAAAAAAAACAGGAGTGTATTGCATTGCATTGAAAATTATATATTTAGGATAATATAAACTTGCTGTATACATTATACAAAGTTCTATATTAAACTACACAGAAGAGATTAGTTATTTTGACTGTTTGTTATTGTGTGCTGCCATGACATAAGTGCACCCTCAAATTGCGATTCTTCGATATTATATAATCAGACACATTATGATGTATCAAAAAAGGTTTGATAGTTTCAGGGCACTAACGACCTCATTAAAACACTTAAGAGTGTTCACCAGCTGACCGTCTTCATCATCATCGCCATAATCATCATCTAGCTCACCCAACTCCTGTTGAAAGCCTTCAGTGCCTTTGCTGATGGTCATCGGTTCCATAGTAATATTGTCGTCGTTCTTGTCAGCCATCCATCAACCAATGCCCATTCTCCCAAGCTGACCCATTCTTCATCAGCACCGAGAACATAGTCACCATTTTGATTGCCCAAGTCTTCGCAATTGCCAAATCCTGATTTACAAAAACAGCTGCATATGGTTATCTGCAGCACTCGTCATGAAGCTTTGACGTAATGCATTGCCTATTGAAGAGAATCAAATGTTACATGTTTCTGTTTTGGAACTACAGTTACCATATTTGCCCGCATTATTTTTGCTCTCTCAAACTGTACTCCGCATCTTAGCCCAAGCACTACAGGCAGAGAAGTTGCCCTCTAACGGCACCACCAACCATAGTCTAGTCCGACCTTCAGCGAAACTACATTCCAATCCCAGTGTCTGCGTTTTGTGATTAGTACTGGTGTTACAGTTCATCAGCTGTCATGGGAAAGTATAATGGCTATACAATTGAATATAAACTAAAAGTAATAAAATATACATAGAGGAGAACAGTAATTGCTCTGCAGAGCAAACATTTTCTCTCTTGGAGGAACGTGTTCGCTACTGGAGCAAGCAGAAAGAGGCTCTTACATAATGCTAGAAAAAGTATGCGATCCTTCAGAGGTCCAAAGTATGGAAAATATCCTGTGATAAATAATGAGCTCTTCCTGTACCTTGAAGAATTAAGAAATAATGCAAATGGGGTATTGCATGAAATGCTTCAATTGTATGCACGGGAGATTGCAACACAGTGAAATATATCTGGCGTACACTTTAAAGCAAGCCGTGGCTGAATACGCAGATGGATAAGGCGAAATAATCTTGTACTAGGAAGAAGAACATCTGTATCAAAAGCTGCCTAGTGATCACACGGAACCAGATGGACCCTGGTTTTTTAACGAGGTTTATACTCCTCCTGCTCCTCATTCCTCATCACTTGCGAGATGAGGCCCCGGGCTTGCAACCGGCATGGTGGAGTTAAAACTGAAACGTTTGCAACAAAATGCGATCAGTCATCTTCAGTACGGTATAGTTTTCTCACTTTGTGCATTTGCAAGCTCTCTCGTTGACATTCAGAGGCGATGTTGGAGTTGGTTAGTAATACCCATCGACTGCTGTTCTCTAAAGAAAATTCAAAATGAAAGAGGATAACACGTTTTTGTAATAAATGCGTAAATAACGTGGCCGATAGCAGTTGTTAACTCCTTAAGAATAAAGACTGAATAAACGATATCGTAATTTTAATGTTATATACGGAAATTAAGTAAGAATGTGATCACCTCAAGATATGGCAGAGTAGATCACTGATTTCAGACGATTTTTCATATCTTCTCGCATCTAGTTACAGCTATTTACATGCAAATTTTTCACGAGGAGATTATTTCTCTACATGCGTTTCAAATATGTTTTCATAATAGGCTACATATACGGTTAGGTTAGGTGACGCTGTTTGAAGAAGAAAGCTGAGGTTTTTGCCACAGAAATCTCTGGAGTGATACCGTATTTCTCCGAATCAAATACTTTTTTTTTCTCAGAATCTTGTGCGAAAATTCAAGGGTTGTTGCATTCGCTGCCTAACAGTAAGTTAATGGATAACACTGGCAACTACTGCGGTAACCACGCTGCTTCTTTTCACATGCGCACAGAACTCGTTGACAATAAACGACCGCCTCTTTACTACACATCGCTAGCCGCGACAACCGGTTGGTAGAGTGCCTGTGTGTTTCTCAAATCTGCAGAATGGCATCAAAACATGCGACCCGTCGAATTCTTAGAAAAGCCATGGCTACTCAGTGGCAGAGTCATAACGTGTCTATTGTACTTGACGCTTAGTAAAATTAAGGGATATAGAAAGCAGGTATATTTTCAGGATAGGCCTATCTAAAGCCAATATTTGGTGTTAGCGTGAAGACAAAGAGCTAAAAAAATGCGTACTGTACAAAAAATGCATTCAGTGGTCCACAACAAGGACCCTTTAAAGAAGTCGAAGATGAAATTGTGAGGTATGTGCACAAAAAACGCAAGGGCGGAATGGCCATACCGTGGCGCAATAAACTCGTTCGTTGACTTTCAACGTTCGCTATTAGGCCTATACATTGCTAGCCACTGAATTTGGTCGAACCCGACAAGTGAGACGTGTGTGTAGCGGTAGCCGGTTATATCTGACGCTGCGTAAAAGTAAAGTTTTATAGACAGCAAGAATAATTTCGTGATGGATCATTGTATTGTAGAGACGCATGGAATAGGTATGCCGGAAAATTTTCAACGAGTTCTCTTCGGTATTATGATGCCAATGTTAAGTTAATGGTCCTTAAACCCGCAGAAATAAAGAATAATTGTGCAGCCACAAAAAAAAAAAAAAAAAAAAGAAATACGGCGTGATGAAAGTCAATGTTCGGCGTCTAAAAATAGTCTTAAAATGCGTAGGCCTACTGTACAACAAGGCATTCATATGATTTTACAAACTTCTTTTTGAGCCTGATTTAAATTCTTTGAAGAAAAAAATGGGGTTCATCTTGGATTCGGAAAAATACGGTACTATATTTTTTTTCAGAATGAAATTAAACATACACTTTCACGTAGTATCGGATTACGAAAATAACAAACAAGTAAGCTGTAGTGTGGATATCATCTGCGGAAACGCAAGTTTTGAACAAACTGATTGCCGCTTCATACCGATTTTAAAGTGCATGGGACTCTTTGTGTGGGGAATTCATCTCAAACTTTAGAGTAATAAAACACACTATCAAACTATTAAAAGTTTTATGTGAACATGAAAAAAAAGCTGTATAGTGTGAAGAACGAAAAGGCTAGAGTGAAAATAGAACTGTACATGCACAGTGCTACGTACTGTTGCTTTGCGCACATAAACACAGTCTAAACACAGACCTATAAGCAACTGCTGCATTGGAGGTACTTGTACGTTTCTATCTGTGGGAAACTCTAATATTTCTTCTAGTACATTCTTCACAGAGGCTTTGAAATCTCAAAATCTTCATAGAAAACTTTCTTCTGACAACTCCAAAAAGCATTTTTCCCTTTGTATGGGCTATCCTCTGCCTTTTCAGTATGTAGCAACTGTATTTCACCGCATAATCATCACCACAATGTAATCGTTTCGTCCTATAAAATCGGATTTTAAAATTTCATCGCATAATGGCTGCATGTTCAAATTTTGTTTGTCAAGCTGCTTAAAAGGTAAATGGAACTGCAATGTAAATTGCATATGAATGCAAAATTTAAATATGTATATTGCTTAGGGCAGTTTAACGACACGGTCACATTTGCGAGATGTTGCACAATGTATAAATAAATAATGCCGATATAAGTACGATGCATGGGTCATTGGTAGTTTGACAACATGGTTACGAGACCATATACAATTTATTCACCAGTGACATATTAGGAGTTCTCATTTTAAATATGTAAGGCTGTAAGTTATCACTTCTCAGCACCGTCACTGGGAAATACTTGTTTTCTAGTAGTGATTCCAAAGCCTGGCAACCAGGGGTGCACTGGTATCAGAATGCGCAGGCAAATGGCAACAAAATGAGCCACTGAGAATCTAATTCACAGAAAAAAGTTTTTGCTCTTATCAGTTGTAAACATCGAAATGAATGTGTTCTTTTTTCATAACATTGTCATGTAACCAGCCGTCTGTGGCCATGGGACACATTCATGTGGTTGCTAAAATACATAATAAAATGTTCCAGTATAGGGAAATTTACAAGTAGGTACACCCCTGCTTGCAGCCCTTGTACATCACCTCAAGTGTGCCTCTCCATATCCATGGGGAAATGTAGGTTTTTCCCGTTCCATGTTTATTAGGTACTCTCGTGGAACTATCGGTCTAAAATGTACAGATGCATGTTTTTGTTTGTGACTGATGTGATTACTGAGACAGGTGTGCATGAGAGTTTAAGTTTTATTTTGTTTTTTGTGAGTTTGTAGAATTTTTTTTTTAATTCAGTAGTAACAGTTAACTTAATAAGTTCATTTTCAGATTGGAGAAGTACACCTTAAACTGGTATCAATTACAGTTTAGTTATAAATTAATTTTTTGAGTAATACAAATACTAGTATTAAAAATTCTTTGCATAATGGTCGCACCCTATTATTTTTTTCGAAAATGTTGTTGTAAAAAGTGAGACAATTATGCAGTGAAATACAGTAGTCTTCGTACAGCAGTAAAACTTCAAACATGTCTTTTAGCATAGTGCGTAGAAGAGAAAGTGTGAGCTCTAAACTTGTTTACTGTTGGCCAGTTTAGGAACTATGGCGGCTTGTCCACTATAGGCATCATCGTTGCTATTTGATGGTTGGTTCTGTAGTTGTAATGTTCAGTAGTGTTGTCCTGTGAAGATGTATTAATGTTAAGTGAATGTGAAGAGCATGCGATTTGGAGAACACACCAAAGAACACAGGAAGGATAAACTCTCAAATTCATGTTAGTGTCCCTATTGCATAATTGGATTCAAATGATCGCTGTTTATGCAAGCCAAAATTCCACACTTGGTGATATTTTGTCACAAATTTTAATCCAGGTGGTCTGACAATTGGTTCAAATTGGCACCACAATGATTAGTTTCACCTCAGATGGAAGTCAGTCTAAAAATAAAAAAAAGGTGTGAAAATCTTTAGGTATAAATGATAAGGTCATATTCTCTATTCCTATCCCTTTTGATGAAAGTACGAGACTTTGGGCTGTTTAGAGGATGTACATATAACAAGTGCATTTCCACAGCAAAAGGCAAGTCTGTTACAATAATGTAGTACCAGACTTTAAATTCTATTGACAGGTTTTTGAAATGGATGACTACCATAAGTTTGCAGGTTTGAAAATTTGCCACAAACTAATTGGACTAGGAGGATAATTTAGGCCTATTTAATATTGACCGCCACAGTCGTTTTAAGGAGTTTGATTTATTATCTAGGAAGATACAGAGAATGCAACACATCCAAGGTCACAAATGTCATAAATGTGTCAGCCTGCTTCATGGAATCCTACTAAAGAAATATTTGCTATAGCCCTCACATGTATTAGGGACTATAGCAATAAATACAAGGGTAGCTCAGAAACTAATGCACCACGTTTTTTTTTTTTTTTCAACAGTTATTTATTGAACACAGTGAAACTTAGATAAAAGAAAGAATTATGTTTCTTCTACACTCCCTATTTGTTCAACGTAATCTCCTTCCCTTTATATGGCCTTCCTCCAGCAAGACACAAGGGCGTGTATGCCCTGTCGGTACCACTCCTTGTTCTGTTCATGAAGCCATTTCTTCACTGTGCGAATCACCTTTGTCATCATGACCTTACCAGCGGAAGCAGTTGCTTTGAATATTTTTTTCTGTGGAGAGTCAGGATGGTGCCATTCCATCGATTGCAGTTTTGTGTCAGGCTCAAAATGGTGAACCTAGGTTTCATCACCCATCACAATTTGGGACAAGAAGGCTTCCCTCTCAGCTTCAAAATGTTGCAGCAACTCAGAAGAAATGTTTTTTCTGAGAGTTTTGTGTTCCTCCGTAAGACAGCGCAAAACCCATCATGCACAGTTTTTTGCGTAATCAAGAGCACTGATGATCACACCCACACTTCCTTTGCTGATTGACAGCTCCTGCACCAAATGCCAAGTCGTTCTGCGTTGGTCCTTGCTAATGAGCACATCAGCACGCTGCATGTTGTCAGGTGTGACAGCCGTGGGTGGCCTCCCCAACCACTGCAAATCTTGGAGCTCTGCCGAAGCGCTTTCAGATGGTCTCAACCTCTGTGCCCAATGACTAACTGTACTTCTGTCAACTGCTGATGTTCCATAAACTGCACATAAATGTTTGTGAATGTTTCCAACAGTTTCTTGCTCCGCAGTGAGAAATTCAATGACGATACGCTGCGTGTAACATACATCACTTACAGATGCCATGTTGAACTATTGCTGCAAGTATGCTATCTATTGGAAGAAGCGGCAACTTTGCACGCACACTCTGTAAGCTTCAAAGAATTCATGTGTAAAGTTCTGCATTCATACCATTGTTGGGGGCTGAGAAAAAAATTGTGGTGCATTATTTTCTGGGCCACCCTCATACATCATTGACAGCACTTTCCTCTCACATCCTTGAAGAGCCATTTTTAATGTATTCATACAAGTTAAAAATGTAATAGAACAAAACCTCTCCTGTGAACATAGTCTACGGGGGAATGTATTTTATAAGTGATTGGACAGTTTACACATTATCACAACTAATTCCAAAGAATTAGGTTGCTGTGATGATCATGTATTGGCCATTCTGCTTAAATTTGTTTTACATTATACGAAGTATTGATTTTATTTTGTAACAAGACAGATTAGAAAGGAACTGAAATCCTTTAAGATCACAAAGTCTACCTGGAAGCTATCTAAATCTGACTTCTGGAATGGTAAGCAAAAGCATAATATTGTGCACGCAATAATGATCTTTGATTCGTATGCTGACTTTGCAACTTTGCACGCGCACTCCGTAAGGCTAAATAAAAGACAGGTATCAATTAGGTGGAAATATTTTCTTATATTGATTAGATTACATTATCGATACGGCAATGAAGTGGATAGTTTGTAACACTCCGTAAGCTTCAAAGAATTCATATCTAAAGTTTTGCATTTGTACCATTGTCAATTAGTGAAGGAAGAGCCTTCTAGCAGATGGCCCAATGAACTATTGAAGAGGTTACACTTTCTCTTCTACTTGCTATGCTTTTAGATTTAACACAAACATTAACTGTATGTAGTGTTAACATTTCCTGATGAGATGGTAATTTTTCTTAAATTGTGTATTAAGTCCACTTACAAGTAGTGTAAACACTTACCACCAGTTGAAGAAAACCAACATTAAAAGCCATAACAGTCCGCAATCAAGATGTATATCTTCCTCTTTTTATTGCAGGGCTGTTTGGCTCAGCCACAGATGATGGTTGTGGGAGATGTCCAAGATATGTTCATGCCACTCTTAGAGGGTTTCCTCTGTGATCCCGTGGACTCTGAAGCTGTTATTGACAGCTTGATGGAGCAAATTCCAGCCATGTTTGCTGACACCAGGGAAACAGAAACTGTTCTTGCACCAGCGATACAAGCTGGCCTGGAAGCTCTTAAGGTAAGCGTAAAATAGTCATTGAAAATTTACTGTTTGTGTGTTTAAATCCATTTAAGTGTAGAATTCTATCTTTTTCCCCTAGACTACTTGTACATTTCTTTTGCTCTCTTAACTGCATTCTATTGACACTTCTACGCCTCTGTAGGCTTGTACAGTGTTTCCCAGTCATTTCGGTTAGTGTACCCTTTTAGGCTTTATTTGAGCAACGCCCCCATGGTAAATATTATAATTATAATAACAAGGTAATTTATTAACCATTATTAAAGTTACTGTTGTACAATTGTTAACATATTTGTTATTTTATTTACTCATGCAGGGATCTGTGCAATGAATATCAACATATGAAATGTAAAATTGGCAAAGTTATTACATTAATTCAAAAATACAGAAAAGTAATAATTACTGTAACTTAAAACTATATAAAAGTATCGAGCAAGGTGGTAATGCAGTTTAGGTTATGTACGTGAGAGCTTGCATTCAGAAGATATTAGGTTCGAACTCCACTGTCGACAGCCCTGAAAATGGTTTTTCTTGGTTTCCCATTTTTACGCCAGGCAAATGCAGGCACTGTACCTTAATTAAGGCCATGGTCACTTCCTTTCCAATCCTAGATCTTTCATATCCCATCATAGCCATAACACCTGTGTCAGTGCGACATAAAATAAATAGCAATAAGCTGTATAAAAGTAAGTTCAGAGCTTTGGTTGTTAAATATTTAGGTATTAATATGAAGTATGGTGTGAAAAGTTGATTTAATGAGACATCTGAGCCTGGTTTTGTTGTACGAGAGGGGGGTCAGATATAAACAGGATTTTATTTTTTATTTAAATTCATTTATTGAAAAAGCTTAGATCCTTTCCAACAGAACAAAGATGGCCTAGGCACCATAGCTCAATTGGTAGAGCAACCAACACGAAATCGGGAGGTTGTGGGTTCGGATCACACTGGTGTCCGGTTGGCCATTTTTGTTCTGTACTTAACATCTCTTCAACATGTACTAAATGTACGTAACACGACCTAATAGGTTGAAAGTCTGTTTCGATTACAATGCGGTCGTGAAAATTCAATATTCATCAATTACAATTTATTTTTCCACTTAGTTTCCTGCTTTGGAAATGCCTTTGTCCTAGCGTATGGACAGCTTTTTGATACCCTCATTGTAAAAAGAACAGGGTCTTGTCACTAGTCAGTTGCGCACAAAGTCTCCCACACTCTCGTCATCTTGAAATCGTTGCCCTCCTAGAGCTTCTTTAAGCGGTCCAGACAAATGGAAATCTCAGAGCAATAAGTCCGGGCTGTAAGGAGGATGATCAAGTGTAGTCCAGTGCATTTCCAGTAGCTTGGAGTCAGTTAGAGCTGCAGTATGGGGCCGTGCATCCTCATGGAGGAGGATGACCTGTCGAATCGGTTGGTCTCATCTTTTGCAGCGATATGCAACCCTCTTCTTGTCCAACAGCTCGTAGTAGTAAGCAGGATTGATTGTGCATCGCTCATGCAAAAAATCAATCGGCAAAATGCCTCACCAGTCGAAAAGAAACGGTTGTAAGAACCTTGCCAGCTGATAGTTGAGTCTTGCCTTTCACTGGTGCTGCCTCCCCTTTCCTTCACCACTCTTTACTGGCTTGTTTGGATTCAGGAGTGTAGTGGTGGACCCATGTTTTGTAGCAGGTGACGATCCGACTCAAAAATGCATCACCTTCTGCATACCTTGCTGTAAGCATCTGACAGACCTTTGGTCAAAAGGCGAGGGACCCATCTGGAACACACTTTACAGAACTGTAGGTCATTTGCGATGATTGCTTGACAGCTCCCATAACTGATTCCGACCTGTTCTGCAATTTCTGATACTGTCGATCGTCGTCGATGATGTCTTCAATCGCACAAATGTTTTTGTCTGTAATGCTGGTCCGAAGACAGCGATCGTGTTGCTGATTTTCCATACGTTCTCGTCCTTCCTAGAACTCTTTATACTAGGCAAACGCATTCTTGACAATGTTTGATCGCCAAACTGTGCAGTCAATCTATGGTAAATTTCTGCCATTGTAACTCCTTCACGAGCAAGAAATTTTATAATTATGCATTGCAGAGCGGAGGGGTGCACCTGTTGCTTCGACATCCTGAGCGTTACTAACGAAACGGCAGGAAATATCTAACAGTACACTCTCCCTACTCCTAACAGTCCTGCCTAAGCATAGCAGAAGCTCGGGGCCAATCCTACCAAGTGTTGATGTTCAGGAACAGAAATCCCTTTTATATTTGATCGACCTTCATATCTATAGTTAGAAAGTACTTCTGTAGAATTGCAAAGTAATTTTTGAATGAGTTTTTGGCAATCTTATCTTATATACCTGTATTATTAGCAGTATCATAGGCAAAAGTACCAAGTACCCACAGCGATTCACGCAACCCCAATATAAATGGTCCGTTATTGGACATTATAAATTTTCCGGCTAACTCATTCTTGGTTGCCAGCGTTTCGCCCTCGTGTGCTAGGGTGGGCTCATCAGTTGGTACCTAGCACACCTACCAATACGCTGGCTAGTGCATACCGTGGAGGCCACTGCGTAGGCTAACTGGAGCCACCGGCAGTGCCAATGCACTAAGAGACCTTGTCTCATCACTAAAAATTGATGCCTGCTTGGCCATCAGATGATATAGATGTTGATTCCCATAGGGAATCTGAAATATTTGTCCTGAATGAATAAATTTATAATACCAATATAAATGGTCCGTTATTGGACATTATAAATTTTCCAGCTAACTCATTCTTGGTTGCCAGCGTTTCGCCCTCGTGTGCTAGAGTGGGCTCATCAGTTGGTACCTAGCACACCTACCAATACGCTGGCTAGTGCATACCGTGGAGTCCACTGCGTAGGCTAACTGAAGCCACTGGCAGTGCCAATGCTGGCAACCAAGAATGAGTTAGCTGGAAAATTTATTATGCCCAATAACGGACCATTTATATTGGTATTATAAATTTACTCATTCAGGACAAATATTTCAGATTCCCTATGGGAATCAACATCTATATCATCTGATGGCCAAGCAGGCATCAATTTTTAGTGATGAGACAAGGTCTCTTAGTGCATTGGCACTGCCGGTGGCTCCAGTTAGCCTACACAGTGGCCTCCACGGTATGCACTAGCCAGCGTATTGGTAGGTGTGCTAGGTACCAACTGATGAGCCCACCCTAGCACACGAGGGCGAAACGCTGGCAACCAAGAATGAGTTAGCTGGAAAATTTATAACGTCCAATAACGGACCATTTATATTGGTATTATAAATTTACTCATTCAGGACAAATATTTCAGATTCCCTATGGGAATCAACATCTATATCATCTGATGGCCAAGCAGGCATCAATTTTTAGTGATGAGACAAGGTCTCTTAGTGCATTGGCACTGCCGGTGGCTCCAGTTAGCCTACGCAGTGGCCTCCATGGTATGCACTAGCCAGCGTATTGGTAGGTGTGCTAGGTACCAACTGATGAGCCCACCCTAGCACACGGGGGCGAAATGAGTTAGCTGGAAAATTTATAATGTCCAATAACAGACCATTTATATTGGTATTATAAATTTACTCATTCAGGACAAATATTTCAGATTCCCTGTGGGAATCAACATCTATATCACACGCAACCCCAGTTAAGAAACACTGAACTGATGTATGTTAGGACTTGGTTACATACTTTTATTTATAACTTTCGGGTAGTATTTTCGCAGTTTCTTTTGCTCTCAATAACTACTGAAAGATCAATTTTTATGGGTCTGATTCTTTGCTGGAATGGTTAGTGCAGCGGCCTGTGGTTCTGAGGGTTCCGGGACGGAATCAGTTCCACTTAAGCTGGTGATTTTAGCCATATCTGGTTAATTTCACTGGCTTAAGGACTGAGCGATCGTTCTCATCTTAATATGCAGAATGCACCTCTCATCCAACCACTATAGAAACATACAATATTGAATCCATTCCTCCAAATACTGTAGAGTTGGCGTCACAAAGGGTAACTGGCTGTTAAACTGGGCCAAATTCAATTATAGTGTCGACTAGCAAGTAATAAGGCCTGGAAGAAGAAAAAAGTAAATTTTAATCCTTAAATCTGCTCCTTACATCCCCACCCCCTCCCTCCACCTTCCTAGCCTTTTCTTTACTCTTCCCCCTAAAATATATGTTTTGCAGTTTTTTAACATTAAAAATGCCCTACTAATCTGTTTTTGTGTACAAGAAGTGATCAACAAAGATTATTTTTCACTGAGGTTTATTACTCCTTGGGAAGAGTTACATGATCTTCATAAACTCTTGTTCTTAATATTCTGAACCCAACTTGCCAGGTTTAATCTGGGCTCAGTCCGGTGGTATTTGAAGGTGTTCAAATACATCAGCCTCATGTCAATAGATTTACCAGCATGTCAGAGAACTCCCACGGGACAAAATTCCGGCACATTGACATCTCTAAAAACCGTCAAAGTAGTTGGTGGGACGTAAAATTAATAATATTATTACTGTTGTTGTTATTGTTAATATTTATTATTATTATTATTATTATTATTATTATTGTTATTGTTATTGTTATTATTATTATTATTATTATTATTATTATTATTATTATTATTATTATTATTATTATTATTATTATTCTCTTCTGTAGAAGTATGGCTTTCTTTTATGGCCAGTTACACTTACATTTGAGAAATGGGTTTAGGAATGTTTGTTGTTTGGCAATCTGACTTTCAAAACTCAGCGCTGATAATCTTATAGCAAGATAAGAACTGTTCTCTGTTTGAGGTTGGTTAGTAACATGACTTCATCGTTGGTTTCAATTTACCTGTTAGATGTTCTCTCGTCTTTTTCTTTTCCTGTTTTGTTTTATACTATCGTTTTCGGCATATTGACATTAAGTAGGAACTTGATTCATCATCTTCTTTGCATTTTCCCATTTATGTGGGGTCTGCCTTCTTGCAATGTTTCCTCCATTTCAGTCGATCCATAGCATCCTGAGGGCTGACTTTAGTGAGCCGCATGTCATCTCTCACCCTATGCAGCCAGCGTATATGAGGTCGCCCTTGAGGTCGGCGACCCTCCACGTTCAGTTCAAAGGCAGTCTTTGCAACTGAGGTTTAACTGCTACGGAGTACATGCCCATAATTAAATGAAATAAGTTTCATAATGATAGATCCGTATTGAACTGTGATTACAACAGAGTAAATTAATGTGTTATTTGGGTCCACCTTTTCAATACAAAATGTAAAGATGTGATTTACACATTTTCTCTGTGATTGGGGCAATCTTGAATTTCTTTCGCATAAGTAGGAACTTGATTATCCAGACTAATTGGTACAGATCAACAAAAATACAGGTTCATTGAATTCAGAATATTTGTAATAAAATAAGCATACAGTGGGTACAGTACAGTATATGAAACATTTATGAAAAATGATAAATTCAAAATGTTAAAATTTTTAGATAGATGCAAATGAAGAGTAATAAAATAAACATACGTACAATATATAAAATACTTATGTACAGTTATGAAGACTCAAAACTTACATAATTTATCAACATTGTAAAAAAAAAAAAAAAAAAAAAAAACAGGGACTCTTCACATCTGGATAATTGAGGATCCTGATAACTAAGGTTTGGATAATCAGGTATCTACTGTAATTAATTGTCATATCTCAAATTCACCTCACCGTTTTCTACAAACTTCATCTGCCAGTCATTGTACGTGCATAACAAACAGTTTCAAATTTGGACAGATGGGGAGAAATATAGGAATAGCTTTTTTTTCCAACCCGCTTAGCGCAAAGACCCGATCTATCGGATCACAGATTCCCACAAAATCGTCAAGTTGATCTGATCTATCGGTTGTCGAAGTTTTATCATGGTACGTATGCAGTTTTAGCCTTTGCCTGACCTCTAGTGGCTAGTTCCGTAGATATATTGTAGTATTGAAAAGGTGGAAACGTTTACGTTGTTATTATTATTACTTATATATTATTCTCAGTTCAATACGGACCAAAAACATGAAATTCATAACCATCAATGTGTGAATGAGCAGAAAGTGATTTGGATACCGAATTAGCAAGTGAAAGTGTTGTTAGCGACTTTGTAGAACCATCGTAGCCTGCTCTCAATGCATTTGACTCTCACAACATGCCAGGTACGTCAGACTCTTTCAGTTTTATTTCAGCTGATGTTTCTTTAAAAAAATTGGAAGGTAACAAGGAAAGAGAATGCTGTGTATGTAGCAAGACCAGCAAAGAAAAGGGTAAAAAACGAAAGCGATCCCACACCATTTGCACAAAATGTGAAAAAGGTCTGCGTGGTCCATGTTTTCCGAAGCACATCTGTTTGAGGTAAACATGAGATTATGGGGTGATATACATTTAATTATTGGTAGAGAGTTGTGTTTCCATGAATGTTACCATTTTCAATATGTGATCAATATGTATACTGTTTTGTAAAAATTAATTTTAATATCTGTGAATCAAACTGTATAATTTTTTATTCAAATTAAATTGTTTTTAATTTACGCACAGTTTTGAAACAGTAGAGTAGGGGAGTAATATTTTTTAGTTTTGTATATTGCGACTTGGATATAAGTGAGATTATTTCAAAATAAGTGTGATTATTAACAAGAAAAAATTCACACTTTTCATAAGAAAATCTAAGAAATACGCATGTGCCAACAAATTTTTTTTTTAAGAAACAGATTGATTTATTTCTTGTTTTCTTTCTTTATTATGGATAGTGTTGTGTGTGGTGTCACTGTATAACTTTTATTCAAATTTCAAAAATACTTTTTAGAAAATGCTTGCAGAATTTGGATTTTATTATTTTTTAATTGTAACTGCTTATAAAAATTCAGATTTATATATTTATATTTAAGTTTAGGATTTTTATATAAACTGTAGGACGTGTACCAATATATTGGTTGGAATCAGAGCAAATTTCAGTATGCTATGGTCAATGGTTCAATTCCTACGAATATGTTAGTATAAGTAAGTAAATGGCATTAAATATGCTTGGCATTTTTTGCATGGGTATGCATTTCAGGCCTGGCACTAAGAGGGTTAACCTTGGTTGGATTAACCTGGCTGGTAGTAAGGGACCCTTGTCAGCTTTACAGAGATGTCCTCAGAGGAGTCCTCCTTCATTATGGTGAACTCTATGGAAGAGGTAACCAGTCCTTTAGTATGACAAACTTTTGCAGAAGAATTTGTCCGCCTGCTGGCCGTGATCATTAAGGCATCAAGTCTCTATGATCTGACACCATGGCCAGCCGGTTCAAGTCCTATTGATGGAAAATAAAATTCACTTTCAGAATGTTGTGCAGGGTAGGAGCAGTAGTGGTATACAATTTCTAATCCCTAGATTGTGTTCCAAAAGCGTGGATTCAATTCCAAATCTCCCCACACTGTTCATTGGGAGTGAGGGCATATGAGCTGTTGATGATGATTTATCCATCAGGTGGAGATATTAAGCCTTGAGCAGACCTTTTAATTTTAGTCGACAGGAATAGGCTGTCTGCCAACACTAGGTTTCACCTTCTCTCTACATCATCATCATAGTCATCTTCAACTCACACCCAGACACGCAGGTTGCCTGTGGGTGTCAAATAGAAAGATCTTCACCGAGCAAGCCGAACATGTGCTCCAGCACTCCTGGCACTAAAAGCCATACACTAAATAAATAAATAAATAAATAAATAAATAAATAAATAAATAAATAAATAAATAATTAAATAAATAAATAAATAAATAAATAAATGTAGAAGGGGTGTCCCACATCTTCCTCGTATTAATAAAGCAAGTCTTAGTCAGGCCAGATCTCCTGCTACAGCACTCTGGATGAACCCGACTGCCTGTACCTATAAGAAGCTCACTCCATGAAGATAATGTAAATCCCTTATGTCAGTGAAGGTGCAACTGTTATAAAACCTGTAAGGTACCTGGAAGACACTCGGGAGTTGTCATTATACTTGTCAGCAAGTGAATGCCTATAATGACAATCCCGAGTATCTTTAAGCATTAATTTATCCATGCTTACGTGGAAGTATTGGAGTTATTACCCTTCTTCAGGTTGTAACCCAATCATCATCATCATCCATTTCCTTCGTCCAGCTCCCACCAGGGTGGAATGTTTGACACCTTTCCATCTTTCTCTATCCAACCACCATCCAGCACCCTTTCCCCCTTAACTGTTCCAGTCCAGGTTTCTTCTAATTATACTATTCTTGATCATTTTTGACCCCCATAGTTTGGGTCTCACTCTTGCCCCCTATGTTTTAATCTGGGTCTCCATCATCCACTTCAGCATCCTTCCCTCTTCCATCCTCTTACCATGTCCAAACCATCTGAGTTATCCCTCTCCATTGTGTGGTAAAGCCTTTCCACTCCAATTTCTTTCGTGGTGTACTCATATCTTACTCTGTCCTTTCTTGTCTTTCCTCTCATACATCTTAAAAATTTCATTTCACTGGCCTATATTTTATTCTCCTGTCCTTTTGTCAGTGTCCAAGTCTCCACTGCATATGTCGGTATTGGGCATGGGGAGAAGTACATCCTCTTTACACTTCATTGGTACAGTGGTACCTTGATTCTCCATTTTTGGAGGTACCACAGAAAAAAAAAAATGTACAATACAGAAAAACACAAAATCCAGGAATTAATGTAAACCATCAACAATGAGGCTAAACATCACAATAATTAAATTATTATAATCTTACAGACACTCCTAAACTAAACTAAACCAAACCAAACCAAACTACAGCCCTAATAGACCTTGGCCTACTAAGCAACCGCTGCTCTACCTTGGAGGCCTGCAGATTACGAGGTGATACATGGTCAGTGTGACGAATTCTCTCAGCATTTATTCCTGGCTCTCTAGACCGGGTTCACCATTTCGCCACTGGATAGCTCCTCAATTAATGGTAACCACGTACACTAAGTGGGCCTAGAACCAGCCCTCAGGTAAAAAATGCCTGACTTGGCTGTAAATCGAACCTGGGGCCTCCGGGTGAGAGGCAGGCAAGCTGAACTGCGGGGTCGGCTTCAAGCATTAATTATACGAGTTAAAAATCTCTCAAGACTTTACATTCACTTCATCAGTTTCCCATGAAAACTTATTTCAGGTCAGCAACTTTGATCAGCCTAGCCTATCGAAAAATATCTAATAAATAATGCCAAGCCAAACAATTGATCACAGGTAGTTTTTAATTCTCTAATCTAATAAAATAAAAAAAAGGACATCCGATAAAAATGCATCCAACATCATGGTGAAATCTCTTCTTATGCAGTATTTATCTTCCTTTGTAATTTGGTCATCGCTGTGCCGTTTGCAGTAAGTTTCTGGAAATCTTGTACCGCATAAATTAGGCCTACATCGACTTTTAAAGGTCATGCTGAATTTGAGAATATGGTTTTGAATGTAGGTATCGATGCTCAAAAGTTCTCATCACTAATCACAAGCAAATTGGAAAGAAAAAAGAAAGGTCATAACTCCAGAAGTTTTGGTTTATTCATGACCTTGAGCTCAGCTGGAAAGTGCGCTGACACACTCGTTGCACAAGCCAGTACGAGTGGGAAATTATACCAACTTTTTACTTGTTACTCTGGAGATATAAAACGACTTTGGTTTTTATAAGGCCATATTAACTTAAAATCTCCAGTTTTATATTAGGACCAAAACGGTAATAGGCAATCCCATGACCTCCCATATATAAGGTGCAACATCTGTTCTGGTCGTGAGAACATAAACGTATCTGATCATATTAAAATACTAAATGTATGTTAGGAAGGAGCCAATTCAGTTTCTGTTTGACAGCCCAGTGCATTGAAAGAAGTGCCGAAAACCTGTTCGGCGGTACAATCACAAAAAGTCTAAAACATCTAACCCTTGGATATAATGCAGATGTTTTACAACTACGAACATTTTACGAAACTTGTTCAGTCTTTCAGTAGAGCTGTCAAAATGTGTTCTGTCTCCTTCCAGTTGTTGCAGCTACTCTTTGCTTTATGATTTCTAGGGTTTTTCTAAATAATACCAGCCGAATGCGATCCTAAGATGGTCCTTTATGCACATTCATCACCAATTGCTTTCCCAGTACAGTAGTTGCTCTATATAATCACTGCAATGATGGGATGCTAACGCCAAGATCCATAGGTATGTATTAGCCGTTCTTTCGTGTTATATTGTTTCTTCAAAAATGCTTGATTGAGAATTTAGCGTTGATGGGACTGAAATTTCTGGACAGTTGATGTGATAAATCGTGTCTCTTTGAGGAATGAATAATGCAGGAATTTTAAAACACGATAATTAGTATGCTCGCAGGATCATGTAATTTGAATGAATAATCTGGGAAACGTAGTTTTCAGGAACGGATAATAGAGGTTCCACTGTTCCACACCAGGTTTCTCACACTCTGATAAGTTCATTTCTGTGTTGAATCCTTTTACTGGTCTCCATGTTCATCCTGCATCAGTTTGCTTCCCAAGTACGTGAAGCTCTCCACAATTTCAAGGTCTTATCCCTTTATTTGTATAATTCCTTTCCCTTCCCTTTCTCCTCTAGTCAACATCATTGTCGTACTCTTTTCCACATTTCCTTGTTGCAGTCCATTTTAATTCCAAAACCACTCTTTCCTCCCCACACGTGTCTGGACACTCTGCAATAACTTTTGTACATTTCTTGCATGCACTCTACTTTGTTTTCCATATCCTTTCTGATGCATGACTTTCCATACCTTTGCTCTGGGTACGCTATCATAAGCCTTTTCTAAATCAAGGAATGGCCTCGCCATATCTCTTCCGTATTCCCAATATTTTTCCATTAACTGCCTCACACTGAATATGAGGTATAGTGTTGATCTTCCATTTTGATAGCCATATTGCTTTTCTGTATTGCCCTTCCACCTTTATTTTCATTCCTTTTTCTAGTACCCTTTCAAATATTTTTGCCACCTGAGATACGAGTGTGATTCCTCAATAATTATATCTTTTTGTCCCCTTTCTTAAATATAGGTATCAATTCCTCGTTTACTCCTGTCATTTGGTACTGGCTTTTCTTTCCAAATACATCTAAATACAGAGCTGGATAGCTACAGAACATAGATTATGATGGATAGCTACAGTCGTTGAAGTGCGGCCAGTATCCAATATTTGGGAGATAGTGGGTTCGAACCCCACTGTCGGCAGCACTGAAGATGGTTTTCCGTGGTTTCCCATTTTCACACCAGGCAAATGCTGGGGCTGTACCTTAAATAAGGCCACGGCCGCTTCCTTCCTATTCCTAGTCCTTTCCTGTCCCATCGTCGCCATAAGACCTATCTGTGTCGGTGCGACGTAAAGCAGCTTGAAAAAAAAAAAAAAAAAAGAACATCTAAATAGCCTATACAGCCATCATAGACCAACAGGTCCTGCTGCTTTTATCATATCCGCACACAATTCATCCATTGCTGCTACTTTACCCACTTTCATTCATTTGACAGCAGTTCCCACCTCTTCCATTGTGATTTTACTCTTGGATACTGTCTCCTAACACTCTACATGTGTCATCTCATCTACACCCCTTCTCATATTCAGGAGTTCATCAAAGTAATCCTTCCATCTTTTCCTTATCTCCTCTGATTGTGTTATTATCTCTCTGTTTTTCCCTTTACACGTGCTTTTTTGTAAACTCTTTCTTTTCTCTTCCTTCTTACAAGTCTGTATAGCATCCTTTTCCAACATTTATGTAAACCCTTCCCAGCTTTTCTTCACTTACTGCTTTCTTGCACCTTCTTTTCATTTCCTGAAGTTTTCTTCTACTTTCTTCCATTTTATCCATATTCCATAACTATCATGCCTTATTTTTCACTGCTTCCTTTACCTTCTCATTCCACCATGGGGTCTTTATTTTTCTCTCTTTCAGGAATTCTCCCACAAGCACACTCAGAACAGCTTACAGATGCCCTCTTGAACATATCCCATTCCACATATTCACTCTCCATCTCAGTTCTGGGCATGTGTTGTTTCAGTTTATATTAGAATTTTTCTTTAATTTCCTTGTCATTTCTTTCCACGATTTTTCCTACTTTTATTTTTGCCACCACTACTCTGCTGCTTCTGGCTAGATTGTTACATGTAACAATAGTCTACAAATTGCTCTTTCCATGAAGAAGTAATCAGTTACTGCCGTTGTTGTTATTTCCCCATCCATATCTTGTAATAGTTCTACTGTTCTTCTTCCTGAACCATGTATTGCCCACACTTAACCCATTTCTCTAACTAACATCCAACAACTTCTCTCCCTCTTCATTTCTTTTTTTCCATATCCAAAAGGTCCAATTAATGCTCATTCCTTTTCTGTCGCATCCCTCCATTTCATTTAAGTCTCCCATGACAGTCACTTCCACATCCTTTATTTCTCTCTCCAGTATCTCCAGGAATTTGTCCATATCATATTTGCATCCATTCTTGCATCCATCGTTTCCCATTGGGGCCAATGACCTAGATGTTAGGCCCCTTTAAACAACAAGCAGCACCATCATCATTTCCCATTGATACACGCTGCTAATGGCCACTAAGATAGGTTTGTACCCAGAATAAAGTGCTGTAAGAAAATTTCATCGCCTTGAGTTTAGCAAGTAATATGTCTCTTTCTACACAGTCAGAGGCTTTATTTAAGTCCAAGACAATCCGTGAAATGGCAACCGTGTGTAGTCGAGTGTCTTTATCGCTCTGTGTCTTTAGTCTTTTAGTAGTGTTCAAATGTTGTCTCACGTTCGCTTGTGTTTTCCTCTGGGATGATGGTGTGCTGAAATTTGACGCAAAAATCAAAAACTTTGGGAAAATGGTCTAGTGAACGGCTCAGAGCTTCTTATTTCATCCCTCATGCTGGCTTTAAATGGAACTAGGTATCTAGTGACGTCACAACCAGGCGACCAGTCCACGAGAAAACAAGAAACTAACTCTAGCCCGAAGATATCTTGTCCAGCAATTTGTGTGCTTCTGTTGGCTTTGTCTGGTGATGTACATCTGAACCCAGGATCCCAACATGACAGCAGGATGAGTTTCTTCAAGCACAATGTAGGGAGCATGTGTAATTCTTTCAGTGATTCCAGACAAGATTATATTTCTGAAGTAGAAAGTTGGTTCTTTTGGTAATAATGAACTGTTGTCTACTGATTGCTGTGTGTTTCATCAAGACAGACATGAGGTTCATAGTAGCAAAGTGAAAGGAAGAGGGATTATGGTTGCTGTGAAATCTGCTCTAGGGCCAGTTTCCCAGCCAGGTTTAGCGGGCGACTAGACCAGGAAGGTCTGTATTTGTACTGTGCTGCTACATGCCACCGGATAAAGTGACTGCTAGGATGAGTAATTGACGAGCTACTCTGGCCAGTGTCACAGCTGTTCTAAACCCACAGGATACTTTTGTAGTTTGCGGAGACTTTAACATCAGACGTTTGGCTTGGAATCCTGATCCTGTTATAAAATAGAGATGTGCAAAAGTCGCCTTACTTCTTGAAATCAACAGTATATTCACACTCAAGCAAATGTCTCTCTTTCCAACAAGAAACGAAAGAACAATATTAAGCCAACTTTGGACTGCTTTGAGACAGAAAAGGTAAATACATCCGTCCATCCAGCTGTACAATTTGCTTTATCTCTACCGTGAGCTATGCGCCCCGTACTGCAGTGGAAGTTAAATGTTATCAGTCAATCAATCAACACTGATCTGCATTTAGGGCAGTCGCCCAGGTGGCAAATTTCTTATCTGTTGTTTTACTAGCCTTTTCTTAAATGATTTCAAAGAAATTGGATGTTCGCGAGGGCTAAGGCCAGTTCATTTTCCTCAAATGAGAGATCTCCTTTCATTGTGTCCTTGGAATTTAATTGAAGATTCCTCCTCCATCGAAGTGTTCATTTTTTTTTTTTACGACCTCCTCCATTTTGTAATAAAAGACACTACTGTCCTGGATAGTTAGCACGCTTCATATGAGATGGAAGTAATAGATAAATTGAAAGAAAAGGAGAGGGCAAGAAGGAAGTTTCAAAAAAGGGACAAAGTAGTGATTACGTGCATTTTGTTACCATTTCCAGTGAATTTAAGCATCTTCAGGTCAAAAAGTACAGAAATCTTGGAATTTTGTGAAAAATAAAGTGAGGTCATCATGCCTGCCATCCAAAATATTTCAGGCCAGGAAAGAATTACAGGACAAAAGGAGTATCTTGGGACAGTTTTTCAGATATGTTTTAAAAGTTTCATTCACCTACTACAGAGTGTAATCTGTCCACTTCATACGTGTGTGATATGGGCCTGGCCTCAGTTGTGACCAATTCTTGCTTCTTTGGATACCTCCAAATCATTTGGTCCAGATGACATATCTGAAATTCTTTAGAAAGAATGTGCATCTGAGGTAGGTAGGCCACTTAGCATCATAATGAATATATCATTCTCTTCAGGTATTTTCCGTGTGAGTGGAAGAAAGGTTACGTCATACCACTGTTCAAGAAAGGAGACAAAATGGTGTTTGATAACTATAGGCCTGTTGCGTTATTGTCTCTGATTTCAAAGGTGACAGAGAAGATCATGTATAGCAGATTGTACAGTTCAGTTTCACAGTATATTAACGTAGCTCAGCATGGTTTCATACAGAAACACACTACCGTGTTTGATATAGTAGTATATATCAATTCATTTTAGAATCCCTGGATAGGAGGCAACAAGTGGGTGCTGTTTATACGGATTTCTCCAAAACCTTTGATTCAGTTCAACATGATTCTCTGGTCATCAAATTGTCAGCATACAGGATAGGAAGAAGTGTTTTGGAGTGGATTAGAAGCTATCTCACTAACAGTTTTTGCGTACTAAAATCTGATGGTGTTATTGTCAAAGCTTACCACCCTACTTCCAGCGTCCCCCAATACTCTTTAATGGGTCCTAATTTATAACATATTCATAAATTATATAACAACATTTATACAACATAGTAATTGTCTTCTCTATGCTGAACCGCCTGTGGGTGGGGGACGCAAACGAATAATATACCCATGGTATCTCCAGCCTGTCATAAGAGGCGACTAAAAGGGGCCGCAGGGGTGGGTTGGCGACCACGGGGCCCTTAGCAGAGTCCTGGCATTGCTTCCACTTACTTGTACCAGGCTCCTCACTTTCATCTATCCTGTCCAACCTCCCTTGGTCAACTTTTGTTCTTTTCCAACTCCGACGGTATTAGAACATTCAAGGCCTGGGGAGTTTTTCATTTTCACACCCTTTGTGGCCCTTGCCTTTCTTCATCCGTTATTTCATTTTTCGAAGTGACGGATCCCTTCTTTTTTCTCTGTCTCTCTACCCCTGTGGGTGGGGGACGCAGACGAAGAATACACCAACGGTATCCCCTGTCTGTTGTAAGAGGTGACTAAAAGAGGCGACCAAGGGATGATTGAATAAGAACCAGAAAACTACTTTTGATTAGTACCATCACGCAGAGAACACCATGCGTTGCCTTTACTTGCGAGTAGTACCACTATGTTAGGTACATAATACGTTTGCGATTAGTAGCAGCAGAGAGCAGTTCACTGTGGGTTTCCAGTACCTGTGATATGTACCCACTATGTGAGGAACATCACGGGCTTGCGTTGCCTGTGATATATACAATTATATGAGAAACACCATGGGTCTGGCCGTTGCCTTTGATTAGTACCACTATATGAGTGACACCGTGGGTCAGCATTGCCTGTGATATGTACCCACTATGTGAGGAACACCACGGGTAGAAAGAGTCCCTGTGATTAGTACACCTATGTGAGGTGCACCATGGGTTTGCGGCGCCATTATGTGAGAAACTCTATAGGTCTGCATTACCTGTGCGATGTACAATACTTGTGAGTAGCATCATAATGTTTGGAACACCGTGAGTTTATGCTACTTTTGATTAGTACTGGAACTTGAGAAATACCATGGTTCTACTTTACTAGCAATAAGTACCATTATGAGGCACCATTGATCTGGATTTTGAACCCCTTTAGACAGCAAACATCATCGATTCAGGATTGTGCTTTGGAAGCAGTTCCTTGGTCAGTTGGTCAGTAATATAGTTTCTGTGAGGCATTGCGGGTCGTTTCCACTGATTGTTTTAAATTCATATTTATCAATTCATTCTTCATCATCACATTTTATTTCTGGTCTGTGTATGAATTTTGGACTTCTAAATTGTCAGTGCATTTCGTCTCATTTCGTACCATTCGTGGCCGATGGCCCAGATGTTAGGCCCCTTTAAATAACAATCATCATCATCATCATCATCATCAATTGTCATCATCATCTCTATGCTGACAATCTGAAGATTATTGAGGTGGTAAATAGTGAGTTGGACTGTTAAGTTGCTCCAGTCTGACTTAACCCTCCTAAGTAACTGGTGTCAAAATGACTTCTTGATTTGAATACTTCAGCTTGCAATCCAATTACTTTTTCTTAGAAGTTCGAATCAGTAAATTACCTTTACCATTTATGCAATTTTCAAATAGTTTGTGTGACACTTTCAAACTGTTACAATCTTTCTTTCAAGAAACATTTAGACGAGAATTCTATCAAAGGGTTTTAATTACTTGGTTTTCTGAAAAGAAACTCTCCTAAAACTCTGATAACTTTGTTTTACACTCTTAATCAGGCCATCGTTAGAATACTGTTGCAGAGTGTGGCTACCTACTCAACAGTATTTCATACAAAACTTGGAAAGAGTCCAAATAAGATTCATGAGATGAATCAGCTACAAAGGTTTGGGTGTTTCTCTCTCTCTCTCTCTCTCTCTCTCTCTTTTTTTTTTTTTTTTTTTTTTTAGACTGTATGAGGACATTGCACTCATGCTGCAGATATGCCAGTGTCCTCTTCCTTTATAAGTGTCTGACAAATAGAATGGGTTGCTCAACATTGTTGGAGTTGATTCCATTGTATGTTCCTCACCACAATACTGAGCAAAGGTATATTTTCTATCTGCCTAAAATGAGAACTATGGCTTGGGCAAACTCATGGCTGCTGATTGCACTAAAATCACTGTATGAGGTGGGTGAATCGGTGGACCTTTTTCACTGACCACCCTCTAAAATTAGGCATGCCCTAACAACCTACAGTACAGAACATAAGGTCCTTTCTGTATAAATATGTGTATATAAATGTCTCTAGATTTAGTTTAAACATGATATAATTATTTTAGGAGATTTGTTTATATTTAAGGTTTATTTGTTGCATATGTTTTATTGAATCATCTATAAGTGGGTAAATAATCTGTTGTTGATGATAAATAAATCTATCTATCTGGGGTGCATACATTTGGATGAAATCCTGTACTCCATTCTCTGTCCTTAACTTTATTTTTCCATCACTTATGTAGTTCACTTTATCGGTATATTCATTGAAGATCTTATTGGTTATCAACCTCACTGTGTTCTTTCCTTTATGCCCTCCACTCCAATAAAGCATGTATCGCTTCTGCAACTTCTTCTTTCCTCTCCACTTAACCTCACTCAATATCATCATAGCTATAGTTCTGTTTTTATGAATTTCGACTTGACAGTTAACTGGAAGTCAGACATTGGTGCCAAATGTTACGAGTACAAACAGCTGATCCACGACACACAACATGAACGGAAATGTACAGGGTGGCGCACGAATAGTTGACACATTTAATTTTAGAATAACAACCTTATTTTTCAGAGAACACTAATGAAATTTCAGACACAGGCAGCTTGGACCCTGGAAATATATTTCACTGTATCACATATTCACTTTGGCCTCCACTTCGGCGGATAACCTCTTCGAGACGGGTACGCATGTATCTGTCAACTTTGCGGCACAGGTCTTTGTGAATTTCACTGGAGAGCTGCACAAACTGAGCATGCATTTCCATGTGGCTTTGAGGTCTTGAAGTGAAGAGTTTTCCTTTTAAATAGCCCCATAATTAGAAATCACAAGCATTTAAATCTGGGCTTTAAGGAGGCTGGGTAAATCTGCCATAATTGTTGTACTGTGGGTAACGATGAGACACTACATGATCAACAAATACTCTCCTCAATAACTCAAGAACATCGTTAGCTGTGTGAGATGTTGCGCCATCTTGCATAAACCACTCCGTATGAATAGGTACAGCGGAATTTGAGGCATGAATTTATTCTCCAGCATGTCGTGCATTAACTGTCTGACTGAAGAAAAATGGTCCAATTAACCCATGACTTGAGAGAGCTACCCACAGACTCACTTTTTCCCCATACATGTTTTTTTGTTGTTTTTTTTTTGTGTGTGTGAATAATGTCTAGTTTTCTGTAGCCCAAAACTGCACATTTTGTTTATTAACCGCCTCTCTGAGATGAAAATAGGCTTCATCAGGGAACCAAGTGTTAAACAGTGTTTCATCTTTATCTTGAGTCCATAAGGCGTACTGCAAACTCTTCTGCCTGTAAAGATCTGTTAGCTTGTGTAGCACAGACATTTTGTACAGGTGCACTTGAAGGTCACCGTGTAACATTCTTTGAACTGAATGGGGTGATATTCCACTTTTTCTTGAAGCTCACTGGGCTGCGCTGCATGGCGACCCTCAGCGCAGTGATGTTTTCAGGATACCGAACTGCTGGTGCACGAGGTCGCTTTTCTTCCTTCACACTGCCTTGTACTTCAAAGTTTCTGTATAATCGAAGGGTGGTGTTCCTTGCTGGTGCTCACCTAAATTTATTTTGTGTCACTGTAACACTTTTTGATTTGCAATAAAAGATAACTGTTTTGGCGCTCTGCTGAACGGATAGTCGGCCATTGTCAGCCATGACAGAAAGCTCACTGGAATGCAGACATTTGGAGACAAAGCAGCAGTGTCACCTCTACAGATATTTCCATGAAACAGGAAAGGTGTGCGCAAAATTTTAACAACGTAGTACATAAGTTGCATTTTATATTTGCTTTTCAAATGTGTCAACTATTAGTGCACCACCCTGTATATACTTGAGTATAAGTCTAGCATCGATTATTCTTTGTAGCAACTTGCATAACTCACATAAAATTAACAATAGCACACCACATATTTAAAATAAGGCTATAAGATAAAAATAGATCAATGCTCGAATAGATAAAACGCAAGAAAATGACATATTTCTACTCACCCTCTAGAAGTGTTTGTGTTGCTAATCGATACAATTTCTCCGAAGGAAGGAAAATTCCTACAAAGGGAATACACAACTCATTTCTGAGTCACTATCGGCATTGTCATAGAAGATAGGATAGATTGTCATAGTTTGTTGAGGTTTCACTCTCGCTTAACCGTAACAAGATAACATCATCTTCAACATAATCGTCTGTGAAACTTTATTTCTCCCAAGTTTAACCACTTATCTCGGATTGTGTGTCACAACCTTGATCCAGTCTTCTGCACTTAACACGGCCTACGGCTTCCCAAAGAAGTCTTTCTGTGAAGAGTCGCAAATCAGTTTTATGACGTTAAAATGGCAATGGTATTTTGGAACACAACCAACTTTATGCCCATGCCTCCTGGCTATTTCATCCACCACGTAAACTGGGTACTAGGCCTTGTTTTGTTTCACAAGATGCATGAGATCCCCCCTTCCTTATGTCACTGTAAACCGAAATAGTGTGCTCCTTCAACCACTTAATCAACTCCTCATTGCTAGCCCTCATTGTTGGTGCTTTGTCAAGAATGACCAAGTGAACGGACAAAGATCACAGAAAGGAGTGAGGACAGCTGATAGCACATGGTTTTAGTTACCGAGCTCGATAGCTGCAGTCGCTTAAGTGCGGCCAGTATCCAGTATTCGGGAGATAGTAGGTTCGAACCTCACTGTCGGCAGCCCTCAAAATGGTTTTCCGTGGTTTCCCATTTTCACACCAAGCAAATGCTGGGGCTGTACCTTAATTAAGGCCACGGCCGCTTCCTTCCCACTCCTAGCCCTTTCCTGTCCCATCGTCGCCATAAGACCTATCTGTGTCGGTGCGACGTAAAGCAACTAGCAAAAAAAAAAAAAAAAAAAAAAAAAAAGTTTTAGTTCAACAGCTGATCGACAACATTGGTAACCGGAACTGGAGTCTAAAGCGGTCTGTCGGAGCGATCGGCTGTTTATTAATTCACTTAGCCTCCGCCCAAAGTCACCGCTCAAATGTCAAGTCGAAACTCATAAAAACTGAACTATATATTCTCCTTCTTCATGAAATGTCACCTCTTCTGACTTACCACTCAGTGACATGAGATTGATAACTGCCACCTTCATAACGTACTCTACTGATCACCCACTTCTTACAGTTCCTCCAGCGTAAGAACTACACATCGCTTCCGGGAAACGCCCTAGCCTTTTCCGAGGCTGATTTAAAAGTGCCATTTCCATTTTAGGCTGTTATTACAATGAGGTCACCCCTCCCTGCCAGCAGGTGATCAGCCTGCTCCTAACATGGAGTACAGACATGTTTTGTAGCTGCCACTAACCTGTGGTCAAATGCTGTTTGATGGGTTCCCGTGTCATATCCTATACTGAGGGGACCATCACTCACCTAAGGAAGGGGACCATCACTCACCTAAGGAAGTTCATTCGCCTGAAACCGTTAAGTCACCTTAGGGAATCAGGTTATTTACGGCCACACAACACTCAGCATTGAGATGCTTATTATGTGGTCTGCTCATTACCATAGTGGGGTAACTGGCCAGACAGTAATTGTATCCCAGTATCAGACCCAATAGTTTAGGAAAATACACTAACTCTGACTCCCTCAATAAGACAGCTTGTTACACAGTCTCAACAAACTTCAATGCAAGGACTAGCAAACAGAGAATTTCCAAACCCTTAAATTGAATCAATAACAGCAAAATTGTTTGTCTTTATTTCATACTTGAGTGTTCATTTCTAAAATTATATTTGTAATATCTTGTTATTACTAGGCTTCAGAATGTGCTGGCAAGCTCTTGGTATTCCATTCATCGTTACCTATTGCTGAGGCACCTGGCAAGCTCAAGAACCGAGATGACAGAAAACTTTTGGGGACTGAGAAAGAAAAAACTGTTCTGGGTGAGTAATACAAGATTCTTGCCTCACAGAATTTTTTGCAGGAAAGGATAACCTTGTAGTGGTGATATTGTCTTAATTTGTAATGTAGAGTCTTCAGTTACAAAATCCAGTGCAACAGGGAGTCCATACTATACAAAAGTCTTGAAAAATGAAAAAAGAAACTTTGGATTGCGATGTGTATAATATGAATCCTGCAGATCTACTTGCTAGCATTCCATTACATCAGTTTTTGCAGACTGCAAATACAGGAAGCGGTCATTATGCAAATAAATGTATATGACATTATGATAATTATTTGGGGATATTAGGTCGTGTAATATTATCAGCTGACACGTTTCGATCCTGCGACCAGGATCATCTTCAGATCAGTAACAAAGCATAATGGCAACTGTCACTCCATAGTAACCAGACTCATGATAGAGAGACCCTGTTAGAAATTTAGTTCATTCCAGGGCCTCCAGAGTCACGGAGAAAGATGTTGAGTTAATTATGGAGGGTAGCCATGATGCTCTGTATATAGCTGTCACCTTTGTTAAAATTATTCGGGCGTTTAGCAATTTCTATCGCCTCACGAATGATTCTGGGAATAAAATGTTTCTCTTTATAAATGACAGAAGTTGCATCAAAAATTATTTGATGGTCATTATGTATGGCATGTTCTGCCACAGCAGACTTCTCTGGCTGGCAAAGACGTTAAGTGCATGCGATTTTCTTTAACCCTTGTTGCTACGTTCCTACATGTTTGGCCAACATAAACCGATCTACAGGAGCAAGGAATCATATACAGTATATTCCAGCGCAGTTTAAACCAATAGGATCTTTGACAGATCGCAAACAATTGCATATGATGATATTAGGCTTTAAAATGGTCGTGATATTGTGCTTTCTGAGAATATTGCCAATCCTATCCGTGACAGATTGTACATATGGCAAGAAGGCCAGACTCAAAGGACAAGAACCACATCTTTTGACTTAGGATGTAGCACTTAGTCAATCTGTTTCCTTAAGTACCCATTGCTCAGAAATATTCTGGTTAGGAACTCAAGTTCACCATTCATTTTATCTTCCTCACAATCCTCCCTTGCTCGGCTGATTAGGGTGTTAAGCACAGAACGCTTTTGGCAAGGATGGTGATGAGAGGGTATACTTGATACACCGTAATGCTGTTGGCAAGGTTTTAAATTTGCTGTTCTTGATTTGGCCTCAGCCTACAAGATTCTTTCAGTTGTCAATGTTGTGAGATGGGCAGAAGTATGATGGTAAACAAAATGAAAATTCAGGTTGTATGTTTCACCAAGTGGAAATGTTCTCTTAGTTTAAGTTACTGTGTTGAGGGGGGTGATAGTACTTCATGGAGATCACTCTTTTAAGTACCTAGGTGTTAATATGAGAAAAGATCTTCATTGGGTTAATCACATTAACGAGATTGTGAATAAAGTTTACAGATCTCTTTGCATTTGTCCTGAGTGATATATGACAAAAGAGTAGTGTATCAAAAATGTTGCAAACTGGATATAAATGTAACACGAACAGACTTTGGATTTGAGTTTCAGATACAGTGGAACCTTGATTCTCCATTTTTGAAGGGACCATGAAAATAAAACGTACCACACGGGAAAATGGAAAATCCGGGAATGAGTCAAAACCATCAGCAATTTGGCTAAACATCGCAAAAATGAAATATGTAAAATTATAATCTTACAAACACCCCTAAACCAAACAAAACTACAGTCCCAGTGGGCTTTTGCCTGCCAAGCAACCGCTGCTCAGCCCAAAGGCCTGCAGATTATGAGGTGACGCATGGTCAGTGTGACAATTCCTCTCGGCCATTATTCCTGGCTCTCTAGACCGGGGTCGCCATCACACCTTTAGATAGTCCCTCAGTTAAAGGTAATCACGTAGGCTAAGTGGACCTGGAACCAGCCCTTATATCCAGGTAAAAATGCCTAACCTGGCTGGGAATCGAACTCGGGCCCTCCGGATGAGAGGAAGGCAAGTTAGACCGCGAAACCAGCATCAAACATTAATTACCGGTACGCAAGTTCAAAATCTCGATACTTTATATTCAATTTTACAGGGGAAACTTCGTCAGTTTCCTGTGAAAACTTCTTTCAGTTCAGCAACTTTGATTAAGCCAAACTCTTCAAAAAATCTAGTAACGCCAAACGACAATCGACCATAAGTAGTTTTTTACTCTCTCATCTAATAAAATAAAGCACATTAGATACAAAAGCACCCAACATGATGGCAAAATCCCTTCTTTTCTTAATCATCCATTGTAATCTGGTATCTGGTATACTGTTCGTAGTCAGTTTCTGGAAATTTTGTACCGCGTAAATTTGGCCTACATCGACTTTTAAAGGTTATGTAGAATTCGAGAACATGGTTTTGAATGAAGTTTTGATTCTCAAAAGTTCTCGAATGCATTATTTTCAATTCTGCCTGTCACTGCTACAGTCAGATTGCAAAAAAAAAAAAAACATCAAAACCTCAGAGATTACGGTTATTCGTGACCTTGAGGTCAGGTGGAAAGCACGCACGCTGAACGCTAGTACGAGTTGGAACTGATACAAACCATTTAAATGTAACGTACGCAAATAAAACTACTGTGGTTTTGGACATTTTAACATGAAACCGTAAAATCCCCAGTCTTATATTATGACTAAAACAGTAATAGGCAATCCCAAGACCTCCCATGGGTTTTTGTATGTAAGGTGCATCTGTTCTGGTCTGGATAACATAATCTTGTACGATAATATTAAAATACTAGATTTGTGTTAAGAAGGAGCTGTTTCGATTCCTGCCTGAAAGCCCAGTTACCGGTACTATACAGTGCCCTGAGGAAAGTACCGGAAACCTTTTTGGCAATGCAATTGAAAAAATTAAAAATATAAACTTGTTCCGTCTTCAAGTAGAGCTGTCGAAATGCGCTGTCTCTCCTTAGAATTGTTGTGGCTACTCTCTGCTTTATAATTTCCTAAATTCTCTAAACAATACCACCCGAATGCAATTCTAAGATGGTCCCTTATGCAAGTTCACTGCCGATCGCTTTTCCAGTACAGTACCTGCTCTGATTATCACAATGACGGGGCGTTAACGCCAAGATCCATAAGTATGCCATAGCCGTCCTTTCGTGAGATACAGTTTACTGAAAAGCGCTTGATCGAGGATTTAACGTTGATGGGACTGAAATTTCTGGACGGTTGATCCGGGAAATCGTTTCTTCGAGGAACGGATAATACAGGATTTTTACAACATGGTTTAATTACGATGCTCACGGTACGACGTAATTTGAACGCATAATCCGGGAAAACTTAGTTTCTGGGAACGGATAATCGAGGTTCCACTGTATTTAGAAAACTGACCACACACACACACACACACACACACACACACACACACACACACACACACACACCAGTTACAATAAAAATTTATTCCCTTCATCCGAAATCACATAAACAGGCATCCTTTTTCAGCCTAGTCAAAATACCTTTATCACCAGTTAATTTAAAGAAAGAGCTCAGATTTATAAAAGAACTAGCACTGATTAATGGTTACAAAACAGAAACAATTAATCGAATCATTAACAATGAAAAACTTAAACTGGCCACTAATCTTACTCCAGAGGAAACTAAAAAATCAAAACATGCTACTTTCACCTACACTAATCTGTTGATTCACCAATTTGCAAATCATTTGAAAAAAACAAGATTTACAAATATCTTTCAAGACTCATAACACTAACAGGAATATATTTTTGAATCATAATACAGTTCATGCAAATAAAGATGGATATATATATAGATATATAGATTAACAAGCACACAGTGCAATTTTTCATATGTTGGCCAGACTAGGCATAGTTTTATCACAAGATACATGAAACACTATAATGCATTAAAACAAAATAAGTATTCTGCAATGGCTAACCACATGAAAGAGACCGGCCATCAATTTAGTACAGTAGATAGAGACCTCAAGATAATAAAAAGAATTGAAAAAGGAAAGTTGATGACCAAATATGAAAACATTTATATTTATTTAGATTAGTACTTCAATAGGGAAGAAAACCTAAACAATGCAATCGAAATAAAAAGCCCATTAATAGAACAATTACCAAAATTGCTACAAGCCTTCAAATCAGATAACAGTAACATTTTTAAAATTTTCAACCATAAACCTTCTAATACGTCAACAAATACAACTCCCACCTTGAATATACATAGAGAGACCCCTCTACAAGTTAAGCCAGCATCCAGTACCCGGCCCACACCGCCTTCCCCTACGTCCCCTACTTATCATCCTCACGTTATGCCAGTACCCAACGCTCTGCCCACAGTTCCTTCTCCTCCCCAATCTACTCGCCCTCCACCACACCCACCCCATACGTATAACACAAGAAGTAAGAACACGACAACAAATAGTCTTAGTACTGCAACAAGCACAGCTGGCACTAAAGCGTGAAATAAAAAGGGGTAAGTGATGTTTCAACCTTAAGAATCTATAAAAACAATTACAAACCATCACACTCATAACATTCTTTTTTACAGACATATTCATCCATAATGCTGCAGTAACAAGAATTTGTAACTTTTAAGAGGTATGTTCTGAGCTGTCAGTGGAGAAATGGCATGGAATGACATTAGTAGACAATTAAGCTTGAGTGGAAGTTTTAACACGTTGAGTGCCATACGACCCCATATGGGTACGTGAGAGTAGCCAAGTTTTTGAACTTCACGTCCCCATATGGGGTCGTACGTTCGTTCTAAATCGAGAACTGTGCGAACCCATTTGGGTGCGCAGTAAGTATGTGTTTTGAAGATGTATAAAGTCTCTTCCTGCCATCTGCTGGTCGTCTATTTAAAGTACGTGCATAGTCCACCTTCCATTCCTCAATTCTTGTTTTGGCGCGACCCCATATGGGTACGTCAAGAGTGCTTTGTAGGGTGACAAAGTAATTGTCTATCTCACGCACGGGTTGTTTATGTAAGTGTGCAGTGCTCTGGGTTTCCTTTTCTTTTGTAAGTCGTTACGAGTAAATCGAGCAGTAAAAGACTTAGTGCAGACTGTGTGGACGATATATCGAACAAGTCAGACAATGATGATGTAGACGAAGTATATAGTTACAGTGATTTTGAACCCGGTTTACAGCAAATATCGATCTCGCATGTTCAACCACATTCATGAATTACAGTCTTCAGCACACACTTCCCCACTGTACTCCAGGTTTCCCAGCCAGCTGTTGCAACAATTATGACCGTCTTCAACGATATAGTCACTGGTTTCCCATGTGCACAACCAGCGCTGCCAGCTTCTCTTACTCAAATTGAAAGTTATACAAAAAATTGTATACTTATTCAATATTCCGTAACTACTAATTCTTCTTATAATATTATTCTGTTACATCCTAATTTACCAAATTCAAATGATTTTCACTACTTTATATAACTATATTCTATACGAAAATTTCCTAACCTAAAATCGGAAGATCGTCATTTACAAACATTTCCTGACCTTAAATTGGAGATCGTACATTTTAACGGCTCCAGTATGAACAAGATAACATATCTATCATAATCAACAGGATATAACGCGTCCCCGCAAAGGAAAATGTAAGTATGACCGAGCGTCGGAACAGTAACTACTGTATAAGTACGACCCCATATGGGGGCGCGTGTACGTGTACAGTTCGTAATGACCATACGACCCCATATGGGGTCGCAATATTTTACCTAATATACATAATAAGTTAACCTAATATATCATAAATACATCCTCATATCAGCGATCATTTGCTTGGTTAAGCCTGTGAACGTTTTGGCACCAGGGAGTAACTCGATGTTATTAGCTCACGGCACTAGACAGCAAGTCTATGAAAATCGGTCTGGCACTCAACGTGTTAAAGGTAGGAAAGATTATAATATGAAGATAAAGTTGGAATTCAAGGAGACAAATTGGGGCAAATTTATATGGGAAGAGGAATTAGAGTTTGGAATAATTTATCAAGGGAAATATTCAATAAATTTGCAAGTTCTTTGAAATCATTTAAGAAAAGACTAATTAGACAGTTGATAGGGAATCTACTACCTGGGTGACAGCTGTAAATGCAGATCTTTGATTGCTTGATTTGATAATAATTATTAACACAATTATTGTGTTCAGTCTTGCTAATTTGTGTGTAGTCTGGTGGTTGGAATCATTGTCTATTGTGTGTGTAGTTTGAGTGGGGGGTTTCCTGTAATTTCGTATGACAGCTTATCTGTATTTCTACTGATCGTGATGTCTAACAAGTTGATCTTCCGATTTGTTTCTGTTTCTTTTGTGAACTTGATTTAGGGCATGTTGAACCCTCTGCTGATAAATTAGATGTCAGCTTCACGGGAGGTAAACTATCCTGGGGGAGGATGTAAATCACCTGGTACTTTGGCTTGCATGCTACCACCTCCGTGTAAGTTCTAGGTAGCTACCTGGAGCTAGTCACTGACATCCAGGGTTGGCTAGACTGATTTTCAGCAATTTCTCGCTTTCAACTGAGATGCTGTCTATCATCAGATGTATGGAGCTCATTTCGATCACCTTATTTCCCTGTAGTTGTATTAGCTGATTATCACCAACAAGCCTTACAAGGGGAGTCTGTAGTGTTACAGACAATGATTTATGTCACACTTTCATGAGGTTAATCTATGAGGGTTCAAAATCAATTCCTATTTAGGCTTAAAATCTCAAGATTTTAATGTTTACTTTTTCATGTACCAGTTATATGCCATTCTGTAAGTTAATGTTTTGGAACACATTCTCGTTGTAAAGTTGCCTACTCCAAAATAGAGCATACATAGGTTTAAGTGTTAGATCATATCTTTTTATTTAATTTCAGTTCGAAGTTATTTTTATTCCCTGCCAATGTTTTTAACTCATTCTTTTATGTGCTTCCATGTACAGTACCTACACATCTTCCTTATGGACTAATTGCCTTTGAGCATTCTGTCTGCAGGCTTCTGTGAAGTGCCTCCACAGTCCTCTATTTGCACTAGCTTTGTGGCCTTGTTTAGTTCTGCATGCTTCCTTTTATTGTCATTAAAAAAAAAAATTCTCTCTGCAAAACGTAGAGTTTCACCTTGTTTTCTTGACATGGCATTAGCCCAAAAGCTTATCTTATCATGTCTACAATAATTTATTTCATTTTAATGCTTAATCATCACTTTCTGTAAGTAGCACATATACTGTATAAAGCATCTTCCTTATAGATATGATATTGTAATTAAACATTTGAATGAAGCATATTATCATTAAAGGAATATATGAAAAATGGTATGCTGATGAATACAAGAGCTAATTATAAAATTTAAGAAATAATAGGGACTCAAACCTGTCTACCTCATGGTATGAAATGGGCACCTTATCCATAACCCTACGAGAAGGCTTCTGTGTGTTTTGGCATATAACAAGTTATAACTGGTGTTTGAAAACTGAAAATATAAAATTGGTGTTTGAAAACTGAAAATCTTACATTGGAAAATTAAAGCCCATTTGAGATCATTTCCAAATAGGTTTTGATTTTGTAACCTTGTAGAGTTTCCTCGTGAAAGCTTGCCATACACTATGTGTCCCTGATACTGTGGGTGTGAGTGTCGTGTAACTGTTACAACTTGAGTGAAGCATTCATGATTAAAAACCTGCAATATAATAACTATCACTGTTACGGTATCATGTTTCTATCAACATACTGAGCTAATTTAAGTTGTATGTCACAAAAAATACAGCTAGTAATGTTCATATCTCAAGACTTGCCCAGCGGACCCTCAAAGTGGCCAATACCTAATTTACGCGCCAGATAACTACGATTTATCCTGCCGATAGCCGTTACCTGGGAGTGGTCAAACAGAAATATCCTTTTACACGGAGGGCAAGTTACACGTTATTTTACCCACAGGTGGCTGAACTGGCCCTTAACTGTGTAAGAGTTTAGTGTGTCATGTAAGTGTTACGCACACAAAAGAAGGCCAGGCTGTGCATCTTTATACATTGCTGTCTTTACGTAGATGGGCTCTCTCCTCATCAGTCGAAGTTCTTCCACATCCATTTCTTCTCAGTCCTTGACAAGCTTATATCCACATCCCAGCTTCTGTATTAGGGTGAACATTGACACACACTGAGAGACCAATGTAACAAATGTTCAGTCTTGATATGGGAAGTGTGAGATTAAAAAATATATGGATAAACATAGACACATCAGAAATAGAAATGAACTAACAAGTGATAAATCAACTCATGTATATAAAAATATGAATGGGGTGATATTTAAACACTCATAATGCCAAGTGACTGTGCAAGAGCTGAAACTCACAACCGTTAACTCTGAAAGAAAATAATAATAATTCCAGCTGTGTTATGCAGCTGGTCAAGTGTACTGTTTTTGAACAAAATTTGAATGAAATTAAAAATAATCTTATTTGAATTAATATTTTCTAGCACCTCAAACAAATATCTACAACAATCTGGGCCAAGATTGTGTCGGTGTTGGCTGCAGTGTAGACCTCTTTGTGTTCAATAACTCCTACATTGACTTGGCGACCATCGGTCAAGTGTGTCGTCTTACTGGGGGTGAGATCTTCAAGTACACTTACTTTCAGGTGAGATAAGTTAGTTTCTCCCCGCTCACTTCTTGGTACAATAACAAAAATGTAGTTAGCAAGTTCATATTATGGATATTATTCTGAGAGTTATGATTTATTACTGATCTTCATTTGTGGTTTTGGTTCTTTAGTATAATTGTTAAAGTATTAATGCAGCCTGCCTTCTGAACTGTTGGAGGGATTTCCTCTTCTTTTATATGTTCAGGTTGACCAGTGGGTGACTAGTTTTGTTTATTCTGTTTCTAGGCTGATTTGGATGGTGATCGTCTTATACAAGATATAAAGCGAAATGTAAGCCGTCCAGTTGCATTTGATGCCATCATGAGGGTTAGAACTTCAACTGGAGTGCGAGCCACTGACTTCTATGGCCATTTCTTTATGTCTAACACTACGGACATGGAGCTGGCTAGTATAGATTGTGATAAGGTATGAACAGTTTCTGCTGCCCACTTACAGAAGATTCTAAACATTTTCTGATAATGTCTGAACTTAGATAATGAACTTCATTTTACAGTTGTTCTAAATTTTCATCATTGAAAGATGTTAGGCTTATTGATATCACATTTTATTCATTTCGGGTATGCAAATCTTCATATGTCTCAAATTAGTATTTACATATGTCCGGCTCGATGGCTAAATGGTTAGTGTGCTAGCCTTTGGTCCCAGAGGTCATGAGTTTGATTCCTGGCCAAGTCAGGGATTTTTACCTGAATCTAACGCTGGTTCGAGGTCCACTCAGCCTACGTAATTACAACTGAGGAGCTATCAGACAGTGATATAGTGGCCCCAGTCTAGAAAGCCAAGTATAATGGCCGAGATAATTTGTCGTGCTGACCACATGTCACCTCTTAATCTGCAGGCTTTCAGGGTGAGCAGCGGTCGCTTGTTAGGCCACGGCCCTTCGCAGCTGTTGCACCATGGGGTTTGGTTTCTTTGGTTTTGGAAACAGCTGAAGAACAATGTGACTTCATTGAAGGAAAAGGCACCCAGGAGCAAATTCTGAATATCTGGCAGATTGTGGAAAAGGCCAGAGAGTTCAGAGAAAAAAAACTGCAGCAAGCTCACTCCCTTACTTTGCCCAATGTCACCTATGCACCTGAGAGCTGGACAATCAAACGGCAGATGAGGAAAACAGAGAGAGCTTTGAGATGTGGATCTACCAACGCATTCTCCTAATTTCTTGGACTGAATAGTGAGCCAATGTGACAGCGCCGGAAGAACTATAGGGATCCAGACTGGAATTCTTAAGCAGATCAGCCTGGCTTACCTCCAGTACTTCAGACACATTGCCAGAGGAACAGGCACCCTGGAGAAGCTTGTAGTGGAGGGAAAAGTTAATGGCAAGAGACCACAAAGAAGACCAGCTGCAGCCCCTGATGGAAAGATCTTTCCATAAGTCTATCTTTATAATGACAGACTACCATACTTGGTGAAGGCAAGTCAAGACAGTAAAAACGTGCAAGTCCCCATGACCAAGGGTACAGGACTGGAGGAGGACGATGTTACTTTTGTGTGTACTCTATCCACACTGACCTACATGGAAAGTTGCTGCTTTCTCCAGGTAAAAAAAAAAGGCACACTATCCTTACACCACGCGGCTGGCCTTCAGCTGTTTTAGGAAGTAGAAAGCTTTTCAGCCTATTGTGAATGACATGGAGAAGAATCTTGTTCGCATGAGGGATGAGAGAAATTGTTCTACTGTACGGTCCTTCCTTATCCTACTCAGCCTTGTAGTGGCTGCCTGGCCATTCACATTCTTCTCTTGATTTCATCAGAACACACTTCAGTATTAGAAATAGTGGAGCCCAAGTAGATAAATTTCTGGACGACCTCAAAACCAGCTATCCCCCTCACATTGGGTTGAGTTGACAGTCATCACCTTTTTCTTCTTTTGTTTCCCAGGCCATATTCCGTACTAATTAACATAGGACCTGTAGTTCTCGTGCACTAGCTGCCAGAATCAGCGTACCTAATGTTGCCGATTTTCCTACCTCCGATAGAAATACCTCCTTCCCAGTTCTCAAGCACTTTTCTCATTATGTGCTCATTGTAGATATTGAAGAGAATGAGGGAGAGAATGCAGCCCTGTCTTGTACCACCTTCTGCTTTGGAATTTCTGTACATTGGTTCATTGACCCAAACAGCCATTGTGTTGATGTGATTAAGAATCTGCACATGTGCCACCGGATGCTGTGGGACCCCCATTTCTAGAAATGGGCTCCAGAGAAGTGTCCATTTCACCTAATCAAATCTTTTATTGTAATCGACGAAGCAGAGAAAAGTCGTTACATTGGACTCTCTGGCCTTTTCCACAATCTGCCAGACATTCAGAATTTGCTCCTGGGTGCCTTTTCCTTCAATGAAGCCACATTGTTTTTCAGGTATTTCAGGAGGTAGAAAGTTTTTCAGCCTATTGTGAAGGACATGGAGAAGAATCTTGCTCACACGAGGGATGAGAGCTACTGTTCTGCAGTTGGAAAATTCAGTCAGTAAAACTTTCTTGTAAATGGGAATGAAGATTGACACCATTCACCTGGCCATCTTCGTCCTCCAGATGGTATTGTACAGCTCTAGGATTTTGTTTGATCCTTTTTTTACCCACGGCTTTCAGTACCTCGGCAGTTATGCCATCCATTCCGGGTGACTTCCTGGTTCTCAACTGATTGATGGCCTTTTCAGTCTTGAACTGCAACATAGCAGGTGCCAGTTCGTAAGGTCCATCCTTGAACAAATTCATGTAATACT
Organism: Anabrus simplex; assembly: GCF_040414725.1. Classification (NCBI taxonomy): domain Eukaryota; kingdom Metazoa; phylum Arthropoda; class Insecta; order Orthoptera; family Tettigoniidae; genus Anabrus; species Anabrus simplex. The sequence goes on along the minus strand of NC_090272.1, from coordinate 87,921,605 downwards.
CTCGCCATGCTTCTTCAATTCACTCTGGATTTGTGATCATCTTACCATACTTGTTTGCAGTTATGTGGATTTAGGGCTTGAAATATCTGGTCAGATACTTGACAGTCCTGAAGAGGTCATTGGTTTCATTTCAGATGGCATTGGGGCTCAAGCTTGAAACAAATGTTTTTACAGAAAGAAGTCTTTGTCCTGATTGCTGGCTCATTTGATTTTCTGGTTGATCTGATGCAGTTAATCCTCACAGGCCACACCACTCAGTTCAATTTCAGTGTGACACCTTTCTTCTACTATCGTTAAAAAAAAGTCTTATAATTTCTTTTACTAGTTGTAGAGCAGCATCTTTCATCCAGTGCTGCTTTTTATTAACTTGAATTGTTCCACTCACCCTAACCACTTCTCCAACCGAGTTTTTGATATTTTTCCAGTAGACATAGACATCACAATCACTTCTTCCCAAGCTACGTGGTTTTGGTGAAAAGTTTCTATGTTCTGGACTTCGGGTATTTCCTTCCTTTTCCACTTCTTCAGGAACCAAAACTTGTGGAGAATGTTCCCAATAGCTCCTTGTAGTCAGAGTCACAGTCTTAACATTCTTCATGGAAGCCTTCTCTCTCTTCCTGATCAGCACATAGTCAATATGATTTTGATATTTCTTACTGGGACTGACCCAGGTTGACAGTCAAGGATGGTTTTGGAACAGTATTCATTATAGCAAAATCGTTTTCAGTTACAAACTGGATGAAGCCTTCTCCTCTTACATTCCTTTCTCTTAATCCGAACATTCCAACTGTGCCTTTCAGATAGTCTTCTGCACTTTTCCATACTTTGGCGTTAATTTAATTTAGTGTGGCTATTTCTAGCCAGGTGCAGCCCTTGTAAGGCAGACCCTCCGATGAGGGTGGGCAGCATCTGCCATGTGTAGGTAATTGCATGTTATTGTGGTGGAGGATAGTGTTATGCGTGGTGTGAGAGTTGCAGGGATATTGGGGACAGCACAGACACCCAGCCCCCAAGCCATTGGAATTAACCAATGAAGGTTAAAATCCTCAACCCAGCCGAGAATCGAACCCGGGACCCTCTGAACCGAAGGCAGTACGCTGACCATCCAGCCAACGAGTTGGACACTTTGGCGTTGAAGTCGCCAATAACCAAAAACAAGTTCCTTCGATGGAATTGGTAGTTTTCAACCGCAGTGTAGATTGCCTCCATTTCTACATCAGGGGCTTCCGTTATTGTCGTGTACACTTGTATTAGATGTAGTTACCTCAGCTTGGTTGCAAGGGTGATCCATATGAGCCTGTCATTTATGAGTTCGTAAGACTGCACAGTCGAAGCTATTCTCTTGCTGACAAGGAACACAGATCCATTCTGTCTGGTTTTTAGGCCCCCCTGATATCTATACCTGGTGGTGTTTTTCGTGGAAATAGCCTTATCTTTCCATTGTGTTTCAGATATGACACAAATATTGATCTCCTCTTGCATTAGCTTTGCTTTAGGAGATTCAGCTTTGTAACCTTCAGCCTTAAGCAGACCCCTGACATTCCGTGTTCTAATTATGAGACTCTTTCTCAGCTGCAGCTGAATGGTGGGCCCAGTCGCCAATTTCACATATGGGCTTGTCCCTCCACCCCTACATTCCCGGTAACTCATTTCACCCTCCCTGAGCTGGAATCAGTGCAGCGCCAGTTTGTAGCCAGGTCGCTTGGCAAAACTATATTCGTATGATAGTGCATTCATGAAACGCTCTTGTGGGAATATAATCAGGCGGTTTCCCAGCACCCCACATACGGGGACTCATCCACTCAAAAGTTGTTGACTCCTTTAGGGATCTAGTTGTTTTACCCCTGTCTACTCTCGGAGTAAAAGTAGCATATGGGTCCAAAATTTTTTATTGCAGCCTTCGTCAGTGGAGGATAGAATAAGAATGGTGGTGATCATTGTTGACGAGTAGATGCTGTTGTGAAGTAAAGGAACGAGGGAGATAGGCAAGGCAGGAGAATGGAAAAAAAAAGGAGCGGTTATTTAATTTTAAGGCCATGTGCACCCTTTGATGTCCAACTTCGGAATCTGTAGGAACCCAAGGGTGGAAAGATGAGGTTTATACTTCGTGTGAAACTATCATCAAATGTGGTTTGGACTATGGATGTCAATGAGAACAGGAAGATCCATGTTAATGGGTTTTTCATACCATATAGGTATTCGCTTGGCTAGATTGTTGGTATTTAAAACAGTATAGTAAGCTGAGCAGTCTGTATTGAAGGTGGTAAATTATGTTGTATGAAGTGTGGTCATGATGACCTTGTATTGGATAAGACTTGATGATGATGTTACAGATGGTGGTGGTAGTAGTAGTGCTGGGTATACAGAGGGGTCCAGAAAAATGTAGACACTCTTTGATAGTCAATATTAATGGAACAAAATGATATACCATTACAATTCTTGCACAGGGGACAGGTTATTTTGTGTGTTCAAAATGACCCCCACTATCAGCCAAACAATGTTGATGCCGCTGAACTCTTGACCGAACTACGGCTGTCATTGTTGCTGGTGTGATAGCTGCACATGACTCCTCAATGATTTCTCGTAGCCCTTTCAGTGTAGCTGGCTTCTGTTGATGAACTTCATTCTTTCAAGGCCCCCTATAGGTAGGAATCAAGAGGACCAGGCAAGTTGGTTGTGCGGTTAGAGGCACGTAGCTGTGAGCTTGCATCCGGGTGATATAGTGGGTTGAAATCCCACTGTCGGCAGCCCTGAAGATGGTTTTCCGTGGCATGTTTGCACCATATTAAGATACACCTCGCCAGTTATGGTATCTTCAAAGAAGAATGCCACGGACCTACTACGCTGGCGTAGCAGGGGGAGAGGTGATACTCCCACGTGGCGCGTCCCAGGTAGCAGATTGGTGGGAGGTCCTAACCGGCTTGCCAGCGGACTTGAGCAAAATAAAATAGCTCTCGTGGACCAAACACACAACCCCCCGTGGGTGGGGGACGTCGATGAAGAATACACCCATGGTATCCCCTGCCTGTCTTAAGAGGCGACCACGGGATGATCGAATTAGAACCATGGGGGTAATTAGTACCATCATGCAGGGAACACCATGGGTTGCTTTTATTTGCACGTAGTACTACTATGTTAGGTACACAATAGGTTTGTGATTATTAGAGACAGTGTGTGAATCCGCGTGGGTTTTACAGTAACTGTGATTAGTACTACTATATGAGCAATACCATGGGTGAGTGACACCATGGGTCTGCCTTGCCTATGATTAGTACCTACTATGTGAGGAACACCATGGGATAGTACGAGTCCCTGTGATTAGTACACCTATGTGAGGAACAACATAGGTTTGCGTTGCCTGTAAATGGCGCCACAATGTGAGAAAAACCATAGGTCTGTGTTACATGTGTGCATTACATTACCTGTGGGTAGTACCATAATGTCTGGAATACCACGAGTCTACGCTACTTTTGATTAGTACTGCAGCGTGACAAATACCATGGTTCTAACTTTCCTAGCGATAAGTACTATCATGAGGGGCTGATGACCTGGACTTTGGACCCCTTTAGACTACAAGTATCCTCAGTCATATAAATTTTTTAAATACAAAATTGATAAAAACTTTGTCAATATCTAATTTACATTTAATATTGAAATTACCCTTAAAACTAATCAAAGTCATTGATCCTGTCATCTTCTTCCTCAGCTTTCTTTCTTTCTTTCTTTCTTTCTTTCTTTCTTTCTTTCTTTCTTCCCGTTTTTCAATTTCTTCTTGTCTTTGAATAGGAGTTTTCCTCGGTGTTGGAAGATTTTTAGACAGGTAGGCAGGCACATCTTCAACCTTAGTAGGAATAGCATCGTTTGAGAGTTTTTAATGGTTACATTTTACAGTTAAAATAGAGCCATCAGGTCTTTTAACAGAATCCTCCCTAAGTATGAAACGTTCATCGAAATGTTTTAGGCATACCACTGAGCTTGCTGAAGGGGCAAATTCGCTTCGATGGATGGCTCTAAGATCCACTTTTGTTTCCAAACCAAGTCAGTAGGATATTTAAACACTAATATATTAGGCCGTTTTGAACTGTAGTTGCTTCTACAACCAGGTACACAACACGACCTGGGCATAATTCACAATATTCACACACGTCTAAATCATTCAACACAATTGATAGCCTCACTGCTGAGAGGTTCAGCTCAGCCTACAAGTCGCTGACGAATAGTGAAGCGGCCGGCCACTAGTTGTTCACAAAAACTAGGGACATTATATGAAATGGCAAGTCATTAAAACTGTTTTATTGGAATTTCTTATTCAATTTTTTTTAACATATCAAGTAACCCTTATCAGAGCAAAATGAACACCTTCAGCAATTGTGGTACACTAACACACAGCACTTATTAGTAAAATGAGCTGTATAATATGTTGGTTTTTTTTTGTTTACTTTCTTTTCAGGCAGTGGCAATCGAGATTAAACATGATGACAAACTTACTGAAGAAGACGGAGTTTATATTCAAGTAGCTCTGCTATATACATCATGTGGTGGCCAGCGACGTTTGCGAATTCTGAATCTGTCTTTGAAAACGTGTTCACAATTGGCAGATCTTTATCGTAGCTGTGACCTTGACACTATAATTAATTTCTTCTCGAAACAAGGTAGGTCTTATTGATCATTGACTATTAAGTATGTCTTTGGAAGGTGCATATCTTGATTTATTTATTTTAATATTTTAGCCAACATGGGAATACTTTAATCAGGTTTATGGAGGGTTTTTTTTTTCTTTTTTGTTAGCCCAATACTGTTTCATCCTTTCTGAACGTAATTTTCTTTCTGCTTCTGGAATCACTCTCCCTCCTTTTCGTCTGTAGTCTAGTGTGTTTATCTTTCAATATCTTGAGTGTATTTGTTTTGTATTTTAAATTTTCTATTGTAATATGTAACTCTCTCATGTCTTCTTTAAGTTCTGTGATCCAGCTAATATTATTCTTACTCCTACTCTTCCATAATTTTTCTATTATTTTTCTACTGATTCTATTTTCTGGTGAGCATATTAGATGCCCTAAGAATGATATTTGTTTCTTTTTCATTGTACTAGTCACATGTTCTATTTCTTTATAAACTGCATATATTTACTAATATTATAAAGTGAGAAAGTTTCTGAGTTTCTCAGGAAGCATTATCGATTTCAGTACCTAACTTGTTTACTGTTTCCAAAGATTATTTCTTCCAGATTACTGTAGGCTATACAGGGGAACGTCGATTCTGTTTTTGGAGGGACCCCAGGAAATAATTTGTACAATACAGGAAAACAGAAAATCCTGGAACTAATTAAAATCATCTACAGTTTGGCTAAACATCACAGTAATGAAATTTGTATAATTATAGTCCTATAAAAGGTCCTATATAAATTACATGTGTTAAAATCTTGATGCTTTAAATTCAGTTTTATGGTGCGAACTGTGTCAGTTTCCCACAAAAACTTCTTTCAGATCAGTAACTTTGATCAGCCAAGTTCATAAAAAAAGTATTGCTATATAATGTGACTGCAGGGGTTACTTTGTGACAGGTGCACGCCAAATAATGATTTCATATTTCGCGGGATATGCATCGATGGCCTGACAATGAACACTGTATGTTTTCACCCCTCAATAATGCTGCTACCTGTGGATACAATGATAATGTCCGAAGTGTTGTACTGTTGGCAACAGAGAGCCTTTTGGTGCATTGTACTGAGCATGTGATTTTGTGAATGGCAGAAAACTTTTGTTGGCAACAGAAAACGTTTATGAGGTACATGTATCAAAGTCAGTGGAAATCTTAATTTCATGTTTCCTGATAAAAATGCACGCTTCTCATGTCGCTTTGAGCTTTCTTTCAGTTATTTATGTTAAAATAAAATAAAGAGGAGACGTTTAAGGGGTAACTTTATGACAACAATGACTCTGCCACAAAGTAACCCCAGTGTTCTAAAATTGCCTTTTTTAGTAACGTGGAGTCTGTAAATGATGTTCCACTATACTGAAGCAAGAATGTCCATCTCTTGTTAAGATCTAATTGAGAACTAGTTGAAAATGGTCTGAATAATCTACGTTCTTGATACAGGAAATGTAGTATTTGCCCTCTAAGCCAGGAAGGAGTGCTGAAGCATATGTATAACAGGGCAATTGATGTAGAAATTGATGCTGTGAAACAAGCTGTAAGTAAGTTTCATTGAGCACCTGAATCTCAAAGGAGGTAAGGTAACAAATAATGGCCGAAGAAAGCTGAGATGTACACATGTGCCATCTGGAAGAGGTATGACAGCTTCATATTTTGACACTGTAGAAGAGATTCCTAGCTGTAGTGGCACCGACAGGAACTGTCCCTCAAAGAACATTAAAGACACCCGAAACGAGAATTCAAGTAAAAATGACAATGATGACATCTGTACTGAGTCAAAAGACAACTCATTGCATGGAGGAGAATTTAATTCTGACTCTGAAGAACTTCCTATTCGTGAAAATCGTATCTTGGGATCCGTTGATAAGATTGTTGGGACGCGTAACTGTACTGTGCTGGAATCGTAACGAAAGTATACAATCAAGGTGCAGTTGTCATTTTTATGGATAGCACTGAGAAGTGGGCGGATATCAAGGTGCAGTTGTCAGTGCTATGGATAGCACCGTGAAGTGGGCGGATATCAAGGATGAAATATAGTATGCAGATGACAAAATATGGTGTAAAATTAGTCCAACCATCCAAAGGAGAAAACTTGAAATCTATGACATTCCAGAACTCACAAAACACAGCAAAAAGTAAACAGTTTGTAAACTATTCATTCTTGAATGATGCAGATATTTCAATGGTTATATCTGAGGGTTTAAAAATTATACAGTGTGTTGTATTATCATGGTTATGAAAGAGATTATCCTTTTATATTTAGCCAGAGTCTTAAGTAACATCGTAATGGGGGTAACTTTCTGACATCTACACCGAACGTGGAAATACAATGGTAAAAAGATGGTGTCACAAAGTAACCCCACCTAATGGGGTAATATTGTGACAAGTTCTTCTTGTAATATTAAGTGATTAAGTGTAAATACACATATAAAAAAATATTTCAAAACATGAATAAAGGATGGAAGCATACGACAATAAAGAGAAACTTTAATACATAATGATATTATTCTGATTATATTGAAGAAATCGTCAAAACTGTCACAAAGTAACCCCAGTTTACGGTACATGTTAAAGGAGCATTTCAAATATACGGCCCAGAGGGCTCGAGTGTGGCACAGCTGCATGGATTAGAGTTATTGGTGTCTATTAGTGGTGCAAGTCCAACAGTCATTACACTTTTTGACTCTGTGATAGAAACTTTGTCAAGGTGGAAGGCAGGGTACAATGACATAAAATCTGGACCAAGCAAAAGAAAATGTATGTATGTCTGTAATCCTTAAAAGATAATAAGTTAGAAGTACAAGTAATGTTCCATAGCTAGAGGAATTGACCTGCTAATTAATGTAGAGGCTGAGGAGAGAGATGAAACATGATGAAGGTTGAAGGGAGGTAAGTTATTATTATTATTCACTGTTGTAACCAGCAGTGTTCAAATAAAATTTCTAATTTTGATTTCAACGTGGGGAGTGCCACAGGTACTGCTACTTGGGAGTAAAAAGGTTTAAACACATTGTTGACATGCATTGTTGCCTGCACTCGCGACAATCCTTGTTGACCAGATATTTTTTTACTTCAGAATGTTGGAATACACTACATTATAAAACATACACTGGTTTTGAACTAACCAAGACATAATGTTGAAATTTAGTTTGAATACATGCCAAAATTGCTAGTTGTGCTTGACAGTGGTGATATCTCTCAAAATAGGAATGTGTAATTAATCACCAATGTTTTACATTACCTTTGTTCTCTCTGCTATCGGGCACTCGTGTAAACTGACACATCTGGTCCTTTCTGGCTCATGCGATCTTAAAAATCACTTTCAAATTCACATTCATGTGCTGTCCATTTAAATAATCAGCAGGCCGATGACCTAGATGTTAGGCCCCTTTAAACATCAAGCATCAAGCAAACATAAATCATCAGCACCATATACAGTAGTTTGTCTGAAATCTCAATCACCATTTACGGTTGCCACACACATTGCATCTCTGCATTGACAAATTTTAAACTCCACTAAAGCACAATGCCAACAGCCGTAGCCGTGTTGAAACACCGTATCCCGTGAGATCTTCGAAGTTAAGCAACATTGGGCATGGTCAAGATTTGGATGGGTTGCCATGCGCTGTTGGTGGGGTGTGAGGGAATGGAGGCGCGGAAAGGAACTGGCCACCCTAACGTAAACTCCGGCTCAGGCACACCTCACCGGAGGTTCGGACCTGCCTTCAAGCAGAATACACCCTTACCTTTACTAAAGCATAATAAGAAGTCCATGAATAACGCAGAATGGCAGCTGTACTACTCAGTGCTCCATCTGGAATTGGTTCTGTAAATAGTCACACTACTTTGTAATAACCTCGAAAGATTTCTCAGGTTCAGTCACAGTCATAATTTCTAGGGCCCCATTATCCATGCGTTAACCAATATTTGCCTAAATTGATTTCCTTATTGAGACTGATACATTTAATATAAATTAATTTTCATCAGAATTCCGTAAACTTACTATGATATTGTTCATGTCGTAAATATAAAAATGCCATAAATATAAATCCGAATCATCTTATTATTTGAAATAATACAAAAATAGTATTGTAATTTTATAGAAAACCTGCAGTTACCCGCGGCTTCACTCGCAAGGATTTCGTAATTTGATAAAAGTAATCATTCCTTGGTACTAAGAAATTATCTGAAAATCCCTAAAGTATAAAAGCTCACCGAAAAATTTAATTTCATTAACCCCGGAATCTCTTTGTTAACCACATTTGTGGTATTGCCTTTTGGGGCAAGATGACCATGGGACATAGAACTGTACATGTGGGAAACAGTCATCTCTCAAGTTAAAAAAAAAAAAAAAAAAAAAAGTTTCCTTATTTTTAAAGGAGACTCCAAATATCTATTTCCACGTCTGTAATATCTTCACTTGTGAGATATAAGTAGCCCATAAAAAGAATTCAACCCCTTTATCAGTCCTTCCCTCACCCACACCTAAGTGGATTTTCCAAAAACCAACCAACACAGCATTATAGAAAGAAACCTGGACTGGGACACAGTGTTGGAGGAGGAGTGGTGGAAAGACCGAAGAAAGTGGAGAGGAACCATATTTGCCCCTACCCGGCTACAGCTGGATAAAGGGAGATGATGATGATGATGTATGTTTCTTTACTTTTACAGGAGATTCCAAATACCAATTTTCACATCTGTAACATGTTTCTAAGATATACTGTAGATATGATTTTTTTTATTCACCCCCCCCCCTTTTTGTCACTCCTGTTCAACCCCCATTAACTGGATTTTCCAAAAAACAAAAAAAAAGAAATATATGTGTATTTTTAAGGGAGATTCCAAATACCAATTTTCATGTCTGTAACATCATCAGGTTTTGAGATGTAAGTATCCTCATAAAAGGTATTCAATCCCTTCTTCACCTTTTATTCACCCCCTTTAATGTGAATTTACAAAAACAAAGAAATATGTGTTTATTTTAAAGGAGATTTCAAATACCAATTTGTACCTCTGTACCCTTTTAAGTTTTTGAGATAAACTCATTGAAACAGTTCACACCCCTTTTCACCCCCTTCACGATGGAATATCCAAAAATCCTCCCTTAATGAACACCTACACTCTAATATAAGTGTATCTGCAAAATTTAGTTTCTTTATGTCCAGTAGTTTTGGCTCGGAGATGATGAATCAGTCAGTCAGGACATGTTATTTTATATATAGATAAGAAAGTATTGTTTTAAACAAACCAATAATTTTCCAGTATCTTTAAAATGTATGACTGGTAGAGTAGTATACTAAGATGTCATTTCAGAGATAAGAAATAATGATGTTCTACGTAATAAGTTATAAGATTTGACTATTATGAAGAACAAGTTGTTTAGCTGAATTTCACAGAAAGCATCTTGTGAGAAAATAATACTTTTTGTCAGCAGCTGGCTCTGACAGATTGATTAAAAAATTATCATTATAGATTGATTCAAGGTGCAAGGTACGCTAGGCAGTAATGAGTTAAGGTTGCAGGTTTGAAGTTCATGAGGTTAGTTTCAATCCAAGATGCTTACATCTAATTTCTAAGCTGCCTCGGTAAATTGTCTTGACTCCTGATCCCAAGTTGGTGGGCTTGGTCCCTACTCAGGTAGTCTATTTTTGAAGGAAGGTAAAAAATCTTGGCATTCCATGTCGTCATTGGCATGTTAAAGTTCTCTGATGGTGCCCTGACTGCCACCCGACAAAATTAATTAACTTGGCCATAATATCCATTTCAGTAGAACTCCGCTTTCGTTGATAGATAACAGCACAATCGGAATGTCAAAATTAGATGGCACCACTTCAGAAGGTCTGCCCCATGGTAGCTGAGGTCAAGTGGTTGTTGTTGTTGTTGTTGTTGTTGTTGTTGTCAAATTCCTATATGTATATTTTCTATGCATTTTCTTTTCCAGCGGTATTTAGGCTATTGGAATCTTCGCCAAAGCCTGTCAAAGATAGCCTTGTTAACAGGTGTGCCCAGATGTTGGCCTGTTATCGCAAGAACTGTGCAAGTCCTTCTTCTGCTGGGCAGTTGATCCTGCCTGAGTGTATGAAGCTTTTACCCTTGTATGTTAACTGTATCCTGAAGAGTGATGCTATATCAGGAGGTGAGTTTGATATGGAATATATAGTTCTTTGTTATCCGAAAACTAAAAATTTCCCATCGGTTAGCCTATCCGTGTGGTTTCTCTACATTGTACAGATCTATATATTATATACCACTAGATCTGTATAAACCGAGCTCAATAGCTGCAGTCGCTTAATTGCGGGCAGTATCCAGGGAGATAGTGGGTTCGAGCCCCACTGTCGGCAGCCCTGAAGATGGTTTTCCGTGGTTTCCCATTTTCACACGAGGCAAATGCTGGGGCTGTACCTAATTAAGGCCACGGTCGCTTCCTTCCCACTCCTAGCTCCTTCCTGTTCCATCGTCGCCATAAGACCTGTCTGTGTCGGTGCGACGTAAAGCAACTTGCAAAAATATTTATATATCTGTGTAAGATAGGGATTTGAATGGCATAATTCATGGTCATACTCTTGGGCTCAGAGTTTTTAAGATATCCAGTTTTATTGACTCACATTTATAGAGAAAGATATTGCTCTATCACATTGCTAAAGATTTTATCACTAATGGAAGTTTTTAATGATTCAGTTGCTAATGTAAGATTTGTTTGATCCTGCAAAATCGTGGAAAATGTGAATGAATGTGAATTGCAAAATGTGCAGGAAGTAAGCAAGTTCAATAAATGTTTGTGAATGATGGAATGCACTGAAATTGTGACTTTGCTCTTTAGGGTTATTGTGGATTGTTCGATTTGTGTTTTTGATGCTGTTTTATGAAGCATCTAAAAGTTGTCATTGATCAAAAGAGCAGAATCATATCCCAAAGATAGCAGTTAATCCTGCCTGAGTGTAAGGAATTTTACCCCTGTATGTTAATTGTATCTTGGAATCATAAGTTCATTTCAGATACAAGGTAGAATGTATTCTTCTTTGTTATTATCTGAAAATTATTTTCTCATCTATTAGCCAATTTTAGAATTATAAGTTAATGATATGTGTAATATTTTAGGGGGTTTTCTCTTTGCTGCTTTTTATTGTGTGGCAATTCCTTGTAGCTAGAGAAATGTACATATCCAAGTACTTCAGAAAATTCTGTAGTAATCATGGAAAGTCCATGATGTCCAGTCAGTATTGTGAGTTTAAAACTGAAATAATGGAAGGAAGCACAAAGTGCAAATAGTCATATACAGAAACATAGAAACACTGAAAGGAACACATAATAGGATAATCACAATGACAGGTCAGTGTGGGAAGAGGGAGAAATAGGGAGAAATTTCAAAAGAATAAGAACAGTCTCCACATCTTGATACTGCCGTCTTTAAATAGATTGGCTCTCTCCTTATCGACCCCTGTTCTTCTCCATTCTTTCCTCCTCAGCCCCTGATGAGCTTGTTTCCACTTCCCAGCTACATCAGGATGGTGGGCTTCAACATGTGTTTCTATAATGTTGTTATTTTTCAAGAAACAAGAAAATCTTACAAATTCAGCATTGTTTTGTATTTTCCCTACTAATCTTTTACCATTCCCTGTTTTTTAGTAGCAGTTCTCTTGTTTCTTTATTTTAATAGCTTCTCAGTAGAGATTAGTTGCTGTTGGCAGATTGTAGCCAGAGCTACGTTTCTTCAACATTTATTTAGTGATCAAGGAGCTTGAGGGGATGCTCTGCCACTGCAGGTTTTTCAGGTTAGACAAGATGACAGTGATTCTTATATTAATTCAGCCTCATGCTAATGCTGCATATAATGATCTTAACGAACCCTTTTCCCGACATAAGGGATTGCTATACAGCACTGTAAAAGCGATGTGTTTCTGATCAGGTGATTTGAATCCGATTTTTTATGTATTTTTTAACAATAGAAAATGTTGGCACTACACCATAACAACAGTCCCATAGCTGATCACTGTTTTGAGGTCTAGACAAACTGGTTTACAACAATAGTACGTTGTATTGTGCAGTTGTCAACAGCTGTCATTGTCAGCAGTTGTTTCTCGTGATACAGATGTTGATTCCCATTGGGAACTTGAAATATTTGTCCCGAATGAGCAAATTTCTAATACCAATATAGATGGTCCGTTATTGGACATTATAAATTTTCCAGCTAACTCATTCCTGGTTGCCAGCGTTTTGCCCCAAAATCAATATCCTAGCTCACCCTTTTGTACAGTTCTTGCTTTATCTTCTTCAGGAGCATAATGTTCATTATCCAGAAAACCAAAGTAAACATTACTATCAACAACTTCTTTGTCAGAAATGTTATTTCATATGTATCATATTTAGCGCTACCAATAAAATATCCAATCCTCTTTTTATAGGAAATGTTATGATAGTGAAATCATATACTTTAAATTCTATATTCTCATTTTCGTCTTCCTTGTCTATTGCTTCATTTTTATTTGCCTCATGCTCCTATACGTCATGGTTAGATAATGTGGGATTAGTAGGCATGGTGTGTATATATATATATATTTAATGATATAAATAATAGGATATTGAGTAAATCATCCTTAATATTGAATTTTTTAAATTTTTTGTTCACTATTTGGAATGCATGTAATTTAGATTTATTTAGGAAGCAATGCGTAATGCAGATGTTTTGTATAGCACTAATGTTAGAATTAAGTGTATTGTATTATTTTTACAAATTAAGACTAATATCATTTGATACAATGACAGAGGTGCCAGCGATTACGGCATTACAGTGAAAGGGGAAATGATTACAGAAAAAGGCAGAAGGAAAAGTATCCACTCCTTTTGAGCATTACTGCTTAAAACTCCTCTTTTCACTGCTTCTGAGTTGGCAACGTTACTTATTCGATCGATACTCGTGAGCATTGTGAAATTAATTGTGAATGAAGGAGCTCTGCCCTGCTCTGCTCTTCTCCACTGTAATTATGTTCTTTTACAATTTATTTTACATCATACCGACACAGATGGGACTTACGGCGATGAAGTGATAGGAAAGGGCCAGTGTGAAAATGAGAATCACGGAAAACCATTTTCAAGGCTGCCGACAGTGGGTTTCGAACTCAGCCACATGCCCCGATCCATGCAGCTACTTGCTTGGTCTCCTCCACCAAAAAATGACAGTAACCCTCTGACGGGAAGAATTTACAATGTTAATAGGAAAAATTAGACAAATTTGGTCTACATTAAACATGTACACTAGAATCGCTTATGGTTCAGAAGACTAAAATATCATCACAGGACGAAGGATGCTTCAAGAAATCCTACACTGAAAATCAGCTGCTGGGTACGAAACAAGCTACAAAGAATGTTTGATCTCACAACTAACAGGTAATGTGCAAATTTGATTGTGTAATATGATGAAATTTAGGACAGGTATTTTTCAGGAAGAGCAAAGTAGGTGTCATTATCGAGAAGGAAGGAGCATGCTTTGACTCAAAAATTTTCTGGGGATTGGGATTACCGATAACCCACATCAGAGGTTGGCACCTCTGCATTGATACATGTTTTGATTTTTAAAATTTAAATTCATAATAGTGATCGGATTCACACATTGGTAGATTGATTCTGTTCTTGTATGCAAAATAGGCAGTAATTGGATTCACCCCACCGTGTGATGTAAAACCAACCAACAATTAAATTTAAATAAATTGTGAAAATATGAACAAAATATAAATTAATTGTGGATCTAATATCATAAAATTTAATTTGTAAAAGTTACAAATTTCCATAGCAATCTAATTGCAGTGAATAGGTTTTGTTTTTCATACCCAAATTTTGATCGGACTCGCGCCATTTTACGGTACACTGGAGAGAAGATCCCAAAGGTCTCTGAGATATTGATCTTGTGATTGTATAGGGAGTCATGACATTGTGGAACCTAAAACCTTACCAGTCATATTAGAAATGGTTGAAGTGGCCACACTGGGTCACCCTATGCAAATCATAACCCTGCAGCGCTGGCACTTCACATTGTGACTTTAGTGCTGGTGCCAGATTATAACCAATTAACCAGTTAATTGTGAATGAAGGAGCTCTGCTCTGCTCTTCTCCACTGTAATTATGTTCTTTTACAATTTATTATTTTATATCCTACAGACACAGATGGGACTTACGGCGATGAAGTGATAGGAAAGGGCCAGTGTGAAAAATATTTCAATACTTTAAATGGTTTATAAAGGATAAGTAAATTTTGTTACATTTTACAGGTGCACTTTAAATTCTAAAAAAGTACATTAAAATTTGTAATAGTAGTGTGTATTACACACAAAAAAAATGCTGAAGTCTGGCATTATACATTCTTCTCTTCTTAAGACGTCGTCTCCAAACGGAGGTAGGCGATCCACACGGCCAGCTCTGATCTTGACATTGCAGCCATGCCATGTGAATTTATTGGAATACCTCTCAGGATCTTTAATGCAGTGGTTTCCCGTTGCCTTCTGCATCCTAATGCCATTGACCAAACTGGTTCCTCCGCCTTTGGGAACAATTTCTTGTCCCCAGGACAAAAGAGTGCCCTTACCCATACCCGCTCATCCACTCTCAAAGAGACTGTTGGCACTTGGTATAGGGGATCTCCTTATACCGGGAGATAATCGGTCCCTTCATTCGTTAGCCGCCTGCATATAAAATATAATTTTTATATGCAGTCGTTGCCCCTTCTCTATCGCAGGGAGGTGAATGTCAGGATTTCACCGTCATTGAAACAAGGACCAAATGGCATTTCCTTGTTTCTCTGGTTCTTTAGAGAGGCATGATGCATTAAAAACAATTAAAATACAAAATGCAGAACATTTCTTTCAAAAATAATTGTCTGGGCTTGAAATTCCATAAATGAATTTGCTGTTCATAAACTACTTGGAAAATGGAAACCTCTGACATGAAATTCAGCATTACTTAGACATTAAGAAAAAAACTTTTTTTAAATTTGTGATAGTACTTGGTCTTACTGTCGTTTCTGCATATGAAGGGCTTATTTCCAAAGTGACGCAACTCCACTTTTTTCGGATTTCAAGCTGAACGTGGAAATGTGTTCCCACAATAGTTCTTTATCATGTGGAAACATATTTATTTCCAAAGTGGATTATGGAAATGAAAATCCACAGCCTGCTTCCAGTCATTCGACCGGGTCAGGAATGGAATGAATGAAGCCCCCATCTAGCAGTGAGGATAGGAATTGTGCCGGCTGCCAAAGCCTGTCGCACTCCTCTGGGGCAATGACTAATGAATGACAGAAGAAACGAAATTGGAGAGTGTTGTTGGAATTAAATATGACAGGGAACACCAGAGTACCCAGAGAAAAACCTGTCCTGCCTCTGCTTTGTCCAGCACAAATCTCACATGGAGAGACCAGGATTTCAACCACGGAACCCAGCAGTAGGATACCGGCACGCTGTCGCCTGAGCCACAGATGCTCTAAAGTGGAGTATATCTTGGTTAAAATGGCATCTAAAAGTTGTATTTATTTTCAAAGTGGTGCAACTCCCTGTTGTTTTTATTTCCAAAGTGCCTCAACTCTGCACAACTAATAAACCGGCGCACGCATATCTCGTGACCGCTTACCGGTTGTGGTGGGACTCTGTTCTTTCGCTCGTGGTTTCGTAATTTCTCTGCGGTTTTCTGTAATACTGGCAAATATTAGTGCAAATGGCAACATTTGATGAAAAAAAATGAGAGGCAGGCAAATCATTACGTGCAGAAAAGGAAACGAATACCAGCAGAATGACAGAAAAATAAGGACAAAAGTGAAGTGTATGGACCAATAGGTCCTTCCAAACACTTTTTCTCAAACATGTATGTGTTCTAAAATACGAGATATAACTCAAAACAATAAACTTTGTTTGTTACCAGTCATATGTTAGGTTTTGCTAAATTAATTTTATGTTCTTCTGCATTGTAGGCATTTTTATTTTCTATTCATATTATAAGCATTTTGGAATTCATAAATTGTGAATAAATACAGCATTTGTGAAATATTTGATTAAATATATCATTAAGCATTATATTTTGAAGTTTTAGCACCTACAATGTAACCTAGTCTACGACGTTCTGCGTAATTAGCATTTCCGACCCCACTTTAGTTCCAAAGTGACATAAATCCAAGACACTCCCTCTCCCCATTTTGATGGTATTCTTTGCACTAGGATTTTTGCCACCATGGCAAGCATATTTTATTTAAAGTGGTGCAGCTGAATAGAAAAAATGAAGTCTCCTATCTTATTAGGAATCCATTTATTTAAAAATTTTGTTTCATGAAAAATTTCATTTCTTGGAGATGCATCACTTTGGAAATAAGCCCTTCATATGTGGCATATTATCTTTCTCTTCCTCGTCTGATTTGTCATTGTTTGATTCTGAATTATTTTCAGTCTTCTTCCAGACTCTTATGCTCACTTTCTTGTCCACTTGTCCACTAGCCATTGTTCATTAAATAAAATGTCTTTAATGTAGAAGTTCACACTAAACCCACGAAGAAGTAATACAAATTTTAAACATGATTTTTAGGACCCAAATGCATGTAGATGTAATTTTATAGAAGTGTGTGTGCACTTAGGTGTGTAGCATGAGTACTGGCGTCGAGTCTGACAGACTCAACGGATATTTTTTCGGGTTTAATAACTGTTTTTGTACAAGTTGCTTTATGTCGCACCGACACGGATAGGTCTTATGGCAACAATGGGATAGGAAGGGGCTAGGAGTGGGAAGGAAAATCATCTTCGGGGTGCCGACAGTGGGGTTCGAACCACTGTCCTCCGAATGTTAGCTCACAGCTGTGTGCCCTAACCGCATGGCCAACTCGCTTGATAGGTTCTATAACTGATCACATAACCCAAAGTGCGAACTCAAACTAGATAAGAGGAGAAGAAGGTACAGAGAGAAACAGGATTGCAACCCCCATCATTCCCCCACCAACTACAAAAGCATGTGGCACGGGCCTGTGAGACTAAACACCAGTGCTGCAGGGTTAACAGTACCGTTCTGAGATAATGTTGATATCCATTTGCTGATTACCGTGAATTTGGTTTTCTAAATGCTTGTTTTAAGGCTAAACTCCTTGCCTACGTTGTTGATGCCGTTCAAAAGGGATTGAACGTCTTTCAAATTGTTGGCAAATATCATAGTGTCATATGCATTGCAGATTTGCTTCTCTCTCTAAGTAATGTGCAATTTGTACTTTATTTGTTGTTGCTTTTACATGTCAAATGAAAATAAAATGTGTTATTTTATTTCCAGGTTCAGATATGACAATTGACGATAGATCGTTTGTCATGCAAGTAGTGATGATAATGGATATTCCATCATCTGTAGTATTTTTCTACCCACGCCTTATCCCTTTGCATGACATTGACGTAGACTCTGACGAGATTCCGCCCCCTATTCGTTGTTCGTCGGACAAGATCCGCGATGATGGAGTATATCTTTTAGGTAAGGAACTTCTGTTTACTTAACTCTTACATCCTAAATTGATGGTTTTTGATTCTGTTTGCAAGAGAGAATTAGTTTCACTTTATTTTAATTATATTTGTAATGGTTATTTTACATTTTATGGTGGTTTGGAACAAATTGGCCATGATGTGAAGTATTAACAAAGATGCCACCTAACTATACATATATTGGAAATTATGATCTCTAAGGCACACAAAATATCATTCTATAAGTGACATGTGTCATATCTGCAAAGAAGCATTGCAACTGTGGCAATGTATTGCTGTGTGTTTATGGAACCAGTTCCTTTTATATTGTCACTCGTATGTATATTGTGGAAATAGTGTAGTACTATACTTAAAAACGTATTGTGTTTGAATAAGGTTAATTGGAAGGATAGGCTATGGAGCAAAAAAAGAAATTGTATGAAAACAAAACAACACAGCATAAATGTCAGTAGATAAAAGTGGTATTGGCACGAAGGGAAGGGGTTTAGGATGAGGAGAGGCTTGAGAAGGGACATGGGGTTTTGTGGGGGCTAGAGTGCCAGAAAATATGAGTACAGTAAAACCTTGTTAATTCGAAGTCATTGGGACACAAAAATCAGACATTGAATTATGTGATTTTGAATTAACCATCAACTCATAATTCAGAAATGCCAACCCTTCCGACATCGCGAAATTTTCCAAGACCAGTTAACGCTTGTAATCACGTTGATTCTCAGTTTAAACCTTTCAAATGCCATGGAAAACACTATTTCCAAAATGTATCCAGCAAGATGTATTTACATTATTCAAGTAATGCACTTGGATATATTAACTCACTAGCAAACATAACCTCACTCAACGAAAGAAAAGAAATTCCAAAGATCAGGACAAATTATGCTAGCTCTCCTGTGCAAGTGTTTTATCTCTTGCCTTGTACTTGCACGGATAGTGTCCGATGCCCTTAAAACATCGTGGCTTATCGAACTTTCATATGACGAGGGAAGGAAGTCTATCGCTTCCGTGTGCATTGCAACACAGTGCAGTGACCCCTACCCTTGTACAATTTCCCAGCTGGCACTTTTCTCCTTTAAAACCATAAGTCCATTTGGGCTTGGCATTTTAAAAAATGCAGTTTCATCGGCACTGACAATATTATTCGGGGGGCTGATGACCTTAGATGTTAGGCCCCTTTAAACAACAATCATCATCATCATCATTAGTGTTCATTGCGAACGAATTGATTATATGAGCCACGCTTTTTCGCTGTTGGCATTGCCAGTGTTCGCAGATTGTTTCTCCACATACTGCCTGCTACGTGATATTATGGTGTTCCTTAAAATGCTGAATACAAAAGAATTACGATTTCATTCGAACTTAGCAAATATGAAGCACACTGTAGACACACCGAAGTGAGTGAAAGTGCGGAAAGCTACCCCTGCACGTTCCAGAAGACGTGTTCTTTCATGACACGGGGAAATTTTGAATTATAGTACTCTGTAAAATACTTCTTTTTTTTTAAATGTAAAGGCAGTTTTTAATTAAATTTAATTAAAAGTCTGAATTTTGGTAATGGGACCGACATTGTTCTTCGAATTACGAATTATCTGTATTTTGAATTAACAATTTAAATAACATGCAAAACCGTACTTCATGTTTCCGGGAACGAGAGCTTCTTGGAATTAGGCAAGATTTTGAATTGAGGTTCTATTGTATAGAAAGAAGTTGGAAGAAGATATTGAATGAGGGAATGCAGTGATGGTCACGAGTTCCTGCACAAGTTATGAAAATGGCTAGTGAAATAAGTGAGTGACTGTCAAGAAACAAAACCGATACAAAGGAAGAAGGAAAATAAAGTGAAAGGTAGACACAGGGGATAAAAGTGTAAAGAATAATAGGAAAAAATGGAGAAAACAGGAAAAGAAGTCTAGAAAGTCCACAAAGTGCTTAGGTAAGAAAACTGATATAGGCAAAGTGTATATATATACACAATAAATATATTGGTCAAGAATTTTGGACCCGTATGTTTCTTTTATGTGTACTCTATCCATGCATGCTTACAAGGTAAATTGCTGCTCTCCATCTCTTTCCCATACATACATACATACATACATACATACATACATACATACATACATACATACATACATACCTAATCGTCATTGGCTGCAGCTCGTATCCGAGTAAACAATATTCTTCAGCAGTTTACATTTTCATGCTCACAAAGTTTTGTGAAAATGTTTCATATGACTTAGTAACCCAATCTTGGCCTGAAACATACATCCACACAGATCACATGAAATGGTTGGGGGAGGGCAGAAGTGAGCTTGATGAAGCGTCTGTGCTTGTCGTTTATCCTCTTAATGTCGCCCTCATTCCTCTTCAAACACCGAAACTGTTGTAGAAACAGTATGGCAACAAAGTGTACGATTCTCAGCAAGTGTATCTCAGGATTGAGTATTAATTCCAGCTCTCTTCATAGTATTCTTTAGCAGATCCTTGAAACTCCTCAAAGGGGCTCCATGAGGTCTTGCGCCGGAACAGAGTTCACCATACAGAAGTTGACGAGGAAGCCTGGTTTCACTTATGCAATGGACGTGCCCTGTCCATCTGAGACAGAGGTCAATGATGGCAGTCTCAATGCATATAGCATGTGGTTCCTCAGGGAATGCAAGTTTGGTGACCCGGTCCTCCCATTTGATGTTCAAGATGGATCTAAGTTCTTGCAGATGGAAGCACTCTAGCTTTTTGATATCCTAACAGTAGAGGGTCCACCTTTCACAATCGTAAAGCAGTGTTGATATGACAACAGCATGGTAAACCATGGTCTTGGTATGCATTGTAAGGTCCTTGTTCATGAAGAATTGTCACCGTAAGACCTATCTGTGTCGGTGCGACGTAAAGCCACTAGCAAAAAAACAAAAACAAAAAAACATGAAGACACGACACGACAGGATGAACGTCCGAATGCTGAGTGGGCAGCACCAATTCTCCTATCAACATCTTGTGAACAGTTAGCATTTGTACTTCCTTGATATAAAAAGTGGTCGACCTGCTCCAGTGGAGCTGGAGTATCCGCAGTGGAGATATTGAAAGGTGGGAGGTTTGATCCAGGTGCAGGTTGTGAGAGTACTTTGGTTTTCTGAACATTAATGGAGAGACCAAAACGATCGCAAGCACTCTTGAAACAACTGACTGACTGTTGCAGTTCCTCAGGTGTGAGAGCAGGTGCTGCAGCATCATCTGCATACTGCAATTTCGTAACGGAGGAAATCTTAGTAAGCTTTTGGGAGCAAAGTTTAGCCAGGTTAAACCGTCCCCCATTGAAGCAATATCTGATCTTTACACCTTGGTTGTCTGTAGATATTCCATATGGCTTGGCAGCTAGGTAAAGAGCAAAGAGTGTTCGAGCAAGCACACATCCTTGTTTCAATCCATTAGTGATTTTTTTTTTATCAATCAAGGAAAACATACATACATATATTATGTTCCTATTAGCTTCCATACCTGAGCATTTTAGACTTAGAAACTTATTTTAGTTCTGAAGCACAGTTATGATCTGTATGTTTAATCATTCTCTGTAGAATTGAGATTAAAGCAAGTAAGTACAATCACTTTATGTTGGATATATAATATTAGGTGCAGTGCAGTTATTCAAGCTTAGTGGATATTGCAGAAAACTGTTCTGCAGTGATTCATTGTTCCACTCATCATTTCTTCCTGCTTGCATTACTGCTCTTTCACTCCGTACGATACCTACTGTATACTTATTTCACAAGCTAGATTGGTTTTACAACCTTCATACCTTCTAAGAAACTTATCCTGTCAGATGTAATTTTGTGTGCAACTCTTTGCTGAGATACTTAATTCTCCCATTACTACTCTCGCAAGTTCACACTTGGAACTTCTGCATGCAAGGTACATGCTGGACATTGTGAAAATAAGGACAGATTTTCTCAGAGATCTCCAAATCCATATCCCATTTATACCCATTACTTCATAAGAATAACTGAAATTGATGTGGGTTTATTTTTCCAATTTATATCCTGATATGTTTTATGCTTCTAGAGAACGGTATTCATATGTTCCTGTGGATTGGTCTCAATGTTGGAATGAATTGGGTGCAGAATGTGTTTGGTGTCCACTCAGCAGCTCAGATAGACATTGATCGAACAACTCTTCAAGAACTAGATAACCCTCTCTCTAATAGGATCCGTGGACTTGTCGACAGTGTTCGTCAGCAGAGACATCGCTCAATGAGGGTAAGTTTGTTTCTGTATTGACACTTATTAATTTCACACTGTTATGAACCCAGAACTTTGCTGCCATAATACATTTCTTGTCAATATTTATTTATCATATCAGAATCAGTAATTTAATTATATAAATACAAACTGTACAACCAAAAGAATAATA
This sequence comes from Anabrus simplex, assembly GCF_040414725.1. Lineage (NCBI taxonomy): Eukaryota > Metazoa > Arthropoda > Insecta > Orthoptera > Tettigoniidae > Anabrus > Anabrus simplex. Next base: position 87,899,070 of record NC_090272.1, on the reverse strand, counting down.
TATATAACAATCATAACATTAAAGAAAATAAAAAAAGAAAAGGTCCCAGTGTGATAGATCTGGACAAGCACGGTGCTTGGAAAAGTAGATACTGTGTTGGTTCCTTAATGTGGAAGACTGTCTTTAGAAATGACGAACTACAATGGAAGGGTCTACAGAATAAGGCAGAAGAACAAACTTACATGGTTGCTGACCAATAGTTAGCCACTTTCTGGGACTCCATAGTACATGTAGTTGGACACAGTTTGCATTGGAGAAGATGAGACATTGTCTGTGGAGAATTATAATCACATAACAGCGATTCTACACGAAAATTCCACTTCAACAGGTTAGATTTGCATCTTGTAACAGCTGACCGCAATCTACTGAGAGATTTCCACGTTAACCAACCTTCTGTATGACCAGGAGGGAATTCTTCGATTTGAGTCAGCCATTCTTTTGAGTGTTTGAACCTCCCTCGCCATTTACAAATTCGGGCTTGGTGTGCATTCCCTACGAGAGCCTCCGTTGTTCTGAGGAAACTTTTCCTTGAAGTCAAACGTGGACAAGCTGGCTGGTGATCATACAGAGGATGAGATTTTGATGTATCAACTTTTTTCTTCTCTCTCTTTGCCTATCTCCCGACGGATTTCAGAAGGTGCAATCCCAGCAAGGCAGTACAATTTTTCCAAAGGCGTAGGCTGTAGACATCCAGTGATGATTCGACAAGTCTTGTTAAGAGCAATGTCCACCTGTTTGATATGGCAGGATCTATACCACACCGGGCACGCATATTCGGTAGCAGAATAACACAATGCGAGTGAAGATGTCCTCAGGGTGTTTGGCTGTGCACCCCATGTGGTACTCACCAGTTTCCACACTACATTCTTCCGAGTTGACACTTTCTGCTTGCTATTGAAGCAGTGCTTCTTAAAGGTGAGAGCACGATCTAAGCTCATTCCCAAGTACTTTAGGGTTGCACAGTGATCAAGAGCTACTTCTTCCCAGAAGATATGGAGTGGTCTAGTAGCCCCTCTGTTCTTAAGATGAGAAGTTCAGACTTGAACCTTGTTAGAATTTTGTTTCAACTGATTTTCCTTGTAATATGTAGTAAGTTCTTCCAGGGCATCAGACAGCTTTCGCTCAACAATCTCAAACTGACTAGCTTGTGCAGTAATAGCACGATCATCTGCGTAGATGAAACTTTCTGTTTCTTCTGGTTGAGGCTGGTCATTGGTGTAAACATTAAATAGGGATGGTGCAAGGTACATCCAAGGTAACCCATTCTTCTGAGATCTCCACCTACTTCTTTTCCCCTGAAATTCAACAAAAAATCTTCTGTTTTGGAGGAGGTTCCTTACCATGCAGGTGAGTTGATAATCTTTGGTGATATAGAGTTTTTGCAGGAGAAATCTGTGCTTGACTGTATTCTTGTCAGTAATATGTTGTGAGAAGACAGTGTTGAAAGCACAGCTGATTCTTACACTGAGAACAGATGACAGCACTCAAAGTACATTCCAGAACTTAGCAAATATCCAACACAGTTTAATGTCCAACACATTATAGAAGAGAAGAACCATGCCTTGTGACACATACACAGAAGCTTTCTAAGAATACAGAAGCATATGTAAGTGCTGTGGTACATTCAGCTTATTGTATATGAAGCGAGTACATGAAAATCGAAAGAACTTGTCGTGAAGTATGTACAGTCGAAGTCCACTGTAGCGAGTACGGCATATAACAAGAACCTCGTTATAACATCAGATTTTGTCTGTCTCTTCAAAATTCCTATATTAAACTGTGTATGATCCTTTGGTTACAGCGAGAGCCCTATCTCTGATGCATCCATTATTACAAGCGATTAAGCAAGTGCGATTTTTTCCGTTTTCCGGTACCAATATTTATGCACCCAGCCATTATATTGCATGCGTTCGATCATTTTCAGAATAGTTTCTTCGCTATGTCTACTAGCGAGCTCTCTCGTAGACAATGTATAGACAAGAAAAGTGTTCCACCGATCAATACTTATTTACTGTAAATGGATTTTACACTAGTACCACTTTCGGCCTTTCATGGCCACCATCAGCTAGTTCATAATTATATTACAGCCATTAGACAAAATCATAAAGATGTTATGTTAGATCATACGGATGTCTAATGGGGAATGGAAATAAAATATATTGCAGTAGTGTGAGGTTAAAATATCTGTGATCAAAGGTGGTGGTGAAGGTTACAATAAACTAAAACCTATTGAGTGTACATTGGACATGAGTACATTGAACACATTAAAACATATAGGCCACAGTATAAAACACTTTTAAAAAAATTTAAACACATTAAAATATGATATATATATATATATATATATATATATATATATATGTATATGTTAAAACGCTTATTAAAACTTGAGTTCGTGTTGCGTGGATAGACATATGAAGGCGATGTCGGAGTCTATTAGTAATACCTGTTGACTGCTGTTCCGTAAAGAAAAATGGAAATGAAAAAGGAGAATAAGTTTTTGTAATAAATGTGTAAATAACTTGTCCTATAACAGTTGTGAACTCATTAAAAATAAAGGTTTAAGTAAATGATCATTTAATGTTATGCTAAACACTGCAATTAAGTAATAATGGGATACACCTCAAGATGTGGTAGAGTCACATCATCATCTTCCCGTTTCCAGCTTCCCGGGGCACCCGTGGAGATTTCAACATGGTGCCACGTGTTCAGTTTTCGACAGCTACCGATAATTGTGATTAATTATGTACAGACCGGTTATAATAGGTACCAAGTGACAGTGAATTAGATATTTCTAATGATTAACGGCTAACACTAAACGGGGAGTAGCCGTTAAGAAAAATCCTTGCGTACTTGAAAACAATGAGTATACATATGGCATAAATACGGCATTCATACTACACTGTGCTATGAAAGACTATTGAATGGAGCTACCATTGGTATTGCTTTGAAAAGTATTACAACGTACAGACTACGAAGCAACCTTGTGAGTACATGTTCCAGGTTTGAGGTCGATATCTTGAAAATACATTTCAAATGATAATAGTTTGAGTGGAGCAGTGTAATTTACTTCTTGGAGGCTTGAACTATCGGGTCTGCAGTCAACAGACGAGGCGGGCCTGTACGCTTTCGTGCTGTACGTGTCCCTTCACGTTTCGACTTCACTATCACATCAGAAACAGTGGACCTAGGGATGTTTAGGAGTGTGGAAATCTCGCGTGCAGACTTCTGACACAAGTGACACCCAATCACCTGACCACGTTCGAAGTCCTGGTCTGGTTAAATGTTGGTAAGGCGATTCCCATGTAAATTTATAGCAAAAGGGTTATCACTTTTCTGCTGGCACTTGATATTTGTTTTCATGGTACATATACAACGTGGTCACAGCTAATGATGTTCCTCCTTCCTACCCTTCCATTGTCAATGTGTCCCTGTGAATGTGTGTCTGTTTGCTAATAGCTGTAGTGCGTAATTATGTTTTGGAAGTGTTCCATTTAATCCAGAAGTTACAACTATGCAAAAATGAATAAATTATTTCATGTTCTCATTCACACCGAGTGTTATGAAAATCCACAGCCGGTTTCCAGTCATTCGACTGGGTCAGGAATGGAATGAATGAAGCCCCCATCTAGAAATTGTGCCAGCTGCCGAAGCCTGTCGCACTCCTCTAGGGCAATGATTATTGAATGACAGATGAAATGAAATTGGAGAGTGTTGCTGGAATGAATTATGACAGGGAAAAGTGGAGTCCCCGGAGAAAAACCTGTCCCGCCTCCTCTTTGTCCAGCACAAATCTCACATGGAGTGACCGGGATTTGAACCTCGGAACTCGGCAGTGAGAGGCCGGTGCGCTGCCGCCTGAGCCACAGAGGCTCACTGGGTGTTATATAAGTTGCTAAAGAAAACAGTTTAAGGGCAGGGAGTTGGAATTGTGACGTGCCACCCTGTATGATTTGGTATTTGCAAAACTAAGAACAATTCAGGAGATAGTGGGTTCGAATCCTACCGCCGGCAGTCCTGAAGATGGTTTTCTGTGATTTCTCATTTTCACACCAGGCAAATGCTGGGGCTGAACCTTAATTAAGGCTAAGGACGCTACGTTTCCAATCCTAGCCCTTTCCCATCCTTGCGTCGCCAAAAACCATTGATGTGTTAGTGAGACGTTAAACCACTTTCAAAAAGGGAAATGAAATATAAGCTAAGAAAACCTGCAAATTGCTTCAAGAGGGGCAAAAAGTAAAATATGAGAAAATACATAAACAAGTGCTTGGGTGGGTCACAGAAACAATTGTCATGCTGTAACACATGAAATGTTGCAGTTCAAAGCATGTGAAATAGCACAGAGCTTTGGTATTTCAGCGAAAGACTTGACAGCTAATGATGGTTTGGCAGTATGTTTTATGTGCTGGAATTGACTAAGTTTGTGGAGGACAACGTGTCAGCAGAGATGCGGACAATTTAAGGTCCGCACTACCCAGCGAATGGAGATGAATCAAATGAGTGTGTGGCAGTCTCTAAAATTTCACTGCTGCTTCAAAGTAGCTCAGATTATTTTCAAACATTTATAATAATTTCTCAAAAGAACAAAGTTTACAGTATTTTGTATTTATTGGTTACGTTAATAGAGAAGAGACCTGTTGCATTTTAGACAGAATGATAGGGCCATTCTTCCTTTTTGCAATGGTTGCTTCAGGAGGCAATGAAAGCTAGTGGTGTTCAGAATCATGTCTCAGAATTATTGTGTGGAAAAGTTTGAGGCGATAGCTCAAAGATTAACACGAACCCCAGGTTAATGAGACAATCGGTTCATGAGAAAGAAGCCATGTAAATTGAGATGTTTTTCACTATTCGTCATTTGATTTTTTGCATCCGTGCGCATTCATTCCCTCTGCTGTGCATCAGATCTCGCCTCGCGTAGTAGAGATAAACGTCGCCTTAAGTTAATAATTCAGTTCAGAGCACTCCTCAATGCAGAGGCCTACTTCACACTCCTGGCAGCAATATATTGAAGTCTTCTTTTCTCCATACTTGGTGCACATGGCACACTCCTCTGCTACTTAGATTTTTCACCTTTAGGTGGCATTTTTCTGGTGAAGTGTCTCTCTGCTAGCCTTGACAGTGTGTTATCTGTAGGACATCTCCATAGCCCTAATTTATGACTTCCATGAGAATATTTGGTAAACATCTCCTCCACTAACTGGAGCTGTTCTACTTTCTTTCCCATCACTTGTCAATAAATTGAGTGAGTTTAGTACAGCACAGTTCAACGGCCTCCTAAAACGTTCCACATACCATTTCATCATACATTTCCTTTCAACTAGTTATAGGAACAATAGCTGATCTGCCAGGCTGAGTAGCTCAGACAGATGAGGCCAGCGCCTCATGTCAGCATAGTGGTGTGTTGACACCATGGTGGCAGTCTTTATTTTTTAAAAATGCATGATTTTTAAACAACTGTTAAAGTTTCAACCTTATATCTATCCATTAATCATGTTTCTTTGTCCATATAGGCCTATTTTACTTCGGGAATTTTTAAGATGTCTTCTTCATTTAAAAAAAAATATATATATATGCTAGCTGAAGATGGCCCCCAAAAAAGCGGTTGAAACATGTCTTAGTTTTATGAGTATACATGCCATTTAGTTTTAAGTTGCTTGTATCAACAATGTATTGAACAGGTGGCCCACTACAAATAAATTCTTTTGAAGAATTTTATCAGAGTATTAATGACACCAATTCTAAGCTAAGGGGTATTGGTTGAACCAAGGAAAATATAAAATTAGGTAAATACGATACTTGTCTATAAGGCAACCCCCCCACCCACCCACTTACATTATCATCTTCTAAAATGGGGGAGGGTTTAATAGGTTGATTTGGTGGGAATTTGAAGTAAAAAATACATATTATAAATTCTGTGAAGGCTTAGAGAGGTGTTAACATGATACCAAAACCATATAAGAAAGAAATTAAATAAACATATTTTTTTTGTTTTCTGAAAGTCTGTGAAAAGTGACTGGTTTTTGGATAGAGGAGAATATTTGTGCATTTGACAGATATCAACTCCATAGCTTCTGTGTTACAGGTGAGAATAATTCAGCTGATAGGTACCAGATACAGTTTCAGATTATGTGAAAATGAAGCTTAGATGTGTAGATATCCACTAAATATGAGGTTCAAAATACTAGTCTTAAGTTATTTATTTTCTGCCAAAATTATTTTCTCCACTACCTTGTCCTGTTTAAAATTATTATTTTGTCTTTGCAGTTAACACTTGTAAGGCAGCGTGATAAACTGGAGATGGTGTTCAAGCACTTCCTGGTCGAGGATCGTGGACTCGATGGCTCAGCGTCATATGTCGACTTTTTATGCCACATGCATAAGGAAATCCGCAACTTGCTCAGCTAGAGCTCCTGGTGGCTTGCTTGAAATGGATGGTATGTCTGTCTCAGTACTACAACCTCTAGACAGTAGTGGCTGGTCCACATGAGAGCAGGAAGTAACAGTATTACCATATATATGCAAATACTCCGCACATATTTTTCTGGAATTTAGTGATGGAAAACTGGGGTGCATGCATTATTTGAAATAAGGTTGGTACTGCTTCGCCTTAAACAGTGGCCCTCTTATACTATAGGCTAGGAACACTAGTTTATTTTCTTAGGCAACTGCTTGATCAGAAATGTCATGCAGTGCAATTTGCGTACCTTCGGATGTTTGTAATCAGCTAGTTTTGCCTATGTGTTATAATGAATGTACTGTGTCGTGGGCCATACAGACTGAGGCTGGGCAACACTATTTGACAGAACTGAGGATTACGCTCTATAGGAAGATCTAATCAATATATGAAAAGCGATCGAAACATGTCCTGATATTATTAATGTTTTTATAAGTAGCCAAAGGCTAAATAAAAAGAAAGGTATCGATTAGGTGGAAACATTTTTCATATATTGATTAGATTACATTATCGGTACGGGAATGAAGTGGATAGTTTGCTATAGGAAGAGGGCGATAACAAATAGGATACTTCCACTGGTGATGACAGCATTACTTAACTGTATTGGCTTTAATAGTTTATTGCACATGTTCACATTAAATCGATTATACAGAAAGACAAATATGAATTTTAAAAGTAATTGTGAGTTGGTTAGCGCACATTTGACATACTGTATATTGTTGTATTAGAAAGTTCAGGAGATATGGTTGTTCAGGATTTGGACGGAATGTTTCAAGGCAGTCGCTGCAATTTCTTTTATTAATGCCTGTGGCTGATTGTGGTTAAATGATTTGCAGAACTGGACGAAAAAGGAAGAAATAGTTCCTCTATTGCCAACAATTAATCCTATGACTTCCATATCATGGGATGATGGTTGGTTCATATGTTTCTTTTCCTTATGTACTGTTAAACTATGAAAGTATGGGAACATTAAATTAGCTGTATTGATTTTAATATTTTATTGCACATATTAACATTTAAAATAATAAAAATTGTACATCACTTTTTTCCTATTGTAGGTAAAGTCCCGAATGCTTTACAACAGCATGTGAAGGTAACATAGGAACTTGCTTTGTACAGTTTCAATAGCATTCACTTGTTGCTTTATATACGGGCTCCAAATTATTACAGAATATTCCAATATGTTCCTTGCTAAGGTAATATAATTTATTCAGTACAAAGGGCTGGGTAAAAGGTCTCAAATTTCTTATCAAAAATCCAGCATTCGGTTTGCATTCTTTGTTATTGTATTGATATGATCGTTGAGCATTAGCTTACCGCCAAAAATTATAAGAAGATCCTTAAACGTTAAAACCCTATCCAGTTTTGCCTCGTTTATGTGATAGGCTGGGGCTTCAAATTCCTCCTTAGTAAAAGTCATGTATTTACATTTGCTAACATTTAAAGACAAATTATTAATATCACACCAGGAAATGACATTATCAATGTCCTTTTGCAACTCATCCGGGTCTTTGTACTCACTAATGTATTTGTAAAGTTTCAAATAGTCTGCAAAAAGTAAACAGTTAGAGCGACAAATATTGTCTGATAAATCATTAAGTAGAATTATAAACAAGAGAGATCCAAGATTAGAATTGTGTGGTACTCCAGAAGGACTGATAAAATTATCTGAAATTTTGTTGTTAAAAGAAACAAACTGCTGTAGATTTTTAAAATATGAACACATTAACTGCAACAACTGTTTACAAAAACAAGAGTTATACATTTTTTTGTAACTAAAATTTTATGGTTGCCTTTATCAAATGCTTTTTCGAAATCCATATAAATAACGTCAGTCCTTCCATTGGTATTAATGGTATTATACAAAGTTTGAATATTGCCCAAATGATTGGTTATAACTGATCTACCGAGCTCGATAGCTGCAGTCGCTTAAGTGCGGCCAGTATCCAGTATTTGGGAGATAGTGGGTTCAAACCCCACTGTCGGCAGCCCTGAAGATGGTTTTCCGTGGTTTGCCATTTTTCACACCAGGCAAATACTGGGGCTGTACCTCAATTAAGGCCACGGCCGCTTCCTTCCCACTCCTAGCCCATCCCTGTCCCATCGTCGCCTTAAGACCTATCTGTTTTACATAAAATTAGCTTCATGGTCCGTATCGCACTTAACCAGATTCACAACTATTTTTTATTTTCCAACTTGTCGATACACTAAATTGCTTAAGGCAACTTATTGGTTAAAAGTGGTACATGTTCCGTATATTATTAACATCTTCAGCCACATAACACTGTTTAGATGAAAAATTCATGTAATGACAAAGTATCAATGCTTTAGAGGAAGTGTCCTTAAAATTAACATAAGAAGATTGACAATATTAAAAACAAAATACTTAAGAGAAATTATATAAATTCTTTCTACAATTGAAAGCACTTGTCAAGGAAACACTTGTATAATAATCCATAGAGAATATGTCCTAATGATTATTCTTGTTTAAAAATTTCATGAAAAAAAGGAGCCAATTCATAAATTAAAATTATACATTTATAAGTAATTGTTGAAATGAAGAAATCCAGTGGCTCCTATTATTATTGCAGATGAAATATTACTAATTCCTAGTTGTCAATTCTTTTTAAACTTGCTTTCCTCTGGAACAGTATCTCGTATCCAGTATCTCTACGGTCTTGTGTCTGGTATGTGAACAAGAGAGAATGCATCATCACTACTACACCACTCACTCAAATCACCCTCTGAATCTAACAAACTTTTGTCAGAACCACTCAACTGTTCTAAATCATCCTCTGTTTCCACACTCGATAACCTGCACTTGCTTGCAAAAGCCATCTCCAATCACGACCAACGAAATGCAAGTCGGCTTGTGATAAGGAAAAAGGACGGGAAAAACAGTCTCAAGAGAGCCCTGAATTGATAAAATTTATGATTCTGTTGACAGTCAGGTTCTTCCCCGATAGGAAATGAAGGTAAAATGCAAGATGTTTGCGTAGTAGTCGCCACATAGCAGATAAAAATGGTGCCTGTCCCTGGCGGCAGAGATAATCACTTGAAATACCTCTCGAATTTCAGTGACAAAACGCTATCAAAATAGGAATCAAGATATCGTTCGAAAGCTCAAACCTTCCGCTTCAAGAAGAAATGAGTTAAAACGCAAACAGTGTCAATCATAAACTGTTAAATCACAGAAGAGTACGCGCGTGTACCGTGTAAGCAGTGCTCGTCACTCCACCGCATGTGATGTTCACTGCACGACGAGCACTGCTCGGCACTCTATGCTGACAGGTTGTCATTTTCTGCTGCATTTTTGCAATGACATCATCATGGAAGTGCATTTTTAGTTTCATTATTATTATTATTATTATTATTATTATTATTATTATTATTATTATTATTTTTATTATTATTATTATTATTATATGTCATAGAGGTTGGCTTGGTTATCTTTTGCAATGTAGCACTATTTTTTTAAATTGATATTGTTAATTCACTCTTTTGCATAAGTGCTTAATGAATCCCACTGGAGGTTCCCCTGACTTAAAAGTGTGGAAGTTTAGGATATTATTATATGTAATAAATTCTCTGAATTTACACAGTGTCCTAGCCACACTGGACATTTTTTTAAGGTTATTTTGACAGTTCAGAGCAGTACTATCGAGACTAGCTTTTTTCCCATCTTATATTAAAACAAATTAAAAATTTCTGGCATCCACAAATTTTTAATTTGCTTTAACGTAAGATGTGAAAAATGCTAGCTACGATAGTACTGGTCTGAACCGTTGATTTTTTTTATCACTAAAAATAATGTCTTACAAGACACTCCTTAATTTGGTAATAATAATAATAATAATAATAATAATAATAATAATCATCATCATCATCATCATCATCATCATCAGTTTTCCACTCCAGTTGCCCGGGTGTGGTTTACGAGCACTCTCCACTTCTGTCTGTCCATGTACCACTCTTCTCTCAAGACGACATCCCAGCTGATTCCTCTTGTTCCTATGTCCTCTTTCACTTGGTCCAGCCACCTCTTCCTAGGTCTTCCTACCGGTCGTTTTCCGGCCACGACTGTGTGTAGCCATTGTTTTGCTGTCCTTCCATCGTCCATTCATTTGACATGGCCAAACCATTTCAAACGGGCCCTTGTCACTTTTTCATTCAGGGATGGGTACACACCAGCTTGCTCCCTTATTCTTTCATTCCTTACCCTGTCCCTTTTTGTCTTCTGTACCATAGTTCGTAGGAACTTCATTTCTGCAGCTTGTAGTTTGCTGTCCACTTGTTGGGTTGTTGTGCAGGTTTCTAGGCCATATGTTATTATGGGGGTGAAGTATGATTGGAATAGAATCTGCTTTGATCTTAAGGGAACTTGTTCGTTCCAGAGGAGGTTCCGAACTTGATGGTAAAACTGAGCTGATTTTTGAATGCGGTTGTTAATCTCGTGCTGTATTCTGTTATCACTTGAAATGATGCACCCAAGATATTTATATTGGTCTACTGTTTCCAGCTGAGTACCTTCCAGCATTATTTTTCCTTTCTTCTTCTGCCTGTTGACAGACATAGTAACAGTTTTCGATTTATTTATTTATTAACAATAATAATAATAATAATATTATACATACAGCTTTATTATAGACTCTTATGCCTCTCAGTATTTGGTCTGCAAGCCTCTATGAATTGACTAAACGCCACCACAATCCTCTATTTGTAACTAGCTCTGTGGCCTCATTTACCTCTATACCTCTTATATTTAAATCATTAGAAACAGAATCTAACAATTGTCGTCTTGGTCTTCCTCATCTTCTCTTACCCTCCATGACCGAGTCTGTAATTCTCCAAGGTAATCTATCCTCCTCCATTCGCATCACATAACCCCACCACTAAAGAATATTTATGCGTGCAGTTTCATATTTTGAGTTCATTTCTAACTTAGCCTATATCTCCTCATTCTGAGGACCCTCCTGCCATTGTTCCTATGTGTTTGTTCCAGTGATCATTCTCGCTAATTTTATGTCCGTTACTTGTAACTTATGAATGAGATATCCTGAGTGCACCCAGCTTTCACTCCCATAAAACAAATTAGGTCTGAAAACAGACTGGTGTAAAGATAGTTTCGTCCGGGAGCTGACTTCTTTCATAAAGAATACTGTTGATCGCAGCTGCAAACTCACTCTGCATTAGCTTTCCTGCACCTTGCTTCAATCTCACTTACTATACTACCATACTGGGAGAATACATATCCTAAATACTTGAAATTATATACCTGTTCCAGCTTTATATTCCCAACTTGACATTCAGTTCTCTTAGGCTTTGGCCACAGTGCAAGCGGCGAGCAGAGCGTTGCATTGTGTGGCGGCGTAGATGAAACTCAAATCTGCGTTAGCAAATGCATGTGGCCATTGTGTCAGCGGCGCATCATTTTGGAGGGGAAGTTGGTTCAAGGACAACGCTAGCCGCTCACTCCTGTTTTAAGATTTTAGCTGCACCGCTCGCAATGGCTGTTAGTGCATTAACAAGAGAAGAGATGAAAGTGCTTATTTCTGAAGTTCGAACCTGAATTTTCCTAAGGAACCACATAGAAAAGAACTTCAAAAACCTAATACTGACAAGGGAAACCCGGAAAGAGATTGGAACGATTTTAAATATACCAAATAATTTCAGTTTAAAATCAATCATGGTTATGGACATAAACAATATTGTCTTTAAGGCATATTTTTCTTCTTATTATTATTCTTGTACGTCCTACTATTATTGTTTAAGTAATATTATTATCCTTTGTAATATATTGCCATGATAAGAACTTGTGCTCGGCGTTACATTTGACTTTTATGGGGTCTCTGGAAGTTGGCGACTTTCTTCTGTAGTCGCCCCTTGAGTTTTAGTAAGAAGTCAAAAGTTTGAATGGACATACAAGTATATTTGAAAAATGTTATCAGGAAATCAATTCATTTCTCCATATAAATGATTAAATTCCCCATGCATTTCACGTTATTTATGTACTGGATGATCACAAAATTCTTTTCTATTCCTACGTCGAATTCTTCAGTTTAGATAAAAAAAAATTTAAAGCAGAGACAAACGAGAGAAAACTGAAACTTCCATTATCTAATCACCTCGTGCAGGGGAGACGCCGCGCCGCTTACTGACTCTCGCTAGATGTCCACACAGACGCTCTCTCCTCCCAACTCTTCAACTTTTCGATAGTGGCAACGCTCCACTCGCCGCCTGCACTGTGGCCGAAGCCTTAGGTTTCTTACCTAATGATATCACTTTAGTCTTGGACAGGCTAATTTTCATATCATACTCTTTGCACCTAATTTCAAGTATTAGGCTGCAGGCTTTCAGCACAATGTGCCATTAAGACCAAGTTGTTGGCATAGGCCAAACTGCGTACTACATTTCCATCTAACTTAATCCCTCCCTGCCACTTTATACCTTTAAGTAGATGATCCGTATAAAATATGAATAACAAAGGTGAAAGATTACAGTCTTTTCTAACCCCTGTAAATACCTTGAACCAAGAACTCATTCTATTATCAACTCTCAACACAGCCCCATTTCTTGCTTTTAATAAACTAATCGTAATCCCATAGTCCCCTGTACAGCGAACATCTATTCCTCTTGTAGCATGTTTCAATTACCTTGCACATACTGAAAATCTGATCCTGCCAGTCCCTCTGTGGTATGAAACCACACTGATTTTCATCCCTCTTACCACTGATTGCATCCTCCTTTCCAAAATACCAGTGAACCCCTTGCCTGGTATACTGATCACTGAAATGCCTTGATAGTTGTTGCAGTCCTTCCTGTTCCCTTATTTATAGATAGGTATAATACTGCTTTCGTCCAATCGGAAGTTAACCTTACTGATATTCCATGCTAATCTTATTACTCTATGAACCCAATTCATCTGTGCCTTCCCACTATATTTCACCATTTCAGGTCTAATTTAATCTATTCCTGCTGCTTTATGATGGTAGAGTTCATTTACCATTCACTTCCTCAGCATAATTTCACCACCATCATAGATTTATAATCATTCTTTTGAAAATATGATTTGATAGAATGTGATGATGATCTTTCAAGATCAAAACATATAATTCTTTGTTTAATAGTATTATTTTTATTATTTGTTTAATAATGTAGGTTTTTTTTACAGGTGTTTTATTTAGTGTTCGACAGTCTGAAGAACTTAGTTAAATTATTGAAAGTGAAAACAGATTTTCAATATCTTTAACAGTTTATGAAAAGGAACACATAATAGAATAAACTCATTGACAGGTCCGTGTGGGAAGAGGAAGCAAAAGCAAGGAAACACAAAAGGACAAAGACGGTCTCCACGTCTTCGTACACCGCTGTCTCTTCAAATAGTTTGGCTCTCTCCTTTCAGTCCCAGTTCTTCTGCTTCCCAGCTTCTTCAGGAGGGTGGGCATCGACACTCATTGGTGGGCCATCTCGACAGATCTTGATACTAGAAGTGTAGGATAAGCAAAAAGTCGGATAAACACAGGAACAGAAAAGAGACATGTATGTATGTATGTATGTATTGCCCCCGTTTTGCCGGGCAACTCAGCCGGTAAGCAAAAGTCCCAGAGGCGGAACGTTCGCTTACAGGCAACGCTAAATTATAGGGGTCAGGGACAATCTAAGGACTGACGACAAATGAAAACACTAAAAAGAAATGGGTTTTAACATTTATTAAATAAAATATCAGCACTTTCCAGATTCTATAAATATTTTCAAAATCTTGAAATAAAAATATTTATCTCTTCCCTGCTGGAATTCACCCACAGTTCTCCATTAAATTTCATTCTGTAAAGATACAAAAGTGGGTCTTAATAAATCATCTTAAGAAATTAAATAAATTATTATTTGAGAAAATCCTATCTCAAAATATCAAAAATCTGAATTATTTTCCTTTTTTAAATTATTATTTAAATCAACAATACCCTGCGATTCGTTTAACCGTGAGTCAAATTTTTACATCAGACGAAAAATCAAATAAATCATTTCTATTAATTAAATATTATTCTAATTAATTATTTAAGCTTCAAATTATATAATAAAATTATTTTGAAATCAAATATCCAACTCATTAAATTCTTATTTTTATGTCAATTGACCTAGTGTTGTGCACAACTCACAATAAAGACTTTAAATTCTCGCATTATAGCGTTAAACATTTTACATTTTGTGAGCTTAGTTCATTGACGCGATCCTTGCTTAAGTATTTTCCCTCGAAGCAAAGATCCTAATCCATCTTATTCCGTCATAAAATTACTTAAAAATTCATAATTGAGCCAAATATGCTCGCCACAAAACAACAACAAAAAAATCGAAACTTTACGCGCTCAGCGTACACATATCATGACGAAATATAACCATGGAAATCACAATTATAAACAAAATCAGTCATTCATCCATCTCACATTCAAGCTTTGGTCCACGGTAATATTATTAAATAAATTTATCGAATCCTATCTCTTGATTTTTAATTTTAAATTTTATTTGAAATATGAGAGCTTCTCCCGATGACCATATCAGACAAGGGCTACCATTACGATCGTCTGACGTGTGATTGTGACAGGATTATCACTTTTCCAATGAAATAGATTCCACAACGATGTTCCAGGATAATTTTACAGTAGAAATCATCACTAAAAATTCCATAGAATTGCCTACAGTCACAGATAAATAAACATTCGCGCATACGGTCTATGAGTCACGACTACGTTATTTTTAATCTCTTATTATCTCAAATTATTGATCAACATGTGCTGCATAAGAAGAAATTATGTTCAAAAACACACTCTCTTCCTTAACTGACTCATGTAATGGACACACAAATAAAATCCTATCTTAAGATCCATTTACAAGTCTCAAAAATACCAATAACAGTAAATGCAAAATTTGTGGACATTCAAGGCACGACCAATATTCCAGGCCAACATCTACTTCAATATAGCACACATTAATCACTTATAAGCACAGTAATAATTACACTCATGACCTTTAAACATTCTATTAGACCGTAATAATGTCAATTATTATTATTATTATTATTATTATTATTATTATTATTATTATACGCGCGCGGTCGCGTCATCGTAGGCTATGGTTTAATGAAATCATAGATGACTCTATTCTATCTCGAATCTATGGTAAACCACAAAACATCAAGGAAAAATCCTAAATTCACAGAACACGTCGATATTCTGTCCCAAATAATTCAAAAATTATTCCATCATTAATTTATAAGTTAATAACTATTATCGCGTGGGTCAAATATTTTTAACACTTTCCTCAACTTATCATGGGACAGTGAGAACATGTCACGAAGCACTCACTCAAATAGAACAAATTATAGGTCCCAAATACACTCTCACACACATCAAATCTACCAACACCAGTGAAAGAAGAGTGAAATTCCTATCTACAAAGACTATTAGAAATGATCTCAAATATTCAAGCAAGGACTACGTCTACATAATTATTACAACAGAAAATAGAGAAAAGTATAATTTAAAATCTTAGCTGTAGTAGACTTGGCTTCTGGACTCGGTTGATGATCAGTGAATATTTAACCAAACTCCATCTCCGATGTTATTCTCTCCCGGGCTGAATTATGCCTCACATTTTAATGATACATGGCTGCAGCAGGCGAGGACTTAGGACAATTACAAACTCCGTCGTAATGCTGAAGTTTCATTCTTCCGAGATATTTCAGGATTGCTGGGGATCTTGCGTCTTCTGGTGAAAGCTGAAACTAAAAGATTTGTCTTAGAAATAATTCCTAACACACACTCGATTCTTCAAGATGGCACAGTTTTTACCTACTTTAAAAATTTTCTTCAAATTTATAAAGGTAAGGAAATCTGAACTGCGGCATTTCCGATATTTCTGTGATATAAAATTTCCTCAGAAGCAGAAAATTTATCGTCTTTCCTCAAATGAATGCTGGTAATATTCCACGTCGGATACGCCGTTTCCAATAACACGTGCTCGAACAATTATTCCCGTAGACAACTGAGCAACTGAGCAACTGAGCGAATTAGCAGAATAAGCAGAATGCAAATGAGCAGTGAGCAAATGAGAATGAGAAAGATTTCCCCAAGTACATGGGTATTTATTTCTTCAAGACGTAGGTGTGTTTGTTAATTAAATTTTATTGGCTGAGACTTTGCGATCGGGCTAACCTTGCGATTCAATTGGTTAAATATCATGACGTCAAAATCTCA
Source organism: Anabrus simplex (assembly GCF_040414725.1). Taxonomy (NCBI): domain Eukaryota; kingdom Metazoa; phylum Arthropoda; class Insecta; order Orthoptera; family Tettigoniidae; genus Anabrus; species Anabrus simplex. The sequence goes on along the minus strand of NC_090272.1, from coordinate 87,882,366 downwards.
AAGTATTGATCGCTTTTAATCTGGTCGAGTTCCTGTCCACGTGCCACCTCTCTGATGTCTTCAACAAGGCACAAAAAAAAACCCAGACTCGCATACACGGCACGGGAAAAACCTGTTTCCCTGCGGGCTAGCAGACAGTGCAGAGTTGAAATCACCTTCCTGGATGATAATTTTATGCATTGTTCCACACCAGTAATAAAATATTCTTTCCATACAAACCAATAACCAATTTTCAAGGGTGCAGTATGTATGTATGTATGTATGTTCAGTCCGCAGCCCTAAGGCTGGTTGGATCCTCAACAGCTCTGCCATCAGCTGTCATAGGTGGCCTAGACATCACTGAAGAGGCGTACTAGTGAAATGAAGAGTGATGTAGTTTCCCGTTGCTTTCCTCACCATGCCAGAGTTGCTATTACATATAGGTGGTAAAAGACTAGGAACATAGGACTAACACAAAAGGAGAAAAGTATCTCAACAGAATAAGTTTTGTTTCTGTCCCTCTGCATATGACATGTATGTCTTGTTTGTTCCTATACAGTACTTAATGGTTTGTGTTTGAGGTGATCACCATATATACGAATATTCCACTCAAACTTTTTCAAAAGTTGGCACCAAAAAATGCAGGGCATGCATTATTTCGGACAAGGTTGTTACTACCCTGAATTCCATTATAGTTCACATTTCAGATCACATCAGTTTACATAGTTACAGGAGAGATGTTAATCACATAGTAAATATGGCTGTGTCACAAATTCTTATTATCACTCGCTTATGGCTGGAGAAAACTTTTGTGGTATTGAGATGCAGATAATATTAGAAATCGCACAACGGGAAGTAAGAACAATATCAGCGAAAGTTGTATTCGCAACTTGGAGGAAAGCAGAACTTGACTTCAAGAAATAAATTGTAATCGCTGGGCATTTTGCAGCCAAGAAAGCAAAGCATTCAGACATCGAAAATAGGCTGCACAATTATGGGAATGAAAAGAGGCAATACAGATAGTTGCGAGTGAAATATGCCAGATACAAACTTAACATATTTCGAGAGAAGTGGGCAGCACATTTCGAGGGAACTGGGCAGCATAGGCTTCAAAGATAGCCAGGAGTGGCTAACTAGTTTTCCGGAATCATAATGGATTAGGCTTCTGGAAGGAAACTAGCTTTCAATTGCTTCTGGGCAATAACTTTGAAAAGGTGTTAAATTTTCATTACTACATAATAAAATTGCGGTAGGAGCATTCATGAATACTTTCACAAATTCGCAATGCAGATCTGACACGGATGAAATGGGCTCGACAACAATGTAAACAGAAAGGGGGAATCCATTGTTATACACCCATGAGCAATTGGATTTTAGATAGCTCCCATATTGGGGAAAATGGCGCTGTGTTCAGCCCGGCGAATGTAATAGGAGGGCGTTGCATGTAACAGGTGATGGTGATTATTGTTTAAAGAGGAAGTACTACTAGGTAACCATCCTCTAAATAACACTAATCAGAGGGAAAAAATGGAAGGGACTCGACACTTCAAAAAATGCAGATATCGGCCAAAGAAAGACAAGGGCCACGAAGGGCATGAAAATGAAAGACTCCCTAGCCTTTAACATACAATAAAGGAAAATTTGATTGATCCACCTTTTTTCAATACATAATATGTATACAATGATACATAATAAGGAAAAAAAAAGGTGGATCAATCAAATTTCCCTTTATTGTATGTTATCTCCTTTCAATACGGACCAAATATGAAGTTTTTAATGTTGAATCCCTAGCCTTTACAAACCTAATAGCGTCGGGGTCGGAAAAGGACAAGAGTTGACGAAGAGAGGTCAGATAGGATAGATGAAAGTGAGGAGCCTGGCACAAGTAAGTGGAAGCAATGCCAGGACTCAGCTAAGGGCCCCTTGGTTGCCAACCCACACTCCTAAGTTCAGAGCCCTTGGGGCCCCTTTTAGTCGCCTCTTACGGCAGGCAGGGGATACCGTGGGTGTTATTCTACCGCCCCCACCCACAGGGGGGTCACATGTAACAGATAGGATGTCAGACCTCATATGGGCTGTATGAGTAATAGTTAACTCCAGAATGGGTAAGACTTTGGCGCATTTGAACTCTACCATAATGTCAGTCCCAGACATATGGACCACTCTATCTCTGAAGTCGTGCTGGCACAGGGCTCTCCAAGGGCCACTGTATCAAGAGTGTACCATGAAAATGTGGATTTGGGGTAAAACCACCGAGACCAGGGTCAACTGTTGTGGTGTACGACACGTTGATGACGGTTCACTGTCGGCTAGCTTGGATTGTAAGAGCAGATACACTGGCCACAGTGCAGCAGTTCACTCATCAGCTCAATGCTAAATATCATCGACATGTGAGTAGCCATACCATGCAGAACCATCTCCTTGCCATGGTGTTCAGAAGCAAGGTTCACACAAGGGTACCCCTGCTCATTACCCACCACAAGGCACAACAACTAACATGGACATTCGAAGCATGAATAAAGGTTGCTTGGACCGATGAGTCGAGGTACCTACAGTTAAACATTGCTCCAGCCTGTCGCTCCCAAATCATGGCTTGCTGGTTCGATGAGCACTCCATGAATGTGAAGATGCTTTCCTGGCCTCCAAGAAGTCCCGATCTCAATCCCATTGCGCACATCTGGGACGCTGTTGAGACGGATGTGCGTGCCCTGTGGATCCTGCTCGCTGCTCCGACCAATTTTCATGGATTATATGGGACTGTGCAGCAATCATGGATCATTATGGCTCCCCAGCACTTCCGGTGTCTTATGGAATCCATTCTACACTGCATCGTTGCCATTATCAAGACGATAGAGAGTGCTACACGATACTAGCCAGGTAACCTCTAATTGAATTGCTCATTACCTAAGTATTTAAAGACAGCATTGTATGAAAATGTGGAAATTGTCCTTGTCCTTTTGTATTTCCATGTTTGTCCTTGTGTCCTCTTTCCGTTGCTCCTTCTTTCCCACACTGACCTTCCATTGTGTTTGTTCTGTTATGTGTTCCTTTTCGTGTTCCTATCTCTCTATATATCTGACAAACTTGCTCAAGAGTGTAATAAGAACTTGTTAATAAAACACAAACGATAGCTGATTTTTTTTTCTCTCCTAAAACTAGGGTGCATGATTATTTGCATATATGTGGTACCGTATTTCAAATAGTTTTAGTGTATTAAGAGTGTCCTGTAGGGCTGATGTTGAAAATTTGATACATTTGGTGAGAAAGACATTTCAGGAAAGGAAAATGGAAATACCATATTCATCCACTTGATTTTCCCCTCTCATAATTTTCCATCCCCTTAATGTTGAAATGAAAATTTGGGGTAAAATAAAAATTTGCATAAATATTCCCCATGATTCTCGTCATCAATGTGTTTTCTATTCATTTGCAAAATGTGTGGTTATGAAAACATCTGTTGTTTTAATGGCCAGTCGTCAGTTTCTAGGCAGCAACTGAAAAGCACAAACAACAGCAACAGGACTGCTTAGCAATCTATGCACATATTCTTAAAGCAGACTTTCACGACCACTAAATACCATTATATTATTTTGGGGATGTTAGGTTGTGTAATAATTATTATACTCTGATGTGTTTCAAACCTGCAGTCAGGGCAATGACAAAGATGAATGAAAACTGTTCGTGGCAATTGTCATTCCATAGGAACTAGACTCGAGTAGAAAGACCTTGATAGAAATGTAGTTCATTCTAGGGCTTCCAGAGTCAAGGAGGAAGATGGTGAAGAGTTAATTAACTATGGCAGGTAACCATGATCTACTCAGTATATAGCCATCCCCTTTGTTCAAATGATTTGGGTGTTGACCTATTTCTGTTGCTTCACTTGATTCTAGGTATAAAATGTTTCTTTTTACAAATGACAGATGTTGCATCAAAACTGATTTGATGGTCATTACTCATAATGTATGGCACACTGTATCACAGCAGACTTCTCTGGTTGGCAAAGACATAAGTCACTGCGATGTTTCTTAACCCTCGTTGCTACATATTTGGCCAACATAAATCGATCCACAGGAACAAGAAATCATATATATTTTCCAGCACAGTTTCAACCAATAGTTTCTTTAACAGATGGCAAGCAATTGCCTATGCTGATATTAATCTTAAAGATGGTCTTGATATTGTGCCTTCTGAGAATATTGCTAATCCTATCCATGACAGATTGTATCTTTGCTAAATTTTAGTTTTGCATACAAAAGTGAATAGTGGTTAACAATGGGTAAGAAAGACAGAAGTTACAACAAACAGCTTATAAAACAGTGATCGCATTCACATAAAGTAACGGCAGTCATGTTGCAGCATGTGAGTTCTGTGTAGAACCACCACATGTACGCTACTGGCGTAAACAAAAAAAAACTGTTGCAGTGTGCCAAGAAGGCAGCCTTATCACTTGCGACCAATATCAGACCAGTATCCAGAAATTGAAAAAGAATGGTTAAAATATGTAACTGGGTGAAGAAATGGCAGCTGTTCACTTTTGCACCAAATGTTACAATTAAAGGTACTGGAGATTGCAAAGAAAAGCAGTATAGGAATCCCTCAGTTTGAAGCAAGCAGTCTGTGTAGACCCATGAAGAGGAACAACTTTCCTCTTCAAAGGAGGACATCTCTATGCCAGAGATTGCTGAAAGACCATAATTAAAAAGTGGTGGAATTCCATCAGTATTTTAGATTCAAAGTTAATTTTGCATTGCATCATTTTCCCTCCCAGTTTTTTAGGTTAAAAAGTGCTAAAAATATCAGGGCATTTGCACGAGTAAATTTGGCAGATACATCCTACCATTAAATTAGCTCAGCTTTAAGTAAGGCATTTCAAAAACCCTACCAATATCATTTGAAGTGCATTCTCTTCATTCTAGTGTGTTTCCATGCAGTCTAGCAATTTCCTTACATAAATAACACTTTAACCCTTAACCCTCCTTCTTGTGGGACCATGCCTGCCACTCTAGCTCCATTTCAATACCTTCACTTAACAGTAAAGAAAAATATATAATTATTCCACCTTAGTCAGTACAATAAAATGTGTCATAATTGGAACTTAAGTAAATTCACATAACAGGTACATGTTTCAGCCCCATTGGCCTTCTTCAGCCTACAGTCTACAGAACACTCTAAAACACAACACTAAAAGTCCTTTGAAAAATCAGTCTTGAAATACTTTATCTTGCCGTATCATTAAAAACCATAACCATTCAAACACTACATAGAAGAACATATACAAGCACTCATAATAGAAGTCGCTCAAGACTTGCCTACACGACGATTATTTTTTGATGCCATCTTACAATTTTCTTACATCAGGACTTGTATGGCCACTACCTTCCCAATGCTAGGCCCTTTCCCACCATCCTTGAGTCGCCGAAAACCTTTGATGTGTCATTGCGATGTTAAACCACTAGTAAGAAAAATTCTACTGTACTTTCATCTACAAAAATCCCCTCTTAGGGGCAGCCCTGCCCAGGGAGTGGTGCCCCTGCCTGTGTGAGTCCCAGAGCACACTGACTCAGTATGTAAAATCTGGTAAAGGGTCCCAGCTCAGGGTAACGAGTGAAGACCTCAACGGCAGCAAAAGCGGAGAAATTATTTGGTACGGTGGAGCTGGCAGAGGAGGCAACCCATTCCCCTGGGGGTAGTACAGATGGAACCCACTGCCTTGTGGGATGAAGAGGGATCCTCAAAGGCTACGGGAGTAAACCCCGAAAGAAAATCCTGAATTACATTAGGCCTAGCAAGCCAGTAAGAGAGCTTATTTGTAGTTGCTTTCAAAACGCATAACAGCCGTGGAACGCATTTATCAACTAAACTAAGATGCCAGCATGAGCAGACTCATGTCGGGGATGATGGTTTATGGCCTGATGATAGACAGGGTCTTGCAAAAATGCAAAAAAATCCCGGAGGAGACTAACACAGATTGGGACCATCAACTTACTCAGTCTCACAGGGAAGTGAAGAACTAGTGGACCTCATGGAAAGGAGGAAATTAATGATACTGGGGCTGAGTGAAAGCAAATGGAGAGGGAAAAGAATGAAGAAATTAAGAAAACAGTATACACTGTATTGGCTTGAAAATGACAAAGAGATGAGGGATGGTGTTGGTTTCATCATGAGTAAAGATCTAGGAGGAGTCGCTGACATTCAGTATGTTAGTGAGAGAATAATAAAGGTGACTGTGCATTTAAGAAAAGAAAAACTAACTTTGGTACAGGTGTATGCACCTCAAACTGGATGTTGTCAAGAGGATAAGAACCAGTTTCTTGATGATTTGGAAAAAGTTATCAGTAAAGAGAGAGTAATCGTTTTAGGAGATCTGAATGCACAGATTAGGACAGATAGTACAGCATATGAGAACGTAATAGGACCTCCCTCCTCTGCGAGCCATGTGACCTTGCTGCGGTGGGGAGGCTTGCGTGTCCCAATGATGCAGATAGCCGAGCCGCAGGTGCAACCATATCGGATGGGTATCTGTTGAGAGACCAGACTAACGAATGGTTCATCGAAAGGGGGGTAGCAGCCTTTCGGTAGTTGCAAGGGCGGCAGTCTAGATGATTGACTGATACGGCCCTGTAATAATACTCAACATGGCTTAGCTGTGTTGATACTGCTACACGGCTGAAAGCAACGGGAAACTACAGCCGTAACTACCTCCCGAGGACATGCAGCTCTCTCTGTATGAATGATGTACTGATGATGGCTTCCTCCCGGGTAAAATATTCCGGAGGTAAACTAGTCCCCCATTCGGATCAGGAAGATGGATACTGACATTCTGCGAGTCGGAGCGTGGAATGTTAGAAGTTTGAATCGTTGTGGTAGGTTAGAGAATCTGAAAAGGGAGATGGATAGGCTAAAGTTTGAGGTAGTTGGTATAAGTGAAGTACGTTGGCAGGAAGAACAGGATTTTTGGTCAGGCGACTACCGAATTATCAACACGAAATCAAACAGGGGAAATGCAGGTGTTGGTTTAATAATGAATAAGAAAATAGGGCAGCGGGTAAGCTACTATGACCAGCATAGTGAAAGAATTGTCGTCGTCAAGATAGACACCAAACCAATGCCCACCACAATAGTGCAGGTCTATATGCCTACTAGTTTAGCGGATGATGAAGAAATTGAAAGAATATATGAGGAGATAGAAGATTTAATACAATATGTAAACGGTGATGAGAATCTAATTGTGATGGGAGACTGGAATGCAGTGGTAGGCCAAGGAAGAGAAGGTAGTACAGTAGGAGAATTTGGATTGGGACAAAGGAACAAAAGAGGAAGTCGGCTGGTTGAATTCTGCACTGATCATAATTTAGTCCTTGCCAATACTTGGTTCAAACACCACAAACGACGGCTGTATACGTGGACGAGACCTGGAGACACTGGAAGGTATCAAATAGACTTCATTATGATTAGGCAGAGATTCAGAAACCAGGTGTTGGATTGCAAAACTTTCCCAGGAGCAGACGTGGACTCTGACCACAACTTGTTGGTCATGAAATGCCATCTGAAGTTGAAGAAATTGAAGAAAGGAAAGAATGCAAAAAGATGGGATCTAGACAAGTTGAAAGAAAAGAGTGTGAGGGATTGTTTCAAGGAACATGTTGCACAAGGACTAAATGAAAAGGCTGAAGGAAACACTATAGAGGAAGAGTGGAGAGTCATGAAAAATGAAGTCAGTAGGGCTGCTGAAGAAATGTTAGGAAGGAAGAAAAAATCAACTAAGAATCAGTGGATAACTCAGGAGATACTAGACCTGATTGATGAACGACAAAAATACAAGAACGCTAGAAATGAAGAGGGCAGAAAAGAATACAGGCGATTAAAGAATGAAGTGGATAGAAAGTGCAAGGTAGCTAAGGAAGAATGGCTGAAGGAGAAGTGCAAGGATGTCGAAGGCTCTATGGTCCTGGGAAAGGTAGATGCTGCATACAGGAAAATCAAGGAAACCTTTGGAGAAAGGAAATCTAGGTATATGAATATTAAGAGCTCAGATGGAAAGCCCCTTCTAGGGAAAGAAGACAAAGCAGAAAGATGGCAGGAGCATATCCAACAGTTGTATCAAGGTAAAGATGTAGATAATTTGGTTCTGGAACATGAAGAGGCTGTTGATGCTGATGAAATGGGAGACCAAATTTTGAGGTCAGAGTTTGACAGAGCTGTGAGTGACCTAAATAGGAACAAGGCACCTTGAATTGATGATACTCCCTCTGAATTACTGACTGCCTTAGAAGAAACCAGCATGGCAAGGTTATTTCATTTAGTGTACAAGATGTATGAGACAGGAGAAGTCCCATCCGATTTTCGGAAGACTGTTGTTATACCTATTCCCAAGAAAGCCGGTGCTGACAGGTGTGAAAACTACCGCACCATTAGTTTAGTATCTCATTCCTGTAAAATTTTAACACGTATTATTTACAGAAGAATGGAAAAACAAGTTGAAGTTGAGTTGGGAGAAGATCAATTTGGCTTCAGAAGAAATGTAGGAACACGTGAAGCAATCCTGACTTTACGTTTGATCTTAGAGGATCGAATCAAGAAGGACAAGCCCACGTACATGGCATTCGTAGATCTAGAAAAGGCATTTGATAATGTTGATTGGACCAAGCTATTTACGATTCTGAAGATGATAGGAATCAAATACCGAGAACGAAGAATTATCTACAATCTGTATAAAAATCAGTCTGCAGTGATAAGAATCGAGTGCTTTGAAAAAGAAGCAGCAATCCAGAAAGGAGTGAGGCAAGGTTGCAGTTTGTCCCCTCTCCTTTTCAGTGTTTACATAGAACAGGCAGTAAAGGAAATCAAAGAGAAATTTGGAAAGGGAATCACAGTCCAAGGAGAGGAAATCAAAACCTTGAGATTTGCCAATGATATTGTTATTTTATCTGAGACTGCAGAAGATCTCGAGAAGTTGCTGAATGGTATGGATGAAGTCTTTGGTAAGGAGTACAAGATGAAAATAAATAAGTCCAAAACAAAAGTAATGGAATGCAGTCGAATGAAGGCAGGTGATGTAGGAAATATTAGATTAGGAAATGAAGTCTTAAAAGGAAGTAGATGAATATTGTTACTTGGGTAGTAAAATAACTAACGATGGCAGAAGTAAGGAGGACATAAAATGCAGGCTAGCACAAGCAAAGAAGAGCTTTCTTAAGAAAAGAAATTTGCTCACTTCAAACATTGATATCGGAATTGGAAAGATGTTTTTGAAGACTTTCGTGTGGAGCATGGCATTGTATGGAAGTGAAACATGGACGATAACTAGCTCAGAAAGAAAGAGAATAGAAGCTTTTGAAAGGTGGTGGTACAGAAGAATGCTGAAGGTGAGATGGATAGATCGAATCATGAATGAAGAGATACTAAATCGAATTGGTGAGAGGAGATCGATTTGGCTAAATTTGACGAGAAGAAGAGATAGAATGATAGGACACATCTTAAGACACCCAGGACTTGTTCAGTTGGTTTTTGAAGGAAGTGTAGGTGGTAAGAACGGTAGGGGTAGACCAAGGTATGAATATGACAAGCAGATTTGAGCAGATGTAGGATGCAATAATTACGTAGAAATGAAAAGGTTAGCACAGAATAGGGTGGCATGGAGGTCTGCATCAAACCAGTCTATGGACTGATGACTCAAACACACACAATAGGACCTCATGGATATGGTGGAAGAAATATAGGTGAACATCTCTGTATGAAGAATGGGTTGGTGGTGAAAAATGGTTGGTTCAAGAAGAGACAGAGCCATAAGATAACACGATACAGTTGTGATGGACTACAAAAGACTGTAATTGATTATGTCATCTCAGATGAAGAAAGGAGCCGAATGGTAACAGATGTCAGAGTAATACCCAGCAAGAGTCTTGACAGTGACCACTGTCTATTAGTAGCGGAACAGAGAAACTTCTACGTGCCAAAAGCACAGAACAGGAAAATGTCAAAAATCAAAGGATGGGAACTCCAGAAAACAGATAAGAGAACTGAGTATCAACACCAGATAAAAAACCTGTTACCAAGAGATGAAAGGAAAAATGGAAAGGCAGAATGGACCAGACTAAGGGACACATTGGTTAAGGAAGCAACTGAAGTTTGTGGAAAGACAAGTATGAAAACAAGGGAGGAAGAAACACCTTGGTAGAATGAAAGAGTGAGAGCAGCAATCAGGGAAAGAAATCTCTTGCGGAAAGAAAGGGATTAGGAGAAAAATAAACCGGATCTTACTAGAGACGAGGCAAAGATCAGAAACCTCAATTATACCGAAACAAGAAACTGAACGTTAAAAGAACAGTTACAGAAGAAAAGACCAAGGCATGGAATATATTCACTCAGAAACTGGAGGAAGACAGCAGAGGCAATAAGAAACTACTGTATAGTGTTATCAGAGGTAAAAAGAAACCAGTGAATACCATAAAGGCACTTGAAGATGAAAATGGAAATCTGGTTAGGACAGAAAGTGACATGAGAGAAGTTCTGAAGAACCATTTTGACCATCTACTGAATAGACCAGTTCAAGAACAAGATACAGAACTGGAAATCCAAGCCTACAAAGAGGAACCTCCCATTACCTGGACAGAAACTGAGACAGCCTTAAAATCTATGCCTGAAGGAAAATCTTCAGGTGCAGATGAAGTGAATGCAGACATGATAAAGGCAGCAGGCATCCAGGGTATACAGTGGTTGCACAGAGTACTAAATGCTGTATGGACAGACAACAGAATACCTGCAGATTGCAGCAAGGGCGTTATAATTTCCCTGTTTAAGAAAGGGAGCAGACGGAAGCCCACCAACTATAGAGGAATAAAAATTCTAGAGAAGATCGTAGAAAGAAGATTGGGAACCATCATTGAACCACAGCTAGAGGAGGAGCAATATGGATTCAGAAGCAACAGATCAACAATGGGTCTAATTTTTAGCACCTGCATGCTGATGGAAAAATATTGGGAGAAAGGCAAGAACCTGGTCATTGTATGCCTGGATATAGAAAAGGCCTATGATGTTATAAGAGATATGATCTTGGAGTGCCTGAGGAAAAGAAATGTGCCTGAAGGACTGGTAAGGAAAATTCAGATGTTTTACAAAAACTGTACTAGCTGTGTACAAATTGGGGAAGGTCAATAATATGGTTTGAGACCAAGAGTGGAGTTCATCAAGAAAGTGCACTGTCCCCACTACTATTCATCCCTGTTATGGACAATATAATGAAGAACGTCAAAGAAAAGTTAGGTGAACTGAATGCAGTGGCCTTTACAGATGATATCATGATTTGGGGTGAAACAGAAGAGGAAGTACAGACCAGACTCAACGTATGGAAATCCCAGTTCCAGGAATATAATCTCAACATCAGCGAGACCAAGACAGTGGTGATGGCAGTTAATATAGGAGACCACCAGCAAGAGTGTGTGGATAGTTTTTCTTACTTTGGAAGTATAATCTCCAGTGATAATTTGATCAGAAAAGAAATTACAAACAGAGTGCAAAAGGGATCAGAATTCTACCAACAAGTAAGAACACTTTTATGGGATGACATGATTCCAAAACCGGCCAAACTGATGATGTTTAACAGCTATTTCATACCAATATTGACCTATGGTATTGAAGCATACACCCTTACAAAAAGAGATTCATCAAGACTGCAAGCATCAGAGATGAAATTTCTTAGATTCACCATCCAGAAGACCAAGATGGACAAGTTAAGAAATGAAGAGGTGAGGAAAGAAGCCGGAATAAAGACATCCCTATTAGATGAATCAGCACATCCAGACTACGGTGGTGTGGGCATGTGATGAGGATGGAGCCTACAAGAACTGCCAGAATAAATTTGGAAAGACAGCTGGAGGGGAAAAGACCTGCTGGAAGACCTAAAACCGGATGGATGGACATGATCAAGGTTGATCTAGTTACCAGAGGATGGACAGTGGATAATGTTCTCCATGACAAGTTGTATATGGACAGGAAGAACAGTACCCAGGAAACTGGAACTGTACAATGATGATGATGACAATGATGACAAAGGAAAAAATAGTAAAAATGGAAGAAAGAAGAGAGAAGAAAATAAAAGTGTGGACATTTAGAAAAATTCCATTATAAACTGAAACAACACATACCCAGAACTGACGTGGGGAGAGTGGAAGTGAAATGGGAGATGTTCAAGAAACCATTTGTAATCTTTGCAGAGAGTGCTTATGGCAGAATAGCTGAAAGTGTGAAAGACCCCATGGTGGAATGAGAGAGGAAAGGAAGCCATGAAAAATAAGAAAACATGGCATTTCTGAAGTAATAACTACATTTAAGAAGGACAACAAGAAGATATGTGATAATTATTGAGGAATCGCAGTCATATCTCGGATAGCAACAATATTTGAAAGGTTACTGGAAAAGAAAATGAGAAGATAGGTGGAAGGACAGTTACAAGAAGAGCAATATGGCTTTCGAAATGGAAGATCTACACTAGAGTCCATCTTCAGTGTGTGGCAGTTAATGGAAAAACATTGGTAATACAGAAAAAATATGTTGATAACGTTCCTTATGATACTGTACCCAGAACAAAGGAATCTAAAGTAATGCAACACAAAAGGTTTGAAAAACAAGTGATAGAATGCTGTGTGTGCAAGCAGTGTAAAGAAATTGTTGCAGCAATGTCCAGGCACATATGGGGAGAACAGAGTGGTTGTGGAATGAAACAGACTGTGACAAGAAAGTGTGCTGTCACCACTGTTATTCATAATGGTTATGGACAAAACTGTGAAGGAGACAAAGGTAAAATATAGGGACAGGGGCTGAAGGTAATGCTGTTTGTAAAAGATATTGTGGTGTGGGAAGCAAATAGAGAGGAAGTTCAAGGGCAACTCAACATATTAAGATCATTGAAAATGATGGAATGAAAATCAGCATGGAAAAGTGTTAAGATAATAGTTTTGACTAGAAGAGAAAGGGAAGGGAAAGGAATTGTAAAAATATATGGAAAAAAACTTGAAATTGTGGAGAGCTTCAAGTACTTCGGAAGCAAACTGATGGAGGGAGACCAGTAAAATAATTCAACAGGGAAATGCATTTTACCAGTGTGAGAAATGTGATGTGGAGGAAGGTAGTACCAATGAAGTGTAGAGAGGTGTTGTATAAGATGTACTACAAACATGTGTAGGCATGCATGCCTTTTATCACAGAAAAAATAACTGTTGGAAGCATTTCAAAGAGTCATCAACAGGTGGCAGGAGCATACTGGAGTGCCACTTCGGGCAGGGTAACCGAACAACGGAGTTATAGCCGGGAAGATTCATTGATGGGTGTGCCCTGACGTAGGATCTATGCGAGAAAATTCTGACACTAGTAGGATCCGAACCCACACGTTTCTGATTTTGCATTGGATGCTCTTACCAGTTGAGCTATGACGGCCTATGTCATTTTATGTTGGAAAGGATCTAAGCTACAGCACTACTGCCATCGAAACTGTAGAGTGCACGCAAGTTACCCATTATGTGCCGGACCTGTTGCTTAGATCTTTTCCAACAGAACAAATATGATCTAGGCCACCATAGCTCAACTAGTAGGAGCATCCGCCGCTGAATCGGAAGGTTACGGGGTTTGGATCCCACTGGTGTTCAATTGACCATTGCTGGTCTGTACTTATCATCTCTTCGATACGTACTGAACATGACCTAATAAGTTGAAATTTTGAGTAAAATGTGGTCATGAAAATTCAATATTTGTTGATTGTGAACTTTTTCCTGTTATTTTCATGCAATATTTTTGTCATATTATGGTAGAAATAATTTTGATAAAAATTTAAAATAAAGGACAAATGCAATATGTTAATTTTAGGTTACTTCATTAATGTTTTTAAAAACATTTTTAGTTGTTGACCCTTCTAGCGCTAACCTGGATATATGCATTGTACGATAATGTACCGTCAATGCAAAATCCACGTGTTTTCGATTCTGTACAGAGCTCACTTTGCTAAGGCTATAAAAGTACGTGGAAGGTACCGTGGAAGATGAAATTGAGCCCATCAAGTTCAAGGAAGGTCAAAATGAGATATTCTACTTTTCCATGTAATACTGATGGGCTTTGGTTCCCTATCAGCGGTAAAATATTTACCCCATGTTGGTCCGAACACAAGTACAAAAATGACTGTGCTGCATACACCTAGATGTACTATCGATGAAGAAACTCACCAATTTTTGTTGATAGTGACTCGGTTAATGACATTTTGGGTAATGAAAGTAATAATGGATATGCGGTTGGTGATCTTGATTTTACGATATTAAGCAGTGGTGAAGATGCAGACACTGACATCAGTGAAGAAGATGAAGCTGACAATAAAAATCCATCTCTACTAACAAAATAGCAAAAAAAGTAATTATGGGGGGGGCTGCTGGCCTCTTCATTCTCCCCGCTCACACTTTCTGTACACTCGAGTAAACAATAATTCCCAACCTGTGTACTGTGACATCTTAGGGTGCCGCAAGATATTTTGGGAATAAACAAAAATATAAATAACAAATGGCATATGGCTTTTAGTACCAGGAGTGTCTGAGGACATGTTCGGCTCGCCAGGTGCAGGTCTTTTGATTTGACTCCCGTAGGCAACCTGCGTGTCGTGATGAGGATGAAATGATGGTGAAGACAACCCCTACACCCAGTCCCCGTGCCAGCGAAATTAACCAGTGATGGTTAAAATTCCCGACCCTACCGGGAATCGAACCCGGGACCCCTGTGACTAAAGGCCAGTACGCTAACCGCTTAGCCATGGAGTCGGACAACAAAAATATAGTAGGGACTGCATAAAACATATATATTAAATTACGATATATCAATTACTGCTCTTAGTGATAATGAAGAAGAGGAAGATGAATCATTAGTTGCATTACATTTCGTCTTAGGTGTGTAACTCATAGATTAATAAGAAGAGACGGTGTCATGAATTCCACCGTAGGCCTCCACATAGCTGAGTAGAGTTCATAAAATTTTAGTCAGTGTTGTACTTGCGTTTGTCATTAAGTTGGGTGAGGGGACACGTGCTGCTCTCCCCTCCACTATCTGGACCACATCTCTCCCACGCCATACTGGTGTCAGGTCTAAATGCAGGCGATGTGTGTAAGCAGGCAGGCAGTTCAGTAGTAGAAGGCACCGTAGGAGCTTGCTTCAATTGCCTTTAGTCTCTTCAAGTTTTATATTTTCATTCTCTTTTCACTGTGTTTCCTATGTATAAGTTCATTGTAAAGAAATGTAACCGGGCGAGTTGGCTGTGCAGTAAGGGTGCGCAGCTGTGAGCTTGCATCCGGGAGATAGTGGGTTTGAATCTCGCTGATGGCAGCCCTGAAGATGGTTTTCCGCGGTTTCCCATTTTCACACCACGTGAATGCTGGGACTGTACCTTAATTAAGGCCATGGCTGCTTCCTTCCCATTCCTAGCCCTTTCCTATCCCATCATCGCCATAAGACCTATCTGTGTCAGTGCGACGTAAAGCCAGTTGTAAAAAAATAATAATAAACTCCAGGACAGTGAAAGTGAACAGTCAACATCTACTGCCTGTGTCAGTGCAAACTTTGAAGTTCCTTCAGGACCTTCATCTTCAAAAGACAATGAAAGTCAGGACAAAGGAAAGTTACAGTGGACAGTTACCTGAAGTATGGATTTTCGTGGAACAAGGGCTTGGAAAACCCTCGCCCTATGTGTTGAATTTGTTGGGAAACACTCGTCAATCAGTCCATGGTACCTAGCAAGCTGAAGCGGCATCTTGCTACCAAGCATCCTGGTGAGTCACAGATAAGTTTATCATATTTTTCAAGTCAAGTAGAAGGGCAGAAGAAAGCAGCTATGAGAAAGGTTAAGAGAGTTACCATAGCAGACACAGTTCTTGAAGCAGAATTGATAGTGCAAAGAAAGAAACCTCACACTGTTGGAGAGGAAATCGTTGGTCCTGCATGTAAAATAATAGTTGAAACAACACTTGGTAAGATGCTAGTTTCGAAAGTCCAACTCTCCAACAGTTCAATCAGCCACAGGATATCTGAGATGTCATCCGATATAAATGAACAAGTAGTAGAGAAAATAAAGTGTAATAGAAAATTTGCCTTGCAAGTAGATGGGAGTACTGACACTATTGATAAAGCACAACTCATTGGGTTTATCAGATTTATTGATGATAAAGATATTAGTGAACAGTTTCTGTTCTGTAGAACGCTGGAGACTAGAACAACTGGCCACGATATTTTTGATTGTGTTAATTCTTATGTAAATGACCAATACCTTCAATAGAAAGACTGTTGTGGCGTATGTACAGATGATATGTCATCCATGTGTGGGAAATATAATGATTCTTCTACCAGAGTTTTGGAAGAAAATCCATCCATCATAGTAACCCACAGTTTTTTTTGCACAGAGAGGCATTAGTTGCAAAAGTTTGTGTGAAGAGCTTAGTGCATTTTTTAACCAGGTTGCGAAAATGGTAAACTACGTCAAGTCTCAACCTTTGAAATGCAGGATTTTTGAACAGTTATGTCGGGAAATGGATGCAGCTCACACCTCATTAATATTGCACACAGAAATAAGGTGGTTATCGCGAGGTCGCGTACTCAGCCAACTTCTCCAGCTAAAAGAAGAAATGAAAGGGTGGTTGTTTTTTTTTTTTTTTTTTTTTTTTTTTTTTTTTTTTTTTTTTCTTCCAAGAAAGAAAATTAGAACACATTTTATGAACATGTTGTAAAATGATACTTGGTATTTAGAACTGTCATATCTGGCAGATATATTTACTAAGTTAATTGAACTCAAATGTTTCCATGCAGGGGAAACAGGAAATAATACTTTTCTCAACCAATAAAATTAAAGGTTTTAAAAGAAAGCTTGGTTGTTGTATGTCTGAAGTTCAGAAAGGTGATTTGTCGAACTTTCCATCTCTTCTTAATCTGGCAGAAGACAAAGATCGGGGCCAATGACCTTAGATGTTAGGCCCCTTTAAACAACAAGCATCATCATCAAGACAAAGATTTGGAAAAGGTGAAAGATCTTATTCTTGATCGCTTATCAAGACTATGAGATGCAATAGCCAAATACTTTCCATCTATTTCCACTGACAATCTTGATTGGATTATATCACCATTTGATTTGGCAGACAGTGCTGAAGAAGTAGAATTTACAGCTTGTGAATGGGATAAATTCATTGAACTCTGTGCTGATTCCACACTAAAAGTTAAATTTACCAAGAGTAAGGCATCTGGGAGATTTTTGGCTTGTACTGGCAGATGAGTACCCTACCCTGGTGAAGAAAGCAAGAGATACTTTTGCCCTTTTCAACTTCTTTTTGAGCACGCAAGCCTTCTCTGCTGTGATGACAATCAAATCCAAAGCAAGAAAATAGACTGCTTAGCCTTGA
The DNA here is from genome assembly GCF_040414725.1 of Anabrus simplex. Lineage (NCBI taxonomy): Eukaryota > Metazoa > Arthropoda > Insecta > Orthoptera > Tettigoniidae > Anabrus > Anabrus simplex. Next base: position 87,864,976 of record NC_090272.1, on the reverse strand, counting down.
GGTTGATATACGTGTTTCATTGTCAATTACACAGTACAACAAATTTAAACTTTCTTCGCTCTTAGAAATTAAAATAATACAATTGTAGTTAATTTGCATATGCTCATTTTGAATCTAAAGCTCATTTTTCTCCATTACAAACAGCTTTTAGAGAGGACATGATGAACTTCCCGCAGCATACTGCATACGCTATACAGTTAACTGTTTTTCATTTGCAGTTTTTTATTATTTTCTATTATTATATTTCTTATAATTTCAACCCAAATCATACATAATCCAAAATACTCAACAGAAATATATTAAGTATTCTAAAAATTGTATTTATGTTGCAATTAAGACTTCATATAGCAACAATTCTACCTTCTTAAAACTTTTTTACACCAGGCAGAGTGGCTAAAACAGTTGAGGCGCTGGCCTTCTGACCCCAACTTGGCAGGTTCGATCCTGGCTCAGTCCGGTGATATTTGAAGGTGCTCAAATACGTCAGCCTCGTGTCGGTAGATTTACTGACACGTAAAAGAACTCCCGAAGGACTAAATTCTAGCACCTCAGCATCTCTAAAAACCGTAAAAGTAGTTAGTGGGACGTAAAGCAAAAAACTTTATTATAAACTTTTTCCTCAATGACTTGCACCTATAAAATGGCTCCGAAACGTTTGTGATAAGTTGCCGCCTTTCCATTTCTAATAAGTCCTGATGGAACCTTTTTCCATGTTCATCACTAACCTCACCAAGGTTTGATGGAAAGAGATTAAAGTGAAAATGGAGGAAGTGAATCTTAAGGGACATGTTGCACCCCAGTGTCTTGTAAGCCTTCAACAAATCTTCCAATGTATCTCTGTAATTGTCTGCTTTATAGTTTCCCAGAAAATTCACATAAACTGATTTAAAAGCAAGCCAGACCTTTTTTTCAACAGCATAGAGATTTCCCTCGAATACAGAATCATGCATTAGATTGCGTATTTGTGGGCCTATAAAGATACCTTCCTTTAGTTTTGTCTCACTCAACTTTTGAAATTTTCCCCTTAAATATTAAAATGCCCTTCCTGATTTGTCTATTGCCTTAACAAAGTTCTATTACAGAACTTGATGAAGGGTATGTATGGTAAAATAAATAGTTTTCTACCATTATAAGGTGTATTGACAAGGCAGACTCAAGTAAAACTATTTTAAATAGTTCTGTAATAGATTCAGACAAGTCAATACAGGATCAAACATAATACCTATTGTGGTTAAGTTTATCAACAGTTAACAAAGTTCATCAACCCCAGTTTTATATTCGATGGGGACAAAATTATTTTGGGGACATCAACAAGTAGCAAGTTTTTAACACTTTTTTGTCCTAATGCTACACTTTCTCTTGATGGCCACTCTCCAGTTTCATAATGATTATGCTTATCTCGACTGTCCCACTCACAGAAAAATCATGACTAGTAGTTTGGTCTTGGTTCTATGCTGCTATTCATAAAATGTATCCCGTGAATGGATTATAAACATCTCATCATTGATCAAGTGTAGAAACTTACGTTCGTTCACACACAGTTCAAAGTTGACAATACAGGCTAAGTATGTCACGTATTACATCTAAAAATTTACTATACTTCCTGAAATATAGATTGTAAGCCATCACAAATAGGGGTATTATACTTTTGTGCTGAGATTTTGTGTAATACTGTCCACAAATGTAACAAAATAATTTGGGAGAATTTTTACAGTGGCGAGACATTGCAAAAAGATGAAAGTATGAGCTGCTAGGCTATATAGGCTACTAGGATATCAGCTGGCAGGTTGTATAAACCTAAATTCTTAATTCTGCTGCACGGTACCTTCAGTATATTATGAGTAGGATGACATTTAACCACTACAAAGATTCACTCGCAACACAATACCAACTACACAGAATGAGGCATTACAAGCCACTGCTTCATGCTATTGACAATAGCAACCGGAAAGTTCCATGTTCCTGGATATTCCAGGGGATTTAACATTCCTTTAGAGTAATTAAACAGAGAAGTATAACAAGAAAGTTTTCCAGACAGGGAGACAATAGCGCCTTCTGCTCCCTAAGAAAGTAACAGTCCTGTTATAGGGTGCAGTACAAATATCTCAACAATGTTAGGTGATACAAGATTTCATTTTAGTCCTTTACTTTTTAAATTGTATTTGTTAAATTTAATTTTTCATAGTCAGTGTATATTCAACATTTGTATAGAACACTTTGTCCATTGGCAGGCCGTAAATTGTTTATTAAATTAATAATAGAATAAAGGGACTATATTCTTATCTTTGATTTGGAGTGTTTATCTGAACATAATTTAACACTATATATATATATATCACAGTGAAAATTTAAACAAATGAATTAATTTGTTCCTAATTTTTTTTTAATTAACAGGGGTGCCCCGAGTTTCTAATCTCATTCCTAAGGGTGCCATGAATGTAAAAAGGTTGGGAATCACTGCATTAAGTGATGGTTCCCAAGAAATAGGTTTCTTCCTATGTTTATTCACTCCTGTGTAGACTCAGATTATTGCATAGGCTATATATGAATATTACCAGAAGGTCTTCACATGTTGCCTGATTTCTCAGAATAGGAGACCTCAGAAGTGAAGTGATATTACATACATACATACATACATACATACATCATTATAGACCGTTACGCCTTTCAGCGTTCAGTCTCCAAGCCTCTGTGAATTTACTAAATGTTGCCACAATCCTCTATTTGCAACTAGTGCTGTGCCCTCATTTAGTTCTATACCTCTTATCTTTAAATCGTTAAAAACTAAGTCTAACCATCCTTGTCTTGGTCTCCCTCTACTTTTCTTACCCTCCATAACAGAGTCCTATATGGACAAAATGGTAGATTTTTTTTTTTTCAGTGCTTATGATAAGACTCAAAAAAAATTTAATATATTTGGAATATTGGTCCACAAATGCCCTGCTTCACACCCTGACGTTTTGTCAAAATATTGCAAGCAACAGGTACCTAATCCTTCTCAGTGTACTTCATTTCTCCATCCGTATCCCCACAGACAGTAATGACAAACTGTATAAGTTGAAACCTATAATAGATCATTTCAGAAATATTTTGTTATGAACAACAGTGATTTACGTGTCCTCTTGTTCCATTAAAGCTCCTTGTCATAAATTTCCCTCTTCTTGTTCCAGTTTTGAACATCTCATCTCTGCTTGGAAGAACTTTTGAGTTCAAGAGAGTTCAAGAGAATAAATGTGAGTGAGTAAGAGAGATGTTGTGTATATCTTAGTACGTGTGCAGTTTATTACGAAACCGAGCATATTTTCATGGTATTAAATACACTTGTTTATGCTTTTGCATACCTATCTCTTGAAGACCAAGTTCTTAAAAGAAACTGGGCCTACAATTTGTTTGAGAAAAGAAAAGACAGGTTCGCCCTGAAACTTCGTTCTGGTGCACGAGACCAAACACACACGCAGGCGAGAGGACACTCGGTTGGTCAGGTCAAGATGATCAATCGTGGGCAATGTAGGGAAGTAAAAACCAATTCAAAGAATTCAGTTCACAATCTCGTGGCATTTAGATAACATTATCAGTAGAAGAAATATTGGATTGTAATAACAGGAGTGTGTTGAATAGATAAATAATCACATTAGTAACTAAGGTATGGAGTTACAGGACTTTCTTTTAATGATTGAATAGTTTTCTTTTGCCTCATAACAGAGAGTAATTAGATCATTGTAAAAAGAAAATAAGTTTAAAAAATTAATGGTGAAAGTTGTTTATGCAGTGAGGTAAAGAGAAAAAGACAGCTCTTAATGTTATTCATTATTGTTGTGGGATTATATGTATGATTACTGAAGTTTTATTATAATTTGTAAATTAAATTATTCTGTATTATACATTGAATAATTATATTTTAATAATCAAACTGTACAGAGTGCCAAAGCTGTTTATTAATCTGTTTTCTTGGTTTAGTTACCATGTTTCACTTCTTCAGTGAGGATTGTTGTATATTGCAAATGTATTTTTATAGCACGAGAAATACTGGGGATTGCAGTATTTCAGAGAGAGAACAGAACCTGTAGTGTGATTATTTGTCTATAGTGAAATAACTGCTGGAGTTCAGAGGACTTGTCTTGTTTCATTGATTTCATCAAATGCCAAGCATTGTTGAATATTCTCATTAATAAATGGTGTTACGTTTTAAACTGGCCAAGGACCAAGGAAGTAAAGCATATTATTTTTCCCTATTTGTTATTAATGTCTTAGAACAAATAATGTGTACTTTTTGTCGTTCTGGCATTTCAGATGGTGGTTAAATATTTATTGATTTTTTTTAATTTTTTCATGATTACTGGTTCTTTGGCAAACTGTCATGTGTACTAAATCATCTGTCATATCCAAATTATTACGACAAATGTTTTTATGGGTTTTTATGAATATGTTTTCCTCTGTTCTCAGAAAAAATATATATATTTATCAGAGCGTACTCTTTTTGTTTAACCTGTGTTTATGTTTATAGCGGAAGAAAGAATTGGCTTTGAATACAATAAAGAAATGAAAAAAAGTGAAACATTGTTGGTTATTTTTGGTGGAGTATTTTACTTGTCATATTATTCTCATTTTTACCTCACATTCCTAGAATATTTCTGAGTGGTCGTCTTATTTACATAAAATGTGCCCTCTTTGTTGTGTAAATCTTAGCTGTTATTTAAATAAAAAGACCAAACCTACAGGTGTATAAATTACATGTGAAATTCCAATCTCTGTATATAAAAATCAGTTGACGTGCATTAGTATCGTAAAAACTCAAAAATGGCTCAGTCGATTTGAATAGTTTTTTATTTTGTTTGCCTCAATACTGGGGTGGTCTAGGGAAAAATATTATGAAAAACTCAAAGGGACAGCCGAAAAATAAAAAAAGTCGAAATTGGTAATTTGGTATGGGAATTGCCTCAATAGCTGGCGTTCGTGGAACAGTGTGAGCAGAGGAGTTAGTTTGGATTACTTTCTATAGATGGCGTTCGTGGTACAATGTGAAACAGCTGCGCCATGCACAACTGTTCATTCTGTGGGGTTGTGTGAAATATTTCAAATTTTTCTTTCGTAAGAAAAAAAGTACCGTAGTGGAATTTTCAGAATACATTTGATTAAAGCAAATTAAATTACATTTTGCAAACATTCATTGTCATCAACCATTCTATTAAGATAAATTGTCTTTGCAGGATTAGACATAACCAAAAATTTCAATATTGTAAAGTTGTCAAGGTAAGTTCGACAGATTTCAGTTACTGTGGAAACAATTCCCTGTCGTTTTATGGAGTTACGGAGAGAAGTCGGTTCAGATTACTTTCAATAGATGGTGTTAGTCTCATAAAAACTTGAAAATGACTCGACCTATTTTAATATTTGTTTTTGTTTTGTTTGCCTCAATACTGGGGTGGTTTAGGAAAAAACATTACAAAAAACCCAAAGAAACAGCCAAAAAATTGAAAAAAATCAAAATTGATAAATTTGTATGGGAATTGCCACTTCCGATTATTTTCAATAGATAGTGTTTGTGGTACCGTGCAAAACAGCTGCGCCATGCACAACTATTATTCATTCTGTACAGTTGTGTGAAATCTAGTACATTTCAAATCATTCTTTTGTAAAAAAAAAAGTACGGTAGTGGATTTTTGAGAATACATTTGATTAAAGTGAATTTAATTACATTTTGCAAACGTTCATTTTCATCAGCCATTCTATTAAGATAAATTATGTTTGCAGGCTTAGACATAACCACAGAATTCAATATTGTTAAGTTCTCAAGGTAAGTTCAACAGATTTCAGTGACTGAAAACAATTCCCTGTCGTTTTACAGTGTTCATTACAATGATAAAATTCGGCATCATTTTCTAGTGTTCATTAAATTGCCAAGGAGAGGACGAGCTATGACTGACATAGGTCATCGAAGTCAGTCAAATGTGCGGCGAGCTACAGTACTTCACGTGCAAACAGCACTGATGACCAATGAGCGACAGATAATGAAAATAGTTGTATTGGCATGTCCGATTTAGTTCACGTGCAACTGAAAATGAATGACAAGTGAATACATGCAATGAGTTTGTGAACATCAATCACAACGCCAGCGAGCACGACACAATGAACATGACCGACGGCGCCGACGCAGTGCTCCTGCCAAAAAATCGAAAAACTCAAAATTGGTAATTTTGTATGGGAATTGCTTCAATAGATGGCGTTCATGGTACAATGCAAAGGAAAGGAGTCAGTTTGGATTACTTTCATTAGATGGTGTTAATTGGTACAACGTAAAGGAGAGGAGTCGGTTCTATTTTCAATAGATGGCGTTAGTCTCGCAAAAACTCAAAAAATGGCTCGACTGATTTGAATATTTTTTTTTGTTTTGTTTGCCTCAATACTGAGATGGTTTCGGAAAAAACCCAAAGGAACAGCCAAAAAAACGGGAAAATCAAAATTAGTAATTTTGTATGGGAATTGCCACTTCCGATTACTTTCAATTGATGGCGTTCGTGGTACAATGTGAAACAGCTGTGCCATGCACAACTATTATTCATTCCGTGTGGTTGTGTCAAATCTATTATTACATTTCAAAAAAAAAGTGGGTTATTAAGAATACATTTGATTAAAGCAGATTTAATTACATGTTCTTTTCATCAGCCATTCTATTAAGAAAAATTGTCTTTGCAGTCTTAGACATAACCACAAATTTCAATATTGTAAAGTTCTCAAGGTAAGTTCGACAGATTTCACCGACTGTGAAAACAATTCCCTGTCATTTTACATTGTTCATTACAATGACACAATTCTGTGCCGTTTTAGTGCTCATTTCAATGCCAAGGAGAGGACGAGCTGACATAGGTCATCGAAGTCAGTCAAATGTGCGGCGAGCTACTTCAGTTGCAAACTGCACTGATGACCAACGAGCGATGGATAATTAAAATAGTCGTATTGGCATGTCACACTGATGTTCGAGAGCGACTGAAAATGAACGATAAGCGAATATATTCAGAATGCAACGAGTTCATGAACATCAATCGCAACACCAGTGAGCACGACACAATGAGTTTGATATAGATGTTGATTCCCATAGGGAACGTGAAATATTTGTCCTAAATGAGTAAATTTATAATACCAATAGAATGGTCCGTTATTGGAAAATTGATGCCTGCCTGGCCATAGATTCCCACAGGGAAGTGAGACAAAGTCTCTCATAGTGCATTAGCACTGCTGGTGGCTTCAAGTAGCCTATGCAGTGGCCTCCACGGTATGCGCTGGCCTTGCGTCTTGGTAGGTGTGCTAAGTACCAACTGATGAGCCCAACTTAGCACACAAGGGCGAAACGCAGGCAACCAAGAATGAGTTAGCTGGAAAATGTATAATGTCCAATAACAGACCATTATATTGATATTACAATGAATTTGACCGATTGCGCTGATGCGGTGTTCCTGTGAATCTGGAACGAGCAGCATTCCATTACGATCCAGAAATCGATTTCAGAGCGGACAGATCAGTAACAATTGGATAAATGTCAGTAATTTCTCCACATTGTAAGGCGTTGAAATTCAGTGGTGAATCTCCTGGGTTGTGTTGTGCCAGCGGAAAAGTGAAATTGCCACAATTGGTCCCGCCACCAGAGCCATTGCGCTCATTAGTTTCTGGAATGGGAAGCGATTCTACCCATTTCCTGGCCAACACCCAAAAATACAACGGTTATTTCCAAATGACGTCGTTTGGCGCAATGCATATTGTACAAGACAATTTCATGCCCACTTTCAAAATTCAAGGGCAAATATATCATTTAGTAGGAGTGCTGTTACCACCACCGGATGCGGACCATCAGTTCTTACAAATATATTTCATGGGCAATTCGGAAGTGGAAGTTAACCAGTGTTGTGCTCACAATCCCATAACGAAGCGAGCCATTGTCAGAGAATTGCAAACGTTTCTTCATCAGAACAACGAATTGATGAAATTATTCAAAATTGCATTGGATCGGATGCCATCCGACAACCATATTTTATTTTTTAATCGGCTTCATGGTCCGTATCGCACTTAAACAGATTCACAACTATGTATTTTTTATTTTCCACCTTGTCGATACACTAAAAAATAAAAAATACTTGGTTGTGAAACCATAACATCGTCACAGCTGACAAAACGGCTGCGGATGAGCACGCAAGAAGGTTCAGTTCGCCAACAATCGACGAAGTTGCTGTTGTTATAGTCGGAGAAAATTTGCAATCTAGAGATATCGTGCTTCATCGTCGGAACAATGACTTGAAACGCACAGGACTTAAATGCACTACAACATCCATTGATCTTTTGGCAGGGTGAAGACGAATACCATTCGAACATCAAATTGGTTAATCAACTAACAGGCGCTGAAACCAATTTTAAAAAAAGTGCTATGAACTTTTCATTCATACAGACTTATGATCCGTAAAAGTAAAGTAAATCACATTTTGAAGTGTTGCCATCTTTTCCATCACTTCGCGGTTGACATGTATGTCAAAATTGAGACTGAGCGATTGACATATATTCATTTGAACCTAAAGCAGCTGCGATCTGAAGAGTACATTCATATCCATGATGCGATTAATGCCGACAGCGATGCAAACAACGTGAGAAGAATGACAATTTTGCTGGCCACTTACATTAGAAGCCCGCACCGCATACACGAGTACGCGCAAGATGCGATGTTGTATGTTAGACAATATCACCGCCCAGACCTATTCATAACATTCACCTGTAACCCTCAGTGGATGGAAATCAAGAAGGAACTGCTACCCAGCCAAACACCAGTTGACAGACATGACATCACTGCCAGAGTTTTTAAACAAAAATTAAAATCTCTGATGGATTTCATCATAAAGCACCATGTGTATGGCCAAGTTCATTGTGGGATGTACTCTTTGAATGACAAAAGCATGGTTTGCCTCATGCGCACATTTTGGTTTGGTTAGTTGACAAAATCAGGCCAGATGAAATTGATTCAATCATCTCAGCCAAAATCCCGGATGAAGCTGTTGATCCGAAATTGCATGCACTGGTGACTAAAAATATGATTCATGGACATTCCAGAGCTTTCGATGACGATTCGCCCTGTACGATCGATGGTAAGTGTTCCAAGTGATACCTAAGAGCCCTAATTGCTGACACTATCACAGGCAATGACGGGTACCCATTGTATCGTCAGCGATCAGTTGCGGACAATGGGAAATCTGCAGTTGTGAAGGTCAAAGGGCAAGATGTTAATGTGGACAATCGTTGGATTGTGCTGTATTTGCTGACATTGTCCAAGGCTTTTGAGGCTTACATAAATGTGGAATGCTGTAACTCCGTCAAGTCAATCAAATACATATGCAAATATCTGAACAACGGCAGCGATATGGCTCTTTTCGCTGTGACAAATGCAAACAATGAAATATCTTGAGTATCAGATGGGTCGCTATGTCAGCAGCAACGAGGCGATTTGGCGCATCTTTTCCTTTCGATCCACGAAAGACACCCTACAGTTGTACAATTGGCAGTACATCTAGAAAACAGACAAATGTATTTCAAATCAGAGAATGCAGCAGAGCGGCACGGCCGCCATTGACAATATTGACAAGCTTCTTCTTGGTTTGTCAAGCAGATTTTTTCGCTCGCACTTTGCTGTATGCTGAAATGCCATGCTACTACACATGGAACGCATCATCAAAATCATTTCAGCGTCGAAAACAAGGAACACAAGTTGAAGGACATCCAAATGTATTTACCTCAGGCATTCTGGATCACACCTACACTGTGCATCCAAATAACGACGAATGTTACTATCTTTGATTGTTGTTGAATGTTCATGGTCCAACATCGTTTCAACAACTGAGAACCATTAATGAGCATCTGTGCGACTTAACGTGAGGTGTGTTAGTTTTTACAGTTGCTCGAGAACAATTTGCATTGGGATAATACGCTCAAAGATTCTGTCATATCTTCATCACCGCATTAAATTCACACATAGTTTGCGATTACCTAACCACATTTTCACCTTCGAATCTCAACGATTTGTGGGTTAAATATAAGAACGACATGTCTGAAGATGTTGTGTGCATCGCCAAACTTTAAATCTGACATTGCAAATGACTGCAGAAATTCACACTGAGACATTGATCATGATAGAAGACGTGTTTATTGATGGCGAATAAAGTGTTGTCGCATTTGAGCGTATCACCCAATTGTCCAATGCACGATGCATTTAACCACGAGTTACAAAAAGAACAACAATACGACACCGAAGCCATTAGCCAAAGCAGTTTGTACAAATGTTTCATCATTGAATCAACAACAAAAGACTGCGTACAACTCTTTAATAAAAGCGGTGAACAATGGAGCTGGATGCTCCCGGAAGGACTGGGAAAGCGTTCCTAATTTCGGTGCTCTTGGCGAGGATTCAATCACAGAAATAGCAGCAACTCTGTTAGAAGGCGGACGAACTGCACATTCTGCCTTGAAATTGTAACAACTTGCAAATCGAGACACCAGCTTTTAACATAGCCAAAAACAGTGCAATGGTGAAGATTCTACAGATATGCAAATTGATCGTTTGGAACGAATGCACGAAGGCCCACAAGAGGTCACTAGAGGTGCTGGACAGAACGTTGAAGGATCTTCATGACAATCAAAACCTTTTTGGTGGAGACATGATTCTGTTGTCCAGTGATTTTCATCCGACTCTTCCAGTTATTCCACGATCAACTGTAGCTGATGAACTAAACGCGTGCTTAAAATCATCAAATTTGTGGTGGCTTGTGAAGACACTCCGATTAACGGCTAACATGCAAGTGTTTTTGCAACAAGATTGAAGTGCAGATGTGTTTTCGAAGCAGTTGTTGGTAATTGGCAATGGGAAAATCGCAGTTGACATATCGACTTGATTCATCACATTGCCCACTGATTTCTGTCAGTTGACCAAACGAAAGGAGGAGCTCTTTTGATGTGTTTTTCCCAACGTAGCACATAATTACAAAAACCATAATTGTCTGTGTGAACGAGCCACACTGGCAGTGAAAAACAAAGATGTTTATGATCTCAACGTGTCCATTCAAAATTGCATTCCAGGACAGTTGTTTTCCTTCAAATCGGTTTTGACACAGTTATCACCCAGGATGAGGTAGTCAACTACCTCACAGAATTTTTGAATTCGCTGGAATTGCCTGGATGACCACTTTACAATTTGCAATTGAAAGTAGGCTCAGTCATCATCATGTTGCATAACATCAATCCACCTCGACTATACAATGGAACGATGTGAAAATGTCATTGAGGCGACGATTATCAAGGGAAAGTACAAAGGAGAGGACACAGTTAAATAATATGCATGAGATACCATCCCCTTGCCTCACCCCTGTTTTGATTGTGTAGCTCTCCGATAATTGACCTGTAAACTTAACTTTGGAAGTGGTGTGCAGGGTGGCTTGCACCAACCTATTAATTTCTTCATTTAGTCCCAGTTCTCTTAAGGTGTTGAAGAGTGTGATTCTATCCATGGAGTCATATGCCTTCTGAAAGTTGACAAAGATAACTACCCACTGTCAGCATCTAATTTATTTTATTTATACGCTGTTGCAATTTATGTGAAGATGAACATATTTTGTCAATATGCTTGAAAACTTTTCGTACTTCTGTGCTTTAAATATTTTTCTACTTTGAAGATCTCTTATACTCAACTTCTGGACTGGTAATTTCATTCTGTTGGGCCTAAATCCATCTTTGCTGTATAGGGTGTTTTCTAGAATTTGTCGTTTGCCATAACGCACTACTCTGTATTCTGGTCAAGTCTTATGGTATCCCTAGACTTGTCCGGCCCCGCGGTGTAAGGGGCAACGCATCCACCTGTCACCCGGCGGCCCCGGGTTTGATTCCCAGCTAGGTCAGGTGTTTTTAATTGTAAATGATGAATATCCCTGGCCTGGGGACTAGGTGTTTGTGTCGTCCTTAATGTTCCTTTCTTCACATTCAACACTTTACACTTCTGCCATTTCCAAATACACGCAAGTTCACAACATATGGTGCAAAGTAGGGGCAAAAGATCTTCTTAGGTTGATGCCCCAAATAAATAGCTTTTTTTTAAAAATCCGTAGACTTGGTAATTTAAAATGTTGTTCTTTGGTTCACTCTCCTATTCAATTATTTTTCCTATTTCCCTAATCTTTCTTTACTCATTGTACGGTTGGTTGGCAAACATCTGTGTTGCTTTATGTATGTCTTTGTTTATTCTATTAGGATAAAATCCAAGTCATTACATGAAATTGTAACTGATACCTCTAAAATCTTTTTGCTAGGGGCTTTACGTCGCACCGACACAGATAGGTCTTATGGCGACGATGGGATAAGAAAGGCCTAGGAGTTGGAAGGAAGCGGCCGTGGCCTTAATTAAGGTACAGCCCCAGCATTTGCCTGGTGTGAAAATGGGAAACCACGGAAAACCATCTTCAGGGCTGCCAAGAGTGGGATTCGAACCTACTATCTCCCGGATGCAAGCTCACAGCCGCGCGCCTCTACGCGCACGGCCAACTCGCCCGGTCCTCTAAAATCTATTGTGAAATGTGTTCTGATCTTCCATACGGTATTTTCTTGCTGTGCTATTCTTAACTTGTGGCTTGTGTTTGAATACATCTATTTTGTTCATCTGAAGTTGGCAATTATTTTTCATCCCCTAGTGCCCTTGTATTTTCCTAACTATTCATAGTTATTGTTATTTAAATCTTCCTCCTTTGTACCATCCATGGTTATACTCTCATTGCCCAGCACTTGAATAGCTTCCACGTTCCCTTTTTTTATCTTTCATGAATGAATAAATATTAATGATCATAATTAGAGCCCGGATCTCCATGCAAATGCATGTTCCTAAATAAGCTGGCTACACTTCTGAAACTTTGCAAGTATTCGTTTTATGACTAATCATTTCCAAATAACTGTACTTTTTCTGTGCATATTTGCATGTTTTGGCCTTTTTGGGAAAAATTCATGCATATTGCATATTTTGAAAATTTTGGAATTAATAGCGAATAATTGGACATTTATATTGGATTATGTGACTTTTCTTCTGACTTTGACGCATGATAGTGCCTTTTTTGAACATGGGTTTGCAGAATTTAGGACTGTACGTCCACATTATTTATGTATTATTGAGAGAGAAAGAAAATGTATTCCCAGTATACAGCTTGACAATCTAAGTTAGATGCATAGAGGTCCTATAATCCAGTTTGCCAAGTACTTTCTTATCTGTAGCTTGAGTAAATATTGATATAAGTGGGAAGACCCCACATCGACCACGCTGACCCTTAGAAATAATGTGTCCCAGTAAAAACTTAACCCAAAATTTTGCATTACTAAATGCTTTTTTTTTTTTTTTGTCTATAGTAGACGAAGAAACCAAACCTTGAATCACACTAGTGTGACGCCGCGTTACTGAGATAGTAGCTTACAAATCTTGGTTTTGCACTGAATCCTGTTTTGCTTTCCTGGAATTTCCTACCCCGAACTTCGAACTCTCACTGTTCACACGTCTGAGGTCACAATAATTGAGAAAAGAAGGAAGTTGGAAAGCAGCACGCTAACACGCTTCAAATTGTAATTTAGTGTTGGACTGTGCTGGGAAGTGTGGATGTCATGCCACGAAGAGACCTCGTGTCTAAACGAATTGAGGAAAGGAATTTCTAAGTTTTGAAAAGAGTTAACTGCAGATATACTTCATCGTAAATGTCTTCAATTAATTATGTAAATGTCACTTCTTGTGACGTAGAAAGGTCGTTTTCTGTGTTCAGGAATGTTCTGTCCGATAAGCAAATGAATTGAAATGAAGAAAATGTAGAGAAATTAGTTGTACAATGTTTCAAAAGGAAGTGAAAACATAACAATGTTGAACTGAATTTTGATAGTGCATATTTTCCACTTTATTGTGCATGTTCCGTCATTTGATACTACATGAATGCATGCATATTTTGAGATTTGATAGTGCATGGAAATCTGGGCTCTAATCATAATAAATAAACCTACCCATCATAAAATAGCACTTAAGCATGCGCTGCCTCAGTTATGTTATCACATAGTAAAGCCTTCATTTTCTTGAACACTAATCTTGCCATTTGTATACAGGTCTTAATTTCGAAATCTGGTTTAAATCATTTGATATCCAACAACAAAGGTATTTAAATCAGTCAACTTTTTGGATTTGTAGACATTTCAGTTTCTCTTCCTTGACTGAAAACCATTAGTTTTGTTAAACTTACATTTAACTAATTAAAATATATGGGATTTTTAATTCTTATTCTCTGTTCTCTCAGCAAAGCAGAGGTATGCAGATTATTCATATATATACAATATTTATAAATATTTCATATATGCTGCGCATAAAATAAATGATGTTACAAGAAATGTACATTAATATCGTACACAAATTTGCATTATTAACTGTTATTGCCTTCCAGTGTTCATTCTACAAACATCTGTAAATGAAAGTGTCTCTGTAGTATTCTCTTCACAGTGAATCCTTTAGCCTCTTATATGTGACTTTTTTCTTAAAATCATTAAAACCGGGCGAGTTGGCCGTGCGCGTAGAGGCGCGCGGCTGTGAGCTTGCATCCGGGAGATAGTAGGTTCGAATCCCACTATCGGCAGCCCTGAAAATGGTTTTCCGTGGTTTCCCATTTTCACACCAGGCAAATGCTGGGGCTGTACCTTAATTAAGGCCACGGCCGCTTCCTTCCAACTCCTAGGCCTTTCCTATCCCATCGTCGCCATAAGACCTATCTGTGTCGGTGCGACGTAAAGCCCCTAGCAAAAAAAAAAAAAAAATCATTAAATGAAGAATTTAATATATTTTAGATCTCTTTCTTTTCTTCTTCTGTGCCCAAATCAGTTAGTTTCATGAGTACCTTTCCTCATTTGTCCCACGTGACCTCATCACTGAAATGTGCTCATAAAGTGCTTCATCCAAAGAGTGCAGTCCTAACTTATCACTATGTGCATTTTGAATAGTGCCACTCTCAAACTGTTCATACCATTACTCATTA
This sequence comes from Anabrus simplex, assembly GCF_040414725.1. Classification (NCBI taxonomy): domain Eukaryota; kingdom Metazoa; phylum Arthropoda; class Insecta; order Orthoptera; family Tettigoniidae; genus Anabrus; species Anabrus simplex. The sequence goes on along the minus strand of NC_090272.1, from coordinate 87,849,917 downwards.
TCTCTACTTTGACTCCTATTTCCTCCACTACTCTCTGAATTATACAGCTATATAGAGATATAGAAACATGAATAGGATAAACACATTGATAGATCTGTGAGAAGAGCTGGCAATGGAAAGATTTAACACTCTCCAAACACTTGTCCATTTGTGTTTTCATGTTTCTCCTTATCCTCTTTCTCTCCCTCCCTCTTCCCACATTGACCTACCATTTTGTTTGACCTGTTATGTGTTCCTTTTCTTGTTCCTATCTTTCTTTATATGATTTGATTCTCTAAACACTGACAACATTATGCACTAATTTGTTGTTTTCTTTGCAAGATGAGTGAAGAACCTTCAATGAGGCATCTACTGTCACATAGTTCTCAAGCTTAAGGCTGTATCCATCAGAGGAGTCACCTGGTTTGACTGTGCAGTAGTACCCTACCCTGAGGCCATAAGAGCCCTTACAATATGCACAAGTAGGCTTTTTTTTTTTTTTTTTTTTTTTTTTTTTTTTTTTTTTTTTTTTTTTTTTTTTGTGAATCTTACTGCTCATTATCTGAGAATCTACTTCGAGACTGACTTTTCCCCCACAAATGGCAGCCTATATTGTTACATATGCAAACAGTAATAGTTTCAGATTAGAATCCTGCTTCTGTTAGACTAAAAACATGAAGTTTCTCTCCTGGGCAGACTGTTATCTCTGTTGTTGCTGGATCAGAAAAAATAATTGCATTGACAGTACTGCAGTTGCAAACTATGATACACTACCAGTCAAAAGTTTTTGATCACCTATCACAACTATGGATTTGTGATTAAAACAGAGATGTAGTTTTAAATAATCTATCATAGCCCTGTTCTGATAATAAAACAAGCATAAACATGTAAAGACAGAAGACTCTATTGTGTATTTGACCGGTTCTCCGCATGGAGCGTCGCTGATGAGTAACCGCAACAACACTGATGTGTCTTTATCCAAGACGTGTCCACTCGAATAGGCCTCATTCCTTCAGCTGTCTGTGTAGCAAGCAGTTCACATTAGTTTTCAGTACACTGTGCAGCTAGCAGTGTGTTTGTGTATCTGATCAGGTGCATACCATATTACCTCCAAATGGGACGGAAGCAGGAGATGGAACTGAAAAATGTGCTGTAATTGTATCTCTGCATCACGAAGGGTATTCTAGTAGGACAATAGCAACAAAAGTTGGTGTAGCCCAATCTACAGTAGTGTATGCACTGCAGCAGTTCAAGCAAACCGGTGCCAATGCAAGTGTTTCGCGATCTGGAAGACCCTGTGTAACATCATACAGAGAAGATCAGTTCAAATGTGTACAGAGTAAACATCAGAGGACTCGTATGGCCCCTGAAATTCGCGAGGAAGTCAATAATATGCAAGCTGCTCCAATCTCTGTTTCAACAGTGCAACGCCGTCTTCGTGAACAAGGTTTAAAGGGGTGCATAGCGGCCAAGAAAACTTTATTACGGACACAAGATAAGGTGAAAAGAATGCAATGGGCACAGCAACATAAAAACTGGAGCGTGCAGCAATGGTCCAAGGTGTTGTTCACGGATGAATCGAAGTTTGAAGTATTTGGGAGCCATCGTCGAATGTTTGTTCGCCGACTTTGTGGAGAACGTATGAAGAGTCAGTGTGTGACACCTACGGTGAAGCATGGTGAAGAGTCAGTTATGGTGTGGGGATGTTTTGCGGGCGATAAAGTCAGTGATCTAGTGCGAATTAATGGAACATTAAAGAAGGAAGGATATCAAAGGATACTGATCAACAATGCAGTTCTATCTGGCAAGAGGCTTATTGCTCGCGGGTTTGTTCTGCAGCAGGACAATGACCCCAAACATTCTTCTAAATTGTGTAGAGGGTATATCAATAGAAAAGAGAAATGTGGGGAACTGAAAAATATGATTTGGCCAAGTCAGTCACCAGACTTAAATACCATTGAACTGTTAGGAGATGAACTTGACGGGGAGGTCCGAAAACTGAGGTCAACTAATGTTGAAGACTATGGAATAATTTACAGAGCTGTTGAAATGCAATATCTACACAAACACTACAAAATCTCATTTCCAGAATGCCAAGAGTTTGTGCAGCTGTTCGGAGGGCAAAGGGTGGATACTTTGAAGATGCTAAAATATAAACCATATTGTATTCTACTTAATGATAGAGAGAGAGTATCTAGTTTTGTGCGTAGGTGATCGAAAGCTTTTGACCGGTAGTGTATATTGTTGACTTTTCTTTTTAATAACAAATGCCATTCAAGTTTCTTTCAACTAGTAGACAAAACATTCCAAATGTTGCCATTGATGCCTTCATGGCCTGTACTTATAGACATTCCAAACATAATCTTTATATCCAAGATGGTGAGATAGTAATGTGTTCTAGCAGAAAATGATCAAGTGTTCTCACGTCACTCTTAAGTTTTACAAATGGTTCCTCAGTAATCAAATTGAACCCTTTACAGCCACCAAGGCTACAATGTTCATAAATTTGTTGTCCATTTTACAGAACTGTCTACGCTGTTCTTGTGCCCCTAGCTCCGCCATAAAACCCACTACTTCTATAGATTTCAGCACATACATTTATTAATAGTATAGAATTGTGGGTTTGTTGGCGATACAGTTTTCTTTGTTAACATCTGCTGGTATGATTTCAGAAGTCTCAGTTCTTATAGTAGGGTCAATTATAAATCCATGAGTAGAGCTTGTTGGAATGGCTATCATGTTTATCGGCTTAGAAGATCCATTGTGTTGACATTCCCTCAAGGCAACAGTAATCATGGTTCGAATTTGGTGAAGGCAGGTGTTTCTAAGAGCTTCATCATGTTTGCAGGCACCCAAGACTTGCCCAAGGGTTTCTGTCCCACTACAGCAATGATGACAGTGATTTCCTCATTGGAACCTGCCTGGTATTGCCCATCGTGGATAGACATTACAAATGATTTTTTAGTGAATCTTTCCCGTCACTTATAGATAATACCCAAGGATTTTTTTTTTTTAATGATTTGTTGGTCACTATATGTTCCTTGAACAGGATACCAAACTCCTTTGCCCAAATAAGATAACTAACACCATCTTTCATATTCTCTGAGGCATAGATCTTGTCTCAACTGTGCGCCCCCTACGAACTCTTAAATTGGGCTGTTTGCTAGATGGATATAGTTTGTGCAAACATTAATCTATTTCAGCATTGTTCTTGTGCATGTCTTGTAGTTTTAATTTCAAAGTGTTCTTTGTTATACAGTTCTGCTATGCTATATATGAGTTTTCTAATTGAATTATGAAGATTAAGGAAAGCATATGCATTTGGAAGATATTGTTTGAATCTCACCATTAGCAGCCCCAAAGATGGTTTTCTGCAAATTGCCATTTTCACATATGGCAAATGCTGAGGCTGTGTCTTCATTAAGATCACAGCACCTACCTTCCAAATCCTAGCCCTTTCCTATCCTCCCATCACTGAAAACCTTTAATGTATCAGTGGACGTTAAACCACTAGCAACAGAAACAAAGCCTACGCTATTCTAGAAAACAATTTATCTTCACAGAGAATATGTTGCAACAGAAACATTGTACCAAATTGCAGAGGAATTACATGTTACCTACAAAGGAGAGCTGGAAGACAATGTTGAGTTTAGAAGTTATGTAATGATGCTTCAAACTCAGACCTACCAGAGGATCTTTCACTTCAACTGCAGTTTTTGAGAAAAACAGGACTGGGACATCCATGTCCAATTGTTGATATGGTTTTGCAATTGCTGGTACACCTTACTGTTCAAAGCACCAACTGCTCAAGTGAAGGGTTCCTTAAAAGGGATAAGAAACAGACTTGGAAGTGGCCTTTCACAGGAGAAACTGGACTTGCTTGATCTTTTTTTGTTTTGAAAATGATGTAATGTACAAAATCAAGGAAAAGATCATTTAAGGTTAGTTCATGTTATTTATAGCCAGCGGTTAACTCTCTTGAAACAAAAAGTCAGTCAAGACACAGAAGAAAAACAAGATTATGCGAAACAAGGTGGGTGAGCAACACGATGCAGTAATACCAAAGCACTACATTTCTTGCTTACTCTGCAGATTTTTTATTTTTTAAGGAATAAAATTGCATTTATTGCTGAACTCAGATGTAAAATTTGTGTTCATAGTTCATAATTTTGGTAAGCCTTCATGAGAACTGTACGCTAAGTAATTATCTAGTTGGCAGCACGCTATCTCAGACTCATGAAATGGAAAGCCTAGTTAAAGTCTGGCTCCTTCACTACATGGTCAGCATACTAGCCTTCAGTTAAGAGGGACCTGGGTTTGATTCCCAGCTGGGCTAGGGATTTTAACTTCATATGGTTGATTCCTCTGAGTTGGGGACTGGGTGTCTGTGTTCATCTTGATACACATCTTCACCTAAACCACACTACCAACCACCACAGAAACATGCACTTTTGAATAACTCCCTCCACATAAGGTTGGTATCAGGAAGGGCTTCTGGCCATAAAACTGGGCTAAATCCACATCAAGTACCAACTCCAATAAATTGGGGAAAAGGCCAGGAAGAAGAAGTTGAGGGAAAGTCCGGCTGAACCCTCAGAATCTATCATTAGAACTGTACGACTTATTAAAATTTTAAAGATATGATGCAGCCAGCCTTTGTTATGAATGGTGTCAAAATGTCACTCATAGGGTTGGTTGATGTGTGCAATTTCTGTGGGCTTGGTAGACAGCAACTTCTGGCTTGGTAAGGAAAGCAACAGGAAACCACTTCACTTCTCATTTCTGTAGTATGCCTCTTCAGTGATGCCTAGGCCATCTTTGACAGTTGATGGCAGGACTGTTTAGGATCAAACCAGCCTTCGGGCTGAATACTCAACATACACAGATAATGTAATGTTTTTCTAGATTGTGATTTAAATGTAGGTATTTTTTATTTTTTATTCACCACCTGATTATAATTATTATTATTTCCTGGCTGATTGGCTCAGAGGATAAAATACTGACTTTCTGAGCCCAAGTGATGGTTTCAGTACAGGCCATCCAGTGGTAAGCTCTTTGAAGATGCTCAAATACATTAGCCTCATGTTGGTAGATTCAGTGCCACACTCTTGTAAAAAAAAATTCTGGCATCTTGATATCTCCAAAAGTAGTTGGAGGGACTTAAAGCCAATAATTTAATTATCATTAATATATTATTTGTTTTCATCTGCCTCAAAAGCCCACTCTGTTCTAAACTTTTGGATCCACAACAGGTCCTTCACCAGACACATATGTTCTCTGTTTGCAACACTGTCTTAATTTATTGACATACATATCAGTAAATTAGTGATTATTCTAGTAGAGACAAAAAGTAACTGAACATGTGCAGAAACTAATAATGCAGAGGCTATGGAACCGTACCACTTTTCAAAACAGTTCTGCAGTCCATATTATGCTCACTTCCTGTAGAGCGTGTCGCATTAGTTTTCACCACTTTAGCCAACGTGAACCTCCTCCCCTTCAGCACAGTTTTGACTTTCGGAAACATTTACTAACCCACTCGAGCAAGATCCGGAAATATGGAAGATGTGGAAAGGCCAGAGGCCAGTGTGCTGGAGAGAGCCCAATCAGTCATCAATGATGTGCTTTTAGGACTGTCGCCCAGAAGGCAGATTCCCTATCAATTTATCTACTGAGAGAGTTGGCCATGCGGTTAGGGGTGTGCACCTGTGAGCTTGCATTTGGGAGATAGTGGGTTTGAACCCCACTGTCAGCAGCCCTGAAGATGGTTTTTGTGTGGGTTTCCCATTTTCACTCCAGGCAAATGCTGGAGCTGTACCTTAATTAAGACCATGATCACTTTCTTCCTACTCCTAGCCCTTCCTATCCCATCATTCCCATAAGACCTATCTGTGTCAGTGTGACGTAAACAACTTGGAAAATAAAAGTTTACCTTGCTTTTTCTTAAATATCTTCAAAGAACTTGGAAATTTATTGAACATTTCCCTTGATACATTATTCCAATTCCTTACTCTTCCTCATATAAATGAATATTTGCCCTAATTTGTCCTCTTGAACTCCAACCTTATTTTTATATTATGATCTTCCCTACTTTTAAAAACTCTGCTCAAGCTTATTCGTCTACTAATGTCATTCCATGCTATCTACTGATCTGCATTTAGGGCAGTCGCCCAGGTGGCAGATTCCCTATCTGTTGCTTTCCTAGCCTTTTCCGAAATGATTTCAAAGAAATTGGAAATTTATTGAACATCTCCCTTGGTAAGTTATTCCAATCCCTAACTCCCCTTCCTATAAATGAATATTTGCCCCAGTTTGTCCTCTTGAATTCCAACTTTATCTTCATATTGTGATCTTTCCTACTTTTATAGACGCCATTCAAACCTATTCGTCTACTAATGTCATTCCACGCCATCTCTCCGCTGACAGCTCGGAACATACCACTTAGTCGAGCAGCTCTTCTTCTTTCTCTCAATTCTTCCCAACCCAAACATTTGCAACATTTTTGTAACGCTACTCTTTTGTCGGAAATCACCCAGAACAAATCGAGCTGCTTTTCTTTGGATTTTTTCCAGTTCTTGAATCAGGTAATCCTGGTGAGGGTCCCATACACTGGAACCATACTCTAGTTGGGGTCTTACCAGAGATTTATATGCACTCTCCTTTACATCCTTACTACAACCCCTAAACACCCTCATAACCATGTGCAGAGATCGGTACCCTTTATTTACAATCCCATTTATGTGATTACCCCAGTGAAGATCTTTCCTTATATTAACACCTAGATACTTACAATGATCCCCAAAAGGAACTTTCACCCCATCAACGCAGTAATTAAAACTGAGAGGACTTTTCCTATTTGTAAAACTCACAACCTGACTTTTAGCCCCATTTATCAACATACCATTGCCTGCTGTCCATCTCACAATATTTTCGAGGTCACATTGCAGTTGGTCACAAACTTGTAACTTATTTATCACTCTATAGAGAATAACATCATCCGCAAAAAGCCTTAGCTCCGATTCCACTCCTTTACTCATATCATTTATATATATATAAGAAAACATAAAGGTCCGATAACACTGCCCTGAGGAACTCCCCTCTCAACTATTCCAGGGTCAGACAAAGCTTCACGTACTCTAACTCTCTGAGATCTATTTTCTAGAAATATAGCAACCCATTCAGTCACTCTTTTGTCTAGTCCAATTGCACTCATTTTTGCCAGTAGTCTCCCATGATCCACCCTATCAAATGCTTTAGACATGTCAATCGCGATACAGTCCATTTGACCTCCAGAATCCAAAATAGCTGATAGCTCAGAACATACCCCCTTATATCATAAACAAGTATAAATGGTCCACCTAGTCAACATATTTAGATTTATTTGTGATTTACCATTGCAAAAACATCAGAAAAAGAACACAGTACATGTTTCGGCCTCTTTAAGCCATCTTCAGCTGCTTTGAAATGTCAAAAAAAAACATAAAATTATGAAACTTTACATGCTATGAATAAAATTTACATTCTTATAAAAACATAGGAATAAAATCACGTGAATTAAAACATTACAGGTGAAAGAGTCATCCCTTATTATATGAATATAAAACAATATTTTGGTCTTCAAAAACCATTCATCTTGATGGGTGTATGAGCTAATTCCTAAGGTAAGAATATTATTCAGTAAAAATTGTTGTTTCATACAATATATTGGCAGCCAAAAATTTCTGAATTTAAAAATTTCTAAGTATGTCATAAGTAGGAGTGTTGCAATTTGAACTGCTATCAAACCACCTTAGAAAGTGTGAAGGTCTAAAATAATGAAAAGATTATGAGTAATGAAAAAGAGAAAGAAAGTTGCAAAGAGATAAGAAACTTATAAAAGAATAAGAAGATAAAATAAAACTCACTTTCCATAGCTCAGTATTTGCATTACAACAAGTTAGTATGCTGGCTAAGCTGTTACTAAGTCGGTAACACATCCATCCTTGTGCGAGTGCTGGTGGCATTATCAGAGGGAGGCAGAGCGGGAGGGGAAGCGTAATGTAAACAATGGGAGTAAGATGCTGAAAGCGGACATGTGATGGATGAGTAATAGGCTTATTTTAATTTCATCATATAAAATGTTGACTTTCTTGATTTGAGGCTGCATTATATCTTTGATCAAAGTGAATATGGATATCTTCCCGAATATTGATTAATTTGCCTTTCTGTAAAATGTTTAATGTGCCCATGTCATATTCAGTAAAAGTGTAGGAATGATTGAAGTCCTCCATGTGCTCTCTCATAGCGGAAAGATATCTTTTAGCGTTCACCTGTTTGAACTATATAACTTGCTTGACAATGATTGCATTTCATTCTGTAGACACCCAAATTTAAAAATTTACTATCGTTATTAATGACATTTGCAGGGGCATAGCCGGGTGGAGGGTTACTGGGGGTTAGAAACCTCCCCCCCCCCCTCCCCCTATGGAATTTAAAAAAAAAAGAAAATAAACAGAAACTGACAATAAACTAATAGTACATTATGCAACAAGCCTGTAATGGCAATTCGCCCTTTCGCACTGCCTATATGCAGGGGGTTGCTCGAAGAAGATCAAACTAATTTCTGTGATTTTCCAACCAAATTACAAAAAATCAACACATAAATATTTTAATACATATTAAAATAAAATAAATCACATTAACACAGGAAACTATGAGCATTTCAGAAATGAATATACCTTGGAGGTATTAGGTAAAGCCAAAAAATATATTAAACTTTGAAAATAAATTTTAAAAAATAAATTATGGTTTTCAATGACAGAAAAATCAGACATTATGGTGTCTTTCTTATTTACTCTTAGACCTGACAGAAAGAACATTTAATTCTGAATAATTTGATATCAATATGATTTGTGTGTTGCAATTCACTCATGAAGTATGGCACAAAGTTATTCACTGTACACGTAACTGTCATCGATGTCAGGTCCTCACGGTCTGATGAACGGTGATCAGCTATGACTGTGTCATGGAGTAATGTGAAGGAGTAAAATTATGATTCGCAAAGTACAGCAAACACACGATATGCCAAAGAAATGAAATAAACTCTAAACTGATAGCAAAATCAAATTGTTGTATTCATAAGCCAACCAAAACAGATCCACGCAATAACAACTTCGAATAACCACAACATCAACATTCACGGTCCAAAGATTGCATTGGTTGAGAATAAAAATATTTTGTAGGGCTGGCAGATATATCTGTAGAGTAAAACGCAAATTCAACGCTTTAAGTTACTGTCACGATCAACCGTTACCATTTAACAGCCATGCAAATGACCAAAATCCCTAAATAGGACAGAGCTGATGTATCGGCGCCGAGAGCTTTCTCGCCATAATCTCTCACGCCGATAGATCGACACGCTGAGTGCAAAAGGGTTAATTACCATTATAGGCGAGTTGCATATGACTGTTTATGTTCAACGATAATTATAACTGTTTTTTAAGTATTCATACATTTCTGTCGAGATGTCGCTTGGCAGTTGAGTTTACTCAACAGAGCGCATGCACTGGGTTATTGATTTTCTGTGAGTGGGTCAGAGACCTTGACACAATGTCGTATGTTTTCAAGGCTTTGATAGAAGGTTATCATAACCTAGCTTTATTTCAAATACAAATTGTTTACTGTACAGTTGGTGAAGTGAATTTGCAGGAATGTGCTGTGTGGTTGTGGAATATTGGAAGTAGAAGGTGTATTGATGTTAATATGTGTGTCCGACATGTTTGATTTTTGGAAACAAGTGCGAAGCTAGTGCGCTGAGTGCAGGTGCAATGCTATCCTTACCTAACTGGTCAAACAGTTGCATCACAATGAAAATCTGAACTCTGATTGGTGAAAAACCTGTATTATAATGAAAATCTGAACTCTGATTGGTGGAAAACCTGTATCATAATAAAACTTGAACTATAATGAGCCTCATTAAGATTCAGTTTTCTGGCATATAATATTGATTTATATTTTGGCATCATCGAGCATAAATAAACATTCCCAGACATAATTGTAGAACCAGCAGATCTGTAATTCACTTATGCACCTTCATTGTGTTCTGCCATCATTTTGTATTTTTATTATTGTTATTACCAGCATTTTTTCTTTAGATTGGTGACAGGTTTGTTCTTCACTTTGGTGATTACTTTGTTCATGAAATTTTTGCTATAGGTATCCATTTTTTATACCTATTTCATAGATAGTGTTTCTAAATCTCTATGCATTAAACTATAAAAAGAGGACTTCTTACGTTAATTAGGGTGTAAAGAGATTTTCATTAAAAAACAGCAAATGAAACAAACACTGAAAAACATTCATTTAGCCCCACTGTAAAATTGCTTATTTGTGGCACAGTGTCCTCTGGGGCAGAAATTTTAAATCCAAATAAATGTTTGCTTTTAAATCTTCAGAACAATTCTTGGAAAACCTCGGCTTACCCTGTATACTCTCAGGCTTTGCTACTGGTGGGTGTATACAGAAGCCTGCACTTATAATTTACAGGAACTATGATTGGAAAGGAGATAGTCATGATCCCTATTGCATGTTAGGTACCATCATGGCATTCGTCTGGAGTTGAAACTCCTTTTAGGGTGCAACCCACTGCTCTACTCAGTCATGTTACCTGAGGGCGAGTGCACTTTGTTTGAATCCATCTAACTAGTCTTAAATTCTTGACAAATGCTGGAATCAAACCCAGACCAACTGGGCAAGAAGTTTCTATGCTTATCATGGCAGCAAACTTTCTTATACTGCACAACTTCTTTTTTTTTAGAGACTTTATCTCCAAATATTAAAAATCTGCTATCTCAAATTTAACTTCTAAAACCATTCTTTCATTCTCCACCAAAGACTATTTCTTGCTACTGACATTTGAAAAGAAAAAATTGTCAGATGACTATGAAATATAATTTGCATAATTAAGAGAACATTTTTCTTTATGAGCTTAAAGGTACTTGTTCATATGGAAAAATACAAATTTTAAGTTGTATGACCCTTTTACCTATTGCCCACCATCCCGAGGTGACGCTGCTCTTTCCAGGCACACTCCCAATGGAGGTGAGTTGCACGTACCATTTTAACCACATACCAGCCCTCCTGCCATTCTTAAATTACTGGTAGTACCGGGAAATTAGCTCCGAGGATGACAGCTAATAATGCTAATCGTTACGCTACACAGGCAGACATCATTAAGGTGTCAGAGCTATATGGTCTGACACTGTGGTTAGCTGGTTTGAATTCCGTTGGTGGGAAAAAAATACACCATCAGAATGTGGTCAGCAAGGTAGAAGAGGTCGTAGCCTCGAGCAGACCCCTTGGTGTTATTCGACAGGAGTAGCCTATGTGCTGAAGTCAGTTTCATCCTCACCCTACCTCATTATTATTATAATTGTCCCACACCAGATCATCCATGGCCGTCGACTAGAAAGACCTGCAAACAGACAAGCTGAACATGTCCTCTCACACTCCTGACTGCTTATCCCTGTACACCCCATGGGAGTGAGCTACATGTACCATTGGGTGAGGGTGTTGCCAGTTGGTGCAGGTATAATTGTACAGGGTAGGAATAGGAAGAAAGCAGCTGTGGCATTTGCCTGGAATTGAAATGGGAAACCACAGAAAACCATTTCAAGGATGGCTGACAGGGGATATGAACCCACCTGTTTCCTTCGTACAGAACTAACAACCATAATGAGCTGTGCCACAATGCACTGAGCTAACCTGCTTGGTATTAGAAAAGGTGCTGCTAGTGACTGAAACATTACTTTTGTAGATTTCACTGTTGAACTTCTGGAAATTCTAGAAGTCTTCCTTTACTGTGGTGTTACTTGAAATGGATCTCAAAATATTTAAATCAGACTTTGGCATTGGATTAATGTTGATTAAAAACTTCAGTTTCTAACAAAACTTACTGCAATTCCAAATTCCACCTGTGGAATACATTTGTAATTCACTATCAACACTGACAGATTGTAGGATATTTAACTAACTGCTATAATTTGCATAACAAATTTCAACCAAGAATGCTTTCCATTTAATGGATTTGAGTCTTCAGTTGTTCATTTTTTTGTTAGTAACCACATTAATTAATACTGTATGAAAGTCAGAAAGTTTGTGACACTGAAAATGACATACGTAACATTTGGTAAACTTTCCTAGACATTTAAAAGTTTATAAGTTAAGTTGCTACAAATATTTAATTCAAATTTCAGCTTTGGATTTTAAGTTTAGTAAATACTGTGTATGCAATTTTAAGCTAAGAAACTAAAGGACCTGTAAACATGTAATAGTCATTCAATTCCCTATCTTTTAATTAAGTTTAATTTTAATTTGCTTTAAAGACTTTTAATCTGAATAACTTCTCATTCAGTATTTTATATGTGATGATTGAACTATGTCTCTGTATATATTGTATTAATATTGAATTATTTGTTATGCTGATCCAAAGAATCTAAAGCCCTGAAGAATTCCTTAAAATAGGATGAAATATGTAGACAATTAATCAATACAGTTGATATAATTTTTCTTTTAAAATATTGTTACAACTATAAAACACTTTACAGCTTGCAAATTCGACCATTCTGATATAAGACAGCGGTACAAAAATAGTAATTTATTAATAAGAAGATATGACCAGACATTCATGTTCCCTCAGAAGAACTCATAATATTTAGTTTTGTCTAGAACAGTTACCCAAGAAGTTAGTAAATACTGTATATGCAATTTTAGGCTAAGAAACTAAAGGATGTGTAAACATGTAATAGTCCTTCAATTTAACATTAGTTCTGCCAGCAGGCAGTTTATCCAATTTGAAAATGTCAAATGTTGAGAAAGCGAGAATCAGAAATGGTACTCTTTAAAATTCCATGGGCTTGGTGCAGCTTTGTTTAAAGAATATCCTCTAACCAACAGATGGCTTAGTACTAAAAATGGACTTACAGGTTTTGAGTGGAGATACGCCTTCAAAATGCAATGCAACATTGCTCCATTGGGCGAAGCCAAGGAAATACCTGACAGGAGCAAGACCGAAACTCTTGTCCATGTCCTTGGCTTTGTCATCACAGAGAGCTTTTAACCCTCTGGACCCTCTGGACGCAAGCAGCGGGTGGTTCACCGAGCCCGCTGTACGGGATACTTGTCTCGCTCTGCTCTGCAGTCCGCAGTCGACTCCTGACAGGCAGAGTTTAAAAGTATTTTATTTGAACTTCCCCAGCAGTCTATCGCAGTGAAACAGAAAACAGCCGAAAGACACCTGACTTCTACAGCAGTCGACTGGCTATGGGGCACAGTTCCCCCCTGACTTCTAGAGCAGTCGACCGGAGCGAAAGTGTTAAGAAATGACCAACACCATCTCACATGGAAGATGATCGCTAAAGCACTTGTTAATAACAACTATGAAGTTCACGAGGAGGAACACTACATGGCTGATGGTGAAAACACTCACAGAATATACATCATTGTGCTGGACAGGACAAGGGGAAGAGGTATTATAACTGAATTCACGGTATGCTTAGAAAAGAGTTTGGATCAGCTGGCAGCTGTTGATTGAGAGAAAAAGGAATTATATAAGCCGACAGTAAGGTATGTACTTCTGGAAAGCATATAACTACTGTAGAGCCTGGATTTCCATACACTATCAAATCTCAAAATATGCATGCATTCATGCACTATCATATGGCAAAACATACACAATAAACTGGAAAATATGCACTATCAAAATTCAGTTCCTTTTGAAACATGAACAAAAACTACCCTAATTTCTCTAAATTGTCTTGATTTAAGCTCATCCGTTTATCATTCAGCACATACTTAAGTACAGAAAATTATCTTTTTACGTCACGAGAAGTGATAGATGCATAATTCAATGAAGACATTTGGACAAAGTGAGGTCAAATTGTACGTCTTTTGCATTTTCACCACAATACGTCTTTTATAAGCTTGATGAATTCAAAATCAGGATTTGAATGAATTAGTTTGTTCAACTTATCTCTATCTGCGGCAGCTGCTTCTCCATGTGATGATTGCCGACACATTTGAATGTCCTCAATAAGCGGTAACAATTGCTTGCTGCGATAACACAGACGTGTGACGATTGAGAGTTCCGGGTAGGACATTCCAGGATAACAACGGTAGAGGGTTCAATGAAAAACCCGAATTTGTACGCTGCTGTCCCAGTAACGCAGCGCCACAGAAGTGCGATACAAGGTTTCTTTTGTTCGTCTAACAGACGAAAAATGAGCCGTCAATGATTAATGCACAATTTACGGTTCAATTTATAGCAATGTACAACTGTAAAACTGGAACACCTTATTCCTAAGAATTAGATTTCGACGTGGGGCCTTCCGACTTACGTCATTGTTTACTCGAGCAACAGATAAGAAAGTGTTTGGTTAATTGCATTATACTGTAGGGGCTGTACCATATGTAGGCTACTAACTGTGGTTGTCACATAGGATGCCAGGAATACATTCTCTCCGTCTCTCACTAATAGACATACTGTAGCCTACAACGTGAAAAATTGTCCCAAATTCTGCAAACTAACATTCAGAAAATGCACTATGATGCAAGTTAACGATATATATGCGTCAAAGTCAAAATTAAAGTCATATTATGCAATATTAAACGTCCAAATATGCGCTATTAAATCCAAAATCTTCCAAGTATGCATTATGCATGAATTTTCTCCGAAAAATGCCAAAACATGCAAACATGCATGGAAAAAAAGAATGGTTATTTGGAATTGTTAAGCCGTAAAACGAATATTTGCAAAGTTTGAGAAGTGTAGCTAGCTTATTTAAAAACATGCATTTGCATGGAAATCCAGGCTCTACATATAACATTAATGAATTGTGCGTGGTGGGACTAATGATTGAAGCTGTGGGACAATTCCAAGATCTGTTGTAGAATTTTTCAAATCCCTTGGAATCCAGTGGCAGATTTTCCGGAATCAATGCCACACACTATACACTTTGAAAGGGTCGATCCAGATACTGAGGAATCACCTGTACAACCTCAAGAATCAATATATAGTCTATAAGTCTCATGTAACTGTTCCAGCCGGGCTGAGTGACTCAGACGATTAAGGCACTGGCCTTCTGACCTCAACTTGGCAGGTTCGATCCTGGCTCAGTCCGGTGGTATTTGAAGGTGCTCAAATACGTCAGCCTCATGTCGGTAGATTTACTGGCATATAAAAGAACTCCTGCAGGACTAAATTCCCGCACCTCGGCGTCTCCAAAAACCGTAAAAGTAGTTAGTGGGACGTAAAGCCAATAACATTATTATTGTAACTGTTCCACTCTCGTTAAACTGTTGCTTCCAGTTTTCTCATCTTACTTAACTGCAGTTTCAGTGTTTAAATTCTAATGTATACAATATACTTTGTCCTAGTTGGTAACCCAAACTGTAAATAAAGTTGAGAGCCCCAGGGGTTACCCCTTTTAATAGAATCTCCTTATCTCTATTGCTTGATGATAATTATATGTCAACTATTATGAACATGCTCTCCTCCTTGTACAGGACAACTTTTATCTGAGAGGTTATCTGATAAGGGAGATATTGTGACAGATATAAAAGGAAGTGTGTGATCAAAAATCTACCTTAGGAATGGAAGAACCTGGTTGGGATTTGTCTTGTCTCTTTGAATCGCCATGGATTGTGGATTGCTCTGAAACACAATGGAATTCTGTACTGGTAAGCAGTATGCTGTTGTTATCATCACTTTAATCTATTTGTGTACCCAAACACTTAAGTTTGTTTTGCCTTTTGTAATCATATGACAGATCTAAAAGGAAGTGTATGCTCAAAAATCTACTTTAGGAATGGAAGAACTTTGTGGGAATTTATCTTGTCTCTTTGAATTGTCATGGATTGTGGATGATTTTTCTCTGAAGCACAATGGAATTTTGTACTTGTCCAAATAAGCAGGTATGCTGTTATCATCACTTTATCTATTTATATATCTGAACACTGAAAATTAGTTTGTTTTGCCCCTCAGAATCATGCTCAATCTATAATTTGATTACATTACCTTATTGCATGATTGATCCATGCTGCTTTACCTTCTTTAAAGTTGTTATCTGTTAAATTTGGGCATAAATTTTCTGACATGATTTTCATGATTTCATGTTAAAATTAATACTAGACATGTGTGTATTAAAAGGAAAAATAAGGTAGGCAAAATCAGTCATTTACTACTGTTGAATCAAAACAAAACCCCATGGCACAACAGCCCCAAAGGGCCTTGACCTACCAAGTGACCGTTGCTCAGCCCAAAGGCCTGCAGTTACGAGGTGTCATGTGGTCAGCACAATGAATCCTCTTGGCCATTATTCTTAGCTTTCTAGACTATGTTACTCCTATTGGCTTAGGAGAATTCCATACAATTATTATGAAGAATTTTAGACCCTAACCTTTCAGCTGACAGTTGTCTTCCTTGGGATAGAGCTATCCATTTCATGATCAGAGGGACCTATCCTGTTATTTTACATAGCTTTCCAAGACCAAATTTAACTTTTACACTGAGATATTGCAAGGGTCTTTTTTTTTTTCATTCATTGTGACATTCAGTTTAAGTCTGTCTAAAAGGAAAACTTTTCGTTGTCATGTAGTTCGCATTCACTCATGAAACAGTGAATGTATGTTCTTCAGCAGGGTTGAGTCATTATGTTGTGTACAGGTTGCCAATGTTTCAAATATGTTGCAACATTCATCAAGTACTGTATTACATTTTATCTAATTCTGATATGATTAGCTCACTTGTTAAGCATATTATGTGATTTAATAAATAATAATGTTATTGATTTTATGTCCCACTAACTACTTTTTGATGGTTTTCGGAGATGCTGAGGTGCCAGAATTTTGCCCTACAAGAGTTCTTTTACAACCGAGCTCGATAGCTGCACTCGCTTAAGTGCGGCCAGTATCCAGTATTACATAAAATCAGTTTCATGGTCCGTATCGCACTTCAATAGATTCACAATTAAGTATTTATTTATTTTCCACCTAGTCGATACAATGATTGCTTAAGGCAATTTTAAAGGTCAAAAGTGGTACATGTTTCGTATATTATCAACATCTTCAGCCACATAACACTGTTTAGATGAAAAATATATAAAATTGACAAAGTAATGCTTTAGAGGAAGTGTCCTTAAAATTAACATAAGATTGACAAGATTAAAACAAACAAATAACTCAAGAGAAAATATATAAATTATTTCTACAATAGAAAGCAGTCGTCAAGGAAACACTTGTACAATATTCCATAGAGAAATTGTCCTAATAAATATTCTTTTCTTAATAATTCATGAAAAAAGATCAATTTATAAATTAAAAATTATACAATTTATAAGTAATTATCGAAATGAAGAAATCCTGATATCACAGTGCGGCTCTTATTATTAATGTAGATGAAAATATAACTAATTCCTAGTTGTCAAATCTTATTAAGCCTGCTTTCCTTTGGAACAGTAACTCCTGTCATTCTTTCACAGTTTTGCGCCGGGTGTAATATTGATGATGCGTTCTTCCTTGCTCTTGCACCTGAGGAGGTGGAGGAGCGGGGGATAGAGGTGTGTCAAGAACTTCCTTGCTGTCACCTATAGCTTCAACTGAGGAGGAATAAGTTGTAGGGCTATCTGTAGGTGGAGAAATTCCAATTCTTCTTCCTTGATCCTTCTCAAGCATTTTCAAATATACTAGAATTTGATAATATAATGGATTCTTATATTCTACAGCCTCATTAAGGTTATCATTTTTCTTTACAAGTTGGTCTAGATGAATGTACAGGTCTTCATATGTGTTCATTAAGCTGCTCTTTTTTAACTTTTTTATGATGGTCAGGTCTTGTTCTATGTTGGTAAATTTATGACCTGTGGCAGTCATGTGTGATCCCATTGCTGAGAATCTTCTATGTTTTTCAGCATTCACATGTTCCAAATATCTAACTTTAAAATTGCGGCCAGATTGTCCTATGTATGTATTCTTACATTCAAAGCATGTGAGTTTATATATACCGGAATCAAAAAATTTATCTTTTTCCGAGAGATTTATTGTATCATGGTTGAAAATACTATGTTTCATGTTGTTATTGGTGGAAAATGCAATTTTGAAATTTTTTCTCTTAAATAAATTTGTTATTACATGAATGTTTGGATTATTATATGTGAACTTGATATATTTTTCAGTTTTACTAGGTTCGACTGCTAATTTAGATTGTTGCTTCTCTGAAAATTTATTAATTATTTTATCAATCATGTTATTGTTGAAACCATTCAAGAGGGCTTGTTGTCGGATAAACAACAGTTCTTTATTCCTTTCAGATTTGGATAAAGGAATACTAAACGCTCTGTTAACGTAACAAGCCCTCTTGAATGGTTTCAACAATAACATGATTGATAAAATAATTAATAAATTTTCAGAGAAGCAACAATCTAAATTAGCAGTCGAACCTAGTAAAACTGAAAAATATATCAAGTTCACATATAATAATCCAAACATTCATGTAATAACAAATTTATTTAAGAGAAAAAATTTCAAAATTGCATTTTCCACCAATAACAACATGAAACATAGTATTTTCAACCATGATACAATAAATCTCTCGGAAAAAGATAAATTTTTTGATTCCGGTATATATAAACTCACATGCTTTGAATGTAAGAATACATACATAGGACAATCTGGCCGCAATTTTAAAGTTAGATATTTGGAACATGTGAATGCTGAAAAACATAGAAGATTCTCAGCAATGGGATCACACATGACTGCCACAGGTCATAAATTTACCAACATAGAACAAGACCTGACCATCATAAAAAAGTTAAAAAAGAGCAGCTTAATGAACACATATGAAGACCTGTACATTCATCTAGACCAACTTGTAAAGAAAAATGATAACCTTAATGAGGCTGTAGAATATAAGAATCCATTATATTATCAAATTCTAGTATATTTGAAAATGCTTGAGAAGGATCAAGGAAGAAGAATTGGAATTTCTCCACCTACAGATAGCCCTACAACTTATTCCTCCTCAGTTGAAGCTATAGGTGACAGCAAGGAAGTTCTTGACACACCTCTATCCCCCGCTCCTCCACCTCCTCAGGTGCAAGAGCAAGGAAGAACGCATCATCAATATTACACCCGGCGCAAAACTGTGAAAGAATGACAGGAGTTACTGTTCCAAAGGAAAGCAGGCTTAATAAGATTTGACAACTAGGAATTAGTTATATTTTCATCTACATTAATAATAAGAGCCGCACTGTGATATCAGGATTTCTTCATTTCGATAATTACTTATAAATTGTATAATTTTTAATTTATAAATTGATCTTTTTTCATGAATTATTAAGAAAAGAATATTTATTAGGACAATTTCTCTATGGAATATTGTACAAGTGTTTCCTTGACGACTGCTTTCTATTGTAGAAATAATTTATATATTTTCTCTTGAGTTATTTGTTTGTTTTAATCTTGTCAATCTTATGTTAATTTTAAGGACACTTCCTCTAAAGCATTACTTTGTCAATTTTATATATTTTTCATCTAAACAGTGTTATGTGGCTGAAGATGTTGATAATAAACGAAACATGTACCACTTTTGACCTTTAAAATTGCCTTAAGCAATCATTGTATCGACTAGGTGGAAAATAAATAAATACTTAATTGTGAATCAGTATCCAGTATTCGGGAGATAGTAGGTTTGAACCCCACTGTCGGCAGCCCTGAAGATGGTTTTTCGTGGTTTCCCATTTTCACACCAGGCAAATGCTGGGGCTGTACCTTAATTAAGGCCACGGCCGCTTCCTTCCCACTCCTAGACCTTTCCTGTCCCATCGTCGCCATAAGACCTACCTGTGTCGGTGCGACGTAAAGCAACTAGCAAAAAAAGTTCTTTTACATGCCAGTAAATCTACTGACACAAGGCTGGTGTATTTGAGCACCTTCAAATACCACCGGACTGAGGCAGGTTCGAACCTGCCAAGTTGGGGTCAGAAGGCCAGCGCCTCAACCGCGTGAACCACTCAGCCCAGCATTATCTGATTTAAATGTCCACATGTTGTTATTTGTTATCACTTCATAAAATTTATAAGTACAATTACTTTTCTTACTGCATTTTGGCAGAAAAATTATCCAGTTCCTTTATATCAGAAGTCATGTATAGTTTGGGGATCAGAAGAATGCATATGCCCGGTGAGGCACAGGGCTAAGGGGTTTTTGCCAGCAGAACCAGTGACGTAATCATTATCACAGCAACCCCGCAACCGAGTTCAATGGCTGCAGTCGCTTAAGTGCGGCCAGTATCCAGTATTCGGGAGATAGTGGGTTCAGATCAAAAATTAGATGTATGGTTTTTCAGGCGTTTGCTCTATTAACCAGCATTTTGTCTTAGGTCTGACACTAGACTCTTCAGAGTGGGATGTGTCAGACCCTACCCACTGACCCTGGGGTGTATGCAGGTGAACTTACCAGAAGCCTATTTAACAGGCGCAGTCTGATAACTGCATACAGAAGATAAAACTCCACAGTGGAATTAATGCCCGCCTAGCAATTCCGAATAAAAATTCTAAGTTCCAATGAAGGGCATTAGATATTTTTCCACCAATAGAAGACGAAATGCTGGTTAATAGAGCAAACGCCTGAAAAACCATACATCTAATTTTTTATCTGAATTTTGATATGCTCTATTGGTGGAAAAATATCTAATTCCCTCCATGGGAACTTAGAATTTCTATTTAGATAGTGGGTTCGAAACCTACTGTCGGCAGCCCTGAAGATGGTTTTCTGTGCTTTCCCATTTTTACGCCAGGCAAATGCTGGGGCTGTACCTTAATTAAGAGCACAGCTGATTCCTTCCCACTCCTAGACCTTTTCTGTCCCATCATCGCTATAAGACCTATCTGTGTCGGTGCGACGTAATGCAATTTGTAGCAACCCCGCTATTACCCAGGCAACTTTATAGTTATCTTCTACTGGCAGCTCTTTGCTCTTGTCAGTTGTAATCCAGCTATTGTTATTGCATTGTTCTGCATTTGTTTGTGTTCCTTTCTCTACTGTTTGCCATTTATCCATTGTTATTGTTGTTGCTCTTCATTTCTGTTCTTATTTCTGTGTAACTGTTTTGTAAAGACAGTATAATGTCTAGATAAGAAATGTGTTTTTCCACCAATCAATACACAATTTATTTTAAATAGATTAAACTAGTACTGGTTTCAGCTCTTTAACGGCCATCATCAGCTAGTACATGATTTGTTTTCATCCATTAGACAATTCACAAGTTGTTATTGTATTAGACATCCGGATGTCTAATGGGGGATGGAAATGTATACAGTAGCATGTAATTAAAATATCAGTAGTCAAGGTAAAAAGTTACAATAAGTTAGAAGATGAGTATGTAGAACATATTAAAACATATGGGCCATAATATAAAACACTTAAAAAGTTTTAACACATTAAAATTTGGTATGTATAGGTAGACACTTGTTAAAAATTTTAGTTCATGTTAAATAGATTCCATTCTTCTATCTTCTGTGTAGTTCCTTTGCTTCTATGTTATGTTAATTTTAGCTGTGTGAGGTAATCTTGGAGAATGTTCTGAGGCTGGTATGCGTCATATTTTATGGACCTTTGTCATGAAGAAATTTTATTGTGTTATATATTCCAACTTGTGATGTACTCTGGTAAGTTTTAATATAGTAAAACAGCAGGTCTTGAATTTGAATTTAGAAGTTCATGAGTCATAAGAGTCATAAGAGACATCATAAACAACTTCTATGTAGTTCAGAGAATTGTTACCACAGCACCAAAGCTGCTGAAGGCAATTCTAGTGAAAATGAACTTTCTGTGGAAGGTGCACACTCTAAGAAAATTGTTACATGATATGGGGTTCAACTGGAAGAGATGCACCAGTAGCAGGAAAATATTGATTGAGCACCCAAATGTTGTTTATTGGCGAGTAACTATATAAGATGCATGAGAATTTACCATTCTCAGAACAGGGACATCATTTATATTGATGAATTTTGGGTAGACAATAACCTTACATTTAATAAATGTTGACTGAGTGACGGTGTTCAGGGCATAACAACCAACAGGAGCTCTTTAAATAGGCTTATACTTGTCCATGCTGGTTCTAAGAGAGGGTTTATTGATAGAGCAAAGTTGATTTTTAGAGCAGGAAAGGCCACAGGAGATTACCATGGCCAAGAGAATAGAATAAATTTTCATTAAGTGGGTGAGTGAAAAAAATCATTCCTAATCTTCCCTCTGAAAGTATTATAGTAATTGACAATGCGCCTGACCACAGCAGTGAAGCAAACAAAGTACCTTCTTGGTATGCTGTTAAAAGTGATATGGTGCAATGGTTAAAAGAGACCAGAGTGAAATTTTCAGAAAAAATTAACAAATTTTATATTTTTAAACTGATCTAGAAGTTTGATGCATTACTGAGATTGTATGGGCACACAGTTTTACGTTTGCCTCCTTACATGTGTGAACTCAGTACTATCGAGCTGGCCTGAGCCAAAATCAAAAGAACTGTACGAGAACAGAATATTTTGGGAGACATCTCGTTAACGAAGCTGCAGGAAGTGACAACGAATGCTATCGCATCAGTGACACCTGCTGACTAGGAGGAATTCGACCAACACGTCATCAACCTCAAAAACGAGTTCTGGGAGAAGGATGAGTTAATGGAAGATGCAGTAGACAGTTTTGTCTTACGCTTAGGTGATATAGAATCCAGTGATGGTGATGGGGAGAGTGGTGATTCAACATCTGATTCTGACCTAACTTAACAGTTAGCATTGAGCAATGATGTAAGTGATTAACCAGAATACTGTTACTCACTATCATTTTTAATTCTTTCATACCTGTTGGCCGTGCAGTCAAGGGCACACGGCTTTGAGCTTGCATCCAGGAGATAGTGGGTTCGAATCCCACTGTCAGCAGCCCTGAAGATGGTTTTCCATGGTTTCCCATTTTCACACCAGGCAAATGCTGGGGCTGTACCTTAATTAACGCCATGTCCGCTTCCTTCCTACTCCTAGGCCTTTCCTATCCCATCGTCATGAGTCCTGGCATTGCTTCCACTTACTTGTGCCAGGCTCCTCACTTTCATCTATCCTATCCGACCTCCCTTGGTCAACTGTTGTTCTTTTCCGACCCTGACGCTATTAGGTTTGCGAGGGCTAGGGAGTCTTTCATTTTCACGCCCTTCGTGGCCCTTGTCTTTCTTTGACCGATATCTTCATTTTTCGAAGTGTCGGATCCCTTCTTTTTTTTGTCTGATTAGTGTTATACTTGTTGTACTTCCTCTTAAAACAATAATCACCACCACCACCACCTATCCCATTGTCACCATAAGACCTATCTGTGTCGGCGCGATGTAAAGCAAGTAGCATTGCTGTTCAAAATTCTAAGATTACTGTGTCCCCATGTTCATTTGCCTGTAGCGTGTCCAGGATTCAGATCCATATAGTAAGCTGGGAGCTATAACTGAATTGTACACAAAGATCTTCATTGCAGCATTGACATCATGATTGTCAAATACTCAGGATCGTAGTTTGGCAAAGGATGCTCCTGCACGGTTGATTCTGAATTGAATTTCCGAATCTATATTTGTGCTTGATGAGAGGATGCTACCAAGGCAAGAGAAGGAGTTTACTACTTGAAGGCTCACTCCGTCGATGGAGACATTGATCCCTCTATGATTTTTTCCAGGGGCTGGTTGATAGAGAAACTGTGACTTACTGGTATTCAGTCTGAGACCAATCTTTCTGTATGCAGTTGAAAAGGCACTCAGGATTAACACTAGTTCTTTTCCAGACTGAGCTACAACTGCATTATCATCAGCATACTGTAACTCGACTAATGCTGTAGAAAGTGTACGAGTCTTCGCCCTTAGACAGCTCAAATTAAAGAGTTTCCCATCCAGTCTATAATATATCTGTATTCCTGGAGGAAGAATGTCCTTAACTAGCTGCTTAACAGTGGCTATATATAATGAGAAAAATATATATATAATGAGGGCCTGTGGTATCACCTCAAAGACTGACTTGTCTGCCCTACCTACAGTTTGTAGAAGACATACTCCCAGCACTACTGTAGGAATATTTATCTCAACACCGGATAGCACTTGTGGTTCCACATGATGGACCACCCCCGCACATTAACAATGCACTGTAACAATGTATCAGGTCTAGGCACCATCGGCTGCTCGACAGGAACCTCTGTCTAAATCCCTTAGATTTATTCTTATGGGGGCATTTGAAATCTAAGGTGTAATACAGAGACGTAGAAGTCCTGCAAGAGGAAATGGAATGTGTGTTTGCAGTTGCTCACATCATCAGTCAAAACCAGGAGGTATTGAGCTGAGTGCAAGAGAATTTTCTTCAAGGGTTCTGAACATGTGGACATTTCAAAAACCTCTTCCTTCATCCATTCCCTTTTCCAGATTCTCTCTGGGTAGGGTAGTGTACCAAAGCCCTCCACCTTACTCGATCTTTCCACCATTCCTCTTCTAGTACTTTATTGCTATTGACTCCTCTATTTGCAATACAGTCCACAACAGAGCTCCTCCATCTCATTCTAGGACGTCCCCTAGACCTCTTTCCAGTCTCTGTATCCATGAATGTTCTCCTTGATATTCTCTCTCCTGGCATTCTCATCAAGTGTCCAAACCATTTTAGCTTTGCTTTATCAATCTCTTCTTGAAGTTTATACACTCCCACGCTTCTCCTTATTTCCTCATTTCATATTCTATCTCATCTTGTCTTTCCCTGTATGCTCCTCAGGAACCTCATTTCAGCTGCTTGTATCTTACTTGGGTTCAGCTTAGTTAACGTCCAGGCTGCTGAAGCATAGGTCAGTATAGGTTTATAATGGGACGAGTATAAAATCTTCTTGCACTTCATTGGCACATCTTTGTTCCATACTATGTCTCTCACACACTGGTAGAAACTTGCAGACTGCTGTATTCTTAAATCAATTTCTCCATCCAAATTTCCATCTTGTGATATCACGCTGCCCAAATATTAAAAACTGATCACTACTTCAAGAGGTTCATTTCCTATTTTTATCACTCACCTGGATTTTCTGTTACCTCTTGTCGTGATCAAAGTCTTACTTTTCACAGTACTAATATTCATTCCAAAATTCCTTATCTCCTCATTCCATAAATTAACTTGTGTCGGTACTTCCTCTTCATTACCTCCCCAAACTACAATGTCATCAGCAAAAAGCATAGACTTTACTTGCTCACCCATCATTTTCTCCTTGATATTATGTAGAATTCTATCCATGATGATAATGAAGAGTAAGGGAGACAATACACTTCCCTGTCTTAAGCCTGTCCCAACTCTGAATCATTTAGTTTGACCCAATTTTGATGCAATGCTATTACCATCTTCATTGTTTCATTCCCAATCTGTGCCTCTGTCAATGTTTTCCATACCATTTCAAACACCTTTTTATCTCAGATAACTTTTCCCATGAATAATCTGTTCAAGTTTGTTACTCTCTAAAACATACCTAGGAATAATCCCACATATGTTCTCATTATGGTATTATTGTTTCGTGCTCATGCAACTATCAGCCCTGTTGTATCCCCCTTCGGTATTACCTGGAAGAGAGAAGCAAGTCAGACTGGCGAGTATCCAGCCAGCCTGAGGGCATGTGACGGCCTCTTGTTGTATTGTGCTTTTCGTCTGGAACCTCCATGGATTTTCTGGAAAGCAAACCTAGAATGTTCCTATTCTGGGCACTCCCTGAAGATACCAGATCTTCATCACCTGGCATATGAAAGCAGGCTCACTGCAAACATGTTGTTGTTGTTGTTGTTGTTGTTGTTGCTGTTGTTGTTGTTGTTGTTGTTGTTGTTGTTGTTGTTGTTGTTGTTGTTGTTGAGTAACAATCGAGTTGGTTCTGGGTTATTGTCTGGTTGAGTGATATGTGTTGAGTAGTTCAGTGAATGGAACACTCATGTGAAATGATTGTGCAAGTTACTGGCCTTGGTTGGAATGGAGCCAAGTGAACAGCAGTCATGCATTGTGATAAGCAACAGACCTGTGTGCACATGCAGTTCATTATACTGTGCCATCTTGTACTAAGTTACCTCCCATGTTGTATATGAATTTCAACTGAACATAATTAAGATAAATGATAATGAATAATGCTATAAATCAGTCAAATTAAATAATCTGAGATAAACTGTAATTTCCAGGAATCTCCTGCACCAGGATCTGCAGAAAGATCATCTTCATCAATGAATCGATCACTGAAGTAAGTTTGCCTTCAAATCTATTTTTAATTTGCCGTTCTTCTGCTTATTCTTCTTCTTCACTGATCTTGATACTCCCAAGAACGATAATTATAATCATTTTCTCTCATTCAGATGGAACCAGGCAAGGAAAGCAGAGTTCCTCTCCATTTTACTATCTCCATTACTTTCCACCCACCATCTTGTTCTATACCAGGTCTCCATTGCTTCATGCTATTCTTCATCATGTTCTCTCATCTTAATAAGGGTCCTCCAAGGTCCTTCATGTCTTTCATTTGGAATTTCTTAGTTTGTTTTGGCATACCATTTAATATTATTCCAAACATGTCAATCTATTTTTCTCTCAACATTTATAATTTTTTCTCTCGGTCATACATCTTCATTTATCAGTCTTTATTGTCTTCTCTAACATAGAGATTTCATTTTTTTCTTCTTGCATTGAATTTTCTCCTTTGAGAAGGGTCTCAACTGCATATCATGATAGATATGTAATACGTATTGTACACATGTTCTCATTATGGTATAATAATTGGAACCGGACAGGTTGCATTTAATAATGTTTTATTTCATTTTTCAATCAAATGGTTCATTGTACATTTATGTAGTGAAGACTGTGGTTCTACAGTATATGAATTTCAACTTAACATAATTAAATGATATAAACTGAATAAAAAATATAAATCAATTAAATTACATTATGAAGCGAATAACATGAAATAAGATGATGATGCTTTGTAAATGCAAAATGCAATGAAGAGCCAAGTGACTGTGGACTAAAACAATCTGCATTGGATCAGAATTACTGAAAGCAGTATATGGAAAAGTTTTCATGCCTAGGACAATACAAAATTCCACCGAAGCATAGGTTTTGTGCAGCATGACACTTCTGACAACCATCTTTGAAGGTTCATATGTCTGAGTGTCACCTGACAAAACTAAATTAACTCAGCCACAAGATCTGTCCAATAGAATTCTTAATTTTATTGCTAGATAATAGCACAATTGGAATGTTTATATATATCTTTAATAATAATGTTATTGTTTTACATCCCACTAATTACTCTTACGGTTTTCAGAGACGCCAAGGTGCCGGAATTTTGTCCTGCAAGAGTTATTTTATGTGCCCGTAAATCTACCAACATGAGGCTGACGTATTCGAGCACCTCCAAATACCACCGGACTAAGCCAGGATCAAACCTGCCAAGTTAGGCTCAGAAGGTCAGCGCTCTATCGTCCAAGCTACTCAGACTGGCAATGTTGAAATTGGTAGGCAGGTCAGCTAGGGTTGGCACTATTTCAGAAAGCCTGCAACTCGGTAGTTGAAGTCACATTTAAAAAGAATCTTCTTTGTTCCGTAGGAAATTTCATACTCCATGACAGAAAACATTTCCAAGTTGTATCATCCTGCTGATTTCCACTTCAAGTCTCCATAATTGAACAGCTGACAATATATCAATTACTTCTAACTTCTGCATTTCTGGGCTGAGTAGCTCAGATGGTACAGTGCTGCCCAACTCGGCAGGTTCGATCCTGGCTCAGTTTGGTGATATTTGAAGGTGCTCAAATATGCCAGCCTTGTGTCAGTAGATGTACTGGCACATAGAAGAACTCCTTTGGGACAAAATTCAGGCACCTTGGTGTCTCCAAAACCATTTTAAAAAAGTAGTTTGTTGACGTAAAACCAATAACTTAAAAAAATTATTGTTAACTTCTGCATGATTGTATCACAATTTATTTTAAATGTCAGATTCAAACATTCTTCACTTCTGGTATTTCCTAACTTCTGCAGAGCAATTTTAGAAGTGGTGTGTGTAGCTGTAGATTCATACTGCTTTTTAAGATCACAGTAACTGCTTAAATAATTCACCGTTTTAGTTGTCCACACATTAGGTTCGCTTGAGAGTAGGAGGCACAGCCTCCTTTACTCTTTTATAAAAAGAGAAGGAACACTGCACAGTTGTGTAAAAGCTTTATGTGTAGCGTATGGAGATAGTGCTATCGATGAATCAATGGTCTATACATGGTTTGAGAAATTTAAAGCTGGGAATTTCAGCTTAGAATAGACATATTGCTCTGGAAGACCCTCCTAAATTATCTCATAAAGGTATACATTGAGGCAAAGCAAAATTTAATTACTCTAGACTAAGAACAGACTCTGACATTTTCAAAAAGCACTGTTAAGGTTTGGGTTTCATACATTCTTCCATCTTTAATCTGCAGTGCATGGCAAAACTCTCCACAGTGAAGTAGATATGCTAGTACACTCCGTTGCATTGACAATGGATTCCACTAAACTTAGCGACATATACATTATTGAAAATGAAGATTTATTAAATTAAATTAAATTTTGCAAAATTACTGTTACAGGAGATACTGGTAATGTCATCATTGCTGTTGAAGACTGAGTTAGACTCTTTTGCACTTATTTTCAAACACTTTATTTAGAGTTTTCCATGTAATTGAGTTGACGTAATTGTTTTGTGGTTATTCTTAAATACCAAGGATTTTGAGGCACCCCAGAGGAAATAATAGGGGGCTGTAAGATCTGGGGACTAAGGTGATCATAACACTTATTATACAATATATACAATCAATACTGATCTGCATTTAGGGCAGTCGCCCAGGTGGCAGATTCCCTATCTGTTGCTTTCCTAGCCTTTTCCGAAATGATTTCAAAGAAATTGGAAATTTATTGAACATCTCCCTTGGTAAGTTATTCCAATCCCTAACTCCCCTTCCTATAAATGAATATTTGCCCCAGTTTGTCCTCTTGAATTCCAACTTTATCTTCATATTGTGATCTTTCCTACTTTTATAGACGCCATTCAAACCTATTCGTCTACTAATGTCATTCCACGCCATCTCTCCGCTGACAGCTCGGAATATACCACTTAGTCGAGCAGCTCTTCTTCTTTCTCTCAATTCTTCCCAACCCAAACATTGCAACATTTTTGTAACGCTACTCTTTTGTCGGAAATCACCCAGAACAAATCGAGCTGCTTTTCTTTGGATTTTTTCCAGTTCTTGAATCAAGTAATCCTGGTGAGGGTCCCATACACTGGAACCATACTCTAGTTGGGGTCTTACCAGAGACTTATATGCACTCTCCTTTACATCCTTACTACAACCCCTAAACACCCTCATAACCATGTGCAGAGATCGGTACCCTTTATTTACAATCCCATTTATGTGGTTTCCCCAGTGAAGATCTTTCCTTATATTAACACCTAGATACTTACAATGATCCCCAAAAAGAACCTTCACCCCATCAACGCAGTAATTAAAACTGAGAGGACTTTTCCTATTTGTGAAACTCACAACCTGACTTTTAGCCCCGTTTATCAACATACCATTGCCTGTTGTCCATCTCACAATATTTTCGAGGTCACGTTGCAGTTGCTCACAATCTTGTAACTTATTTATCACTCTATAGAGAATAACATCATCCGCAAAAAGCCTTACCTCCGATTCCACTCCTTTACTCATATCATTTATATATATAAGAAAACATAAAGGTCCGATAACACTGCCCTGAGGAACTCCCCTCTCAACTATCACAGGGTCAGACAAAGCTTCACCTACTCTAACTCTCTGAGATCTATTTTCTAGAAATATAGCAACCCACTCAGTCACTCTTTTGTCTAGTCCAATTGCACTCATTTTTGCCAGTAGTCTCCCATGATCCACCCTATCAAATGCTTTAGACATGTCAATCGCAATACAGTCCATTTGACCTCCAGAATCCAAGATATCTGCTATATCCTGCTGGAATCCTACAAGTTGAGCTTCAGTGGAATAACCTTTCCTAAAACCGAATTGCCTTCTATCGAACCAGTTATTAATTTCACAAACATGTCTAATATAATCAGAAAGAATGCCTTCCCAAAGCTTACATACAATGCATGTCAAACTTACTGGCCTGTAATTTTCAGCTTTATGTCTATCACCCTTTCCTTTATACACAGGGGCTACTATAGCAACTCTCCATTCATCTGGTATAGCTCCTTCGGCCAAACAATAATCAAATAAGTACTTCAGATATGGTACTATATCCCAACCCATTGTCTTTAGTATATCCCCAGAAATCTTATCAATTCCAGTCGCTTTTCTAGTTTTCAACTCTTGTATCTTATTATAAATGTCATTGTTATCATATGTAAATTTTATTACTTCTTTGGCCTTAGTCTCTTCCTCTATCTCGACATTATCCTTGTAACCAACAATCTTTACATACTGCTGACTGAATACTTCTGCCTTTTGAAGATCCTCACATACACACTCCCCTTGTTCATTAATTATTCCTGGGATGTCCTTCTTGGAACCTGTTTCTGCCTTAAAACACCTATACATACCCTTCCATTTTTCACTAAAATTTGTATGACTGCCAATTATGCTTGCCATCATGTTATCCTTAGCTGCCTTCTTTGCTAGATTCAATTTTCTAGTAAGTTCCTTCAATTTCTCCTTACTTCCACAGCCATTTCTAACTCTATTTCTTTCCAGTCTGCACCTCCTTCTTAGTCTCTTTATTTCTCTATTATAATAAGGTGGGTCTTTACCATTCCTTATCACCCTTAAAGGTACAAACCTGTTTTCGCATTCCTCAACAATTTCTTTAAACCCATCCCAGAGTCCGTTTACATTTTTATTTACCATTTTCCACCGATCATAGTTACTTTTTAGAAACTGCCTCATACCTGCTTTATCAGCCATATGGTACTGCCTAACAGTCCTACTTTTAAGACCTTCCTTTCTATCACATTTATTTTTAACTACCACAAAAACAGCTTCATGATCACTAATACCATCTATTACTTCAGTTTCCCTATAGAGCTCATCTGGTTTTATCAGCACCACATCCAAAATATTTTTCCCTCTGGTTGGTTCCATCACTTTCTGAATCAGCTGTCCTTCCCATATTAACTTATTTGCCATTTGTTGGTCATGCTTCCTGTCGTTCGCATTTCCTTCCCAATTTACATCTGGCAAATTTAGATCTCCCGCTACAATCACATTTCTTTCCATGTCGTTTCCCACATAGCTGACTATCCTATCAAATAATTCAGAATCCGCATCAGTGCTACCCTTTCCCGATCTGTACACTCCAAATATATCAAGTTGCCTATTATCTTTAGAAATGAGCCTTGCACCTAGAATTTCATGTGTCTCATCTTTAACTTTTTCGTAGCTACAAATTCTTCTTTCACCAGAATGAAAACTCCTCCTCCCACCTTTCCTATCCTATCTCGACGATACACACTCCAGTGCCGTGAGAAAATTTCTGCATCCATTATATCATTTCTCAGCCATGATTCAACTCCTATTACAATATCTGGTAAATATATATCTATTAAATTACTTAATTCTATTCCTTTCTTTACAATACTTCTACAGTTCAACACTAACAATTTTATGTCATCCCTACTTGATTTCCAGTTCCCTGTTCCCTTATCACCGCTCCCTAGGCCATCCCGTTTCCCTGAATGTACCTCCCTATTACCCTTCCAAACAAATTTCCTAACTTATACGTACCACTGCGGTTTAAATGAAGGCCATCCGAGCGCAGATCCCTATCTCCTACCCACCCATTAGGATCTAGAAATTTCACTCCCAGTTTCCCACAGACCCACTCCATAGTCTCATTTAAATCCCCAATCACCCTCCAGTCAGTATCCCTCCTACACAGTATTCCACTAATAACAATCTCCGCTTTCTTAAACTTCACCCGTGCTGCATTTACCAGATCCCACACATCTCCAACTATGTTGGTACTTATATCAGCTTGCCTTACGTTGTTGGTACCAACGTGAAACACTACCACATTCTCCTTCCCCTCCTCCCTCTCTTCTACTTTCCTCAACATCTGCCTCAACCTAATTCCTGGATAACATTCTACCCTGGTTCCCTTTCCTCCACACACTTTCCCCACGTGTCTAACGATGGAATCCCCCATTACCAGAGCCTCAACCCTACCCACCTCATTTGATCCCCTCCCCTCCTGGTCAGCCCTATCTTTCCTGATAGCTGCAGAAGCTAATTCCTCCTCCCTTTTCTCCTTCCCATGACCCTGTTCCACCTGTCTTTTCCTATCCTCTACTCTACATTTCCCTTTCCTACCTTTTCCCTTCCTCCTACTTCCACGCATCTCAGCAACAGTTCCCTGTCCCTCATCTTCCCTCTGTTGTTCTACCTGGAGTGACTCGTACCGATTTCGCACAGACACCTGTCCTGAATTCTGATCCTGAATAGAGCCCTTGGCCTGCAATCTCCTTCCCCTTAGAACATTAGACCACCTGTCTTCTACAACTCCTCCCTTTCCTTCCCCTCCCTCTTGTACACCTACTGTAACCTGTACATTGTTTGAGGGAGTCCTATCTTCCTTCCTGTCTTCTGTGAGAATCCTAATTATCTCCCTCAAACTTTCCAACTCCTCCCTCATACCCCTCAATGCCTCGACACACCCACAATAAGTACACTCGCGCTACTTAGCCATTCTTTACGGGGGGAAAATTTTAAATTAAAAAATAAAATAACTTATTTGCAAAAAAATAAATGAACGGAGGGATATATTGTCTGGGGTAGTACACAACAATAAGGTAATTAATATACGACTACACTACAATACTACTTAGTCGTGCTCTATTTTTTTTTTAATCCTACAACTCCTAACAGGATAAAAGCTGCTGTTAATTACTGAATATCGAAAGTAATACACAAGAACTACACAATTCCAAACTGCAATTAAGCCTATCCTAATTTCAACAATATTTTAGTAAGAGTTTCTACGGATACCTCTACTACACCAGTACCGGTACTACACAAATATTTTACAATAATAAAATAAGCACACTAAATTCTAATAGGATATTACTCGTATACTACTGTACAGTACACTACATTAATTTTTAAACTACTTTCAGACGTATCCTAATTACGATACCGGTACCGTACCGTATGTCACTACTAAGCACAACAGATATGAAATTTGCAAGAACTACTGTACTCAAAGATTACCAACGAAGCTAAATGCTTAGACAAATTATTATTAGTATTACGGTCTAATAGATATACACGAAAGATAACACACGAATATAGCAGGCAAGATACGGCACTATCTAAATGTAGGCTACTGTATCTATACTACAATGTATCTACACTACACTACACTGCGTTTGGTTAAATGCTTAAGTATCAAAAGGATTGCCGTACACAAAGAAAAACACGAATATAACTGGCAAGATACTATCTAATATATTATACCTCTTCTTCACTACAATTCTACTGAAATGTGGTTATGTGATTATTACAGCTGGTGGATTACTATTATTTTCCCTACTCCACGGGACGGAGAAAAAAAAAAGTGTCCTTAATTAGGCCTACTGAAAAATACGAGGTTGTCTATAATAATTTCTCAAATATTTCTATCAAAATTACTACTACTACTCCAGGGACTTGAACTGCAATTACTGGGATATATGAACTTTATTATTATTAGCTAACCGCTCATAAATACTGAAAGATCGAGGGAGCGAAATATAAATTACGGATACTAACTACCTACTCAGAAGTACAAATGAATGGAATACAAGGTCAGCTGATTTTTATTTATATTTACTTGACTACACTACACCCTTTGTTCACGACTGTAGCCAACAGTGCAATATTTGAATATGAGGAGCGACAATAATCAATAACAATACGACTGTTAACTATTACCGTGTAATCTCTTTAACTTCTTTTTAAATGGAAGTTTACAGGCGTGTCGTGTTTTTTAATGTAGTAAATTATTACCTTCGCGATAGTTTGAACGTATATCTATACGAAATACCGGAGAAGTTGCTGCAGAAGTTACGGTACTATTCCTTATGATAATCTGCCTTTGTAAGTACAAGCAACGAACCTACAGATATTTACAAATATTTTTAAAGTTAATATTGTTACCTAAAGTATTACCTAAACCTAAATTCGAAACAAGGTGCACCTAGCTAGCCTACTTAACCTAGAAAACGTAATTTACTGGAGACCAACTGAATTACTTGTTACAAAATTTAAATAATTATTACTACTCCCAATTTCTACCAACAAGCACTAAACACCACTATATAAACAGCACTAAATGAATCAGATATACACAAAATTAAGCTATTTCAATAGGTTTTCACTACTTTATCACTACAATAATGCAAGAGCTCTCTCAACAGCCAACCGTTCTCAAGCGCATTATCTGTTCCCCAACGACTTCATGTAATAGTCCCAATGATTGATTAAATATGTGGGAGGGTTTCATTGTCTTGCTGGAAGAAACATCTTTCAGTTTCATCTTCATTCAGAAAGGCAATGAATGGGTAAATATGTCTGAGCAGTAAACTTCTGAAGTAATGACTATGTTAAAAAAAAAAAAAAAGTTGCACTCTGGAAACAGCAGTTTTTGTGCATTTTGTGGCATTTCTTGTAGTTGACAACCAAATATGCATATTCTGGCTATTAATAAATCCAGAAAGGTTAAACCATGCTTCATCACTGAAGAAAATTCTGTCCAAGTCCTTGTCGATTGATAAACGATTGGAACTGCTGACAATATTGTACTCTCTTCTCATTGTCTGCTTCTTTAATGCATTGACAACTGTAAATTTGTAAGGATTTCATTTAAATTCTGAACGTGTGACTCTGTGCTGACCACACAGAAACATTTTGTCTCCTGTACTAATGTCTGCATTGATGTAGTGGAACTCCTCAGCATTACATCAGAATTTTAGTTCAGTTTTGCATCAGAACATCCATTTCACAAAATTTATTAGTTAAACCTCTCACTGTATCATGATTAGAAGAGACCAAATTTGCAAAAGCATTCTCAAAACGCAAGTTTTACATTTTCTGAAAACTTACCACCTTACCACCAAGAATGAGATAGCTGGAAAATTTATAATGTCCAATAACGGACCATTACATTGGTATTATAAATTTATTCATTCAGGACAAATATTTCATGTTTCCTGTGGGAATCAACATCTATATCAACTTACCACCTTTACAAAAGACTTAATCTTAATACGAACTCAGTTTCAATTGCTAACATCATCATGATGAATTCCTTCCAGTGAACCAGGTAGTATGTTTTAGAACGATGTGCCTCCATTTGTTACTGCCTTAGTATGCTTCTTCTCTCTCTTGGACATCTTATATTAGTTTTCTCAGATCTGGTCTCACCACCTTTCGTTAAGG
Source organism: Anabrus simplex (assembly GCF_040414725.1). Lineage (NCBI taxonomy): Eukaryota > Metazoa > Arthropoda > Insecta > Orthoptera > Tettigoniidae > Anabrus > Anabrus simplex. The sequence continues at coordinate 87,814,420 of NC_090272.1, read as the reverse complement.
TGTCCAATCGGTCTTCGTCCCAGAACAGTCTTCTCGAAATACTGTCTTGGAATTCAAGTCAGCTGCATCCGCTTAACGTGTCCTAGTCGCTTCAACCTTGCAGCACTCGGCCTTTCTTCTATGGTGAGGCTGACCTGCAGGTCTCTTCATATCTCATTCCTAATTCTGTCTTTCTTTGTTTTCTGTACAGCGGATCTAAGAAACTTCATTTCACAAGCTAGCAGTTGACTTTCTTGTCTTTTATGTATGACGCCACTCTCCAGACTACATGTCATGATAGACACAGATACGTTTCAAACATGGTCTGCTTAGCCCTCTAAGGAACTACCTTGTCCCAAACTATGTTCCATACTTGATGGTATTTAAAGGTATTCACACATTCAATCTTCTCTCCCTCAAGGGTGAGGTTATAAGATGTATTTGTCCTGCTAACGCTCATTCACCCCCTGAGAACAATGTGATCTTGCTGCGATGGGGAGGCTTGCATGTCCAAATGAAGCAGATAGCCCAGCCACAGATGCGACCATATCAGATGGCTATCTGTCAAGAGACCAGACTAACGAATGGTTCATTGAAAGAGGGGTAACAGCCTTTCAGAAGATACAAGGGCAGCAGTCTAGATGATTGACTGATATGGCCTTGTAATAATACTCAACATGGCTTAGCTGTGTTGATACTGCTACAGAGCTGAAAGTAATGGGAAACTACAACCGTAACTAAATCCCGAAGACATGCAACTCTCACTGTATGAATGATGTACTGATAATGGCTTCCTCCCGGGTAAAATATTTCGGAGGTAAAATAGTCCCCCATTCGGATCTCTGGGTAGGGACTTCACGAGAGGGGGCGATCATCAGGAATATGGATAATGACATTGTACAAGTCCGAGCGTGGAATGTTAGAAGTTTGAATCGTTGTGGTAGGTTAGAGAATCTGAAAAGGGAGATGGATAGAATAAAATTAGATGTAGTTGGTATAAGTGAAGTAAGTTGGCAGGAAGAACAGGAATTTGGTCAGGCGACCACAGAATTATCAACATAAAATTAAACAGGGTAATGCAGGAGTTGGTTTAATAATGAATAATGAAATAGGGCAGCGGGTAAGCTACTACGACCAGCATAGTGAAAGGATTATTGTTAACAAGATAGACACCAAACCAATGCCCACTACAATAGTGCAGGTCTATATGCCTACTAGTTCAGCGGATGGTGAGGAAATCGAAAGAATATATGAACAGATAGAAGAATAAATACAGTATGTAAAAGATGGTGAGAATCTAATTGTGATGGGAGACTGGAATGCAGTGGTAGGCCAAGGAAGAGAAGGTAGGTAATGCAGTAGGAGAATTTGGATTGGGACAAAGGAACGAAAGAGGAAGTCGGCTGGGTGAATATTGCATCAATCACAATCTAGTCCTTGCTAATACTTGGTTCAAAAACCACAAACGACAGCTGTACACATGGACGAGACCTGGAGTCACTGGAATGTATCAGACTTCATTATGATTAGGCAGAGATTCAGAAACCAGGTGTTGGATTGCAAAACTTTCCCAGGAGCAGACATGGACTCTGAACACAACTTGTTGGTCATTAAATGCCATCTGAAGTTGAAGAAATTGAAGAAGAGAAGGAATCCAGTGAGAAGGATTGTTTCAAGGAGCATCTTGCTCAAGGACTAAATGGAAAGACTGAAGGAAACACAGTAGAAGAAGAATGGACAGCCTTGAAGAATGTGGTCAGTAGGGGTGCTGAAGAGATGTTAGGAAGAAAGGAAAGATCAACTAAGAATCAGTGCATAACTCAAAAGATGAACAATGAAAATACAAGAATGCGAAAAGTGAAGAGGGCAGAAAAGAATATAGGCAATTAAAGAATGAAGTGGATAGGAAGTGCAGGGCAACTAAGGAAAAATGGCTGAAGGAAAAGTGCAAGGATGTTGAAAGTAGTATGGTCCTAGGAAAGGTAGATGCTGCATACAGGAAAATCAAGGAAACTTTTGGAGAAAGGAAAACTAGGAGTTTGAATATTAAAAGCTCAGATGGAAAACCACTTCTAGGAAAAGGAGACAAGGCAGAAAAATGATGCTTGTTGTTTTAATGGGCCTAACATCGAAGGTCATCGGCCCCATATGGTTCTGAAACAAGAAGAGGCTGATGATGCTGATGAAATGGGTGACCCAATTTTGAGGTCAGAATTTGACAGAGCTTTGAGAGACCTAAACAGGAACAAAGCACCTGGAATTGATGACATTCCCTCTGAATTACTGACTGCTTTAGGAGAAACCAGCATGACGAGGTTATTCCATTTAGTGTGCAAGACGTGTGAGACAGGAGAAGTGCCATCCAATTTTTGGCAGAATATTGCTATACCTATTCCCAAGAAAGCCGATGCTGACAAGCGTGAAAACTACTGCACCATTAGTTTAGTATCTCCGGCCTGCAAAATTCTAACATGTATTATTTACAGAAGAATGAAAGACAAGTTGAAACTGAGTTTGGAGAAGATCAATTTGGCTTCAGAAGAAATGTAGGAACACGTGAAGCAATCCTGATTTTACGTCTGATCTTAGAGGATCGATTTAAGAACGGCAAGCCCACATACATGGTGTTCATAGATCTAGAAAAGGCATTTGATAATGTTGATTGGACCAAGCTATTTGAGATTCTGAAGGTGATCATGATCAGATACCGAGAAAGGAGAATTATCTACAATTTATGTGAAAATCAATCTGCAGTGATAAGAATCAAGGGCTATGAAAAAGAAGCAGCAATCCAGAAAGGGGTGGGACAAAGCTGCAGTTTGTCCCTCCTCTTTTTCAATGTTTATATAGAATAGGCAGTGATGAAATCAAAGAAGAATTTGGAAAGAGAATCACAATCCAAGGAGAGGAAATCAAAACCCTGAGACATTTAATAACAATGATAAAAAGGAGAAAACATAAGTTTTTGGTCACATTCTCCGGCATAATGACTTCATAAAGAACTTGATCGAAGGCAAGGAGATGGGAAAGAAAGGCAGAGGGAAACAGCGGAAGAAGATCATTGAAGAGGTAGTTGAGATGATGGGATGCCAAGGTTATGGAGACATGAAAAGGATTGCTGAGAGAAGAGATCAATGGTTGCAGCAACAAGGCAAAGCCTTTAGATAATGTTGATGATGATTGTTATTTTATCTGAGACTACAGAAGATCTGGAGAACTTGCTGAATGGTATGAACAGAGTCTTGGGTGAGGAGTACAAGATGAAAATAAATAAGTCTAAAACAAAAGTAATGGAGTACTTGCTGAATGATATGGACAGAATCTTGGTTGAGGAGTACAAGATGAAAATAAATAAGTCCAAAATAAAAGTAATGGAGTGCAGTCATACGAAGTCAGGTGATGCAGGAAATATTAGATTGGGAAATGAAGTCTTAAAGGGAGTGGATGAATATTGTTATTTGGGTAGTAGAACATTAGAACATTTATTGAACATAACAGGTGACTTCACCCCTATACATGTTCACATACAGAGTAAAATAAATAATAGAGAATAATAAAGTGAAGCAATACAAATTTAGCTGTCTGCTGCTACCGTCCGACCGTGTCATCCCCCTGGTGAGAAGAAGGCTGCCTTCCCCATGATGACACGGCCGGCCCTAACTGTGGGGCTCTAAGGAGAACCCCAACCATCCTACCAGATGACAGTGTGTTTTCTTCTCACCCTTCCATTACGACGGTTCACATCTAACTGGATCCTCTCTCCTCCCCTATCCAACCTATCGTATTCTTCCCTTCTTTGACTTATTTGGAGTGGGCCTTACCCACCCCGTCTTTCTCACTTGCCCATCCTCCCTTACTCCCCCCTAATATGCATGAATGGTGAGAAAAAAGCACCTGCCCTAATATAATAATATTAATGGACAACTCATATTACAAAAAAAAGGGTAAGGAAAGAAATTGTCGTATCCCCTGGGCATGCCATGAGGTTCGTTGGATACTCCGTAAACGTAAAACCCCCAAATAGAGTCACCACAGTAGTCATTCTCAGAACCTCGTGCCATGCCCCTCATTCCGTTGAATTAAAACCCCAGAATCAAGAGAGAAATAATGATAAATATAATAATAATAATAAGAATAATATATATCTGATAGTATTATTCCTAGCAGTCATTAGCTGTAGCAGTCACTTACTCAATGTTCAAACATGCTCATCAAGTGTCCTTATTGCGCTCTGCACTTGCATCACATTATTGTTCCTGACCTACACCTAATCAATACTCCAAACAACAACACTCAGCATTTCAGCACTTGCATTCCAACCAACTCTAACACAAACAGAAAGATCTTGCCTTCATGCAATCCCATATCATTACCCAACTCCACATACTTAACTAAGTACTTGACTCCTATATTCTCTAACCCATTAGAATTTTATCATACTATCCCATTCCCTTATATATACACTCTTCCCATATACATACATAACTATTCCACCCTCCTACCCCCTTGTCCACCCTCTAACTCACCCTCCTTCATTTTACTCTTGCAGGCCTTTTTTGCCGCACATAAATACCTGTTCAATTCACCCCCTTTTTCCCACTGCTTGATAATCCATCTCAAGATTGCTTTCTCATCCCCTCTCCCCAATATTTTCCGATGCTCGGCACTCAATAATCTGTGTCTTATCTCCCTCGTTTCCTCACAATCTCTTAGCAAATGAAATTCACCATTCACAGCTCCACAAAGTATACACCTTGTCTTATCCCTCCCCTGCAGCCACCCTGTATTCCTTTGCAATCCTAACAGCCACCACATCATCCCATATCGTTTTGACCTATCAACGTATCTAATATTCAACCCTGCTATCTCCTCTATTTTCGTCAAAACATTCAGCGAGTTTCTCAGTCTGCTTTCCCCCAATAATTTCTGCCTATGGATATCTCTAATTCTCCTTTCAAGTATCTTCATCCCTCTCACTTCTGTCTTCGACCAGACCTCCACCCATAGGTGTCCTAATCCTATCCTCTCCAAATATATTTGGGTAGTAAAATAACTAATGATGGCAGAAGTAAGAAGGATATAAAATGCAGGCCAACACAGGGAAGGAAGGCCTTACTTAAGAAAAGAAATTTGCTCACTTCGAACATTGATATAGGAATTCGAAAAATGTTTTTGAAGTCTTTCATTTGAAATTTGGCATTGTATGGAATTGAAACATGGATGATAACTTGCTCAGAAAGAAAGAGAATAGAAGCTTTTGAAATGTGGTGTTATGGAAGAATGCTGAAAGTGAGATGGATAGATCGAATCACAAATTAAGAGATACTGAATCAAATTAGTGAGAGGAGATTGTTGTGGCTAAATTTGATAAGAAGAAGAGATAGAATAATAGGACACATCTTAAGACACCCAGGACTTGTGCAGTTGGTTTTTGAGGGAAGTGTAGGCGGTAAGAACGGTAGGGGTAGACCAAGGTATGAATATGTCAAGCAGATTAGAACAGATGTAGGATGCAGCAGTTATGTAGAAATGAAAAGGTTAGCACAGGATAGGGTGGAATGGACAGCTGCATCAAACTAGTCTGTGGACTGATGACTCAAACAACAACTCCATATCAGTAGCTTTAATGTCTTCCCTGTCTGTTTTTCTACTTTTTATGAACCTGTATAGCATTTTCTGATTGCCTTTACTCTCTTCCTCAATTTTTGGGGGGAACACTTCCAAGCTCTTCTCTTTTTCTTCTTTCACTCCTCCTTTTGCCTGGAGTTTCTTATTCCTGTTCTAGTCTTCCTATTTTTTTTGTCATCTTTTGATCAATCAGTCACTACTGATCTGCATTTAGGGCAGTTGCCCAGGTGGCAGATTCCCTATCTGTTGTTTACCTAGTCTTTTCTTAAATAATTGCAAGGAATTTTGAAATTTATTGAACATCTCCTTTGGTAAATTAATCCAATACCTAACTCCTCCTCCTATAAACAATTATTTGCCCCAGTTTGTCCTTATGAATTACTACTTTATCTTCATATTGTGATATTTCCTTTGATACAATTCCCTGAGCCTGATTATGTTTTTCAACATCTTTGTTTCTCTTTGCCATTGTTTGTATGCTTTACTCTAACATTCCACCAACTTGTTTCATTCTCCTCAACTCTATCTTTTGTTTTACCTTGTTGTTCTAAATATGTTCTTTTCTTCATCAACACTACCTGTCTCATTTCTCGGCAATTTTATTGCCATAAAATTTTGGAAATCCTTCTTGATTTTTCAGTTTCCATTCTTTAATCTTTGGCAATCTTTTTACTGCTGTTGTAGCTTTTAAGTATACAATTTAGATCCACCAATAGAAGTCTGTGGTCACTATCCAAGCTTTCACTTGGGAAAACTTTCCTATCCCTCACTTTTTCTCCAATTAATTTACCAGTTATTTCATAAGCAATAACTGTCTTTGATTTTCCATCATTAACATATTGACTTCAAAACCACTACCACTTGGTAAAAGCACAACTTTCACACTAAGCTGGAATGCTATTTGGTTGAAGGATAGGTACCTGCTCGAAGTACAAAGTCAATGCTACGTTACTTCATTGTTGCCAATTTAAGCATACCTGCCATGCGTCTGAGTTCACTGTAGAAATAGTTTTGCAATGCAGAGTATATCGCAGTAAAACTGAACCATTTGTCAAAATAAATGGTGACAGGCAATAAAAAATTTAAAAAAGGATTGTCCGACTCCTTGGCTGAATGGTCAGCATTAAGGCCTTCAGTTCGGAGGGGACCGGCTTCTATTCCTGGCCGGGTTGGAGATTTTAATTGCGGGTGATTAATTCTTATTGCTCGGAGGATGGTTGTTTAGGTTTGTTCCAACAATCTTCTCTTCGTACTCAGGCAACACACCACACTACCAACCACCACAGAAACACGCAATAGTGATTACATCCCTCCGCATAGGGTTGGCATCAGGAAAGGCATCCGGCCGTAAAAAATGTTCAACACAGTTCGCACCTGCGACCCTACAAGGTGTGGGAAAAGCAGTAGAAGAAGAATGAAAAAGGATAGTTTATGAGAAAAAAGATTGTGACAATAATGTATGAAAATGATCCATTGGTTAGATTTCCAAACCATGAAAATAAACAGAGGAGCAGAATATTCATGTAAAAAACCAAACCAAACCCCATGGCTCTACAGCCCTTGAAGGACCTTGGCCTACCAAGCGACCGCTGCTCAGCCCGTAGGCCTGCAGATTACGAGGTGTCGTGTGGTCAGCACGACGAATCCTCTCGGCCGTTATTCTTGGCTTTCTAAACCGAGGAATATTCATGTAAAAAGTGTTAATCTTTGTGATTCTTGAAATTCACTGTCATTTATTAATATAAACCAAAATCATACAATCCAATGGTGCAGCCAGTTGGAGAAGTTATGCCAAATGAGATTTGACCGAGCAAGCAGATTAGCTGATTATGTTCCCCTAAGACAAGGTGAGGGCTCAAGTGTCAATGGACACCTGCTCTTCCCCTTGCTTCAGTCTCTACAGAATTCTCTGAATTGAAAAGCATCAGGTAATTTCAGTACTGTCAAAATACAATTAGATTTATTTTTTTTACCTCCAGGTCAGTCCAGTTCTATGTTAATAACTTTGCAGAGAACCCAACCCAATATTAACACTTGAACCGCGGCTGGTCATTTGTGATCCAGCTGTTATTTCTTTCTTCCCTATCTTCTACAAAAAAAAATTGTAGCATGTGTACAACCACGAAATAGTATGTGTTCTCAACGTGTGTGCCGTGTGAAGTGCCATTCCTACAAATCTATATATATATAATAACTTTTCCTGACTGACTGACTGATTCATCATCGCCGAGCCAAAACTACTGGACGTAAAGAAATGAAATTTTGGGGATATATTCAAATTAAGATGTAAGTGCTCGCTAAGAGAGGATTTTTGGATATTCCGTCACTAAGGGTTTACAGGTGTAAAAATTGGTATTTTGAATCTTCTTTAAAAATAAGAAAACACATATTTTTTTGTTTTCAGAAAATCCCAATAGGAGGGGTGAAAAAGGGGGTGAATGCCTTTAATCAGGATACCGGTACTTATATCTCAGAAACTGAAGATATTACAGACCTGAACATTGGTACTTTAGATCTCTTTTAAAAATAAAGAAATACGTACTTTTGTTTTTTGAAAATCCAAGTAATGGGAGGGTGAAAAGGGGAGTGAATTTTTAAAATGAGTGCATCTATATCTCAAAACTTTGAAAGTTTACAGATGTAAAAATTGGTATTTAGAATCTTCATTAAAAATAAAGAAACACGTATCTTTTTGTTTTCGGAAAATCTCAATAAGAGGTGTGAAAAGGGGTGAAAAAGTGGTTGAATGCCTTTAATGAGGATACTTATATCTCAGAAACTGAAGACATTACAGGCGTGAAAATTAGTGTTTGGGATCTTCTTTAAAAATAAAGAAACACTTTTTTTTTTTTCTTTTTTGGAAAATCCAGTTAATGGGAGAAGGTGAAAAGGGGGTGAATATTTTAAATGAGTGTATCTATATCTCAAAACTTTTAAAGTTTATAGAAGTAAAAATTGGTATTTAGAATCTCCTTTAATAATAAAGAAACACATACTTTTTTGTTTTCGGGAAATCCCAATAGGAGGGGTGGAAAAGGGTGAAAAAGGGGTTGAATGCCTTTAATGAGACTACTTATATTTCAGAACCTGAAGATATTACAGACCTAAAAATTGGTATTTGGGATCTACTTTAAAAATAAGGAAACAGGTATTTTTTCGTTTTTGAAAAATCCAAATAATGGGGGTGAAAAGGGGGGGATGAATTTTTAAAATGAATGTGTCTACATCTTAAAACTTTAAAAGTTTACAGATATAAAAATTGGCATTTAGAATCTCCTTTAAAAATAAAGGAACATGTATTTTTTTGTTTTCTGTAAATCTCAATAGGAGGGGTGTAAAAGGATGAATAATGGGTTGAATGCCTTTCATGAGCATACATATATCTCAGAAACTGATGATATTACAGAAATGAAAATTTGTATATGGGATCTCCTTTAAAAATAAAGAAACACGTATTTTTTTGTTTTTGAAAAATCCAATTAATGGCGGTTAAAGAGGAGTGACAAATTGGGGTGAATTTTTTGAAAGACTATATCTACAGAATATCTGAGAAACGTAAAATGTTACAGACGTAAAAAGTGGGTATTTGGAATCTCCTGTAAATGTAAAGAAACATAGGTGATTTGTTTTTGGAAACTCCACTTAAGGAGAACTAAAAAGGGGTGAAATTTTAAAATGAGAATTTCTACAGCATATCTCAAAAAACTTAACATGTAGAAGTGAAAAATGGTAGGACACATAAATCAAAAACTGAAGAAGTTAGAGTCGTGATAATTGGCATTTAGAAGATCCTTTACTATTAAAGAAACAAGTATTTTTGCCGGAAAATTCACTTGTGAGCGGGGGGGGGGGGAGGAATGTGAAAGGAAGTGAAAAGAAAGTGAATTATTTTTATGGGGATACTTATATCTCAAAACTGAAGGTAATAGACATGAACATTGGTGTTTGGAATCTCCTTTAAACATAAAGAAACACACCTTCTTGTAATTCTTTTTTCTTTGGGGGTGTGTGTGTAAATAAACTTAACGGCGGTGGGATGTAAAAGGAGGTGAGACCAATTGATTGTACTGTTCATAATGTACTTACAAGGAGCCTCCGTTGCTCAGGCGGCAGCGCGCCGGCCTCTCACAGCTTGGTTCCACGTTTCAAATCCCGGTCACTCCATGTGACATTCGTGCTGGACAAAACGGAGGCGGGACAGGTTTTTCTCCGGATACTCCAGTTTTCCCTGTCATCATTCATTCCAGCAACACTGTCCAATATTTCATTTCATTTGTCAATCATCGATCATTGCCCAGAGGAGTGCTTCGGCAGCCGGCACAATTCCTATTTTGTTGCCGCTAGATGGGGCTTTATTCATTCCATTCCTGACCCTGTTGAATGACTGGAAACAGGCTTTAGATTTTTGATGTACTTATTCTGATCATAAACCGATCATTTTTAATCTTTCCTGGGTTCGTTTTTCAACAGCCATCTTTTTCTTCGGAGAACGTTCTTAGGTTACAGTAGATTCCCCTGGCATATAAATAAAAAATTTAAACACATTTGAAATAAATTATAGGAATGAGATTGACCGTCAAATTCTTCACCTCTATAATAAGGTCAATAATGCACGGAAGTATGTTATTCGTATCGCCACAAATCCCACACACTTGTCTACGTGCGACAATGGTGCTGGTCACATTGTCAACAATGGCAATGGCAGCAGATGTAATTTACCGCCAAGTAGCGGTCTTGCATCTTGCTGTGGGGTCCAGAACATCTATAATAATAATAATAATAATAATAATAATAATAATAATAATAATAATGTTCTGGACCATCGTCAGATGTGCGGACCGTGCTGGAAATGGGTACTGGATGGGTAATGACTAAGAATGCAGTCCGGCCGCGGGTTCAGTACCACCAAGGTACCCAAGACGACACCACGCCTGATCTCCTGAAGGAATGCATCCATATTAAAAATGCTTATAGGAAAAGATAGCAAAGATTTAGGGACCCAACTGACCAGGTGGAATACCTGGACCTAGCCCGGGAAGTATGAAATCGATTGCTGGAAAGAAAGATTGAAAAATGGGGAGAAACTTGCCGTAATCTATTAGAAAACGAGTCAGATCGTGAATTTTGGTGGATTCTAGCAGAAAACGAGTCAGATCGCAAATTTTGGCAGATTATATATCTAAAACAATAAGCATTCAATTATAAATTTCAGTATAATACCGTAGCGAAGCACGGGTATCTTGCTAGTAAGCTATATGCAGCATAATGTACATCTGTGTACTGATGTCAGATGATTGGTCTCTAAAAATGGACGAGATGGAAGCCTTTCTTGCTGTACTGTACATTTGTGGTGTCATAGGAGCAAGGGCTTAGAACTGGACTCATTGAGGGTCAGCAAAGTAGGACAATCCTATTATCCACATATTCATTATTTGTGTGGTTAATATTCTACATCAAAATACACTACTTGCATTAAATTTCAAAAAAGATATCCAGCACAGGTACTGGTATATTCATTGACTCTATACTTGCTACAAATAGTTCTTTTTCAAAGTATAGAGAAGAAAGAACCAACAGCTGGGTCACAAATGACCAGCTGCGGTTCTAGTGTTAAAAGGAATGTTCTTCACAAATGTATAACTTTTAGTTCTTTATATTGTTACAGTGTTTACCAGAAGAGGCCTGGATTTGCAGATGCAGCAGGTGTGCAGTATGAGCGTCTACTGTCTGCCCTGTTATTCCTACGAGCACTCAACAGAACAGACAATTTTGAGTTGGCTCAGAATATGCATGACATTGGGAGCTTTGATGATAATGTGCTTTTCTGTCATCAAGATGACTGCATTACAGGATATTTCATCCAGCAGAAGCATTTCCAGAAGGAGGAACGTTCAGATTGTGATATCACCCACAATCTTCTTACATATTTCATCTCATTTGAGCTTATTCTTGAGAAATATAATGTTGATGAATTGGAGGTTGTGTTTTACACAAACTCTCAGCTGTCTAAACTCAGGCTAGGTGAAGACTGTAGTGACCACATATTGAGTACGGGAGGTTACCGGTTCCAGTACACCCTTGAAGATGATAACATCCAATTATTCTTGTCTGAGCTGAAGAAATATAAAGACATTCTATGTCAACTCTGTGAATGTTCCAGTGAAATCATTAAAACTGATGTTGGTAAAATAAAGGCACAGTTTAAGTGTAAGGATTTTAAGAGTAAACTAAGTAGACTCGAAATGCAAGCTTCTTCTGAGATGGTGATGAAAATGATTGATGAAATCAAAGGACTAGATAATGAAACCAAGTTTGAAAGTTTTCTGAAGCACTTAAATGTTTTCCATTGTCAGACTGGAGAGAAATCGAAGATTATGAAATTAATAGAAACTGAGTTTCACACAGCATGTGGAACTAATGATGAGATGGTTGTGGATGATGCTATTAAGCTTTTCATGAACAATATTGATACTTGGTCCAACAAAAAAGGTGAATCCATTGCCCTAACGGCAGATGCACCTTTGTGGAAGAAAGTGCTTGAAACATTGATTAACAACTTAAACTCAGTTAAACTTAAGGAGTTGGAATCTCTGAGAGTGCAGTTTAATGAAATAGAACTGAAAACTTTCAGTGAAAAAGTACAAGGTTTAGATTCCTTGAAAATTTCAGTGAATAGTCATGACACGTCTCTAAGCTTACTTAAGGTATATCAGGTCCTGGAAGGCAGTGAACCCCATCTTGTTCTTTCTGCAAATGCTGTCGAGAGTCACTTACCTGCAATATTACAGCTATGTCAGAATAAGTGGTGTAGTGCTCTGCTTGTAGATGGCATGGTCAAGCCTCAGATAGAGCGTGAACTTAAACAGAAAGTTAAGAAATTGTTCATAATAGTTTCTACAAAAGGTTACAGCGAGAAAGTTTCTCTCTTTCATGACACATGTAATATACTACAGTTAGATGAAGCATCTCAAGAATCTTTGAAAATGAAACAGTTTACATTTCAAGGTTATAATGTATGTCTTAAAAATTTCCTTGAAAAAGATCCCAAGTTAATTGATGTAATCAGTGGAGACGTTCTAGCTTTACTTATATCTAGCAAGAATCCAATAGAAGTTGGAAGAAAATTACAACCAGTTGTAAACTACTACATCCCTCAAACTCTTGTGCAGAAACGAAATGTCAAGAAAGAGATACTTCGCTGCAGAGACCCTAATACTTTATTTGCAATCAAAGTGGATAAAAAAGTGTTCAGCGGATTAATTCATTGCTATACGAAATACGCAAAAAAAAAGTACAGACAGAGTAAGAAGTTGCTGAATGAGACACAGATTATTCATCTCAAGAATAAAAGTGAAGAGGAACAATTCAAAGAGCAAATGGTTGCTGAAGGACAAAATGTTCACTTACTTAAGAAAGATAAGAATGGATTATATTGGAAATGGTCAAAGGGAGTCGTGGATGTAATCAGACACTTCATTGATCCCATATATACAAAGACATATCCATTATCACTTGCTCCAAAAATTCCTGGTGAGTTAAGACTGATAATTGCTGAACCCGGTATGGGGAAGACTACACTGTTGAACCAACTGGCTCATCAAACTAAGCAAGCAGACCCATCAACATGTGTTATAACAATTAACCTTTTTGACCAATCGAAAATGCTTGAAAACGATTCACTGGATAAAGGTGAACAAGAAAATTTCTTGAAACAAATAGTTAGCTCTGGAAGAGAGAGTGACATTCTTGAAGATGCACTTTTAAATTACATTATCTGTAATTTACTTAATGTAGTAATCCTCATTGATGGCTTTGATGAAATAAGTCCATATTATGCTGAGGGAGGCATCAAACTATTAAAAAACCTTCAAAAGAAGAATGTTGGAAAGCTGTGGATCACTTCACGCCCTGTGTTGAATGAAAAACTGCAAAATGAGTTGTCCACACTGCCACTTTCCTTGGAACCATTTAGCACTAGTGATCAGAAAAACTTCTTAATGAAGTATTGGAAAAGTGAAAAGGTTAAACCAAATGAGGTGGAGAAATTTGTTGGTGCTGTTCTGAAAGTGATGGAAAGATCTTTAGGAAAACATGATATTGAATTGGCAGCAATACCTCTCCAGACTATGCTAATAGCTGAAGCATTTAAACCTGCTTATGAAATTTTTGTGAAAACTGGAGATACTCAGTTACCCAAACAACTAGATCTCATTAAACTTTATGAACTTTTCATTGAAAAGAAGTATGCAATTTATCTTGAGAGCCGAGAGGGTATTTCACAGACTAACCCTGTTTACAAGAAACATTTTTCTCGTTGTGAGAAAGAAAACTATGAAAAGCACAGCATATTAGCTCTGACATTGCTACTCTCAGAAGATGATCTCAAGTTCTTGAATTACTCCTACATTATGCAGCAGCATAACATGCTACTAAAGGATTCTGAAGAGATTGCAAGAGTGGGCATTGTTTCTGATATCCATGATGGAAAAGCTCATTTTGTGCACAGAACCTTTGCTGAATATTTTCTTGCTCTTTGGCTCATAAATAATTTCCATAAGTTGAGACAATTTCTTCTGAAAAAACTATTTGATCCCAGTTTTAGATTTATTCTCAACTGGTTTGACCAAATGTTGGCAAAAGGACGTGAAATTCATGAAGCTGTGCTAAGTGATGATGAATCCAAAATTAGAGCAATACTGAATACAAATGCAGACATAGAGGAGAGGGATGATGGAGGCAGAACACCAGTTCATTTGGCTATTATGTATGGGAGAAGTTCCATTCTCAAACTTCTGCTGTCATGGGGTGCCAGTGTCGATGTTATTGATCAAGTGTTGGCATGGAAACCTATTCAGTATGCTGACCATTCTGAAGCATGGGAGTCTGTTGATATACTTTTACAAAGTGGAGCTAATACAAGTGATCTACACAATCTTAGTGATATTATCAACAATGATGTGAAGCTCAATAAGGTTCTATCACTATCATTTGAAAGAGGATACACTAATGTAGTAGCATTCATACTGTCCAAGAATGTTAAAGTTGACAAGGTCGTTGACTGTGAAGGATCTACCCTGTTGCATACGGCTGCCAGATTTGGTCATACTCAAATGCTTGCATACCTAATGTGTTATAAGGCTGGAATGAGGAAATATGGAAAATATGGGAAAAGTATTTGTCCTTTTCCGAATAATGAACCAGTGTGCTATTCAGACCTCCTCTTGAAGTTGAAGAAATTAAATGTGAATATTGCAAATCATTCTGGATACACACCTCTTCATCTAGCTGTTATTGGAGGCCATAAAGAAACTGTGCAGTTCTTATTGAAAGTTGGAGGCAACATAAATCACAGAGATGGTATGGGGTACACACAACTCCATTGGGCTGTTCGGACAGGTTGCCTTTCCCAAGTAAAGAGAATCCTCAGCTATGATGCTAATGTCAATAAACTCAGCACTGCTAATGAAACCCCTCTTCACCTAGCAGTACAGCAGGTACACTATGAAAAATGTAACACAACAACCAACTTGGCTGTAATTCAGTCTCTTCTTGCTGCAGGTGCTAGTATGCATTTTGAGGACTCTAGTGGCTTAACACCTGTTCACTGGGCTTCAGCTAATACTAATTCGAGTGTGCTTCGAGAACTAATCCGGTCTGGAGCTGACGTGAGAGAGACTGACCATCTCAGGAGTAGTGCTCTTCACTGGGCAGCGTGGCGAGGAAATAGCCAGAATGTGCACTTACTGCTGCAGGCTGGAGCCCAGTGTAATGCGGTTAATGCACAAGGCAATACGCCATTGCATTGGGCTGCAGCACAAGGACACATTGCGGTAATGACACAACTATTATGTCATCAAGCTGATGTGAATGTTTTTAATAACAGTGGCTGTACTCCACTGTGTATAGCACGTAAAAACATGAAGGATAATGCTGCACTTCAACTGATCGTAGCAGGAGGTCAAACATGTGGTACATGCTATAATTACATCACTGCTTCTCAGTAATCACATTTTCTTAAGCAGTGGTACCGAAAGATCATGAAAAATTTTCTCTTCTAAAATTCGTCTTGGAATCTTTCACCAGGGTAAGTAGAACGGCATATTTATATAGCTGGCATTCTATTTGCTAATATCTATTTGCTAATATACATTGAATTGACATTCAATTTTATTAACATTTTATATTCTGGTTCAGAATAGATGGTCTAAGTTCAGATGAATTATAATGCAGACATATTTTAATGATTTCCATTCTGGAACACAGAACATAAACTGTGGTCAATATTTACACTTGCCCTGATGATTGGGGTGTGGAACCCAAGGCCTGTTCATTTATTACATATCACAGTAATATCATTGGGATAAGTGGAAATAATTCAGTTTGACATACAATACCAATAGAAATGTAATTTCTCCTTAATTTTCATACATTTCATACATTTAACATACATTATAAGAATCAAATTTGAATTTGCCTCGTTTCTCAAATGGTGGAGGTGGTAGATATTGAAAAATATTCTTCAAGTTGAAATATACTCTTGTGCTCAATGTTGGGCCAATGAAATATTGTTGTTGAGTGAATTCTTCGAACAAATTTCACTTCCATATGGCTCCTTTTCCATCAGCTGACCAAGATATATTTTGATTTTTTTCTTATGACAAAATTTTGCAAGAATCCGTGGAATCCTGCGCTGTTGATAAATATGTATGCATTACATTTGTGAAATTATGTTCTTCATCCATTTCTTTGATCTCAACTTCCAGTTCAAAATCATTTGTGCATTCTTCAGGATTATCTCCATCACTACTTTCCTCATGATTCACTGCTGTCTTTTTAGGTTTTTTCACTTGATTTTCAGATTTTGTCCTTTCATTTTCATTCAGCTTTAGAAATGCCTCCTCTGAGGTGATAACTTTTGCCCCTCCACAGATTCTTTTTTCTTCCATGAGTGACTCTTGCTGCTTGATTTAATTGCTCTAGAAGCAACTCTTCAAATGAGACCCCTTGTGTGCTTGATGTTGTTTCTGGGGAAGCAATATCATTTGAATCAGATGTTGATGGCCAAGCTGAGAGAGTTTCTTCATTACATACTGATAATGGAAGAGCTCAGGTAATTTCTTCACATGACACTTTTGATGCCAGAGATGGCAGAGCTCCTACAAGCCTAATTGTTGATGATTGATGAGTTACATTGCTTTGACCTTGTTGCAAACATAACTTTCATAACTTTCTACCAGGATTACTGCACTCTAATATGGAAATATCCCAGCCTTTTCAAATCCACTCCGTCGAATAGTAGGATCTAGTTCTGGCCATATTCTTGATATGATGGATGCAAACGTTGATTTTGGTAACTTATAACCAAAAATTTTTTTTGCCATTTTATGAGTTCTTTGTTCCATTACAAGATATACATTCTCTTATTTAGGTCTTTGAACAAGCAAGATACTAAGATGTGAACTATGGCCATACATCAAGATATAAAGCAGCACACTACAACTAGGCTGAAATCAAGAAAACCAGCGTGGAAGACAGCTTTGGACCTGTCGTCCTTGGTTCAATCCCAGGAATGCCTGGAGAGAAGAGTGGAGGAGGTCTCCCTGACCCCAGCATGAAACTGGCTGGCTTCAGTTTGCCCCGTGCTGTTTGGTCAACCCTGAACAGGATCCAATGTTGTGTTGGTAGGTCTGGCACAGCCTTGCATCTATGGGGAGGGGTAGATTCTCCCTGCTATGACTGTGGTGCTCAAGTGCAGTCTATCAAGCACATAGTTCTAGAGTGACCCCTACGTGCATTTCTTGGTTCTGCGGAGGAATTCTTTGAAGTAACACCGGAAGTGATTACATGGATAAAATATTGGACATTAAATAAAAGTGAAGTCCTAATGCTGTCACCAACTTGTATATTTTGTATTATGTTTCTATATTTTGATTGTCATGTACACATCATACTCTAATAAAAATAATCAAACTTGTCTTTCAGAGGGAATATTCTGTAAGAAATTGTTCTCAAAGAAGTTCTTGAATGTTCCATTCATCCATTTTTTGTGACTGCATAAGTCATGCCAGGATACTCTTCTCCTTTTGCAATCCATGAATCCCATACATTCTTCCCCTTGAATGAAATTAGTGGTGGCAATTCCCCTCCAGCAGCATTTCCTTTCCTCCCATTAACACTGTGATATTTTCTTGCCTGGGACTACTGGTTAATGCATGGGCAGCAACTCCCTTTTTACCGACGACCTTGATTCTATTTGGGTCCAAACAAAAACTGGTTTCATGATTGTTATAAATCTGTGATGGAGCAACACCATTGGTGACTTCTTTCAGGAGTTAAAAATAAGTTGAAATGACAAAAGGGTCCATACTTCTTTTTCTGGCTACTTCTACACTTTGAGGTTTCTTCTAGCTCAAATTAAATGTTTTCTTGAACCTGCTGAGATAATCATCACTTGGTATTCCATTCTTGAAGGGAGTCACAATGTTATTTTCACTTACATAGCATCCTATGGTATCTAAAATTTCTCTTTTTGAGAGATCAAAACCCCACTTCTTCATTGTTTTTATACCATCAACAATTATCTTCTCTACTTCATAAGGGATAGCAGTAGGTCTACCCATAGTCATACTTTTAACACTTCTTTGTCCTTTGACATGTTTAAATAATGTTTGTTTAGGTATTTTGTATGTTTTTGTAGCCCTATATAATGTCAATTGTCCACTTTTAACAAGTTCACAGCAATCTTCAAATCGTCCTTGGAGTATGATGGAGGTTGAGTTTTACGAACATATGTACGTACCAATTCTGGAACAAATGGTTTGATTACTAACTTGATGGGGGAAGTGGAACCTAATGGGTTGCACTTATCCAGTGATAATTTAATCTGGAGCAAGAGGAACCTATATTCATTTCACTCATAGTAACAAAATTGCATCTACCACACTACTACGGCATGTTAAGATATTATTTAACTCATACTTACTGATTTAACCTTAATGTCATCATCATCATCTTCCTTCCAAGTATTGGGCCATGTGACCCGTTAAGGTCTTGCATTTTTCTTTTTGTAAGACTTGAAAGCAATCAAATGTCCTTCCGACAGGTTGCTAGCCTGAAGGAAGTTAACTTTAATGTAATCTCTACATTTCTTGGTGTAACACTCATAAAATGATATGTCACATTAGGTCACACTAGGAGCAGATGTGACGCACATCCAAAGAGTAGTGTATCACAACTTTACTGCTGAGAATTTCGGGTATGTAGCAATTCTCGCGTGTTTTCAAAAGTAGCAAGATGAAATTCTCGCAGGTAGCGCCACTTCATATGTATTATTCATGCGACGATAGCCATGGGTTCCACTTTCCTGGTGTACCTTATACTTCTTTCAATGATTCCTATCTTTTCCATATTTTTTGCTTTTTCAGACCATCCTTCTTTTATATAAAAAATTAAGTACCCAGAAGTGAACCATAATATCATCATCATCATTCCATGTCTGGTCAGCATTTCCAAAATGTAGCAACTCCAATGGCCTTGTTGTTCACCTCGATCAGGTCCTGTGTAGTGCAGGGTTGTTCTAGTAGAGGACAGATGAGCAGGTGGTTCGGATCTTGTGTTACACGACACTCGCAGGATGCGTCTCCATCAGCTGGAAGTACGTCCCATTTTGGCATGTTGGTCTTGCAAAGAGGGACGCCCACCCTAAGATGATTAAGTGATCTCCAAATAGGGTAGGGCAGGTAATTTCCTGGAGCTAGCTCTTCCTTTGCAGGGGTATCAGACTGCAGCATGCTCTTCCACCTGGTGATGTGGTTAGACTCCGATGTTCCTACTAGAGGTTGAGTCCTGGTGATGAAGCTCTTTCTCGACTTTAGTCGACAGACTACAGCCTGGTGATCATGTAGTGGATGGCGAGAATCATTAATCTGCTTCATCCTATCTGCATCAGCAGCAACAGCCCTTCTGATAGTGGGGGGAGCTATTCCAACAATCGGTGAGAGTTTGTCAACTGGAGTTGGCTTCAGACATCCCGAAAAGATTTGTACGGTGTCGTTGATTGCAATGTCAACCTGCTTGGTGTGAGTGGATGCACTCCACACAGGTGAAGCGTACTCTGCAGCAGACACACACAAAGCAAGAGCAGAGGTTCTCAGGACGCGAGGGCTTACTCCCCAGGTGGTGGCTGTGAGCTTTCTCAAAATATTGTTCCGTGAACTAACTTTCAGCCTGGTGTTGTGGCAATGTTTCTTGAAGGACAGTGTTCGGTCAAGAGTAACGCCTAGATACACAGGTGTTGGACAATGTTAAAGTCGTTTGCCTTGCCATGTAACGTCCAGTTCCCGCCGAGCTTCTCTATTCCTTAAGTGAAATGTGCACATCTGAGTCTTGTTGGAATTTGGCTTTAGATGATTGCCTTCATAGTAAGAGCCAAGAGTATCCAGTACAGAAATCAACTTTCCCTCCACCTCTTCAAATATCTTTCCTTGGGCAGCCACTGCAGTATCATCAGCATAGATGAAAAGCCTGGTATGTTCCATTATAGGCTGATCATTAGGGTAAATATTAAAGAGTACAGGGGCTAGCACACTACTTTGAGGTAAAGTGTTCTTTTGTATGCGTTATCTGCTCTTCTTACCATGGAGAGAGACTTGGAATCTTCTATTCTGCAGGAGAGTGCCAATAAGAGATGTTAGTTGATAATCATTAGTGAGCTGGTAAATTTTCCTCAGCAACTTTATGTGGTCGATGGTGTCGTAGGCAGCTCTTAAGTCAACAAAGGCAATTCCTGTTACCTTACGCTGTTCAAAACCATCCTCAATGTGTTGAGTAAGGTTCAATATCTGACTGCAGCATGACTTTCCAGGTCAAAAACCAGCTTGTTGAGGAATGAACTTTCCTTCGAGGATGCCACTAATTCGGTGAAGGACCAAAATATAATTTCACTGATTATTAACATTAAAGTATGAAAGCTCTTTAAGCTTTCCGATCATAAAGGTGCATTTCACCTCAGTGTGGCAGTGGAGTTGTCACTGCACTGTCGTACAAAGGAGGCTTAGGCATAGATATCAAGGATAATTTAATAAAAAACCACCTATTCAATACTTTCCACTTCTCATTATTGTTCCGTATTGAAGATGACGTAATTATCCTTGATATCTATGCCTAACGTCATCTTCAATACGGAACAATAATGAGAAGTTGTTACTTGTAACAAAGGAGGCTTGCCGTAGTATCTCAGTAGTGCACTAGCCACCAGCATCTAGGAATCAACTGATGAGCCCACACCACACTGGGATGAAATGCTCATAATTCCATGAATGAAAAGGCCTAAAGAACTACTTCATCATTCTTCTTTTTTTCACTGAAGTTCCACACCTATTTTAAATTAGCTATTAACTCTGTTATCTATCTTCATTTTTGCTCTGGTCAACATAAAACAAGAATTTAATAGAACTTATCATGTCTAATAATATGTGCCATGAAAGCATAAATATAAAGAATTTAATAGTATTTTAGTATTTGGTATATATATATATATATACACAAAATACTCCTTACGTGTTTTTCTATTCCACACTCCATGTCGTACGATGTTGGCATGTACAAGATCTCTGGTGACACATTTGGTGTTTACCCGACAAAATTAATTAAATCTCAGCCATAGACGCCCAAGAGAGTTTCGGTTTACTCGGTCTGCCATCTAGTGGGCCTAGAGTAAAACGGAACATCGAAATTGACAAGCAGACAGCCAGATGGTGTCAAATTGAAATGTCTGCACACGGTAGCTGAGGCCATACGATTATTATTATTTATTTTATTATTATATGTTTTTCTTGTCTAATTAATAGGAGTTTCTTTGTGATCACATTGACATTTGTTCTGCAAATAAAAATAATAAGGAACAGCAGTAATGTGTAGTTTTCTCCAAGGCAATTTACTTGAAAGGTGCCTACATCCAACAGAACCTCTTCTATCCAAAAAATTACATCAACAAGCGTCTTGCATATAAAATGAGTAGATTGAAGACTGAACATAAAATACTCTAAAAGTGAAATAATACTTCTTTAAATGCAAAAAAAATCTCTAAAAGCCATATCAGTTATTTATGTTATGTATAGGGCTTAAAATGTCAAAGACATTATTTTTACATTTACAGATTGTCTTGATTTTGCTATCTTCAAGATCTGCAATACTTAATCCATTGTCAATTTTTTTAAATGTATTTATTTATTTTATTTTGTAGCAGTCCGGCTCCATAGTTAAATGGTTAGCGTGCTGGCCTTTGGTCACAGGGGTCCCGGGTTCGATTCCCGGCAGGGTCCGGAATTTTAACCTTAATTGGTTAATTTCACTGGCACGGGGGCTGGGTGTATGTGTTGTTTTCATCATCATTTCATCCTCATCACGACGCGCAGCTCACCTACGGGTGTCAAATCAAAAGACCTGCATCTGGCGAGCCGAACATGTCCTCGGACACTCCCGGCACTAAAAGCCATACACCATTTCATTTCATTTTGTAGCAATCAAATACAGGTACAAAATACTTCATTTTAGACTGACTCAGTAACAATATTAAAATACTAACAGTAAGAAAAAGAAAAGAAGGGCCTTAATATTAACAAATTCTTGAGAAGTTAAATAACAGATAAAATAAATTTGAGAAAGTCACCGAACAGCTGGACTCCCAATTAGGTGAATACCAGGCTGGTTTCCATGTCAGTAGGTCCTACACAGAGCAGATACAAAACCTCAAGATCATCCTCACATATAGGAGCTGAGGGGGGCATCCCTGGGTAGCCATTATGGTGGATTTCCAAAAAGCATACGACTCAATAGACAGAACCTCTTCTCTAGGCCTAGATGAAAAGCCCACCACCTCCAAAGTCAAGTTCAGGGATGAGCTCTCTGAGAGCTTTCCCATCCAGACAGGACTCAGACAGGGAGATGGCCTCTCTTGCATCCTCTTCAACTATGTGCTAGAGAAGATCATCAAGGAATGGACTGCCATATTGTCATCAGAAGCAGGTCTGAAGCTTGGGTAAGAGAAAGACAACCTCAGTGTACACTCTTTAGCCTTTGCTGATGATCTCACCCTACTGGCCAACAGCATGGAGGAGGCTACTGACCAACTTCAGAACCTCTACAGTATTGCAGCAAAAACTGGTTTGAGGGTCAACCTATAGAAGATGGAGTTTATCACTAATATAAAGCAAGCTCCATCTACAATCCCACTAGGAAAAACCATAAGTAAAGTTCCTGCAGTCAAGTACTTAGGAGAATGGATCTCAGCAAGCGAGAGCGAAACTTTGCACCAAGTTAGATGGCCTATCATTCCTGTAAAAGCATCTAATCCTTCAAGTACCTCTCCAAGAACCTAAAGCTGAAGCACTACAACTCAGTAGTAAGATCCTCTGTGCTGTAGGTCTCCGAGTACCTCTTGATTAATCGAAAGGGCCCACTCAGGAAAATAGAACTTAGAGAGAAGGAGATCTTGAGGAGGATATTACGACCCGAAAGAAAGAAGGATGGCACCTACAGGATCAGGCACAACAACAAGCTCTACAAACATCAGGAAGACATAGTCACGTGTATGAGGAAAAAGCGACTGACCTTCTACGGGCACATGACCCACCTGAAACTCTGTAGGCTCACCAACAGAATCCTCCCAGTGACAAATAGGGGAAAGGCTTCCAAGACCAAGAGCATCACCTCAAGAAGCATTTTCAAAAGTGTATAGTGTGTAAGTAATGCATGTTTGTGCTAATAATAAAAATAATAACAACAATAATAATAATAATGTCTCAGTTACCATGCGCAGGCATTTTAATTTGCCACCATCTACCTGTGTGCTTGTCACTTTTGATATTCCGTTTTACTCTAGGCCTAATAGATGATAAGAGTAAATAGAATCTCTCTTGGGCGTCTATGGCTGAGTTTGTGAACACCAAATGTGTCATCAGAGATCTTTTATATGCTACGAGATGGGAGTGTTGAATAGCCTTTCTTCCGTCCTTTAAAAATCTGACTACCTCTGTTGGGTTTGTACCCACTATTTTGGAATCCAGAGGCCAATACTCTATGACTGATCCACAGAAGGAGCTGCGTTTGTGGTGGTGGTGGCGGCGGCGGTAGCGGTGTTGGTTACACGTCTATGAAGATGAGGCCCTACCTATGATGAATTCAAATTATGAAGACGTGGATGAACAGGACAAACTGGAGGAGGCTCGTACACAACCACACCCAGCTTGCTGGAGCAAAGAAATTATGAAGATGATGATGGTTTTACATCGCACCGACACAGATAGGTTTTATGACAATGAAGGGATAGGAAAGGCCATGGAGTGGGAAGGAAGCGGCCATGGCCTTAATTAAGGTACAACCCTAGCATTTACCTGGTGTAAAAATGGGGAAACCACGGAAAACCATCTTCAGGGCTGCCAACAGTGGGGTTTGAACCCACTATCTCCCGGATGTGAACTCACAGTCGCGTTCCCCTAACCGCATTGCCAACTCGCCTGGTATTATTATTATTATTATTATTATTATTATTGTACCGGGCGGTACACCTCCACGCCGCTAATTTAAAATTTGTGCCAGTTGAAACTCCTCTGCTGGAGGAAGTCCGAACTTTATCTTATGTGTTAATTTTCAAGTTACCCTGAAGATGCCACTACTTGGAAATTTTGAAGTTTCTGAACTGTGTTGTTTTCGATGTATTTTTGTTTTGCTTGTAGTAAGAAGTGTGAACATTCTCTTCTAGAGGACACTACTGAAGAACTACAACGGTGCACCCTAGTGCGAAGTGAAAGAACTGTTTTTTTGGAGAAAATTTCATTTCAAAAGTTAGTTCTTTGCTAAATTTCTTTCAGTCATTGTTTAAGTTGGCAATATTAACCCTTTCTTTCCCCTTGTTTTGAATTTAGCCAATCCCAAATTTCTCGAATTAATTTTCCACCAATAATATGTTTCTTCTTCGTATTGTGTAGGGGGTTTCTTGGTGAACCAATAAAATAACGACAATCAATACTGATCTGCATTTAGGGCAGTCGCCCAGGTGGCAGATTCCCTATCTGTTGCTTTCCTAGCCTTTTCCTAAATGATTTCAAAGAAATTGGAAATTTATTGAACATCTCCCTTGGTAAGTTATTCCAATCCCTAACTCCCCTTCCTATAACTGAATATTTGCCCCAGTTTGTCCTCTTGAATTCCAACTTTATCTTCATATTGTGATCTTTCCTACTTTTATAGATGCCATTCAAACCTATTCGTCTACTAATGTCATTCCACGCCATCTCTCCGCTGACAGCTCGGAACATACCACTTAGTCGAGCAGCTCTTCTTCTTTCTCTCAATTCTTCCCAACCCAAACATTGCAACATTTTTGTAACGCTACTCTTTTGTCGGAAATCACCCAGAACAAATCGAGCTGCTTTTCTTTGGATTTTTTCCAGTTCTTGAACCAGGTAATCCTGGTGAGGGTCCCATACACTGGAACCATACTCTAGTTGGGGTCTTACCAGAGACTTATATGCACTCTCCTTTACATCCTTACTACAACCCCTAAACACCCTCATAACCATGTGCAGAGATCGGTACCCTTTATTTACAATCCCATTTATGTGATTACCCCAGTGAAGATCTTTCCTTATATTAACACCTAGATACTTACAATGATCCCCAAAAGAAACTTTCACCCCATCAACGCAGTAATTAAAACTGAGAGGACTTTTCCTATTTGTAAAACTCACAACCTGACTTTTAGCCCCATTTATCAACATACCATTGCCTGCTGTCCATCTCACAATATTTTCGAGGTCACGTTGCAGTTGCTCACAATCTTGTAACTTATTTATCACTCTATAGAGAATAACATCATCCGCAAAAAGCCTTACCTCCGATTCCACTCCTTTACTCATATCATTTATATATATAAGAAAACATAAAGGTCCGATAACACTGCCCTGAGGAACTCCCCTCTCAACTATTACAGGGTCAGACAAAGCTTCACCTACTCTAACTCTCTGAGATCTATTTTCGAGAAATATAGCAACCCATTCAGTCACTCTTTTGTCTAGTCAAATTGCACTCATTTTTGCCAGTAGTCTCCCATGATCCACCCTATCAAATGCTTTAGACATGTCAATCGCGATACAGTCCATTTGACCTCCAGAATCCAAGATATCTGCTATATCTTGCTGGAATCCTACAAGTTGAGCTTCAGTGGAATAACCTTTCCTAAAACCGAATTGCCTTCTATCGAACCAGTTATTAATTTCACAAACATGTCTAATATAATCAGAAAGAATGCCTTCCCAAAGCTTACATACAATGCATGTCAAACTTACTGGCCTGTAATTTTCAGCTTTATGTCTATCACCCTTTCCTTTATACACAGGGGCTACTATAGCAACTCTCCATTCATCTGGTATAGCTCCTTCGGCCAAACAATAATCAAATAAGTACTTCAGATATGGTACTATATCCCAACCCATTGTCTTTAGTATATCCCCAGAAATCTGATCAATTCCAGCCGCTTTTCTAGTTTTCAACTTTTGTATCTTATTGTAAATGTCATTGTTATCATACGTAAATTTTATTACTTCTTTGGCCTTAGTCTCTTCCTCTATCTCGACATTATCCTTGTAACCAACAATCTTTACATACTGCTGACTGAATACTTCTGCCTTTTGAAGATCCTCACATACACACTCCCCTTGTTCATTAATTATTCCTGGAATGTCCTTCTTGGAACCTGTTTCTGCCTTAAAATACCTGTACATACCCTTCCATTTTTCACTAAAATTTGTATGACTGCCAATTATGCTTGCCATCATGTTATCCTTAGCTGCCTTCTTTGCTAGATTCAATTTTCTAGTAAGTTCCTTCAATTTCTCCTTACTTCCACAGCCATTTCTAACTCTATTTCTTTCCAGTCTGCACCTCCTTCTTAGTCTCTTTATTTCTCTATTATAATAAGGTGGGTCTTTACCATTCCTTACCACCCTTAAAGGTACAAACCTGTTTTCGCATTCCTCAACAATTTCTTTAAACCCATCCCAGAGTCTGTTTACATTTTTATTTACCGTTTTCCACCGATCAAAAATACTTTTTAGAAACTGCCTCATACCTGCTTTATCAGCCATATGGTACTGCCTAACAGTCCTACTTTTAAGACCTTCCTTTCTATCACATTTATTTTTAACTACCACAAAAACAGCTTCATGATCACTAATACCATCTATTACTTCAGTTTCCCTATAGAGCTCATCTGGTTTCATCAGCACCACATCCAAAATATTTTTCCCTCTGGTTGGTTCCATCACTTTCTGAATCAGCTGTCCTTCCCATATTAACTTATTTGCCATTTGTTGGTCATGCTTCCTGTCGTTCGCATTTCCTTCCCAATTGACATCTGGCAAATTCAGATCTCCCGCTACAATCACATTTTTTTCCATGTCGTTTCCCACATAGCTGACTATCCTATCAAATAATTCCGAATCCGCATCAGTGCTACCCTTTCCCGATCTGTACACTCCAAATATATCAAGTTGCCTATTATCTTTAGAAATGAGCCTTACACCTAGAATTTCATGTGTCTCATCTTTAACTTTTTCGTAGCTTACAAATTCTTCTTTCACCAGAATGAAAACTCCCCCTCCCACCTTTCCTATCCTATCTCTACGATACACACTCCAGTGCCGTGAGAAAATTTCTGCATCCATTATATCATTTCTCAGCCATGATTCAACTCCTATTACAATATCTGGTAAATATATATCTATTAAATTACTTAATTCTAAATTACTTAATCCTTGTGGGAGGGTGTTCTCATTCCAAAAACGCCTCGAACTTTCCGCGAGAGTATATAAACTGCTGATTTTCGGGTCTCGGTGCCACTTCAGTACCATCTTTCAGTGTGTATAGTACATAGCAGGGGGCGGGAAGCGCCTCTTTCTTCGGGGAGCAGTTCAACACCAAGGTAATGGCCTTTTAATAACTTCTTTTCTTGCTAGCTCACCAGTTTAACTCTCGGGGCGGGTCCGAAGCGTTTCTACCATGTAACTTTCCCTAAAATGTAAAGACTCTTTGCATCTATTCTCTCTTAAAGCTACATATTGGGATAGAGAGTGCTTAACCCTCTCGAGCTCCCACTCATATTGTTTTGAGGTGAACTTATTTCTCACAACCGATCCTTCCTTAATGTAATGTAAATTGTTATTTTCTAAAGTCACCTCTGTAGTATGGGATTAGCCCTTGCATTAGCGGCCTAGAGCCAGATTAGGTTTTAAACAAAATGTATTAGGAGTGCAGATCGCCTCCTCTCAAATTGTTATTTTAGAGGTCAGGTAATTAACCTTTTTCTCGCTTAATAGGCCTCAGTAGGTTGAGTATTTTACCCCTGTGTCTAAGTCCTTAGAGGACAACTTGAAGGTGGAGTTTGGTGTGGCCTTTGATAGGCTTAAAGTTGAGAGCGAGTGGCTCTTTTTCGAAAATTGAGTGTTGTATGCCTCGAGGAGGCTTTACTGTGTAATTTGGAGCAAGTGCTCCTGGGCATGAATGGGGTTTTCGGCCCCTCTGTTGAAACTTGTTTTGGGGTAAAGTTGGGCTAATTGCCCAAGAATTGTGAGTTAGGGGCTCGAAGCCCAAATCTTGTTAATACTGTACTTGTAATTTGTTACCTTGCTACTCTGTACCTGCAATTCGTGTTTTTTCTGAATTTTGGAAAGAAAATATAACCTTGTTAAATTTTAAATTAACTTCAATTTCGTAGCTTGAGACCTGTTCACCCCCGCACCTTCTTTCACCTCTACCTACCATGGAAAACTCCGTAACAAGTGGTAGCAGAGCGTGGTTGAATGGGCCTCAATTTAGCCCCTTTTGACGGCTAAACATTGCTTTGATCCGAACTCTAACAATTTTCTCAGTTGCTGGAATTTTTTATTTGTCCTGTTTCAAATTGTTCTGTCATGCCCGGCCCTCGCGATGTTCTCCATCTTAACTATTTGCGCAAGGAGGAGTAGATCTATGAGTTAACTATCAGAAATGTGCAATCTGGAGGCACGGTTGCAGTAGACACAAACAAGCTTAGAGAGTCCCTTGATTTGCCTATTTCCATCCCCACTTTGGGAGAGAAAGAAATTGACGACTCTCTTTCCACAATCACCGAGAATACTACTGGGCTAGCATCTGTAGTTAGTTTTTTTGACGAAAATGATCCTTCTCCTAATCAAATTAAGCGTGTGCAAGCCAGGCTATTTCATTTTTCTAATAGAGTTAACGATCTGTTGTCTCTGAAGTTGAATGACGTTCAGAGGAAGGAAGCTAGTACGTTGCTTGAAAGTATTTCTGAATTATCCAGTAAGGTTACCCAATTGTTAACTGGGGAAGTTCCTCCCAAAATCGATCAACCCACCACGGTGAATGTAGGTAGCGAGGAAGAGCCTCCTAAGGGAGAAGTCATTAGGATAACAGTTGGAGCTCAAACGATCTCTGCCCCATTGGACAACGAGTCTGAACGCCGTGCATCGTTGAATAATGTACGTTCTGAATTAACTTCTTTGCCACTGAAACCTTTACCTACTATGTCACCTGGGTTCAGCAGCTTGCCTCATCCATTGGCAATGTTGGTCAGAGGTATCTCGAAGTTTTCGGTTAACACTACCAGTGAAGTTATTTCTTTCTTAAGGTTTTTAGTTGAATTTCAGGATCATGCCCTTGTTTTTTCTCTTTCTCCATGTCAGATTTTGCAAATCATCTATCCCTATGCAATAGGTATTCTCTCGGACAAAATAGTAAGAGCCATAGCTGAACAGTCATCCATTGAAGATTTTCACGCACACTTGCTTGCAAATTTTATTCCTGCTCGCGCGAGGTCATCTCTGATTCAGAAGTACTATTATCGAGTACAGAGATTGGATGAAAATCTGGCTGATTTCATACAAGACATTAAGTTTTATACTAGGGTTTTTGCTCTTCATTTTCCTGAAGATCAGATTGTACAGGCTATTGTAGAAGGAATTTCACCATCCTATAGGTCATATTTGTGTTTCGCGGCGTGCCCGCAAACCTTCTCTGAACTTGAAGCATTGGCCGTCTCAGCGGAAGGAGTTAGATACGCCGATTCCTTGCGTGTCGCGAAAGAACCCCCTCCTTCGTTTAGTAATACTCGGCCTCCACCTCGCCGATCAGTCACACCTCGTAAATGTTATGCTTGGGGGTCGCCTGACCATCTTCGGAACAAGTGTCCATTGATCAAATCTAGTAGGGCAAATAATGGAGCTGGCTCATCACAAGGCTGTTTTAAATGTGGGGCTTTCTCACATATCGCCAAGAATTGCCCAAATTCAAATAGCACCCCCTCCTGCTCAACTTCTGGTGCAACTTCCACCAAGGTCACTAATAATAAGTGACTAGCGGCTTCGGCTGAGTCGACTAATTCTGCTTCCCAAGGCTCAGCCCCTGGCAAACTGGTCGTAAATTCAGGGAACGTTCAGTCTTCAAATTCATCTTTTGAATGCCCCAAAGAGTGTCTTAGGATTGCGGCGGATACCCCCGCACCTGTTCCTTTTCTTAAAATTGAGTTAAATAATGAGCCTATAACAGCTCTATTAGATTCAGGCAGTGTTTGTTCAATTATTTCGGATCTATGGTATTCAAAATTGAAATCGGTTTGTAAATTACCGGACTATGGCTCATCTCCTGTTCAATATGTTTCGGCTAATTCATCTCCATTAGAAATTCTCGGTTCTGTAAACGCCAAAATTCGTATTTTTAAATTTACATGGATAATCAAATTGTTTGTGGCTAAGCACTTGTCTTGCCCCATCATATTGGGAGCCGACTTTATTTCTCACACGGGTCTTGTGCTCGATCTTCAGAGTAAGTCGTGCACATTCAAATTTGCTTCCAATTGTAAAATCCCCTTGTTAAAATGTAATTCTGCGTCATGTTCATCTATTTCGCCTACCCAGGATGAGATGTTGTTAGACCTTAGAAATCTACCTGAGGAGCAGGCTGATAGTATTCGTAAGTTGTGTCAGTCGTTTCCAGAGGTGTTCTCTGATACTCTTGGTGTTACTGACCTTATTGAATACAAAATTGAGGTCACGGAGTCGATTCCTGTCCGTTTTCCGCCATATAGGCTATCTCCACCTAAAATGAAGGCTCTGAAAGAAATCATCGATCAGATGCTGAAGGATGGTATTATTAGGACCTCTAAGTCGGCGTATTCTTCACCTATTTTTCTAGTCCCGAAACCCCAAGGTGGCTTCAGGCCTGTCATTGATTATAGGGCTCTCAATCGGAAGGTGGTGTTGCAATCTGTGCCCCTTCCTGACCTTCATTCTTGTTTTTCATGGTTTCGTAAGGCCAAGTTCTTTACTATCTTGGACTTGAATCAGGCCTATAATCAAATTCCCCTTGCCGAAGAGTCTAAACATCTTACAGCGTTTGCCACGGATTGGAATTTGTATGAATACAACCGCGTGCCTTTCGGGCTCCCCACGGGAACAGCTGTACTCACTAGGCTGCTAGATAGGGTCTTCTCCGACATCAAATTTGAGTACTTGTATCACTACTTGGATGATGTCGTCGTATTTTCGGAGACCTTTGAAGAACATCTAGATCATCTGCGAGAAGTTCTCAATCGCCTTCGCAAGGCGGGGTTAACTGTCAAGTTGTCCAAGGTTGCCTTTGCTAAGTCCTCTATGTCATTCCTAGGGCATATTGTGTCACCCGATGGTGTTGCAGTCGATCATTCTAGAACACAGGCCATCCGTGATTTTAAACCTCCCAAGGACATTAAAGGTATCGCCAGGTTCATTGGTATGGTGAATTTCTTCAGGAAGTTTATTCCTAACTTCGCTAATAGAGCGGCGCCCTTAAACCTTCTTCGTAGGAAAGGCATCAAATTCGAGTGGGGACCTTCTCAACAAGCCGCTTTTGAAGATCTTAAATTAGCTCTATGTAATGCCCCTGTCCTTGCTATGCCTGATTTCTCAAAGAAATTCATCGTCCAAACTGACGCGTCGTCGTCAGCAGTAGCTGCAGTCCTTCTTCAAGAGACAGAACTAGGGAGGCGACCCATCGCCTATGCATTTAGGACTCTATCGGCTCAAGAAGCCAAGTATTCCATCTATGAGCTCGAAGGTTTGGCAGTCTTATTTGCCTTAGAAAAGTTCCGTCTCTATCTGGAACATGTCAAATTCGACCTGGAGACAGATAATCAAGCCTTAAGCTGGGTCTTAGGTAGGCCGCGTCGTACTGGTCGTATAGCCCGTTGGGCCATCCGTATTTCTGCCTTCCAATTCGATGTCAGGCATATCCGAGGTACCAAAAATGTTGTTGCTGATGGACTCAGCCGTATGTTTTCCAACGACGTCGAGACCCATGATCCAGTCGATAGTTCTTCACCTCCCGAGTCCATGCTATCTGATGTTAATGCCATCTTAACAGATGCTCCCCTGCTCTTTAGGGATATCGAGAAATACCAACGTGAAGATCCGACGCTGGCTCCGATAATGGAAACCCTTTCTTCTGGGGAACATGTCATCCCTTATGTTCTGAGGAATGGTGTTTTATGTTGCCCATCGAGGCATGATAAGATGATGAAGGTTGTCGTTCCAGCTGTTCTTGTACCTATGATCTTCAAGTACTATCATGAGACCCCATTAGGGGGGCATCTTGGAATCTTTAAAACTCGTGAAAAGATTCGTGAAAGGTTCATCTGGAAGGGTATGGACGGTGAAATCCGTGAACTAGTTAAGGCTTGTAAATCCTGTTTGCTTAGTAAACCAACCATGTCCACTAAGGTAGGCCTTTTGTCTTCGCATCAGGCTTCGCGCCCCATGGAACGCCTGTATATTGATTATGTAGGACCCTTCCCCCAGTCAAAGGGAAATGCCAACAAGTTCATCTTTGTATGCGTAGATGGTTTTACAAGATTTTCCTGGTTATTTCCGACTAAGCTGGCTACCGCTCAGTCCACCATTACTTGCCTAAATTCTATTTTTGCTTCTTTTGGTCCGTGCCAATATATTGTGTCTGATAATGCTAAGGCGTTTACATCAAATCTTTTTCGTAAATTCTGTTTTGACTTGTCCATCTATCATGTGACGACTTCTGCTTATTACCCTCAACCATCTCTGGCTGAACGGGTTGGCGACCACGGGGCACTTAGCTGAGTCCTGGCATTGCTTCCACTTACTTGTGCCAGGCTCCTCACTTTCATCTATCCTGTCCGACCTCCCTTGGTCAATTCTTGTTCTTTTCTGACCCCGATGCTATTAGGTTTGCGAGGGCTAGGGAGTCTTTCATTTTCACGCCCTTCGTGGCCCTTGTCTTCCTTTAACCTATATCTTCATTTTTCGAAGTGTCGGTTCTTTTTCTTTTTTCTTTTTTCTTCGAATTAGTATTATATTAAGGATTGTTGCCCAATTGTATTTCCTCTAATAACAATAACCACCACCACCACCATCACCACCCTCTAATTAACGTCCCCCCCTTTCTCTATTTATCATTTCTTTATCAATTACTACGGCAAGTTGTTTCGAGTTGAACCTCGTATTTCTTTCATTATTTCTTCCTATTTTTTAAATATATTTTTTATTTGGCTTTATTCTTTTTTAACGTTTTAAATTATTTTATAAAACCTATATATCCACTTTGAAATTTGACGAAATTAAATCCTACACTGTTTTCCTAGGTCTTCATTCACGTCACCTTTTGCTCTTCGGCCGGAGAAACAAATGCCTACAAGACCTGCCTAGCAACGACTTTACATAAGCGAATATTTGACCTGCTTATGAACTTCAGCTATATTTGTTTTCGGCGCAAGATAGTGATGTTCTGTTTACTCTCTTGACTGTGATTATTGTGTTTTGAACATTTACTGAATTGCTACGTTATGATACAATGTTAATTAATTTTTTGCCTGTATTCAATGTGCTAGTTGTTTTAAGATCTTCGCAAATTGGCTGATGATGACACTTAAAATGTGTTGAAACCGGTCCCATTAAACAGGTTGTAACTACTTTTTACCATCTTATTACGGAGTATTGAAAGGTGGATCCTAACCTATAATATTGTACATCTTATTGCCTATCATCATGAAGATCATTCTAGGTGGGACACGTCCCTGCATTGGTTAGCTTTTGCTTTGAATTCGGCGGTCCATGAATCTCACAAGTTTACTCCAGTGTCTTTGATGTTCAAGTTTGTTCCCAACACGCCGCTCTCTAACCTCTGGTCTCTGAGTGACATTCTACCGGAGACAATAGACCCAGACAACATTAAAGATCTTTGGAAGAAGGCTAAAGCCAATCTTAAAGTCTCTCATGAAAAGGTTAGGGAAAGATATGATCGTGGACAGAGACCCACCAATTTGAAGGTAGGCGACCAGGTGATGGTCAAGAATTTTGTTCCCGCGGGCAAGCTTGCCCCCAGATTTCATGGGCCGTGTGTCATTCTCGATTTCCTTACGCCGGTCACATTATTATTAAGCAATCCAGCCACCGAGAGGATATTTAGGGTTCACCTGTCGCAGGTGAAACCGGTATAATTTCTGTACTAATTTGTTTCATATGATTTTGAAAGAAATATGAAGGTTATATTTTTTTTGAGGTTTTCACCTTTAAGGCCTTCTGCCCCTGCTATAATATTTTGTTTTATATGTAAGCATTTTTTGTAAAACCTTCCCCGAACCATTAAACTGCCATCCTGTCGTTGCCACGGCCATTACCACGCTCCCGTCTCCTGCTCCACTACACACAGTGGCTTGCTTATGAAAAGTATTTCTCCACGCCGCTGGCCCCTCAACCTCACCACAATGAATGTACCCTACTATCATTCTGGTTCAACAAAATTCTGCCGTCGAGCTTTAATGTTTCAGTGCCCCCGCAGCCGCGCGGCGCTGTGCCGCGACTGGGATAGAGGAAGGGCCCCCTCTACTCCAGCGAGGTCGACATGTGCACGGCGAGCCGGAGCCCTCCTCCCGGCCAAGGCTGATGTGCGGCACACAACCTGCTACTTGCCCGCAGCCTGTATATGTTCACCGCGGGCGCGGCATGCTTCAACACCACTGCTCCTCCCATAGTGCGGGCGAGCGGTATCTCAGGGTACTTGAGGGGTCCGGGCGGCCTCCTCTGAACTCAAGCAGTGGCGGCTGGTCTGGCCGAACCTCCCATAGTGCGGGCGAGCGGTATCTCAGGGTACTTGAGGGGTCCGGGCGGCCTCCTCTGAACTCAAGCAGTGGCGGCTGGTCTGGCCGTTAAAATTATCAACGTTTGAAGTACATATCCAGCTATATGGACATTCCAGTTCAACATTACTACCTTTTCTTGGATTTTACTGCAATACCTGGTGGACTTAGAAAATTTTTCCTCAACCTTAAAAACTAAAGTTTTCCTTCTGAATTCAACTTCTACAAACATAAAGACATTACTTCAGCAGTTACTACGAGAATTTTTGAAACTGGATCATATCAAATTTCAACAATTTTGATAAATGCTTCTGCAATTAATCTCCATAGCAACATCATAACTTGGACCTTGTTTTCAAACAAAAGTTATGTTATTCTGTGTTACCCCCTGGAGGAACTTTTGGGGGGGGAGGTCTGTACCGGGCGGTACACCTCCACGCCGCTAATTTAAAATTTGCGCCAGTTGAAACTCCTCTGCTGGAGGAAGTCCGAACTTTATCTTATGTGTTAATTTTCAAGTTACCCTGAAGATGCCACTACTTGGAAATTTTGAAGTTTCTGAACTGTGTTGTTTTCGATGTATTTTTGTTTTGCTTGTAGTAAGAAGTGTGAACATTCTCTTCTAGAGGACACTACTGAAGAACTACAACAGTGCACCCTAGTGCGAAGTGAAAGAACTGTTTTTTTGGAGAAAATTTCATTTCAAAAGTTTGTTCTTTGCTAAATTTCTTTCAGTCATTGTTTAAGTTGGCAATATTAACCCTTTCTTTCCCCTTGTTTTGAATTTAGCCAATCCCGAATTTCTCGAATTAATTTTCCACCAATAATATGTTTCTTCTTCGTATTGTGTAGGGGGTTTCTTGGTGAACCAATAAAATCCTTGTGGGAGGGTGTTCTCATTCCAAAAACGCCTCGAACTTTCCGCGAGAGTATATAAACTGCTGATTTTCGGGTCTCGGTGCCACTTCAGTACCATCTTTCAGTGTGTATAGTACATAGCAGGGGGCGGGAAGCGCCTCTTTCTTCGGGGAGCAGTTCAACACCAAGGTAATGGCCTTTTAATAACTTCTTTTCTTGCTAGCTCACCAGTTTAACTCTCGGGGCGGGTCCGAAGCGTTTCTACCATGTAACTTTCCCTAAAATGTAAAGACTCTTTGCATCTATTCTCTCTTAAAGCTACATATTGGGATAGAGAGTGCTTAACCCTCTCGAGCTCCCACTCATATTGTTTTGAGGTGAACTTATTTCTCACAACCGATCCTTCCTTAATGTAATGTAAATTGTTATTTTCTAAAGTCACCTCTGTAGTATGGGATTAGCCCTTGCATTAGCGGCCTAGAGCCAGATTAGGTTTTAAACAAAATGTATTAGGAGTGCAGATCGCCTCCTCTCAAATTGTTATTTTAGAGGTCAGGTAATTAACCTTTTTCTCGCTTAATAGGCCTCAGTAGGTTGGGTATTTTACCCCTGTGTCTATGTCCTTAGAGGACAACTTGAAGGTGGAGTTTGGTGTGGCCTTTGATAGGCTTAAAGATGAGAGTGAGTGGCTCTTTTTCGAAAATTGAGTGTTGTATGCCTCGAGGAGGCTTTACTGTGTAATTTGGAGCAAGTGCTCCTGGGCATGAATGGGGTTTTCAGCCCCTCTGTTGAAACTTGTTTTGGGGTAAAGTTGGGCTAATTGCGCAAGAATTGTGAGTTAGGGGCTCGAAGCCCAAATCTTGTTAATACTGTACTTGTAATTTGTTACCTTGCTACTCTGTACCTGCAATTCGTGTTTTTTCTGAATTTTGGAAAGAAAATATAACCTTGTTAAATTTTAAATTAACTTTAATTTCGTAGCTTGAGACCTGTTCACCCCCGCACCTTCTTTCACCTCTACCTACCACGGAAAACTCCGTAACAATTATTATTATTATTATTATTATTATTATTATTATTATTATTATATATGCGTTAGGCCCTCTAAGGAGCACGTAGAACCATTAGTTAGCATTCTTCTTCTTGTTTCTCTTATCCTCCCAAAACTTCTTCATCCTCGCACTGTAAGTCTGTCGTCTTTCTTGAGTCCATGCCTCCTGGAGTTTCAAGTTTCTTGTACATTGTCTGGCTGCAAAGCTGTGCAAGTTAATTTTGTGTCTAAATGTAGCCCATGTAGTTGTCAGTGGGGCAACGCCGACTTCTGCAAGATCTTTTTGGGTGTCAGCAAGCCACCGTACTTTATTTTGTCAGGTTCCGCTGATAATGAGGAAGATTTTCTTGGTCAGTCGCGAGTCGTCCATTCGTGCTAGATGTCCGTAGAATTGCATATGTCTTTTCCGGGCGATTGAAGTGAATCTTTCGGTCAGCGAGTAGAGTTCTTCCGAGCTTTTTCGCATCCATATTCCATCTTGGAACTTTGGTCCAAATATTTTCCTAAGTATTTGCCATTCCATTTTCTCGATGCCATTGATATTGATGATCATTGTTGATGTTTCAATCACGTAGAGTGCTTCAGGAAGAACTACTGTATGGTAGTGACGCAGCTTGGCTTGGATGGAAAGGGATTTCTTATTGTAGATATTCCAGGTGACTGTGTAGGCTTTACGTAATTTTTCGGCACGGGTTTTGTTGGCTATCCTGTCGTTACCAGTGCTTCCGATAATTCCACCTAAGTACTTGAAATGTTTAACTCGTGTGATATTGCCATATTTGGTCCCAAGTGATTCCACACTGGTGTTCTTGGAGTCCATGTATTGTGTTTTCTCATATGATATTTGGAGGCCAGTCTTAATAGCAATCTCATGCAGATTCTCAAGAGCAGTTCTGGCTTCCTCAGGAATGCGGGTGATTATTGCTAGGTCGTCAGCAAAGGCAAGACACTTAATATTGATTCACTTATCTCTCGTTCCCATATTTATCCTGTGTACTTCTTTCTCCCATGTTCTAACGATCTTATCTAGTACAAGATTGAACAGCAGTGGAGATAATCCATCACCCTGCCTTACGTCTGTTCTTATCTCAAATGACATGTAATTAATCTCATAATGGAACCGTATTGAGGATAATATATTAAAGTTATAAAATTCTTTTATTAACAACCACCTACTCAATACAGTATAATACACTCATTGAATTATAAAATAATCATGAGGTGTCTTAAAAAATGGCTTAAATAACGTAACATGTTTCGTTCGGCATTGCGAACATCATCAGCCGTTAGTACAAAGACTAAGGTCAGGGCCCTGAACTTAAGTGATTAAAATTGTTAAAAGAATAACAATGTCGTAATAAAAAGTAATATGATGACATTAGACTTAATTAGTAACAGTATGTACAGATCAACAAGAATTTATGGTGAAATATATTGAACGATGGTAGTCTGTGGAGTTAAAAACAATCATGGGGTTGTTAAAGTAAAAAACAAAAATAGATATTGTAGACAATTAAAATAAAATTAAAATTAAGACACCTCATGATTATTTTATAATTCAATGAGTGTATTATATTGTATTGAGTAGGTGGTTGTTAATAAAAGAATTTTATAATTTTAATATATTATCCTCAATACGGTTCCATTATGAGATTAATTACATGTAACTTAGCAGCCTACCAGGCTAAAAAAAAAGGAACAGATATCTTAATCTCAAAGTCAAGGTCAGCAAAATATCTAGAGATATCCAGTTTTTAAAAGAATGTATGAAGCATGGACTAATTCCCAAATTTCTAAAACACCTTCAAAGAAAAAACTTTTCGACTCCTGATGCATGTAGAACTCAAAAGAAAGTTAATGAATTTTGGTTAAAAAACGAAATCAAGGCGCATTACAAAAAGAAATCGTTCCTAAACCTACAGCTTTATAAGACGCATCTTGAAATATCCTCTAGTATGTCCCCATTAGAAAGGAGTTCATACTCTAGGTTTGTCAATGAAAAGGTATATAACATAGTGAACAAGAAACAGACAACATTAGACAATAAACTGATACAATTGCATAACACTAAGAACAAACTGAGAAATGTTAACAGTAAAACTAACCCCCACTCCACTGAATTAAATCATTTTCCTACAACAGTGAACTTATCTAATACTGACTTTTCAGATAATGAATTATCCCTCCTTGATAAAGGGCTGAAATTTAATTGGCCTAATCCGAAAAAGACAGACTATCTGATTACTACAATCGCGGAAATCGAATCTAACATTCAAAAACTCCCCGTAGAAGTGCATAAAGACATTAAATATGAGATAAAGAAGAAGCTCCCTTTTCTGGCAAAGGAAATGAAAACTACCTTGAACCTGACTCTTGGCAAACAAATACATGATGTAAGAAATAAAATTAATAATAATAATATCATCGTCACTAAAGCTGATAAAGGCCCCACCATAGTATTACTACATAAAGATGATTACATTTTTAAAAAATGAAGATTTCTTTGCTAATAGCAGTTATACTATTATTAATAAAGATCCCACCCCCAAAATCCAACGAAGTTTGAAGAACCTATTGAAAAATCTACCGTTCTTATTACAAGAACATGAATATCAGAAACTTACAATAATGAACCCAAAACTCCCAACTGCAAAAGCCTTGCCAAAAATCCATAAAAAAGACATACCTATACGCCCTATTATTAACTGCATGAACAGCCCTTCTTACAAAGTTTCAAAATTTCTGCACAATTTTCTCAGTAAACATTTTAAATTCAATAATACAGCTTATATAAGAAATTCCGTTGAGTTTTGTGAAAAATTATCGAAATTCAATCTTGAGCATAATCACATAATTGTATCCTATGATATTACTAATATGTATTCCAATATTCCGGTAAGCAAAACGGTCAAGATTATTAAAACAAACCTTTTAAACCACAGTAACCTTAGCAAATGCGAAATAGATAATTTCATCAGTTTGTTAGAATTTGTACTTAATAATAACTATTTCACCTTCAATAATAGAATATATCATCAAAAGGGCCTAGCAATGGGTAACCCGATCTCGGGCATTCTAGCTAATATCTTTATGGATGATTTGGAAAATAACAAAATAATCAATAATATCAACGGTCTTCAATTATGGTTAAGGTATGTAGATGACACTTTTGCCATTATAGATACACAGAAAAATGATAGCCACAGCGTGCTGACATCCCTTAATGAGCTTGACAATGATGTCAAATTCACTAAGGAAGACGAGATCAACGATTCTCTAAACTTTTTGGATTTAAACGTTTCAAGAGAGAATAATAAATTCATTTTTCAAATATTTAGAAAGCCTTCTTGTGCCCCCATCACTATAAGAAACAATTCCTTACATCTGCAATCTCATAAAGAGGCTGCATTTTTTAGTCTTGTCTATAGAGCATTAAAAATCCCGCTTACAACTGAAAATCGCAAAAGAGAACTAACCTTTATCAAGGATTTGGCCAGAATTAATGGCTATAATCCCTTGATGATTAATAAAATCATCAAGAAGATAAAATTAAAAACCGCAACGAAACTGATTCCGGACAAGCCTAAAAAGACGAAATATGCTCCCTTTACCTACACGAACCCAGGCTTATTTCAAGTTACTAACCCTATAAAGAAATACGATATTAATATCGCTTATAGAACCCGATATACGAACCGTAATATATTCTTCAATTCAAATATAGTTAACATTAACCACAATAAATTCTCAAACTCTGGTATCTACAGGCTTAAATGCACCCATTGTGGTTTTTCTTATATCGGACAGACCGGACGTAGCTTTTTGACCAGATACCTTGAACACTACAATGCTTCGAAACATAAAAAGTATTCCGCCATGAGCACCCATATGGAAGAAACTGGCCACAGTTTTACGACAATTGAAAAAGACCTTCAAATCTTGAAATATGTCAATAAAAGTAAGCTTATGACAGAGTTTGAGAACATTTATATATTCTTAGACCAGTATTTTAATAGAAATCAAAATTTAAATGATACTTCAGAAATTGGGAGCCTCCGTGGCTCAGACGGCAGCGCGTCGGCCTCTCACCACTGGATACCGTGGCTCAAATCCCGGTCACTCCATGTGAGATTTGTGCTGGACAAAGCGGAGGCGGGACAGATTTTTCTCCGGGTACTCCGGTTTTCCCTGTCATCTTTCATTCCAGCAACACTCTCCATTCTCATTTCATAGCATCTATCACTCATTAATATAAATCACTTTGGGAGTGGCGACCCCATCGTAATAACAGCCTATATATGATTCATTCATTACATCCCTGACCCGGTCAAAGACTGGAAAACAGGTTGTAGGTTTTCACTTCAGAAATTAAAAGTCCAATAATCGAAAAAATTCCAGAACTACTTTCTCTTTTCAATATAAATAATAATAACTTTATGAGAATTTTTAATTATACAACCGCTAAATTTCCTCTATAAAAACAGCTACTCCTCTACCACCCCTTCATGCAACACCCCCTCCACGAACATTCGATCCGCCCAAAGAATCGATCGCCCCTCCGCCTCACATGACTCACTCCCCGCCTCTACATATACATACATATAACACTAGAAGCAGCAATAAAGCTGCTCGCCAGTCTACTTCACGCAGCTAACGTTAGCAGACACCTCACACCTGTCCCAAAGGTAAGCCTCCTCTTTCAATTTTTTCTTTTCTCCTTCTTCATTTTCCTTTATAACATAATTTTATTTTCATCCCTTTTCTTTCATTCCAGATTTCAAACTCCAATTGTGCCATAATCTGCTTCATTCATCTACGGATTGCCTGAACTCTCCCTTATTCAAGATCACAGTTACTCCTTAATGAGTTCATCATTGATGTTCTACATTGTACACGTTAATTTTATGCTAGCGCGTGAATGTGGACTAGTTCAACTTGTATTTCCTTCTGGCATTGTGATTCTCTCTCC
This sequence comes from Anabrus simplex, assembly GCF_040414725.1. Classification (NCBI taxonomy): domain Eukaryota; kingdom Metazoa; phylum Arthropoda; class Insecta; order Orthoptera; family Tettigoniidae; genus Anabrus; species Anabrus simplex. Next base: position 87,772,738 of record NC_090272.1, on the reverse strand, counting down.
TACAGAATTTGCAATTACCGGTGATCACATCATATCATCCTTGGTTACGTCGTCATGCGCCTTTTGACTGGTTCTATTTGACTCGTACTGTTCAATTAATTCTAATTCAACTTTGGTTTCGCACAATTGTAAGAACCCCAGCGTCAATAATTAATCCACGCTTCACACATTGATGTATATTTTAATTGTCTACAATATCTATTTTTGTTTTTTACTTTAACAACCCCATGATTGTTTTTAACTCCACAGACTGCCATCGTTCAATATATTTCACCATAAATTCTTGTTGTTGATCTGTACATACTGTTACTAATTAAGTCTAATGTCATCATATTACTTTTTATTACGACATTGTTATTCTTTTAACAATTTTAATCACTTAAGTTCAGGGCCCTGACCTTAGTCTTTGTACTAACGGCTGATGATGTTCGCAATGCTGAACGAAACATGTTCCGTTATTTAAGCCATTTTTTAAGACACCTCATGATTATTTTATAATTCAATGAGTGTATTATACTGTATTGAGTAGGTGGTTGTTAATAAAAGAATTTTATAATTTTAATATCTCAAATGATTCGGAGATTTCGCCCATGAATTTCACTTTAGAAGTTGTGTTAGTTAAAGTCTGTTGGATTAACTTCGTTGTTTTGTTGTCAACACCATATTCATGAAGTACATCTAATAGGGTGGCACGGTCAATCGAGTCGTAAGCTTTTTTAAAGTCAACAAAAGTGACCACTGTTTGAATTGATTGGTGATGTTGGAGAATCATCTTGAGGTTCCAGATCTGTTCTGCACATGATCGGTGAGGTCTGAAGCCCGCCTGGTATTCTCCAATCTTCCATTCTATCTGTTGTTCTAATCTGGTATGGAGAGCACGAGAGAATACTTTGTAAGCAATTGAGAGGAGAGAGATACCTCGGTAATTGTTCGGATCTGTCTTGTCACCCTTTTTGTGTAGAGGATGAATCAAAGCAGCTGTCCACTCTGCAGGTATGATTTCGCTCTCCCATATATCCGCAATGATGGCTTGTAATCGCTCAATAATGACCTCACCTCCGATCCTGAGCATCTCGGCAGTTACACCATCTTCCCCTGGTGCTTTGTTGTTTTTCAGATTTAATACAATATTCTGTATCTCGTCATGTGTTGGTGGAAGTGAGTCATGGTTTGGGGTGGATATGCTGAATTGCAGTTTTTCGGCAGGAGGTTCACGGTTATGTAACGCCTCAAAGTACTGCTTTAAGATGTCACAGTTGGCTTTTGGGGCTCAAGTGTTCCATCGATGCGACGAAAACAAATACTAGGGGGTTTGTAGTTAGTCAGTTCTTCTCTAAAAGTTCTATAGAAATTTTGAGGGTTGTTCCTTTTGAAATCGTAATTGATTTCCGACAATCTATTGAGGTGGTAGGTACGTTTAACTCGTCTAAAGTTTTGGCTGTTCGCTTCTGTATTTCTATGAAGTTACTCCAATTTTCTGATGTTTGGTGACTATGCCAATTCTTCCAGGCTTGCATGCGGGATTCCAGAGCTCTATCGCAATCGGCAGTCCACCACCTGTGTTTATGTTTTCGTGGAGGTTGGCCAAGTTTCTTCGCTGAGTCTTGAATGGTTGCAAGAAGGGTGCCCCATGTTTCTGTGTTAGTCTGCATTGATTCCATGAATTCCTGTGCGTGATCTTTTAAGTATTCTGGATCAATGCGTGGTATTTTAGGTTTCTGATAACTTTTCCGGTTAGGTCTGAAGCGGACTTTGATTTGTGAAAGATGGTAGTCGGACTCTACGTAACCCTTCCGAACTCGCACATTCATGATTTCAGGAGAGTATTTTCTTGTGATGGCTACGTGATCAATCTGGTATTCACCTATGTAGTTGATTGGTGATTTCCAAGTGGTCATTTTCCACGGAGGTTTCTTAAAGTGTGTGGACATTATTTGGAGGTTAGCCATTCTACATATGTTGATTAGGCGATGTCCATTGGCATTAGTCTTCTTGTGTGCTGAAAAGCACCCAGTGATGCTTCTGTATTCTCATTCCCTGCCGATTTGTGCATTGAAGTCCCCAAGGAGAATTTTAACGTGATGCTGAGGTATCTTGGCGAGTGCTCATTCGAGTTGCAACCAGAACTTCTCAATTTTGTTTTTGTCAGTTTCACTGTTCACCGGAGCGTGTGCATTAACCAGTGTGTAGGCTTTGTTAGCACATTTAACCGTGAGTAGAGAGAGACGTTCCGAAGGTGATGTAAAATTTATCACCGAGTTCTGTATGCTGTTATGTACTAGGAATGTAGTGCCCAAAATATGTAAATTACTATTTGCGAGTTTAGTTGCAGGCCTCCCCTTATAAATTCGATATCCACCTGAATCAAAGTGATCGTAATCACGAAATCGCGTTTCTTGAACTGCAAGAATAAGAATTCTTTTTTTTTTTGCTATGGGCTTTACGTCGCACCGACACAGACAGGTCTTATGGCGACGATGGGATAGGAAAGGCCTAGGAGTTGGAAGGAATCGGCCGTGGCCTTAGTTAAGGTACAGCCCCAGCATTTGCCTGGTGTGAAAATGGGAAACCACGGAAAACTATCTTCAGGGCTGCCGATAGTGGGATTCGAACCTACTATCTCCCGGATGCAAGCTCACAGCCGCACGCCTCTACGCGCACGGCCAACTCGCCCGGTAATAAGAATTCTAAACTTGTCACAGGTATCAGTCACAATCTTGAGTTTGCCTGTTTTAGCCAGAGTCTGTACGTTGAGTGTGCCAATGAACTGCATTGTCTTGGGTTTCAGAAGTTTTGGGAAGCTCCGACTCTTCCCTGCATGATGTCCTGGTCCCCCAGAATCCGAATGACCAGGTTCGCCTTTACTGTTAGCAGTGCAGGCCTGAGGTAGTTGCTCTGTCACTTGTGTTTCCATCATACTAAGTTCGTGGTTGATGTTAGCTGGTGGGCGTAAGCCCGGGACGGATTAATCATTCATTTTGATTCACCCTCTTCGTAAGGGTTGTTAGTCCATACGGGTAGCTGATGTTCTGCTATGATGTTTATTATTATATTATCACAGACCACCAAGATGGCTTCCAGCAGTAGGCTAAGATCTGTTGCCTTAGAAATGCCTCAATGGAAGAGTGGAATTATATATCTAGTTGGTAGTATCTATGGAGAGCAAGAAAATTTAGCGAGTGGGTGGTTGTTTATTAATAATAAATCAATTATTGATTTGGTGGGAAATCCAAGTTCATAATTGTGATTGTTGGAACTATCAAAATATGCTAATGAAGCTAATAAACTACAATCATTAAACTGATTTAGTAAAAAAGTAGGAAAAAACATGGAAAATTAACAAAACAAAACTACTACTGTTTAATGTCTCTGTATTTCCCTTGTTTTGTATCTATTTTAAGCGTGTGAAAACAGCAACTATTAAAGTATGGTATTACAACAGAAAAATGATTTAGCCCTTACATGAAGTAGTATAACACCAGAAATTCTGCTGCTGTTCATATTTTTCTGGTCCCATCCTTCAATATTTTCAATATTTTGTGGTCACTTTTGTTAGTAATTTAAGCCTGTGCAATCAAGTATTTTGGAGTTCACATACATTAAGTTCTGACTTCATCAAAACTCTACAACACCTGTTCCTGCTCCTTCAGTTTCATCAATGAAATAATATGCCCTACATTAGCATTAAATTTAGGAACGGCCAACACTATGCCAAAGAATTTCTTCAGGCATGGAACGTCTTTTCTTAGGGAGGACAAAGTGTTCACCCATCTTTCTTCCTCTCAGTTTTATAGTCATTGTACTGAATACTCAAACCAGACAGAACAGAAATCAGCTGTTAGAAAAAGGTCAATGCATTCGATTATGTTTTCCTTGGTGTTATCTATTATTATCGATTAACCCTCTTGGAGCCAAGAGCCGATCTGGTCGGCCGCTCCCCATCAGCTGGAAGAGGCCAGAGCTCCACCTCCTCTCTACTACTGTAAAGTGCCAGGCCGTTTTCAGTGGAAATACATGTATTTTAAAATTCGCATATATCTACCGGTGTATTGCAAATACCGGCATGAAATTTTCTACATATCGACTACATAGAATAAGAAACTGGTTTGGAGTGATATAAAGAATCAAAGACGTTTTATTGTTGATTTATAGTTGTCGATAACGTTTATTTTTAGGAAGTGAAAAATATTTTTGCACTTTCTCTCTCAATATCTACTTCGAAAAAGTAATTTACGATACAAAAGAATATATGTAATTATGTATAATGTATTTCTAAATACAATTCTATAGAATAACTAATTTGAACGAGAAAAATAACAACGTAAAAATAAAAATTCAAACATATGTCACTAGTAAAAACAAGACAATTTTACTCACCGATAAAATTCACGTGTATGTATCGATGTTTGGCAAATACTGACAACAAATTTTCTACGTGCGGACAACACAGTATTAAAATAATTCTGAATTATTAAATAAGTAAAAAAATAGTAGTTGATATTACAGTTTTTTGTTTTCAGAAAAAAGTTTCTCGTTTTTTGTTGTAGTATATATTAGAAAAATAATTTTAGAATACAACAGAATTTACGAAATTAAGAAATGTATGGCACTAAAGCCGTGATTTGCTTTGACCTACTAAGTGACCGCTGCTCAGTTCAGTACCTGCAGTTTACGAGGTGAATCATGGTCAGTGGACGGATCCTCTCAGTAATTATTCTTGGTTTTCCAGACCGGGGTCGCCCTCTCACCCTCAGATATCTCCTCAATTACAATCACTTAGGGTCACTTAGATTGAGTGAACCTCAAACCAACTCTCAGGACCAGGCAAAAATTCTTGACCAGGGCGGGAATCAAACCCATGACTTCCGGGTGAGAGGCTGAAAAAATATCACGTGAACAACACTTGGCCCGCGGAGACTGGCATTTAGGTAATGATAGAGGACTATATGTGACTATAAGGTTTAGCAGAGAGTAAGTTAAAAGTAAACTGAAGTATGATATGGGCAGAGAATCAGACTGTAGGACATGTTTAGGTCCAAGAACTTCCTTGAAAGAGACGGGAGGTTGAGGAATGTTGTCGGGTTCATTAGGAAAAAATTTCCACAAAATGTTCTCCAGAGACATTATCATATTCATTATCACTAGTTTCATCTACCACTATATTCAGAGTAGTGCTGTTAGACACAATTAAACGTCTCTTCTTTAGCTGCGGTGATTCCGCGGACGTGTCTGGTATAATTTTGTCACTACTCTGAACTAAATTCCCTATCGCTATTCGATAAATCATCCGCGTTAACTTCGCACTGTTCCAAATACTGCATTAATTTATTGTCATCAATACCTGCTGAAAAAATATCACGTGAACAACATGCCATTTTCCTGTCACAAATCCACTCACTGCAAGGAGCAATCTCTTACTGACCAGTTAGCGGTATTTGTAAACACAGGAAACGACTCTTGTGAAAGGTGTAACACCCTCTTAGAACTGCCAAAGCAAGGCCAGGCACACAATAACGTGTAACCCCTTTACTACAGGTTGTAATAAAAGTATGCACGTCACTATAGATTACCTCAAAATTATGTATATCACAGAATTTTAAGCCGGCCGATGTAATCGGCTCTGGCAATTTAAAGGGCAGATGCTCGCACTACCGCCTGGCACCAAGAGAGTTAACAAACTAATAATCTATAACTTAAACTCCAGAGATGATCAAAAGCAAAGAGTGCATGAAATAGCAATGGAAAGCTTGAACAGAAAACAGCTCAGATGTAAATTAAAATGTAAAGGAAATTATTTCTATAAAAATATAAAACTTGGTCAAGTTTAACTACAAAGCAGGAAATTATTCGATTATACATTCAAATGTCAAAAGCCAAAATCAAGATATCTGGCAATTTTAGGAAGTAACCTCATTGGACACACTAAAGAAAACTGAAAAGAATTCTAATTGATAAATAGGCCGCTCTATCATGACTGATGAGTCCAGCGACAACAACATGAAATTTCACATACTGTGGCTCATGGGAAAGTCCTCGTGAAAGAAAAATCTGAGATTATGTCATTGTGTAGAAAAGGGAGAAATACAAACTGAATTTGTCCCAATTGGAATGGTTCAAGTACTGTTTGAATCATAGCAATTGCTGAAACACGTCATAATATTTAATGTGTACCATAATTTGGGACAACGAGACATAGAGGTTGAGGACCTGAATTATGTACACTTGTGTGCAGAAAATATGGCCCATATAAGAACAGCGATTTAGATTGGTAATGAAATGTCTAACAGCTCTGCCCTCTCCAGCATCGACCTCCTTCCTTCTCTAACATGCTTCTAGCAACATGATTGACAAGTACTTACACCCCCCAAGAAGTTGAGTAGAAGGTAACACTGTGAGTTGTCTATGAGCCTAAGTCAGTTACTGGAATTTCTAAATACATCTAACTTCCCTACCTGATTTACACATTCAATAGTCTCTTGTCTGCTAACGGGGTGCAGTTCTTCATGATAGGTCACAGCCTTTGCAGCACTACATCCTTGTTCAGTGGTGGAGATAACTTTAGTCTCAGCATCTACTTGGGCTAATAATAATATACATGTCGAATGGAATAACCTTTCAGTAAACCCTTTTCTAAAATGGGGGGGGGGGGGGGGGTACTTCCTGACATTTACATATGGATCTGTGTACACCCCTGTACTTGTGAAGAATTTTTACAAATTACTTAACAGGCTGATGTGTTGTCTGGACTACTACAATGTTTCCTGAGTAACAGTTCGTATTCTTTAAAGGACAAAGAACTGTAGATTCTATACATGTTTTATTAATGAATAATCGTTTTTCATTTCCCCTTGTCCAGCTCCTGCCAGGTCGGGGTGTTGATGGCACTTCTCCACCATTCCATCTCCTTCCACCGCTCCTCTTCAGTAATTGTATTCCAGTCCAGTCTTCTCTTTCTTATTCTGTTCTTGACAAGAGTCCATCCATCTTGCTGTACGCCTCCCTCTTGCCCTCTTTCCTTCTATCAGCCTCTAACACTTGTTTTAGTATCCTTCCCTCCTGCATAGTCATAACATGTCCAAACCATCTCGATTTATTCTTCTCCATCCTGTCACTAAATTTTTCTACCTCTAACTCTTTTCTGACCTCAATATTTCTTACTACATCTTGGCTAACTGCAGAAATCAGTTTGTCAAAGCAATTTTTTGGCCATTAAATACGTTCATATTACATAACGAGCATCATCATCATCATCATCATAATAATCATCATCTTGATTTTACAGTTCCAGTTTCCCGGGTACTATTGGCGAGCCTCTTCCATTCTGTCTTATTGAAATACGTTCTGTTGTTTATGACATCCTCCAGTGTCCTTCCCCTATCTGCAATGTCCATCTTTATGTTGGTCTTCCCACCGTCCGTTTTCCTGCCACATGTCCTTGTTGGATCCATCCTCATAACATGCTCAAACCACCTCAATCTGGGCATGCTGACCCGATCTAACAATGATGTCTCAATCGCAGCTTCCTTTCTAACAATGTCACTGGACAAAAGCAAAGAGTGCATGAAATAGCAATGGAAAGCTTGAACAGAAAACAGCTCAGATGTAAATTAAAATGTAAAGGAAATTATTTCTATAAAAATATAAAACTTGGTCAAGTTTAACTACAAAGCAGGACATTATTCGATTATACATTCAAATGTCAAAAGCCAAAATCAAGATATCTGGCAATTTTAGGAAGTAACCTCATTGGACACACTAAAGAAAACTGAAAAGAATTCTAATTGATAAATAGGCCGCTCTATCATGACTGATGAGTCCAGCGACAACAGTTTTTGAATTAAATAAATTATACTTAAAGAGCAAGATACAACATAAAAGGATAAAAACCACATTTCATGTCTACCGTAAAGATTTGTTAAAAAATAAATAATTACACACACTGTACGCAGCACAGAATTCATTGAAGGAATGTGGAAGTACAATTGAACAAACTGTGCTTAGAACTGGACAAATAATGGATTAGAGCATAATTGTTCAAAAGTATGGCAGCCATTAAAAAAAAAATGAAATCAAAACGTCCATTAAATTTGGTCATTACAAGATTCTGATTAAAAACAAGTTAGGATATTTAGGTTTACAAATCAATAATAATACATAATACTTATTTCAGGCCCAGCCAAACAGTGATTCTCAGGTGTGAGTACTCCGTCTAAGCCCCTGCCTTGTGTACCAAATGCAGAAGTCATTAGATGTTAAAAAAGGAGGAGGGAAGGGTTAGTAGTCTGGCCACATGACAGAGCACAGTCACTTTGCCAACCTGTCAGCTGGTCTGTTTTTGAAGAGATTTCAAGACTTCGAGCTTCGATCTACTGATCAGAACTTTCTTGCTTTTGGCTGAGAATGTTCCCCATTATTTCTTGCTTGAGCAAATAGATCTGCTGTGCAGCAACTGGCAATCCTGAACTGTGTATGATTTTTATTAAAATACTTCCTCAACAGGCAAGCTGCAAAAGATTTTTAATGTTCGGTTCCATCTAAGTATACTAGCTAGTGTTTTCCTTTCTCTTATAAAACTGAAATTAAACTTTTTCTGCAGTGGATTCATCTCCATTGGTTCACATTGCCTAGAACCCTAGTGTTTAACATCTTATCTAAGACACATTTATCCTCTTGTGATAGCATCACATTTCAAAGGCTTTCAAGATAGTTCTTTTCATTATTGTTTAGTGTCCACATTTCAGAGGCATACAATGCAACTGTCCATACAAATTCATGTAGCATTTTCAGTTGGAGGGAAGACTAAGATGACTGGTACACAGTAACCTCCTCTCTTGCATAAAAGCTGTTTTGGCCTGAGTACTGTGTCATTTAATTCAATACTGAGCTCGATAGCTGCAGTCGCTTAAGTGCGGCCAATATCCAGTAATCGGGAGATAGTGGGTTCGGGCCCCACTGTCGGCAGCCCTGAAGATGGTTTTCCGTGGTTTTCCATTTTCACACCAGGCAAATGCCGGGGCTGTACCTTAATTAAGGCTATGGCCGCTTCCCTCCCCTTCCTAGGCCTTTCGTACCGCATCATCGCCATAAGACATATCTGTGTCTTGGTGCGACGTAAAGCAAGTAGCCAAAAAAAAAAATAATTCAAGTGGTGCACCTTCCTTCCTCTGTAATCTTTTGACAAGTAATTGAAAGACTTGACGTGTTCTATATCTGAGTCATCAGTTGTTAAGGTTTTGAAAATTGGAAGACTGTCATGCATTTTCTCTTTAGGGTATTTATTTTCATACCAAATGTATACAGTGTCCCATTTATATTGACCACCTCTACAGGAGCTCCAAATGGAAAAGTGTTTCGTATAAAAGTTGTATAAATGGAAGGAGAAAATGATACATCTAGGGAGTCAGCCTTATAGCATTATTTATTAGTGAAGCGATGGTGATTATTGTTTTAAAACAAAGTCTAATTGGGCAACCATTCTTTATTACCACTAATCAGAGGGAAAAAATGGAAAGTATCCGATACTTTGAAAAATGAAAGTATTGGCCAAAGAAAGAAAAGGACTACAAAGGACATGACAATGAAAGACTCCCTAGGCCTCCATGCGTAATACCGTTGGGGTCAGACGAAAACAATAGTTGACCAAGGGAGGTTAGATAGGATAGTGAGAAAGTGGCACAACAAAGTGGAAACAATGCCAGGACTCAGCTAAGGACCCTGTGATCGTCAATCCACACTCAAGAGCCCATGGGGCCCCTTTTAGTTGCCTCTTACGACAGACTGAGGATACCGTGATTCTTATTCTATTGCCCCTACCCAGAGGGGAAATTTTTATTAGTGAGAGATGAGTACTAACATCAGTTGTTTAAATGGCACTGTTTATTTATTGGTCAAAACATTCATTGAAGCTTGTCAGGACCTATTAAAAAATGTATCGCAAAGTACCATTCTAATAAACAGATTGTTAAAAACTGACAAAGAAATTAGGACTCAGAATGCTTCGTGAAAACTCGTTATTTGACGCCTTGCAGCATGATTGCACTGCATGGTACAGTATGAAGATGATGTTATGCATTTAATGTAGAGGTGATGTAAACATCGCAGGTACCCAGAGTTGTGTACCTTGTTCCATGGAGGTTACATTCGAAGGAAACAAAGGAAAACATACGATGTGACAACTACTGAAACAATCATCCGTGTGCAGTTGAATACAGTATATTGCAAGTTGTCATAACAGAAAAGTACTCCAACAAAGAGGAGGTAGAAATACTGCTCATCTATAGAGAATGTAAGTTAGCAGATGAATGTGTTCTTATTATTTTACAGTACAGTGTAGTATGTTCAAGTGAGTTGTACTGAAAAAACACATATAAACTCTCCCTCTGATTTATTACCATTATCAGTAGCTTGGTTTGTTCACTCTTCTTTCATTTTGTTGAAGGCAGGTGCAATGCTAGTCAGGCGGAGAAATTCTATGGAGAGCGATAACCCTGACAAGACCCACCGTCCAGATGAATGCTTCCTCGTCTCATAAAACTTTATGAAATGAGCAATTTTAACCCACAGTAACACAATTGTCATAGAACTCGCACAGATAAAGCTGCTGTGGTTGCTGTCAAAGTTAATTCATGCATCAGCACATGCCAACTTGAAGCCAAAATCGGCATTCTCAAAATGAGTGCACATCACATTCCTAAGCATCATTCGTTCCATCCCTACCATCTACACTTACACTAAAAACTGCATAGGAATGATTTCCAGAATCATGTAGACTTCTGTCAATGGGCACAGCATCAAATTAGTGCCAACCCAACTTTCTTTGGATTTTATGCTAACTGATTCTCATACTCAGGTCAAGCGAACACAAAGAACGTGCATTACTGGGCTGTTGAGAACCCACGATGGCTTTGACAGGTGGACCATCAGCATCAGTGGAGAGTTAATGTCTGGTGTGGGATGATTGGCAATAAGGTTGTAGGGCTTTATTTTGTGAATGTTAACCAAAATGGTTGGGAGTATGCCACCTTCATACAAAGAATTCATCCTGGTCTTTCTGGAGGAAATACCTCTAAGAAACAGAAAGGTAATGTGGTATCAGTACAATGGATGCTCAGCACATAATGCCATGTATCCACATCTTGTTCTGGACAAAAAAATATCCTGGTAGGTGGATTGGTCATGGAGGCCCAATTAAGTAGTCTGCTCATCTCCTGACCATAATCCCCTGGACTTCTTTCTTTGGGTATACCTCAAAGGCACTGTCCATCAAGATACCTAGTTCAACAACTCCAGAGAATATGCAGCAATGTATTGTGTGTGTTTGTAATGCTTTTCAGCAGGCAACACTGGAAAAATCAGTGTTGTCATTCACTCAATGAATAAACACATACACCGTTGCCAATGCTCACTGCTTAAAAGTGTTGTGTAATGGGTTGCGCATGGTCAATTTGACCAGGAAGTATAAAACACCAGTTTTAGTAGTAAAACACATTATATTATTAAGAAAAAACATGACCATGAAAGAAAATACCAGTTTTTCTTGCAAAACACATTGTATTGTTAATGAAAAATACAAGGTGTCTGGGTTAAAGATATAATTATATAAAATTTTAATAACTTGAGAAATAATAGAGATATTTATTGGTGGTTTGTTTCTACAACTAGGGTAACTCAAAATGTTTTCTGTGTTTGCTTGCAGTGGTGGTGGTACCACATGTGCATAACTGCATTGTTTACGAGAAGCAGAAGGTGTTCTGTGCGCTTTCGCTTGCGGAGATAAAATCCGTTACACTAGTACAACGTAGATTTTGGAGTGAGTATGGACTGTTACCAACTGATGATGTTCCCACTTACGTAACAAGCATGAAATGGGAAAGGCGCCTTCGAGAATCTGGGACCTTGCTGTCGATGTTGAGCCGCCATGCCAAGCATGCAGTTTCAGACGTTACTGTAGATTTAATCCGCGAGTCCTTCAAGCAGAGCCCTCGTAAGTCAATTCGACAAGCAAATAGGCAGTTACAGTTACCTCGTTCGACAGAACACAATGTCGTCCACAAAAGGTTGCGCCTACAGGTGTACAAACTGCAGCTTCGTCAGAAAATCAAACCTCAGGACAGGCCACTACGGAAGGGATTTGCGGAGACAATTCTGGCAAAAATTGATGGAAACGAAGCATTCCTCGATTCAGTCTGTTTCTCGGACGAGGCTACATTCCATATTTTCGGCACGGTAAACAAGCATAATTGCCACTTATGGGGATCTGAAACCCCCCCCACGTAGTGATAGAGTTGGAATGGGACTCTCCGAAAGTGAATGTGTGGTGTGGATTCTTGAAGGACAGAGTTATTGGTCCATTCTTCTTCGCGGAGCCTACAGTTAACGGAACACGTTACCTAGACATGTTGAGCAGTATGTTGTGATATGATCTTTCAGCAAGATGGTGCACCATGCCATTATGCGGAAGTTATGAGGGATTTCTTGAATCATGAGTTCCTAGATCGCTGGATTGGGAGAGTTAGTCTATCAATTGCTTGGCCCCCTAGAAGCTCCGACATTACGCCACTTGATTTTTTCCTGTGGGGGTTTGCCAAAAATCAAGTGTACCAGACACCAGTTCGTGATCTACCAGATCTGCGTCATCACATTCGTGCAGCTATCACAAATGTTACACCTACAATGCTGCAGAACACTCTGAGAGAAGTGGAATACCGATTAGTTGTCTGTCGCACCACTAATGGTGTGCATATCAAGGTTTATTAGGTATGTAAACAAACATTTTGAGTTACCCTACTTGTAGAAACAAACTGCAAGAAAATATCTGCACAAGTTATTAAATTTTATATTATTATACCTTTAACCCGGACACCTTGTATATCCATGAAACAAAATACCAATGTTCTTGCAAAACACATTGTATTGTTAATGAAAAATATATCCATGAAACAAAATACTAGTTCTTATAGCAAAACACATTTTATTATTAATGAAAAGCATACCCATGAAATAGAATACCAGTTTTTAATGCAAAACACCTTGTGTTATTAAAGAAAAATACATCCATGAAATGAAATACCAGTTTTTGTAGCAAAACACATCATATTATTAAGGAAAAACATATCCACGAAACTAAATACCAGTTTTTATAGCAAAACACATTATATTATTAAAGAAAAATATATTCATGAAACTCATAAAACACTTCTATACCTATAACAAAGACACATTAATAAGAAATGAAAATATCTTACGATACAATAAAGACTGCCGACGACGAACATCAGGAGTCACGCACGGTGTAAAGGACCATGTAATAAAGCAACGCCAGGAGTCATGCACGGTGGCATGGGTTTACAGACGAAGCTTTCCACTAACTGACTGGTGATGGAAGGGGGAACAGCACTGAACAAAACCAAGACAATGACTGAGAGTGGGGCGGTATGGAGTAGAGCAGGCGCTCGCGGCCACTGACACACCAGCTACAAATAACTTCAAGGTCGTGCCACCCCTACTACTATTATGACTCGGCTATATTATCCTGACCCTTTGTAATTCTGTATTACTGTAACTCCTAACACTTGTGCATTTTTAGTGTTTTTGATATTGCGGTTAAGCCGCAATGCGGTTGATCCGATTACAGTAAATCAAGAGTTGGGTGTAGTCATTATTTCAGTGAAATATCGGCTCGTTTTATGTTGCTGACATACTGCATAGGTAGCAAGCAGAGCAAATATCAACCTTAAGGATTACTAATGTTAGATGGGTTCTATATCTTCATGAATTTTAAGGGGCTGGTGGACCACTTATCTCGACCACCCACAATAACTCCATACCAGAGCTCCAAGTGAAGAAGTGTTTCATACAAAAGTTGCATAATTGGAAGAGCAAAATAATAATTCATGGGGAGTCGACCTTTTAGCATCAATTAATAGCAATATATGAAAATGTGAAAAAGTGTGGTGATTGAGTCCATTGAAAGGTAAAAAAAGGGTGGAAGCTTTATACCGTTAAACTGTTTCAAAAGAATAAAACATATATATGCACCCTGTCTAAAAGATTGTGATGCGACCCCTCGCAGGCTACCCTAATGTGAATGTTAAGACTCCTCACAGTACCCAATATGGGCAGTAGATATCCTACATTTTGTGTTGTATTTGATGTACATGTTACAAAATGTATACATCGTGATACATTTTTAAATAGGTCTTGATGAGCTTCCTTGAACTTTTGATCAATAAATACATAGCGCCTTTTAAAAACTGATGCTAGTACTCATATGTATAGTGAGTGCTCAGCCCAGAGGCTGGTTTGGACCTCGAAAGATCAGCCGTTAGGTGGTCCAGGCATCACTGAAGAGGTGTACTAGGGAATCAAGGAGTGAAGTAGTTTCCCATTGTTTTCCTCACTGTGACAGAAGTTGCTATTACATGTCGGTCTGCCAAGCCCACTGAAATGCTCGACCCTATGAACAATATTTTCATCATCTTCATTTCCCATTTCCAGCTTCCCGAGTTGGGTTGTAAATCAAGGACCTCCATCGCTGCTTGTCTATCCCCCACTCTTCTCCTTTTTTTAAGTACATCTTCTGGTTTTCCTCCCCTTTTCTCTACGCACTCCCACACTGAATCTGTCCATCTCTTTCGAGGTCTTCCTCGTAGTCTCTTTCCTGTTAAGTTCTCTGAAAAAACTTTTTTGGTACTCTCTCTTCTCCCATCCTCATCATACGCCCATACCACTTGAGCTTTGTTGTTTCCATCCTGTCTTGGAGTTTCAAGATTCCTATCCTTTTCCTTATCTCTTAATTTCTAATTCTATCCTTTCTGGTCTTGCCCTCAATACCTCTTAGGAATTTCATCTCAGCTGCCTGTATTCTATACTCTCCTCTCGTTTTGTTGTAGTCCATGATCCAGCTGCATACGTTAGTATGGGTTCTTAATACTGTAGGTTGAATATAATACTTTCTTACATTTCTTCGGGACATCTTGGCTCCATAAAATACCCCTTGCACTCTGGTAGAAGCTGTTAGCCTTTGTGGGTGAGGTTAACTTACAATAAGTAACCAGGGGAACCTAACCCCTACAGAGCGCATCCCCAGGTGGTGGGTAGGGGGTCCCTACAGTACATAGGGCTGGTTGAAATACCTAATATAACCCGCGGACCAACAGGTGCCCAATTCCTGGGGGCTTTAAAATACTGGGACACCCTCTCTCCAGGGGTCATAAATATGGAGGACCCTTGCCCTGGGTTATGGGTGAAGACCTCAACACATCTACGGCGGAGAAGATGGACTTCGGTACAGTGGAGATAGTGGAAGGGGCGAACCCGTAGCGTCTGTACTCCAGAGGAGCGGCTACAAAAGGTGTCCGACTCCATGTTAGGGGCGGCCTAATTTGAACCTGGCAGAAGTTAATAAAATGCCTTACCCTGCTCGATAGCTGCAGTCGCTTAAGTGCAGCCAGTATCCAGTATTCGGGAGATAGTAGGTTCGAACCCCACTGTCGGCAACCCTGAAAATGGTTTTCTGTGGTTTCCTATTTTCACACCAGGCAAATGCTGGGGGCTGTACCTTAATTAAGGCCACGGCCACTTCCTTCCCATTCCTAGCCCTTTCCTATCCCATTGTTGCCATAAGACCTATCTGTGTCGGTGCGACGTAAAGCAACTAGCAAAAAAGAAAAAAAAAATTGCCTTTGAAAGTGGCGAACCCATCGTACAAACAGCCTATAAAATGAATGCGAGTGAATCGAGCAACATTTTCCTATGTCACTATTAATTAATGCTAAAAGGTTGACTCCCCAGGAGTATTATTTTGCCCTTCCAACTATACAACCCTTGTATGAAACACTTCTTCACTTGGAGCTCTGGTATGGAGTTATTGTGGGTGGTCAAGGTGAGTGGTCCACCAGCCCCTTAAAATTCATGAAGATATAGAACACATCTAACATTGGTAATCCTTAAGGTTGATATTTGCTCTGCTTGCTACCTATGCAGTATGTTTTTTTTTTTTTTTTTTTTTTTTTACGTCGCACCGACACAGATAGGTCTTATGGCGACGATGGGACGGGAAAGGGCTAGGAGTGGGAAGGAAGCGGCCGTGGCCTTAATTAAGGTACAGCCCCAGCATTTGCCTGGTGTGAAAATGGGAAACCACGGAAAACCATTTTCAGGGCTGCCGACAGTGGGGTTCGAACCTACTATCTCCCGAATACTGGATACTGGCCGCACTTAAGCGACTGCAGCTATCGAGCTCGGTATGCAGTATGTTAGCAACATAAAACGAGTTGACCTTTCACTGGAATAACAACTACACTCAACACTCGATTTACCGTAATCGGATCAACCGCGTTGTGGCTTAGCAGGAGTACATGTACTCATTCAATTATACTGATTTGCGTCGTATATTTTTATATACGTACTTAACTTCCCGCAACCGTGACAAATTCTAGACCTTCAAAACATTCTCCACTCTACTTTGGCGTTCGACCGCAGCGCATGACCTTGAATGTGCCGCGCTGATCACCAGGAGCTGGCGGCTTTCTACTACAAATCTATTCGTCTGCGACTTCAAGTTATTTTTGATCTTCGTATATTAGTTGATAGTGTTGTGACTTTGTGCATGACAGAATGTGGTGTCGTGTCTTTGTGCCTATCAAAGTGTGAAACTGACCTCCAATATTCATAAACATTGTACATGTTTTTACGGCTGATGATGACCTGGACTAAGGTCGAAACCGGTCCCATTTAAATAGGAATGTGATTACTGCATTTCTTTCTTTTAAGTATTGAATAGGTTGAACCTCCTTTTCAATTATTTAATTTTTAACATTTGTGACTTAACCACGATATCAAAAACACTAAAAATGCACAAGTGTTAGGAGTTACAGTAATATAGAATTACAAAGGGTCGGGATAATATTGCCAAGTCGTAATAATAGCAGGGGTGGCACAACCTTGAAGTTATTTGTAGCTGGTGTGTCACCGGTCGCGAGCACCTGCTCTACTCCACACCACCACACTCTCAGTCATTTTCTTGTTTTTGTTCAGTGCAATTCAGTTTGCAAACAATGGCAACCAAACGGAAGCGTGTCCTTTTGACGATTCAACAGAAGTTGGATATTGTACAAAATATAGAATGAGGTTCTACCGTTAAACAGGTGTGTGTCCAATATAACATTGGTGATTCTACCGTGCAGAATATTTTACACAACAAAGACAAACTTCTATCATTTGCTTGTTCGTCTGATGCAAACAGTGGTATGGCGAACTGAAAAACTATGAAAAAATCTACATTTGAGGAGTTTGGTCAATGCATGTAGTAGTGGTTTTCACAGCAGAGAGCTCAAGGGACTCCAGTATCGGAACCAATCTGTATGACTAAAGTAAAGTTTTTCTTCGAATCTCTTGGGATGGAGGGTGATTTTGATGCGTCATCCAGATGGTTTACATGCTTTAAACAGCAACATGGCATCTGCGAAGTCAGTGTAAAAGGCAAGTTGTTAAGTGGAAATACAGAAGCTGCTCAACAGTTCAATTCAGATTTTGAAAATTTTGTTCTGGGTGAGGGTTTGGTCCCATAACAAATTTACAATGCAGATGAATCTGGCCTATATTGTGAAATGCCTACCAACCCGTACTCTTGCCTTCAAATAGGAGTGTTGTGTACACGCATGCACATTAATGGTGTAAAGCTATAAAGCATCTAAAGAAAGGATGATGATTATGACCTGCGTAAATGCAACGGGCACTCATAAATTACCTTTACTAGTCATTGGAGAAGCAAAAAAGCCTTGCTCTTTCAAAGGTACAGAGCCAAAAATTTGCCTGTTGTGTACAAGAACCAAAAGTCCGCTTGGATGAACAGTGAGATTTTTAAAATGTGGTTTGACAATAACTTCATCCCCGGAATTTGTAAATATTTAAAGTCAAATGGACTCTCGGAAAAGACCGTTCTTTTGATAGATAATGTGCACTCGCACCCAAATCAAACCATTTTAAAATCAGCAGATGGCAAAATTTTTGCACTTAAAAGATATTATCGGTCAAAAAAGGATTGAAGAGGGCAATGATCTCAAAGCTTTTGGAAAGAATTTACAACTCTCGATGCTATTTATGAGATTCATTCGGCTTGGAAAAAAAAAAAAAAAAAAACATTGATAATTGTGTGATCTTGGAAAAAAATCATCCCAGATATTTCTGAAGACGATGGATTTCTCGGATTTGATGACGCTGATACAGTTAGTACTGTACAGTGACTGAAGCCGTAAAATCTGTCCCAGGTGGAGAGGAAGTTGACGAAGACAATATTCGTCAGTGGTTCAATTGTGACAAGGCTACGAAGAGCTGACAGACAAACAGATTGTTGACAAAGTAAAGGGCAGGGAGGGAGCGGGAAGTGAAAGTGATGAGGAGAGGGAAACAGCTGCTCATGCCACACAAACACAACAAACAGTTACGCATGGGGCTGCCTTGGCAAATGTTCAGTCATTGCTGGAGTACATCAAGGGCCAGTATGATGCCCTCATCACCAAAAAACTTGTTTTGAGAAACTTGAGAAGCAAAATAAAGAAAAAGTGTTTCTCAGCACAGAAGCAGAAAACCACGTCTGATTATTTCAGAAACAGTAAAGTTAGGCAGTCTGAATACTTTTCTTTGCCTTATCAATTTGAACGAAAAGTGCTGTTTATTTTTCCATTTATTAATTGTGCTAAGTGCTACTTTTACTGCAACGTACTGGGTAAATTAATAAAAAACAATACAGTAGTATAATTTATTACCATTTTAACTGTACTTTATGTATGCCTGTTCTAACTTTTTGCGGGTTAACCGCAATTTTACTTATCCAGGAAGCCTTAACCCTGATAATCAACAGTTGAGTGTATACACAAGGTGTAAGGACCAATGCACATACTGTTTATTGCTTACTTTCATAACTCATTTACCACTAATACAAACTAGTTAATGTGTTTGCCATAAGTTAGGCATGGGCCTTTTGGTATCTCAGATTGGGGCACATTTTTAAATTTTTCAGGCTTAGGATTTTTCACATTATTCTCGGGCCCCCATGAAACTCCATACTGAATTTCAACCTTGCAGTGATATACCACGTTGTTACATAAACAAGTAACAAATGGGGAATAGCCAATACACTCTTTAATGCTCTGTATTCTATATTGCAGCTAAAAAGTATTACATAAAACCTTTAACACTGATTTTAATTAGCATTAAACACACTCATTTTCAATGCCAAATTTTTGTGTAACACGCTATAGTCAGGCAAAAGAAACTGACATATTCAAAAGATCCTTTTCTTAGCTCATTTGATAAGAAGTGGTTCAGATATGCTGCTTGTAATTGTGAGATATCTTGCATTGTAGGCATGACACGCCTATCTCTTCCTTTGCTAGATTTGTTGTCATGGTTGTAAGACGTCATGGGGTTTCCTTGTCTGAATTGACGTAGGGTCATCACTCGTCATCAGTAGCCACATGACCTAAGAGATTCTAAGTGAGGGATTTCATCTCATGCAAGTTTCAATCTGTGTGAAACCTTTAAAATCTTCTCTTTCCATGTAGGTGACAGTGAATGGATTTCTATTTTTTGCTTTTTCACAAGTTGCTTTACATTGCACCGACACAGATAGGTCTTATGGTGATGGTGGGATTGGAAAGGGCTAGGAGAGGGAAGGAATCAGCCATGACCTTAATTATGGTACAGCCTCAGCATTTGCCTCATGGAAAAATGGGAAACCACAGAAAAAAGTATTCAGGGCTGACAACACAAGGTACGGAGGGAAAAGATGTTCACCATACTGGGAGACTGAGATCAAGGGTAATTATTAAAATCAAAAAAGCCATTTATGTTGACAATTTGACTGCAGTGAGAATTGATGGTAGAATGAGTTCTTGGTTCAGGGTACTTACAGGGGTTAGACAAGGCTGTAATCTTTCACCTTTATTGTTCATAGTTTATATGGATCATCTGCTGAAAGGTATAAAATGGCAGGGAGGGATTCACTTAGGTGGAAATGTAGTAAGCAGTCTGGCCTATGCTGACAACTTGGTCTTAATGGCAGATTGTGCCGAAAGCCTGCAGTGTAATATCTTGGAACTTGAAAATAGGTGCAATGAGTATGGTATGAAAATGAGCCTTTTGAAGACTAAATTGATATCAGTAGATAAGAAATTCAACAGAACTAAATGTCAGATTGGTGATACAAAGCTGGAACAGGTCGATAATTTCATTTATTTAGGATGTGTGTTCTCCCAGGTTGGTAATATAGTAAGTGAGATTGAATCAAGGTGCAGTAAAGCTAATGCAGTAAACTCGCAGTTGCGATCAACAGTATTCTGTAAGAAGGAAGTCGGCTCCCGGACGAAACTATCTTTACATTGGTCAGTTTTCAGACCAACTTTGCTTTACGGGAGCGAAAGCTGGGTGGACTCAGGATATCTTATTCATAAGTTAGAAGTAACAGACATGAAAGTAGCGAGAATGATTGCTGGTACAAACAGGTAGGAACAATGGCAGGAGGGTACTCGGAATGAAGAGATAAAGGCTAAGTTGGGAATGAACTTGATGGATGAAGCTGTACGCACAAACCGGTTTCGATGGTGGGGACATGTAAGGCGAATGGAGGAGGATAGGTTACCTAGGAGAATAATGAACTCTGTTATGGAGGGTAAGAGAGGTAGAGGGAGACCAACATGACGATGGCTAGACTCAGATTCTAACGATTTAAAGATAAGAGGTATAGAACTAAATGAGGCCACAGCACTAGTTGCAAACAGAGGATTGTGGCGACATGTAGTAAATTCACAGAGGCTTGCAGACTGAACACTGAAAGGCATAACGGTCTATAATGATGTATGTATGTATGTATGTATGTATGTATGTATGTATGTATGTATGTATGTATAAATTATTTTTGACAGACTGAAGAACCTAACAGTTATAAATTAACCGAGTCAAGACGGAAAAGAAACGGCTTTCACTATAATAAAAAAGTTCAATAAGTGTCTGTAAAGTCCAACTCATTTGCTGAATGGTCAGCGTTGTGGCCTTCTATTCAGATGGTCCCGGGTTCAATTCCCGGCCGGGTCGGGGATTTTAATCGTGTTGGATTAATTCTTCTGGTTCGGGGACTGGGTGTTTGTTCCAACACTTTCCTTTTCATATTCAGACAACATACTACACTACCAACCACCACAGAAACACGCAATAGTGATTACATCCTTCCATATAAGTTTTGCATCAGGAAGGACATCTGGCCGTAAAACAGGGCCAAACCCACATGTGCGACACAGTTCGCACCTGCGACCCCACAGGTGTGGGAAGAGTGGTAGAAGAGGATAACGTGTTTGAAAACAAAAACACCCCTTACTTCTTGGAGCCTAAATTTGACGCTAGCTGCGGCATATCTTAGGTTGTACAACCTATCAAGTACAGAGGAACCTGTCTGATTTGCTTTTTCATTTCCTCATGGGTTTCACACGGTGGTGTGTAGACCATAATCCTTTATTGTCCCCAAAAGTAAAAGTCTAGGACAGTAGATAAGGTGACCTTGCTGGCCACACAAATTTCCATTGTTTTGTTATGAAGGAGATCTTTTGTTGCTTGGTGCACAGTTAATGCAATGGTAGGGTGTGCCAACCTGTTGCATCCACATCACTCGCCTCATTCTTAAATCGATATTCTCAAGCAGAATGGACAGATCATTCCGAAGGAAGTCTGTGTACATTCTCCCATTTAGTCTACCTTCAATTAAATGAGGACCGACAACGCGCTTTCCTACGACACTACCCCAGCAATTCATGGTCCTTCAGTATTGACAGAGGCCCAGTAGTGGTGACGTCTACGCTTTTGTACGCCTGTGCTGTAAAACACTGACTCATCCATAAACAAAATACTTTTTAAAATTTTATGGGTTAGTTCAAACCCCATTTACAAAATATCTAGCGTTATCTTTGTCCTCCTCAGATGCATATGCCTGCAGTACGGATACATTTTTTACTCATTCAAAACCAATGCACCGATGCTATGTGACATGTTTAAGTCTCTGGCAACTGCTGTGTGGTTTTGTGTCCACCATGTCCAGTACAATGACCCAATTTGGATTTTGCATAGGCTTGTTTCGCTGGTGTATCGTAGGGCACAAATTGCCAGTCTCTCAAACCCATCTTAGTACAGCCCAAAGCGTATCTCCAAAAGGGTGCCCCCCTTCTCGTTCAGGCTACCTTTCAGCATACACTCAAGCTGCCTCCCTTCCTACACCACTTGCTAAAACAAACAAAAAACTGACATACATCTTGATAGAAAGCTCCACAACAATAAAGACAATTAAAATGTGCATGACAGTATGTCTGGCTACCGCATGATAATGCTGGTAACTCTCACTCTCGATCAGAAGCATATCTGTTTCTTCTGATGGCGAGTAGTAGCCTACATGTTGTACCCTGAAGCGTGCTACAAGGGAGACGACCATATACAGTACTGTGCTTTGTCCTCTCGCACTTGTCGTACTGGTACACATCGTACTTACATCATCCTCACCTGGCATGTCTCATCGTGATGTCTTAACACCAGCCATATATCCAACCAAACCAAACCCCACGGCACTTAATGCCCTTGAAAGTTCTTTGGCCTGCCCAGCAACTGCTGCTCAGCCTGAAAGCCTGCAGATTACGAGGGGCCTGTGGTCAGCACGACGTATCCTCTCGGCCGTTATTCTGGGCTTTCGAGACCGGGGCCGCCATCTCACCGTCAGAGAGCTCCTCAATTCTAATCACGTAGGCTGAGTGGATCTCGAACCAGCCCTCAGGTCAAGAGAAAAATCCCTGACCTGGCCGGGAATCGAACCCGGGGCCTCCGGGCGAGAGGCAGGCACGCTACCCTTACACCACGGGGCTGGCACCAGTCATACATCAGCCATTACTATAAATATTATTTCTCTTGTTTTACTATCCCTGTCAATAAATATCCTTGAACGGAACATCATACTAGGCTAATCAGAGACTGTTCTATCAATTGGGCACATAAAATTACACTTAAAAAAAAAAAAGAAATGTTATTCACAGTGAGAACCAAACTGACGTTTTCCCTTGACAATGGACGTCACATAACATAGCCGATGAGCATTTTTTGTTTGGGTTGACTCTATCAACACATTACAACAATGAAATTGAAAGTATCTTCCAAAATACCAGAGAAAAGGTGACTGATGACTCTTAGGTGAGACATTCTGGTACACACAGGGTGTAACAATCAGGTACGGCCAAACTTTCAGGACACATTCCTCACGCATACAATAAGAAAATACGTTATATGGAAATGGATCTAAAAACATTTTATTTCCACATTAGAATTCATTTTCTACAACTCTACATAGCACATTAATCATGAGAAACAGACAAGAAACAATTTCTTATGCTATGTTCGCGCGCGGCTAACACATGAGTTGTGAGGCTCCCGGAGAAAGTAAAAATAGGAGGGGTAAAAACAGTGAAGTGTGCACTGAAACTGTGCTTGTGTTCCATGTGTAAAGCGTGTTTAACTGATAGCTAAGTACCACATACAAAAAAAGCTGCGGCTTCATAATTATCTTTAAATTATTGATTGCTTTGTGAAGTAGCGTCATGCCAGCATCCAAGCCTAGAGGAAGTCCTGCCAACCCTAGCATAGAGGACACCATTCGGCGCGTACTCCAGGAGCCGGACGTAGGGAAGGTGCTAGCCGATGCGATTGCAGCCAGTATAGAAACTAAATTTTAAATAGAGTGGAGGAGGCACTGTCCGAGTTCAAGACTTTGAATGAGGAACTTAGAAAACAACTCAGTTTAAAGGACAGTGAAATTGAACAATTGAGGCAAAGCTTGGAGGAGCTAAGGACATCGTCTAAAGAAGAAATTATCTCTCAGACTGATGACCTCGAGCAGTACCAGAGGAGAGACAATCTGCGAGTATTTGGTGTCCCTGAGACTGAAGGGGAAGACACTGACCATCTTGTACTGGATGTTGCACAAAAAATAGGAGCTTACATTCAGTTAGCTGATATTTCGCGCAGCCACCGTGTTGGCAACCAGGAATGAGTTAGCTGGAAAATTTATATTGTCCAGTGATGGACCATTTGTATTGGTATTATAAATTTAATCATTCGGAACATATATTTTAGATTCCCTATGGGAATCAGCATCTATATCATCTGATGGTCAAGCAGGCATCAATTTTTGATAATGAGACAAAGTCTCTCATAGTGCATTGGCACTGCCGGTGGCTACAATTAGCCTACGCAGTGGCCTCTACAGTATGCACTAGCCAGCGTCTTGGTAGGTGTGCTAGGTACCAACTGATGAGCCCAGCCTAGCACGCGAGGGCGAAACGCTGGCAACCAGGAATGAGTTAGCTGGAAAATTTATAATGTCCAATGACGGACCATTTGTATTGGTATTATAAATTTACTCATTCGGAACATATATTTTAGATTCCCTATGGGAATCAGCATCTATATCATCATTCGCAAACCAGATGGCAGCAAATCCGATCAACACGGATGGAACACATCACATTGTAAATATTAAGATAACATTATTTTCCATAGTTATGAAACTCCGTTGCCCACTATTCTGAACCGTAACGTTGAAATTTCAGTATTACTAGATTTGTATGTACCTTTCCTATTCGTAACACTTCATTTTTAATTTTAATAAACTTTTGAATTTAACCAAATACATGTATTTGCGTTCTTATTTTTTATGATTATTATTAATGTAATATTCTTAAAATAGTTTCAATACTTTACCAGTAATATATACTTCATTAATTTACGACAAGACACCCCTAGTTTAGTTGTCCTTTAAAAATATTAGGTAATTTTATGCACAGTTAATTCATTACCTGCACCCTTGTACTTCAGTTAACGATAATTTCCTCCTAGCCCCTAGTGTTTATTTGTCTATTTTGGTAATTTACATTCTACCAAGTTGGTTACTGTCACGAGTCACAATGGACATTCCTCTGTCGTCACCTGTCTATCTCAGCAGCCACCAGGCCATATACCCTCTCCTTTCCTTCCGCAGTCCCCGCTCCCCCCACCCTCTAGTTCCAACCCTGACCAAAGTACCGCTAACATTCTTAAGAACTTCGTCTCGCAACATCCTAGAGCCCTTCACGTCTGTTGTATAAACGGCCAAAGCTTATTAGCTGCCAATCGAATGGATGAGCTTACAGAAATATTCACCCCAGTTGTTTTCCATGTCCTACTAGTGTCTGAGTCATGGTTGACAGATAAAAGCCCACCTTCTTTGTGTCAACTTGAAGGCTACTCGCTTTTGAGAAATGACCGCACACACAAGCGAGGTGGAGGGGTATGTGGCTATTTCTTAACCAGCCTCAAACCCAAAATGTTAGGTCATTCACCAGGCAGGTATGAGAGAAAACCAGAATACATGTTCGTAGAAATAACAGCGAACGGGATTAAAGCACTTGTAGGAGTAGTTTACAAACCTCCGAATATAGGCCACCTAGAAGACTTTGAAGCTGACTTAACTGAACTGCTGCCGGACTACCCCCACACAATAATTATGGGAGATTTTAATATGGACTTAACTGACGTAACTTCTCCCGAAACCACGTGACTTAAAACATTGTTTCAATCCTATAATATGGACATCTTGCTTCTCTCTCCAACTCACCACACATCTCATTCGCACACTCTGTTAGATCTTATAGTTACCAGCAATTCAGACAGAGTTCTCAATGTTGGTCAAACCTCTGTACCTGGTATTTCTGCACATGACGCAATATACATCTCGTATGACCTCCGGCCACCGAAACGCTCCCAGAAATTTATTACCTATCGACCACTGAAAAATATAAATAAAGATGGACTCTTCCAGGACGCAAGCAACATACCCTGGCATAACATAACGACATATAACAAACTAGACAACAAAGTCACCTTCTTTAACAGCAAAGTAACGGAATTATTTGACAAGCATGCCCCAAAGCGGCGAGCGAGAATATCTAAAGAACCCTCCCCGTGGTTAAATGATGACATTAGACAACTAATGAAACAAAGAGACTGCGCCCACAGACAATACAAAAATGACCCTACTGTACAAAATTTTGACGAATATAGGAAGTTACGAAACAAGACAACACAACAAATACGGAATGCTAAACTGCGGCACGCTTACAGTTTAATTACGTCTAACGGTAGAACAGCGACGACATTGTGGAAATCTATTAATAACCTTGGACTAACAAAGAACTTACAGTACCTCTCGAGGCTCTTAACAAGTACTTTATTGCTAGTTCCTCCGCAGTACAACCTGTCGACAAACAGAAACTTATGAACCATTACGATACACACCCCACCCCTGACAGAGATAAATTCTATTTCAGTCACGTGACACCCCTCCAAGTCAGGAAAGCAGTCCTTAGGATAAGCACAAAAGCGAAAGGAATTGATGACATTGGGACTGACATGGTCAAACTAATTCTTGATTTTATATTACCAACTTTA
The DNA here is from genome assembly GCF_040414725.1 of Anabrus simplex. Taxonomy (NCBI): domain Eukaryota; kingdom Metazoa; phylum Arthropoda; class Insecta; order Orthoptera; family Tettigoniidae; genus Anabrus; species Anabrus simplex. Next base: position 87,746,227 of record NC_090272.1, on the reverse strand, counting down.
ACCCATATACTCAATTTCTCTCTTCTATACTCCACATATCCAACTCTCTGGAAGAAGGCTATTGTGCTACCTCTTCCGAAAAGTCAAACGCCTTCGAACGAGGGAGACTATCGTACAATATGTATTTTATCAGCTTTATCTAAAATCTTAGAATATATAGTCCATAAACAAATGTCAGAGTACCTTCAAACGCACAATCTCCTTAATCCTTTCCAGTCCGGTTTCCGACAAGGACATAATACAACTACAGCCTTACTCAAAGTGACTGAGGACGTTCGACAAGAAATAGACAGAGGATGAGTCACAGTTCTAGTACTACTAGATTACAGTAAAGCTTTTGACAGCGTAGACAGACATACTACTTGTAAAACTGAAGGCTCTACATTTTTCTCAGAGTACGATTGCTTGGATGCATTCCTATCTTCACGGACGTCAACAATGTGGGAAAGGTAATAATGGAATTGTTTCATCGTGGCGTCACGTGAATGGAGGAGTCCCTTAAGGCTCTGTACTTGGACCACTTCTTTTCGCACTCTTTGTGAATGACAGATCATCGAATTTAAGACATTGCAAATACCACATGTACGCTGACGACCTTCAGCTCTACATAGACTCTACAGCACAAGACCTTCAGGAAAATATAGACTTACTAAACATTGACTTACAGACTGTTAGTGAATGGTCTGCTGCCCACGGCCTGCAACTGAACCCCACAAAGTCACAAGTAATCCTTCTTGGCCACCAAAATCAAATGGCAAGTATCAATAAACGTCCATTGCCGAGAGTAATCCTTCAGAATGTTGCAATTCCTTTTGTACCACAAGTGAAGAACCTCGGCGTTATCATGGACGAACACATGACTTGGTCTGGACATATCTTACATATCTGCCAAAAGGTTTTTTCTGCTCTTCATTCTTTATATAAATATAAATACATATTTCCAATAAAACTTAAGCAGAAATTAATCGAGGCTCTTGTAATGCCACATTTCGACTATTGCGATGTTGTTTTCAATGATGTGAGGCCACTGCTGTCCCTAAGGCTACAACGCGCTCAAAACACATGTGTGAGGTATATATGTAATCTAAGAAAATATGACCACGTGTCATCATCTTTCCTAGAACTAGAGTGGTCACGACTCCACGTTCGTCGTAATCATCATACTCTGTCTCTCCTCCACCGAGTCCTTACTACATCTTCCCCAACTTACCTTTCTTCGCGTTTTCATTATTTCTCAAATGTGCATAACAGAGATACACAGGCTCAAACATCAAACCTGCTCGTCATTCCTCACCATCGAACTGCAACATATAATAACTCATTTTCACTGTTTGCCGCCCGAGAAGGGAATCGCTTACCGGATGACGTCAGAGAAATACCAACCACCAGGTCATTTAAAAGAGCGTTAAGAGGTACAGCAGGATACGAATGAACTGTGCATTTCTAGTCCTTTACTGATGGTGTTAGTACACTATTACTACTAGCTATTATTATTATTATTATTGCTGTTATTGTTATTATTATTAGGCCTATTATTATTGTTATAAGTATGTTTATCTCACTGGGGTGGAATTTTATTTCTGTTATAAAGTATTTAGATTGTCTTTAACTGTGCTATACTTAGTATTAATTACGGTAGTGTTAACTTTGATTCTATGTACAAATTGATTTAGTGTAAGAGAAGGCCTAATGGCCTTAACTACGCCAATAAAGTTATCTATCTATCTATCTATCTATCTTATATGAAATGATATGTGCATCAATGTGCCGAAGTTTCAAAGTACCAGTCCTGCATACAGCAGTGCGTAAACGCTTGGAACAGCGTTGACCAGAGCCAAACATGCATTATCATCCACTCCTGGATGCAGAAGTGCAAAGATAAGAAGATTATTGACTCCTGACAGTGGAACTACGAAAGGCGTACTATATTGTTTTACACTTTATTATTTTCTACCCAATTGAAGTACATTACACATCAGTTGTTACATCCACTTTCTCAACATAATCTCCCTGTAACTGTACGCACTTTTGCCATCAATGTTTCAGTCTCTCCAGACCTTCCTGAAACTATTCTTTTGGAGTGCTGCATACCCATGCCTTGACAGCTGTGTCCAGTTCTGCAAAATCTGCAAAACGGCGACCACAAAGAGGTTTCTTCATGTTCCCAAACAGGTGATAATCACTTGGTGCCAAGTCGAGAGAGTATGGTGGGTGTGGCAGCATCGTAAATCCCATTTGATCAATGGCAACAGTGGTCTCTCGGCTAATGTGGGGCCGGGCATTGTCATGTTGGAGAAGCACATCTTTGGCCCATTTTCCTGGCCGTTTAGTTTGAATGGCACGACGTAAGTGCTTAAGGGTTGCCACATATGCTACACTGTTCATCGTGGCCCCAAATTCCAGCCAGTCAATGAAGATGATGCCCTTTGTGTCCCAGAACACTGTCACCATTCACTTGCCAACTGATGACACTATTCCACATTTCTTTGGCAGTGGACTGTCCCTATGCTTCCATTGCATCGATTGTTGTTTCGTTTGTGGCTCATGATAATGAAGCAATGTCTCATCACCAGTCGCAAGCCTAGCCATAAAGTCAGCTGAATCTTGATCATGGCATTGCAAAATTTCTCTGCACACGTCCACATGCCTCTGCTTTTTGTCTGCAGACAAGAGTCTAGGCACCCGCGTGGATGACACCTTCCCCAACTGTAAGTGGCTGTGCACGATCCACTGCAGGGTGTTTCGGCTAATTCCCGTGGCTGCCTCCATTTCCGTAAATGTGATGCATTTGTTTCCTTGGATGGCCTGTTCGACCCGACCAATGTTGGCTGGTGTTGACACTGTCACATTCCTTCCAGATCTGGTTCCCTTGTCCAATGATGTGCACCCTGTTTTCCAACCTTCCAAACTTCTTCAACTGATGTTAGCCCTGAAACAAAACATAGTAATTCAATGAGTGAGGAAGTAGTCCCTTCAATTAAGAAATTTTATGAGCAGAATGGCATTAGGTGATTGGCCCCAGAACAAAAAGGGGCAATTAGTATACGTGACAATGATAGTGTAAAAATAAAAACTCAAGTGCATCGTATGATGCGTACCATCTCGAAAGCATACAAACTATTCAAAGAACACCACCCACATATGGAAATAGGAAGGAGTAAATCTATAGATCTACGGCCATCTTATGTCTTGCTGAGTAGCAAGCTTCTGCATAATGTTTGCCTTTGCAAATATCATGAAAATTACATTCTGTCAGTGCAGGGTCTTCATAGTACTTTCAAAAATATTCTGAAGTACACAAATGACTTTCCCTCTTCATATTACCAACTGAAAAGCAAGGAAAAATAATGGTGAAGACAGTGTTCACAAAGTGATGGAGGAAGGCAACTCAACAGAACTTGTAGAGTTCATAAAGAATCTAACACTGAAATTCTTGGAGCAGCTACATTAAAAGGAAGCAAGGAGAATGCTGCAGGAGCTTGAGGGATGAAGTAGAGAAGCCCATATTTGAACGCAAAGTATTGATCCAGGTGGACGCACCAAAAATTATATTATATTTGAGTGTTTTAGGATAAGATACAAAGTGCCCACTAGCAAAAGGCACAGATTAGCTTATTTACTGTCGCAGTGTGGAACTCAGGAAATATGCAGTTATTTGTACTGACCTCTGACAATTTGACACATTTAAAGGACACTGTTGCAGCGTACACTGACTTTTTTTTTTTTTTTTTTTTTTGCTAGGAACTCTTCCAGATAACTCTGAGGAGTTAATCTGGTCTGATGGTCTTGCATCACGGTTTAAGTATCATTACATTGCAGATACTCTTCCAACGTTATACCGAAAGCATGGCATTAGGTGAATCAAATGGAATTCTTTTTGCGATATCTCATGGGAAAGGTAATGTTGATGGTATAAGATGAGATATAAAGTGCCCACTTGCAAAGTGTGGAATGTTGTGAAACAGTGTAAGGATGATATAGATGTAGATTCCCATAGGGAACCGGAAATATTTGTTCCGAATGAGTAAATTTATAATACCAATGTAGTTGGTCCGATATTGGACATTATAAATTTTCCAGCTAACTCATTCCTGGTTGACAGCGTTTCACCCCAGTGTGCTAAATTGGGCTCATCAGTTGGTAAATAGCACACCCACCAAGATGCGTGGCTAGTGCATACCGTGGAGGCCACTGCGCAGGCTACTTGGAGCCAACGACAGTGCCAATGCACTATGAGAGACTTTGTGTCATTTTCAAAAATTGATGCCTGCCTGGCCATCAGATGATATAGATGTTGATTCCTGTAGGGAACCTGAAATATTTATCCAGAATGAGTAAATTTATAATACCAATGTAGTTGGTCCAATATTAGACATTTAGCACACTGGGGCGAAACGCTGGCAACCAGGAATGAGTTAACTGGAAAATTTATAATGTCCAATATCGGACCAAGTACATTGGTATTACAGTGTAAGCATACCGTTGCATGTGCTACTGACTTCCTAAATGCATATAATCAGAACTGTGATAGCTGTAATGTACGTGTGGTTTTGCCATTTTATTCAGAAATAATTAAAAGAAATTATGACCTTCTGGAGGAGGTAGTAAAAATGCAAAAATAATTGTTGGAATTTGTAAGGTTCATTGTATCTCAGCTAATGAACAGTCATTCTCAACATCCTTTCTCACAGAGTAGAAAATCGTTACCGATGATAGTATTTCAGATGTTCAAGAGTGGTATATTGTGGAATATAACGGAAACTTCAATCCTGGTGAAGTGAAAGAAATAAAAAAAAATCTCTGAATACTATGTGAGCACAATGGAGCAAGTTAGCAACAATTGAAAGTGATCTTCACGGCCAGACAAAATATACTATGCACGATGTCAGCAAATCCGACAGCTCAACATGTCTACAGTTGTTAATTCACATGGACGTTTTAGCATGTAGCAGGTGTTATTATAATGTACGGATATTAATGTAACATGAGTCACAACAATTAAGTTTAATATTGAGGTTACATATGAAACTTTTGTTTTAGTAACTGGTATTATCTTAAATATTGCTGTTTGTCCTATGTTACTGATATATCTAAAAAGTTGAGTTTTAGAAGAGCAAAGTTTACCCAAGAAACAGGTACTGCAGAATGATGCGTCCTTTCTAATGTAACGCAAGTCACAACAATTTATAAAAAATAATAATAAATTTGTTAAGGTACAGTAAGGTATGGTATATTTTTAGATTACAAGATATTAGCCCAAGTTTCTCATACAACCTCATTTTTTCCATTAAAATTTGAACTTCATTAGCAGTTTCTACTATGTGTCACATACATTTTACCTGGCATCTGTTATCTTTTCTAACATAGCTTCTCAATTTTTTACTGCCCTCCTGACTGTTTAAAAAATACGGCAAACACAGCTAAGCCAACATTGGACATGATCATTGAGAACGGGACCGCTAAATTTGAGAAGGTCAGGCCTTTCGAGAGTGCAACTATTCAAAACTTGAACTTCATTGCTTAGTTTCTCAAGTTTTTTGCTCCCCTCTTAACTACATGTGATGGTGACTCAACGGAGACAGACGGTCATTTTGAATTTGTTGGTACAGTGATTTTGTCCTGTTTTTTAATTATAACACACTGCAAGTTTTAGACTAAGAGGTCCACAACCTCGCCATAATCACTTATTGTTTGTTTCTGTCATGTCTGATTGATTTTCGTTCTTTTCTTCATTAGGTTTTAACACATTTTTTAACATCAATTATGTAAAAAAAAACTTTTTTTCACTGAAGATGGCTTAAACGAGTTGATTATTACTCCATCTAATGATGGAAATGTGTATATAATGAAGTGTTTTAATCTTTCCTTCATTATGTTTTAACACATTTTTTTAGCTTCAATTTAGACCCCTGTCAATTTATAATGACATGTTAAGAAACCTTTATTGAGAAAATTCTAACATTCAGCACTGTTAAGTTAGGCTACAGAAAACAAACTACTTCCTGACAGTACTCATATAATGACCAGATTCAGATGGCTGAACCTACTTGCTGCATTAATGAAGGAAAAACAGAATCTTAGCCAGTGGCATATACTGAGGGCTACCAAGGCTATCAGTAAAGCCCAAAACTCAATTGAGAATGATGGGAGTCTAAAGCACATTATAATGTAACCATCTGACACAATGTTCCATTTCCAAACCTTGAAAGCAGTGAGGAAAAAACGTTGCACAAATTTCTGAGAGTAAAGCATCGGAGACTGATATTGCAGCCCAGACTCTCGTCCCTCTCCCCTCCACTCACCCATCGTGGCTTGCTGCTGTACTGTATAAAATATATATCGGATAGGAACGGGGACCAGGAGGGATACGTGTGCTAGGCTTTGGTCCATCAGATTGCCACTGCTAACAATCAACCATGCGTTACTCAGTGTATAGGCCTATACTTCCTTACCTCATACTTCTTCTCGATTCAATTCAGATTCCATGTTCATTCAGTTGGCAGCACTATCAGCTCCCTCCTTACTCCTAACCCCCATACACAAATGCACCAAGATAAAGTGTGCCGATAATACTTCTACATCCTTGTAGGAAGACACTGCAGGGTTGCTGTTATAGATCTGCTAAGATGAAATGCACTCTTTCAGGTTTAGTGTTCTCTTTTGATGGTTGGAATCGAACCCGTGATCATGAGTCAGACACCACCGCTGATCTCCCGAGGAAGCTAATTAAACAGTGAACGATGGGTACAACCGCTGCAAAATTCAATATTTTATTAATAATAACAGTAATAATGGTGCATGTGCATCTCTGTAGGCTTTGTGGTGACCTAATGAGGATAAAATGAATAGCAAAGACATCACAAACCCCAGTCCCCAAGCCAGGGGAATTAACAGTACGAGGGGGTTGATTCTGAAAATTGAACCGGGGCCATCGGACCAAAAGCAAGCATGCTATCCCTTTAACCACAAAGCCGGACTTTAATTTGCTAAACCTTAGACTACCATCTCCACTTATCAGGGGTTGAGCATTGGCAGTAGCAGAGGCCAGGGCAGTAGCTTGTGAAGTAGCCTTGACAACACAGCAGGCTTCTCCGATGGCTATTGGCTGCAGCTCAAAACGCTGAAGGCTTGACGTTCACTAAACTAACGCGAAACCAACCATCGAAAAGGGGGTAACCTAAGTTTGGTGGTAGCCCATGTCTTGATCCCAGCATACGCCACTGATCCTAGCACTTGGAAGAAGGAAGGATATGTGGTAAAGAAATGCAGAATTATGAAAACAGAAATAAAACTGGAGTCCTTGGAAAGTTATAGTATCACATACATATAGGAGCAAAGAGTTGATTAAGCAAGCAGGTACACAGGACAGAAAATACAAAACAGGACTGGAAAAAAGAGGAACGGAAAAATTTCCCCTGCAGGTTCCTGAGGCTGGGTATTCCTACGTACGACCGTATTTTCGTTTTAATAATAATAATACTTTATTAACGGTAACACCATTTTAATGGTCAAGTACTAATAATAATTATAGAACATTCTTCAAATGTCAAGAAAGAGGGAACATTTGCAAAAAACCTGTATTTCTTATATTTCACTTAGCGTGCACTTACGATGAAAGAGAAACATGTAAAATAACATCCACCTAGTAACTCACGAGATATAACCTAAAACTTAATAACAGTGTAAGGAAAAAAAACATTCCGAATTCTTATTTAAGTCAGAATAGTGAACAAAGTTCTGTTTACACTAATTTACTATAATTGATTGATTCTCTAACTGGACATGTAATTGACTTTAATTGACTTTAATTTAGAGATAGAAAAGTATGTGCGTAATCGATTACCGTATGATCTTCCGTCAACAAAAACATGATATGATGATAACCCAGGTCTCAGGTCCTAAGGTTGCGCACTGTCCGCTCAATACTGCCATCTGTCGTCAGGTAGCTGAACTATACGTGAAGTGAATGGAAGCTATGGCCGTGGCCATGGTAATTGCCACTTGCCAGTGATAAAAACTGTTGATATGTAACATTTCGTTATCTCGCGAACGATTATTGAATAATGTTTTCGTCTGAGCAATATCGATGAACCTGGTAACCATAAGGGTCATCACCCTGTTGTCAGACCTGTGCGGATAAGGAACTTACATCATATAAATCATCGGTTAATAAAAATCTGTCTAGTGCTATAGTACGGTATACTGTGTACAAAAAAATTGTCTAGTTGGCGTGACCTAGGTCAGTAAACGTGAATCGGTGTGCAGGTTAACTTGGTGGCGGATGTGGTGAGAGGACAAGACGCGAGTTCGGAAGCTGTAGAAGACTGGTCTTCTGGTATTGTTTTTTATAAGGTATGGCGTTCGACGTATTGTGTATGTCCCTTTTACACCCCACACTGTGTGCATACATAATGTGATACGGTACGTTGCTAACGTAGAAAGTCTCGAAAATGCAGTCATGAAATTTTAGATAAACATTATCTTCAATGGATTTTTATGTTGTCTGTAATTCGTATTTCGGAATCGGTTTCTTATAGAGAGAATTGTGACACAAAACAGCTGATCAAAACGTTTCGCTTAAAATATGTAAAACTGGATAACTAAGTTATTTGTTGTAGAATTTTTACATTTAAAAATATTGTTGTATCGGTATGTTTAAAAATTTAAGAACACCATTACCGATATTGCAAAACAAGATCAAATCTCATTGTTGAAGTATAATTGTAGTAGCCTCCTATTTACCACTCGAAACATATTTCAATGCAGTACATAACTAGTTTTTGAAACAATATGAAAGTGTTTATTGCACTTTTATCCTCTGCTATTGAATTAATCGCTTGAAGAACATTCTTGTTAAATTGTGTCACTTAATTTTTTTCATTATATTCAGATATGTGTAGCATTCCTTGTTCATCTCTAAAAGGGACTGAGATAACGTGATTTGTCTTCTGTAAGAATATCAGTTGGTACACCTACCTCCATACCCGAATTTTTATTAACCGCAAAATAATAGTAACTTAACTGCATGAATGACGGAGTTGAGTGGTATAACCCCGAGTCACAACAATTTTTAGCAGTTGACAAGGAGTGTTGTTATACTCCAATATTTTGTTCAAATTTTTTATGGAGGTAGCTGAACTAGCGTACACTCCAAAAGTGATAACCGTGTGTTCCCAGATTAATACTTAGTGTTCTTTTTTTAACGTGGAAAATCAGAAAATGGTATATTTAGTGCCGTTTATTTAATTTGGAAAATTAGAAAGATGGTGAAAATACAGTACTTGCGGAGAAGCGCCGTGCAGTAACTGAGGTAACATTGATAGGGATGAATCACAGTCATACAGTTGAGTGCCGGCTGACTTCAGCGGGCTGATAACACGAGAGTAGCTGGAAATAAACAAATCCCTTACATAATTCACTGGCTGAGTGGGCTTAGTACCCGATTTTTTTAAAAATTAAGAAAACATATCAACTCGTACTGTAGGGTGTAACTCGCAACGGTGCCGATTGTTGAGTTCCGAACGTTATTCATTCGCTAGGACGCGTAGTAGTATAGGGATAGTTGAACGGCCCAGTCTCCTACACACTGGCTTTCACTGCAGTCACAGTAGCGCTTTTCTGCCGTTCCCATGCTTTGATGTTTTTAATGATAGGTTTATTGCAGCTAATAGCCATTAATCAAAACATCAATTATAGTGAAAACAAAAGGTTATTCACTGATGTTCTAAGTCCCTATAAGACCCCTGTCTCCTATTATACCACTCAGCGTGATATCGTTTACATTTCTGCGATGTTTTTGAGACAGACCAGTAGCGGTGATTAAGAGGAGCGGTCGCCCCCCCCCCCCCCCCCCCGAACTTCGTGGACAAAACATTACATTTTAATTGCATTTTAGGCGACTGAAAGTAGGAATTATTTTTAAAAGCAATTTGTACAAGCCCTAATGTCTTATCAATTAATTCTTTCCTTTTATTATGAACAAATCATTAGCGGAAATACATAGTAAATGTCTTTCATTACGGCTAACAGATTTGTATAGCTCCATACCATGTATTTTTTTTTTTTTATATAATAGAGACTTTGCGTGCGCTGTGAGGAAGGGTAGCCGGGGTATATATATATATTGCCAAGGTCATGGACACTGAGATGATTCACCCGCTTGCCGCGCGCATTCGTCATTTTAGCAGTCTCTTCAGTGTCTCTTTAGTTTCTTATTGTATAGTCGAACACTAAATGGTTTTTAATTGTATAATTTCGCGGTACTTCTGTGTAGTTGTAATACATCTGTAATATTGTTCTTTTGGTGAAAGTTTATAGTACGGTACTTCAATTGAGCAAAATCTCGAAAAACTATTACCGCACTTAAGTTGGTAAACTGTCAACCTTACCATTTTGTAACTTTTTATTCAATTTTGATGTTTATAACCCTAGCCCCTCGTCCGCTATTTCCCACAAAGCCGGGTACTTTTTGTTGTCTGTACATATTTTGCACCCCCCCCCCCCACTTCTAATCCCTATCGCCGCTACTGAGAGGTCGTTCGCATGTTCCCTTTACTCCGTTGTCCGAGGATTTTACCTTTCAGAATAATTTCGTTGTAACAACTTGTATTTTTCACCACGCGACCCATGGCTGAAGTAGACAATCTTCTTTCATTTAATGACTGCCAGTAGTTCTCTTTTACTGTTCGCTCTTCTCAATACTCTTTGTTTGGTGAAATGTTGAACTCAAGAGATTTTAATCATTCCCTCTCGTTTATTTGGAAGTTGACCGAGCGAGTTGGCTGTGCGGTTAGGAGCGCGCAGCTGTGGGCTTGTATTCGGGAAATAGTGGGTTCGAACCCCACTGTCGACAGCCCTGAAGATGGTTTTCCATGGTTTCCCCACTTTCACATCAGGCAAATGCTGGGATTGTACCTTAATTAAGGACTCGGCCGCTTCCTTCCCACTCCTAGCTCCTTCCTCTCCTATCATCGCCATATGACCTCTGTCGGATTTTTTATTATGGACACTCGAGTTTAGACTTTAATTACAAACGAACCAATAGGCCTATTGCAATGCGAGTTGTACCAATATTTTCCTTGCTTAACTCTACGTTAGCGTATATAAAACACATTGTTTTCGACGTTCATTAAATATTTTTTATTTGTGGTTGTAATAAATATTGCCTGGGTTTTTGGCTTCTTCTCTAGGAAGCGCTCACTAAGGAATATATACAAGGAAAACTACTTGTCTGATGGTAATGAAATTTTTGTATGTGATAACCACATACATTCAGTGTTGCCAACTTATATTTTCAAGATCCGCTAAATACTACTAAAAATCCGCTAAAATTCTGCCAAGAAATCCGATCTCAAGTAACAGGCAATAATAATAATAATAATAATAATAATAATATTGTGAGGAAAATTCTCGGCCCCCGAAAAACAGAAGATGTATATAGACTGTGGTCACGCAAAGTAACAGAAGAGCTTTCCAACATTGCAGTAGACATCCGCAAAAGACGTCTGAAATTTTATGGACACGTCCGCAGACTGCCGGCAAGTGACTGACACACACGATTCTCACCTACATAGAACATCTAAAAAATATTCCATGGGTACTGGAAGTGAAGAAAGATCTGGAAAAAGCCCAGATGAACTCAAATGACACCGCGGACAGAAACCTCTATAGGAAAAAAATTAATGGATGAAAAGTGCAACCAGAGAATGACGTGAAAAAGAAGACTGGAGCAAAGTGGACAAAAGAACGAAAAAGCATCCACGGAGAAAGGATGATAGCTGTTTGGCAACTCAGAAAATAGAATCGTTAGAGCTTTGCGTGATCCATTGGGTCCATGCGCACATCATAATAATAATAACAATAGTAGTAGTAGTAGTAGTAGTAGTAGTAGTAGTAGTAGTCTGTACTCACCTGATCTGTGAGTTCCACTGGGATTAACCCCCTGCCGACGAGATAAAACTTGTAGGCGTTTTACTGCCGGGTGCAAACTAGGTGAATCCCCTAACTCAAGGGCCACACACAGAACAGGCCAGTTCATTAAACGGTCTTCCTTCATAGCATAAATATAAATGCTACTCTCTCACAGTTTCATTATCTGTCGTCATTCGTCAACTAAGAGGCAGATAACTTTTCTTCACTCATTACAAATTTATGATACCACGATCTCATAACATCAAACCAAATAACATGTTTTCCTCGTGTGACTGCTAGCTCCTGACAAGAAATACGGAATAGCTCAGAGACAGACTGGAGTACAATTTTTTTTTAAGTAAAATGGATAAAACGCTAAATTCCGCTATAATAAATCTAAAATTCCGCCAAAAAATCTGCTGTCCGCTAAATGGTATATTTCTCCGCCGACAGTCTTCTAATTCCGCCAAATTTAGCGGAAAATCCGCTAAGTTGGCAACACTGATCTGAAGTTGCTACGAGTCACAAGTGAGACGGCGGTGGCCAAGGCAGATAAGATGATACGCCGTCGTGGTATTTCCTTGTCTCTTAAAAGGGGTGACTTTCCAGTGGACGTAAATGCCCGCAATGTAAAACTTCCTCTAAAAGAAGTTATTCTAAAACTAGTGATGTGAACTCGGACAAGATACAATAAACGTCAACTATTCAGCTTTGAGGCCCGAGCTTCAAGTTTCGTCACGATGCCACAAAGCAACATCGGGCATCACATTCAAAGTACAGTACTGTTTATACCTTAATTCCGTGCAAAAATAAACAAAGTACGACCGTTAGAGTTTTGTCTGTACATTGCTCAGAATTTAAAAAGAATGGTATTTTTGTGTCGATCGTGTCCCCAGTAATAAGGAAATGCACTTTTTTTAATTTTTCATCATCTCTGTATGTATGTAGTACGGGAATCACGAGAAAATGGCTAAAGATAATTTAATGAAAATCGGTATGTAAAGTCGGGGAATGAGTGAAATGGTAGTTTAGGGAAAAGCCTACAATTAAATTCTCAAATATGTATATCTATAAATACAACATAAGTAAAGTTATATAGAATTAAATTTCCGATCACTTATGTCTTATACATTTTTACCGTACCGGCTATGATACAAGATATATTCATAAATTTCGATTTTTGTTGTTAAGTCCATATCAACGAGGAAATAGTTGAACAAAATTTAATGAAAATCGTTATATAAATTCAGGAAATAAGACAGTACAGTGTAGGCTATAAATAATTGTATTCATGGTGGATGAAATGGTAGTTAAGGGGAAGGCGCCAAAAATTTAATACCTATGTTATTGGTCCTATCGAAAAGTACTACATAGCAAACGTTATAGAGAATACAACTTCCGATCATGTATGTCTTATACAGTTTTGACCGTACCGGTACCGACTATGATAATATAATTCACGAATTTAGTCTCCAATTGCTTATTCCATATCAACGCCGAACATTGGTTAACATGGAAATATTGTTCAATAGTGTTAACTGGCGATGGTTTTTTTTATCATGATTGTCTTAAGATGTAAAACCGCGTCGTCATCGATCCACATCGACAAGGAGAATTGTGAAGATGCTTATTTAAAAAATGAGGAAAAAAGTATCGCTGGAAGAATAAGACAAAAGGGAGTCATTAAGGAAGAAAGGACTCCCTTTTCATTAGATGTCCGAATATCACCGAGTCGGAAGAAAGCTAAATGAGAAGGGCTATAATGTTGAGCTCTCAGAAAACTGATCAACAAGAACATTACATTGACCATTGTTGTGATGTGATGTGTCTCTTCTGCTGCCACTCATCACCGATAGATAGGATCACTGCTGCGTCCCGAGTAAAACAGCATGCCTGAATATTGGCGGAAAGTTGCTGGGGAGTTAGATAACTGCACATGTTATATGAACGTCCCGTCAGCGAGGGTCACTTCAGATAGTAAACACTAAAATGACGGAATTATGACCAAAACAACAAAAATTGGTAAAATATAGGCTAAATATACTCAGAAACGTCCAAATCGTGCTTAATTCCAACAAATAACTAGAACGGCAGACGAAAAACATTTCCCGAACATCCGAACCCTGGGTCTGTCGCTTACCATCTTCCGTGTAGGGCCTACGTTCCGCCGTAGGTTCATGCCGTCTTGAATGCTGTCCATCCATCCTATTCTGGGACGCCCTTCACTCCTCTTTCCCTTTATCCACATTTCTAGCATCCTTCTGCACATTTCTGGTTCCTTCTTTTGACGTGTGCCAACGGCCGTAGCCGTGTTGAAACACCGGATCTCGTGAGATCTCCGAAGTTAAGCAACATTGGGCGTGGTCAGAAGTTGGATGGCTTGCCACGCGCTGTTGGTGGGGGGTAAGGGAATGGAGGAGCGGAAAGGAACTGGCCACCCTACCGCACGCAAACTCCGGCTCAGAAACACCTCTGCGGAGGTTCGGACCTGCCTTCGGGCAGAATAACCCTTACCTTACTTTTTGACGTGTCGTGCACCATTTGAGTCCAGCTCCCCTGACTTTTTCAGACACTTGCATCACTTTCAGCCTTTCTGTTCTAACTCGTTTCTTACTTTATCTAGCCGTGTGTGTCCCACTGCAAACCTCAGCATTGTCATCTCTGCTACATCCAGTTTGTCAGCCCATTTTCTTATCTTCGACCAGGTTTCTGCTCCGTAAGTCATAATTGTTCAGAGTATATTACGAAAGCAGAGTTCTGACAGCTGTCTTGTGGATCTTCCCTTTAAATTCGTCTGGTAGTTTTAGACTATAAATATCACAGAACACACTGAACGCCTTATTCCAGTTCTCGCTTGCGGATTTTATCTAGTTCTTTATTTCTTCCTCCAGTCCACCATGTTGTTGGATAAATGACTTAAGGTACCTGAATTTGTTAGTTGTTTGGATTTCTATTCTATTCATCTTCTGTTTCTTTCTCTCTCAGATTCATGAACTCCGTCTTGGTTCTGCTTGTCCTCATTCCTCCACTTTCTAGTGCTTATCTCCATTCTTTAATTCACCGTTTCCTTCTTTGTCTCCGTACTGAGCACCACATCATCGACGATGGTGCCTCATTCCTTGCTCTCTCAATCAACAATTCCATAACAGAAGTAAACATCTAATAACCGTGCGACTATTTTTGTACATGGGCCTATCTGGTATCAGGCGAAAATACTTCTGTGGTACCAACTTTTTTTTAGGCATCTCCACATTTCTGGTCTTGGCACGCTGACATACGCCTTCAAAAAATTCGATAAATATCATAGACACATCCTTATTACCTTCCATGTATTTTTCTACCAGTTGTGTCCACATAAATATAGCGTCTGTGGAATATCTACCACATGTGGAACCAAACTTCTCCTTGCTAATTTCCATTTCCTGTCTCAGCCTCTGCTCAACCACTCGCTCATTGTGTGCCTCATCATCTTAAATCCTCTTCATTTGCCAGTATCCAGTATTCGGGAGATAGTAGGTTCGAACCCCACTGTCGGCAGCCCTGAAGATGGTTTTCCGTGGTTTCCCATTTTCACACCAGGCAAATGCTGGGGCTGTACCTTAATTAAGGTCACGGCCGCTTCCTTCCCACTCCTAGCCCTTTCCTGTCCCATCGTCGCCGTAAGACCTATATGTGTCGGTGCGACGTAAAACAACTAGCAAAAAAAAAAAAAAAAAAAATCTTCATTTGCCACAATCTGGAATATCTCCATTTCTCTTAAAGAGTGGGATAAGGACACTTTTCCTCCATTCATCCGACATTTCTTCGCCAGTAAGTATGTCGTTGAACAAATCTGTGAGCCAAGCTACACCTCTTTCACCGAGGCACTGCAACTGTCATATCATAGGCTATTGTCTGGCTCCACAGCCTTGCCATCTTTCATTTTCTTCAGTGTCTTATCTACCTATTCTTGGTTTATACAAGGCTGACCTTCATATCTCTTTACTCTTATGTGTTCGTTATTTAAGAGATTTTTGCAATACTTTTTTCCATCTATCAAGAATGTCTTTGCCATTTGTCAGTATCCTATCCTCGCCTATCTTTATTATTTTTACCTGCTCCTTTCCCTCTCTCTTGTAATCCTAAAGATTTTCCTCCCTATTTGGTACCCAGGTCTTTAAACAAATCAGCATAAGCTTCTACCTTTACTTTTGTAACTGAAACCTATCATACATGCCTGGGATGCATTAAAGGAGGCTGTTCATGGACGATACGACCCACCAATCACTCTGCGAGATCTACGCGGAATCACAATTGATGAGAGCGACAATATAGACCAACATTACCTTCATGAATTAGTGGACAATATGCCAAGACAAATTCAGGCATGTCGGAATGGAGGCACTTCCGTGTATGTGGGGCTTGCCTTTCTCCATCTACCGCCCCTAAATTGTATATGTACAATTTAAGGAAAATTAATAATAATAATAATAATAATAATAATAATAATGCAATAATGACATTCTATGGTCACATTAAGAGAATGCCGGACAGCCGACTGACTAAACAGATCTTGGAATACACCGAAAGCATAAAGAACATAAAGTGGATCGCCGAAGTTAGAGAAGTCTTGAAGGATGCTGGCATCACAGACTCGGACATACACGACAGACGGATATTCTGATAAAAAGTACATAAGTGGAAAGTGGGCCGCGAGGTCAAGAAATTGAAGACTGGAACAACTTGGTCTGAAGAAAGCATCCGGCCCGCGGTGTTGGGGGCAACGCGTCTGCCTGTCACCCGGCAGCCCCGGGTTCGATTCCCGGCCGGATCAGGGTTTTTAAAATTGTAATGATTAACATCCCTCACACACAACATTCCACACTACCGCCATTCCAATAACACGCATGTTCATACACTATGGTGCCAGTAGGGGCAAAAGATCCACATGGGTCGACGCCCCGAACAAATGACATTTAAAAAAAGGAAGAAAGCACACAATGAGAAGATGAAAGAAGTGTTTCGTCTTAGGAAATCTCACATCAAGTAGACGCTTTACGTGGTCCATTAGTGGCCTATACGAATAAATTAAATGAAATAATAATGCAAGGGAGACATATCACCCTATATTTACTATACTTGTGTGTGCTGTATTCAGTAACTCAAAATGAGGAAGTAAAACTGTATTTTTCTAGAGGCTCTCATTTCTTGTTTTATTGGGCAGTAAATAATGCTGATATGGCACCTCTGTATGTATCGTTTTCGTTTTTCGTAAATAGTCAGGAACTCTTTGATCCGAGGTGACGCAACACTTTTTTCGATGTGTGTATCTCCGGAGATATTAGTTCTATTTAAAACGAGAACATAACAATGCGTATTGAATATTCAGTATTGTATACCTAATACATTTTTATGGTATGATCTATAATAATAGAGATATTCACGAATTTAGATGTTTATGACTACGCCCATCAACGGCGAGCTTCGCTGACGTGGAAATATAGTTCAATCGTCATGGTAACGAACTAACTGCCAATGGTTGTTGTTGTTGTTGTTGTTGTGGTGGTGGTGGTGGTGGTGGTGGTTTTTATAAGCTGCAAAACTGCCTGGTCGTTGGATTCTACTGATCAGGAAGATAATAAAGATGACTATCGAAATGAGGCGAAGTAACAGTCACTCGAAGATCTGAGGATAAAAGGAATCAATACAGGAGATCGAGGAATTGAAAGCCTAACATAGACCTTTAATTCCCTAATATCGCTGAGCCGGAAGGAAACAAAAGTACGATGGCCTACAATGTCCTAAGCCCCTAAAACTTATCAACAAAAGATTACACTATGTGACTATTGTTACGGTATTAGATGAGTTGTGCCTTGTCTCTTTTGTTGACACTCATTTCCGATGGATGGTATTGCTGCTTCAATTACAAACAATACAATTGCTAGTGTAGTATACAAACTTTTTTTTTCTTTTTTTTTTTTGAACAGTACGACATTAATGACGGGACGAATTGTTGTCGTGCATTAGATATCGAAGTGTTATTCATTAGGGTTGAGTTAACCTTGACTCGTACTGAACACGACCGGCGACCGCGCCCTGTTGGCTATTTTTGTAGGTGGGCAATATCCGTAGCGGAATTCCGCTCAAATCAATGTGCTACCATTTGACTTGGAGATGACTAGAGCCACCGCTATAGCCACTGATGTAGCTTTCCATTTTATATTGCTGATGTATTACCATACTGTGTACAACAGGGCACTGAGGGGATCAGGACTCGTCATGAGATACAGGCTTGTCTGAACTCAATGTGAAGGAGTAAAATAGAGTTCCTATAACGTATTTGTAAAACGGGATATTTCAGTTGTTTTATTTAGAGACTTGCGACATTTTGTAAAAAGAATGTACATGTTTAAGAATAAGAATATCAGAAATAAATCCATGACATATCATAAATTACAGTCATACCTCTACTAAGAATAATAATGAAAAAATTCACCAAGAAAAACTCATTTCTTTCATCTGTCCACCGTGAATGTATTATCGTCATGAAAAGTTTTCATTTCCCTCCCTGAGGGGGAGGCGCGGGCCACAAAGAAGGTAACGCCTTCTCTCTGGCCAGGAGATTCGGCGAGGTTGTGGGTTTAATGGAGTAGGAGAATGGGCTAGGGTGATTTGGCATGGTGCAGGAGGTTGGGGCGGGGGGGGGGGGGCTGGAATTTTTATCTGGCTGTGTGGTGAATGTATTAATGAAAAACACTAACCAGGCATTTCAGATTTTTGATACATCATACTTTCTAAAATGAACAAACCCATCACACCATTTGTCACTGACTCTTTGGTTTTTCAATTCACTCGACACTTTCACAGAGTTTTTATGTTGAAAATATTTCTTAGCAGTCAAAGTACTACGAAAAACGTAAGATTAAGCAATTTCCTCAATTGTACCGAAAGTTGAAGGGCTAAAGGGCCCGGAAGGTTTCAAATTGTGAGTCTTGGATAGCTCTATCAAACTAAAAAAGAAACCACATTTCAAAAACCACTTCCGGCCTAAATGAAGTTCCGGAAAAAACAACCCAAAACTTTTCGTTTTCTTTTTTATTCAAATCGTAGCCAAATTAACTTATTTAATGCCTGGAACAAAAATAAAGTTTTCTTTTTTTAACTACAATTTAGAAATTAGGTGTAAGTGTAATGTATAAGGTAGTAGTAGATAAATTTAAATGTAATAAGAATAAGTCCGCCTCTGTGGTGTAGTGTTTAGTGTGATTAGCTGCCACTCCCGGAGGCCCGGGTTTGATTCCCGGCCCTGCCACGAAATTTGAAAAGTGGTACGAGGGCTGGAACGGGGGTTCCACTCAGCCTCGGGAGGTCAACTGAGTGCAGGTGGGTTCGATTCCCACCTCAGCCATCCTGGAAGTGATTTTTCGTGGTTTTCCACTTCTTCTCCAGGCAAATGCCGGGATGGTACCTAACTTCAGGCCACGGCCGCTTCCTTCCCTACCGGGCGAGTTGGCCGTGCGCGTAGAGGCGCGCGGCTGTGAGCTTGCATCCGGGAGATAGTAGGTTCGAATCCCACTATCGGCAGCCCTGAAGATGGTTTTCCGTGGTTTCCCATTTTCACACCAGGCAAATGCTGGGGCTGTACCTTAATTAAGGCCACGGCCGCTTCCTTCCAACTCCTAGGTCTTTCCTATCCCATCGTCGCCATAAGACCTATCTGTGTCGGTGCGACGTAAAGCCACTAGCAAAAAAAAAAAAAGCTTCCTTCCCTCTTCCTTGTCTATCCCTTCCAATCTTCCCATCCACCCGCAAGGCCCCTCTTCAGCATACGTAGGTGAGGCCGCTTGGGCGAGGTACTGGTCATTCTCCCCAGTTGTATCCAGAGTCTGAAGCTCCAGGACACTGCCCTTGAGGCGGTAGGGGTGGGATCCCTCGCTGAGTCCGAGGGAAAACCGACCCTGGAGGGTAAACAGATTAAGAAGAAGAATATGCATGTATCAGAATAATATGAGTCCCAGGCGATCCGGAACTAGGGGATGGGAGTGTTCTATTCTATTCTAAATTAACTTATTTACATAATTCTTTATTTATTGTGTTCCTTGGTTCAATACCCTCAAGCGGTTTTTTTTTAAAAAATATTCACACTGAAGGTAGCCTAGTTATAAGGGCTTAAGTGAAACTCTGCATTAACTCACATTAGCGCACGTAGTGGTGCTTAAGTGAAACAACGCATTGACACACATTCGCACTCTTAGTAGTAGAAAAAGGCAAACTGCCAATCTAATCGACCGGATGAGGATGATTAAGAAAAGGATTGTATTTTTAGGAGTAAATAAAGAATATATTCCCATGCTTTATTGTATTTTATTTACCTAAAATTCATAGCTCATATCGCTGGGATGTTTTCAGCATTGAGTTACTTGCCTGAAGGGCAAGAACTGTGGATTTTGTTCTCTTACCGTTCATGAAAACATATGAAACTATATATATATATATATATATATATATATATATATATATATATATATATATTGAACCCGAGTGACTTAGGCCCAAAGTCAATCATGATTTGATTGATAAAATAATATATGGTACATTTATTGAAATACAGAAGTGTAGTTGTAAATATTT